>NW_027224331.1:660000-1320000 GCF_023699985.2 Odocoileus virginianus
TTAACTTATATTCAGAGTGCATGCTAAGTCACTTCAGTCATGTCTGACTCTGCGATCCTATGGACTGTAGCCCACCAGGCTCCTCTGTCCATGGGATTCTCCTGCAAGAATACTGTAGTGAGTTGCCATTTCCTCCTCCAGAGTCTCTTCCCAACCCAGGGATCGAACCCACATCTCTTATGTCTTCCTGCATCAGCAGGCAGGTTCTTTACCACTAGCACCACCTGGGAAGCCCTTATATGCAGAGTACATCATGCTAAACGCTGGGCTGGATGAATCATAAACTGGAATCAAGATTGCTGGGAGAAATATCAACCTCAGACATGCAGATGATACCACTTTAATGGCAGAAAGTGAAAAGGAACTAAAGAGACTCTTATGAGGGTGAAAGAGGAGAGTGAAAAACCTGGTTTAAAATTCAACATTCAAAAAACTAAGATCATGGCATCCGGTCCCATCACTTCAGGGCAAATAGATGGGGAAACAATGGCTATAGTGACACTTTATTTTCTTGGGCTTACAAAATCACTGCAGATGGTGACTGCAGCTACAAAATTAAAAGATGCTTGCTTCTTGGAAGAAAAGCTATGACAAACCTAGACAGCGTTATTAAAAAGCAGAGATACCATTTTGCTGATAAAGGCCCATATAGTCAAAGCTATTGTTTTTTCAGTAGTCATGTACAGATGTGAGAATTGGACCATAAAGAAGGCTAAGCACCAAAAAATTGATGCTTTCATTGTGGTGCTGGAGAAGACTCTTGAGAGTCCCTTGAACTGCAAGGAGATCAAACCAGTCCATCCTAAAGGAAATCAGTCCTGAATATTCATTGGAAGGACTGATGCTGAAGCTGAAGCTCCAATACTTTGGCCACCTGCTGCAAAGAGCTGACTCACTGGAAAAGACCCTGATGCTGGCAAGGTTGAAGGCAAGATTGAAGGCAAGAGGAGAAGGGGGTGACAGAGGATGAGATGGTTGGATGGCATCACTGACTCAATGGACATGAGTTTGAGCAAACTCAGGGGAGATAGTGAAGGACAGGGAAGCCTGGCATGCTGCAGTTCATGGGGTCACAAAGAGTCAGACACAACTTAGAGACTGAACAGCAACAAGATAGGTGTGAGGGGAGAAATAGATAACAATACAATAATACTTCATTACCTCACTCTCAACAATGGATAGATCATTCAGACAGAAAATCAACAAAGAATATTGGACTTCAACCATACTTTTAATCAAATTAACCTAACAGACATGTACAGAGTATTCCATACAACAGCAGCAGAAAACACACTCTCCTCAAGTGTGCATGAAACATTCCCCAGAATAGATCATATGTTAGATCACAAAGCAAGTCTGAGCAAATTTAAGAAAACTGAAATCATACCAACTGTCTTTTTCAAACTCAGTGATATGAAACTACAAATTAATAATAGGAAAATTGGAAAATTCACTAATACGTGCAAATCAACAGCACACTCCTGAATACGCAATGGGTCAAAAAAGAATAAGAAATTAAAACATATAGTAATTCCCTTTCATTCACGAGAGATACTGTCCAAGACCCTCAGTAGGTGCCTGAACCCACAGGGAGTACTGGGCCCTGTGTATACTATGTTTTTGCTTGTATATATATATACCTATGATAAAGCCTAATTTATAAATTAGGCAGAGTAAGTGGTTAACAACAATAACTAATAATAAAATGGGAAAACTATAACAAAATACGGTAATAAAAGTTATATGAATGTGGTATATCTCTTTCTAAAAACACATTATTGCACAAGTTTAATGCCTTTTCCCCCTAATTAAGCAGTTTTCATGCACGATGGCACTTAGTTTTTGCAGTTTTAGGTGCGACAGCAAAAAATGAATTTCTTTTACTTTTGTCACAGTATCACCACGGAAGATTCATTCTTCCATAGAGCTTAACAATTTCAGTATACAATTCTTTTTCTTTCCTTATCATATTGAAAACTTTCACCTTTTCACTTAAAAGAAGCACTTTATGGCATCACTGCTCTTGTGTTTCAGAGCCATTACTAAGTGAAACAAGGGTTTCTTGGCCACAAACCCTGCAATACTACAACAGTGGATCTGCTAACCTAAATACTTACTAAGTGAGTAATGGGAGGGATATGTTGAACAAAGAGATGAATTACATCCCAGACAGGACAGAGCAGGACAGTGCAAAATTTCATCACACCACTAAAATGGCACACAATTTAAAACTTATGAATTATTTATTTCTGGAATTTTCCATTTAATATTTTCAAACCAAGGTTGACCAAGGTAACTGAAGCTATGGAAAGTGAAATCACAAGTAAGAGGTAACTAGTGTATCTTGAAACAAATAAAAATGAAAATAAAACATGCCAAAATTTATGGAATGCAGCAAAAACAGTCCTAATAGGGAAGTTTACCACAACAAATACCTACATTGAAAAAACAGCCTCCAATAAGCAGCCTAACTACACACTTCTAGGAACTAGAAAAACAAGGACAAATCTAAACTCAAAGTTAGAAAAAAGGAAATAATTAAGATTAGATCAGGAACAAAGGAGGGGCTTCCTGGGGAAAGAAAGACTCTGCCTGTCAAACAGGAGATGTAAGAGATTCGAGTTCAATCCCAGGGTCAGGAAGATATCATGGAGAAGGAAATGGCACCCCACTCCAGTATTCTTGCTGGGAGAATCCATGGACAGAAGAGCCTGGTAGACTACAGTCCATGGGGTCACCAAGAGTTGGACATGACTGAGCACATGAACAGAGCTGTGTGTGAGGAAGAAAGGAAATAGAGACCAGAAGAGCAGTAGGAAAGATCAATGAAACTAACCTTTTTTTTAAAAAGTAAGCAAAACTGACAAACCTTTAACTACACTAAGAAAAAAAGAAAAAGATCCAAGTAGATAAAATCAGAAATGAGAAAATAAAAAATGAAAGAAGTGGCATTATAACTGAGCCACAGAAATACAAATGATAAGAGACCCCTATGAATAATAATATGTCAACAAATTGGATACTCTACATTATTAACAGGATTCCTAGGGATGTATCCCTAGAAACATACAAACTACCAAAACTAAATAAAGAACAGAAATTCTTATTAATGAGTAAGAACATTGAGTCAATAATCAAGAAACTCCTAACAAAGAAAAATCCAGAACTAGATTGTCCTGTGGTAAATTCTATCAAGTATTTAAAGAAGAATTAATGCCAATCTTTCTCAAACTCTTTCAAAACATAGAAGAGTTCCCAGTTCATTTTACAAGGCCAGCATTTCCCTCACACCAAGCCAGATATGAATACTACAAGAAAACAGAACTATAGAACGTTGTTCCTGATGAATACAGATGAAAAAATTCTGAACAAAACATTAACAAACTGAATTCAGCAATACATTTTCACTGTGATCCAATGGGATTTACCCTGGGATGCAAGGATGGTCCAACAATGTAAATCAACAAACATGATACATCACATTAATAGATTGAAAGGTAAAAACCATTTATCCATTTCAATATTTGATACAGAAAAAGGTTTTGATAAAACTCAACGTTCAAACAAACTGGGCCTCAACAAAGTGGTTATAGGGGGAATGTACTTCAACATAATGAAGACCATATATGAAAACCCCACAGGCAACATTCTCTTTGATGGGGAAAAGCTGAAAGATTTTTCTTTAAGATCAGGAACAGGATGAGGATACTGACTCTTGCCACTTTCATTTAATATAGTACTGGAGGTCCTAGCCATAGCAATGAAACACAAAAAATAAACAAAAGGGATCCAAATTGGAAAAAAAGAAGTACAACTGTCACTGCTTGCAGATGATATCCTAGAAAATCATAAAGATGAAACCAGAAACAATTAATGAATTCAGTCAAGTTGCAAGATGCTTAAGTAGTACTCATAAATCTGTGGTGTTTCTATACACAAATAACAAGCTATCGGAAACAAAAATCAAGAAAATAAAGGAGGCCTAGTTGAACAGAATACAGAGTGGATCAATTGGAAGATTCCATATTGTCAAGAGTGAATCATCCCCTAATAGATGAGTAGATTCAATGAGATTCTAATAAAAATCTCTACAATACTCCCATCCTAGCCTCGCTGCCCCATTCTGTTATAATTAAACTGAAGTGTGTATAAAAAATCCAGATGGCCAAAACAAGGTAGATAAACTTGTTACATCAGATGTTAAGATGTATCATAAAGCTATAGCAACTAGTAAAGTACGATATTGGCTCAAAGATAGACAGATAGTCCACTGTAATGGAAAAGAGAACCCAGAAACTTCCCAATGTGTACATGGACACTTGATTTATGACTATTTTGGCACCACAAGAGGGATGGAAAAGAACAATGTCTTTGTTAATGGGGCCAGGATAATTGAATATCCACTTGGGAAAATGACCTCTCCCATAAAACATAAATAAAAATTAATTTCACTTTGATGGAAGCTCTAAATGTGAAAGACAAAAAGCAAAGCTTTTAGAAAATGATCTGTGAAGCTAACCCCATGAATTCATGATAGGGAAAACTTACAGAAGACACAAAATCACTAGCCATAAAGGAAAATATTGACAAATTGGATTCCATTACATTTAAGAGCTTCTGTTCATTGGAAGGCACTGTAAAAAGAATGAAAATGCAAGCCACACAATGTGAAAAGATGTTTCAACATTTGAAATAACCAATGAAGGGTGCATATCTAAAAGACGTGAAATATATATATATGTCAGTGAGAAAAAGACATATACCCCAATAGAAAAAATGGGCAAGTGACTTGAAAGGACAAGTCACAAAGAGGATATCTGAATGACTGATAAACATGTTTGCAACCCAATTGATAATCAAGGAAATGCAATTGAAATGTGTGATAATAGATTTTCAACCACCCTCCCTTAAGAATGCCTAAAATTAAAAAGAGATAACACCTGATGCTGATGAGGATATGGCACATCAGTCACTCCTACCACCTCTAGTGAGTGTAAACCAGTAAAACTTTTGAAAATAAATAATTAGCTATACAAGTGGAGTATATGCTTAGCCTTTGATCTGGCAATTCCACTCCTAGTTATATACACAATATAAATGCATGCACAGGTACCACAAGAGACTAAATTAAAATGTTCATAGTTAGATTTATAATATGAGTATAAATAACACTTACATTTGACATCAGTAGAGTAGGTGAGGGGCAGGGTAGGTGAACAGAAAATAGAATCGATGAATATTCCTACCACAAAATGAATTCATAGTATTATAGTGAAATAGAACAAACCACGGCTATATGAGATATGAAGAAATCTCATGAACAATGCTGAGTGTAGGAAATCAGATGCAAGAGAGTAAAACTATATGATTCTATTTCTACAATTTAACAAATAGGAAATAGAAAAAGAGTGTTAAAAGTGATAAAATGATTTGAGCTGGAGAGAAAATACAATGATTAGGCAAATGCATGAAGAGTGAATCTGGATGCTGCAGTGTTCTTTTTCTTGACCTGGGTCAGGTTACATTGCTGCTTGCTTTGTAGTGATTTATTGAGCTGTACAATTTTTGTTGTACGATTTTCAGGTGTTTTTTTTTTTAAGGCATTAGATGTAGGACAAAAACAGAAAGTTGCTATCTCCCTATCAATGGCAAGGTTCCAATCACAATCACACAGCTTTAGGAGACCTGAATGGAGGCCAAGAGGAACTCCCTTGGAGAGCAAGCTGACCATAAATACTTATGTTTATTTTTGTATGATTACAAAATAACACAAGCTCATTACAGAAAATTAGGAATGTAGAGTAAATTTTGAAAAAGTAGAAATTTCAGTATTTCATCAACCAGAAGCCATCACTGCTCACATTTTGATTATTTCCTTTTATATTTTTTCTTTGTATTTTTCTATATTTGTCATCCTGTAATAGCTTTAAAAATCATCCTTCTTATATCAAACTGTCTCTTAGGAATTTTACATGTTTAAAAGGTATTTTTAAGTATCCTTTTTGAAACTCACAATGTTTCATGCAGTGGTTGCACTATATTGGAAATTTAGGTTGTTCATAATTTTTCCATATAATAAATGAGTTTTTGGTCAAAATATTGTACAGAAATATTGATTTGTATGTTGGATTGTTTTCCTAGGTTAAATTACCTAGGAGGGAAATGACTAGAATAAATAGTAGAAGCATTTTTAACACTCTTGCTAAATATTTTCACATTGTTTTTCTGATAGTTCATAACAACGATTTATAATGCCATTGATACCCACTACCATTTCTATGCTCTCCTGTGTGGAAACCACAGTGTTGAACAGACAGGGCTTTTTATGGAGAAGTCAGATGTGACTCTCGTGGGGAAAGGTGAGAGCATCTCGCAAGTTGTGTGTCTTCACGTGCAACCAAACTCGGGCAACTGCGGGGTAGCCTCTGTCTGGGGCATGGCACCTTAACTCTGTGGACTTGTGAGTCTTTCTCCCCGAGACCCTTAATTATCACATTTGAGAAACCTGCAGTTCTGAGCACCCGCAAGACTCTGCCACTCTAGTCTTTCCCATCACACACACATCTGGACTCATGCACGCTCACAAACACATACATACCATACACAACACAGATATATACTCACACAGAGATGGAAAAATCTATTAGCTACAACTATGTTTACCCATATCCGTAAACAATCCTGTCCATTCCTGTGGTGCTCCATCTATCTTGGCAGTTTTATGAGTGACCTTAGTAGATTTCTATTTTGGCATTCACAGCAGGTGCTTTTGCTGTATGTGCTTGTGCATAGCACCTTGGGAGGGACATGGCCCAATAAAACATTCATTCATCATCGTAGCTGACTAAGTTCTTGTTCTCTTACCTCTCTCTAGACTTCCCTTTTTATCAGAACCAAAGCATGCATCAAATCAATTCTGATACCTGTGGAAGTCCCAAACTCATGATTTGGACTGTGAGCTGTGAAATTCCACAAAAGCAAAATAAAGCATACAATAATGCACGAGACCTAGTTTTGATCCCTGGGTCGGGAAGATCCCCTGGAGAAGGAAGTGGCAACCCATTCCAGTGTTCTTGTCTGGGAAATTCCATGGGCAGAGGAGCCTGGTGGGCTACATTCCATGGGGTCTCAAAGAATTGAACGTGACTGAGCGTGCATGAACTTTGGATTATAGCACAAGAACCAGTTTCACCATTTACCACTGACAGGAGCCTGCAGACCATCCCCTCTTTACCTCCTTTTTATTTGCCAGTATTCTGCCTTTAAATCACCCCTTTACTCCCTCATAGTTCAGTTGGTAAAGAATTCACCTGCAATGCAGGAGACCCTGGTTTGATTCCTGGGTCGGGAAGATCCCCTGGAGAAGGGATAGGCTACCCACTCTAGTATTCTTGGGCTTCCCTTGTGACTCAGCTGGTAAAGAATCACCTGCAATGTGGGAGACCTGGTTTGATCCCTGGGTTGGGAAGATCCCCAAGAGAAGGGAAAGGCTACCCACTCCAGTATTCTTGCCTGGAGAATTCCGTGGACTGTATAGTCCATGGGGTCGCAAAGAGTCAGACACCACCGAGTGACTTTCACTCACTTCACTCACTCCCTCACCTTGAAAGGGCTCCAGAAAATTCCTTCTCTCTGGGCAGCTTTCACATCTGCTGAATTTCAGTTCAGCAGCCCACAGATGACACCCTATGGTGTGCTGAGCACTGAGATAGGTGGTGAGTGTATAAAGGGAGATACATGATCCCATCTCTTAGGGCCTCAGATTCCAGAGGGAAGAGAGGTGGGCATGTGGCCCAAAGGCATGGCAGGCATCTCTGGGGTCAATGTTAGTGCCAATCAAGGGAGGGGAGCAATGAGAGCACTGGGGTACAAAGTGTGGGCAGGAGCTTCCACTTACCTGCCCCTCCCACTTTTTCTCTAGTTAATCTTGTGTTCCACTAATTGGTAAGACCCCTGAAACAGAGATCCCTAGGAGCACAAGAAGAAATATGTGTCACTCTAGGATTTCGTTAAGACAAACTGTTTCCTCTCTGCAACTACCTACATGACCTCATAAAACATTTTAAAACAGCTGTTGCTTCTTTATGGACAACTTTCTACACTTTTATTAAAATAAGGAGAAATTCCTACTTAGATGACCTCATAACACACTTAAAAATTATTTCTTGTGTCCTTGTGGACAATCTCCTGCACCAAAAGGGGAAATTCACAAGGGAAAGAGGACTGCACAGGTGTTCTGTCTCATATGTCACTCTTTTGCTGCTCCTCAGCCCTTATGATACACAAAGACAGCCTCTGGGTGCTCCCACGGGGAAGATGGTGTGAAAGTGACATTTCCAGGGATACTCTGGACCCGTGGGGATCACTCTTCGAAGGAGACAAATTGAAGCAGTAAGTCTGGTGCACACTGTGTGTCAGAGGAGATGTGTTTTGCAGAGTTGACAGCTCTTTATTCAGGGACACTCCACAAAATAGGGGGTGATGGGTATTTCACTTCTAGGAATGAGAAAGAGACTGACCAGCGGAAGCCAGATCCTCAAAATATCTTGACAGATGGAATCACTTTCATGTTTGCTCTCTGAATACTTTAAAGAGGTGAATTAGTTAATTGGTCCATCTATTTGGTAGAGATTGCCTGGGGCCAGGAACTGGGTGAGCTCTGGAGACACCTGCAAGGGCCTTTATGGAGTCCATATCCTAGTGGGGAAGACAGTTGACCAGTAAGGGGAAGATGTTGGAGGGCAATTGGGGTGGGGTCCACCCTAGTGTGGTATGACATAAGGCCTCTCTAGAGGCATTCACCTATGGAAAAGATACTGGGGAAACTGGGCGACCTCTCTAGTTCTATATTACCAGTTATGTAGGTTTGCTGGGACTGCCTTGACACAGGCCTGCAGATGAAGTGGCTTCAGCAAAGATGTTTATCGTCTCATGGTTCTGGAGGGTGGGAGTCCGAGATCCAGGTGTCTTCAAGGCCGGCTCCTCCTGGGTGTTCTCTCCTTGGCTTGGAGATGGTCATGACCCTGAGTCCTCACACTGTCCTCTCTCTGTGTCCTCATCTGCTCTTATAAGGACACCAGTCACACTGGATCAGGGCCCACTCCATCTTAACTTAATCACTCTGTAAAGGCTATATCTCCAAACACAGTCACATTCTGACGTCCTTGGGGTTGGGGCCTTGACCTAAGAATTTGAGGGGAACAGCTCAGCCCATACACTAGTTACAATAACAAAATGAGCCCATGGTTGAGGCTCTATCATGGGTTAGATGCTTGACCTCTCCCAGTTCTTAACCCCCACCTCCACCCCCTATCCCCACCCGCAGTCTCCAAGCTACAATCTTGAGGAAACTGAAGCTCAGGGAAGGTAAGGGACTCACCCAAAGCCAAAAAGACAGAAAATTCTAGAAGCAGAATTTAAACTTAACTTTATCAGCATCAAGATTCCTCACCACAGCTAGACCTCCGGGAAGCCACTGACGGAAGCCTGGTCTCGAGCAATAGCTTTGTAGCCGCGAATCAGGGATGACACTGGGTAGACTGAAAGGTGGGTGAGGTTCCCCTGTGCCGGCCGACCCTCTGTCCCCAGGAGAGCAAGCAGGGCTGTGTGATATGGCCACAGCTGTGCTCAGTCATGCTCTGCAGTGTCCAGCTGTTTGATTCTAGGCAAGTTCTTAAACAACTGCAGGCTCCTCCATTTTCCCATTTGTAAAAGCCTTCAAAGGGGTTGTGGTGATTACAAGAGACAAGATTTGTGAAGTTTACAAAGTGTGAGGTTCACGCTCTGTGAACTGCTAGGAAACTCAACTTCCTCGCCAGTGGAGTGGGAATATTAGCAGTCACTCTTCAGGACTATTGAACTGTGTGACTGAGTGGGTGGTATATGCCTCAGGTTCACAGAAATGGCAGCTGCGACGTTGCCGGTCTTTCCCTCCCCTCTCCTTTATGCTGCCTATCTCCATCCCACCATTTCTGCTCCATGGACCCTGCCTGTCTGACCTGAGCCTACCCTACTTCTGCAGTTACAGTTCGTTGTTCTCATGGACTACTCTGCTCCCACCCAAAGGTTCTGAACCCATTTCCAGAAGCTCCTTACTCTAATGAGCAGGCAGGTCTCTGACCAAGATGATTCATCATGTCTGACTGACTCAGAGCAAAATGTCAACAGTTTCACGTAACAGCAGCAATCATCTAAGCCAGGCCTGACAGCTTCAGCAATGGACGCCTGATTAACTGATTTAATGAAGACTTCACCAACTCATAAATTGTTCAGGCGTGCCTTTAACACAAAAGATCTCTTGGCTAATTGCTTAAGCAATTTTTAAAATTGTTTTGATGAATCACACTGCAAGTGCATTCTGTACTATTTATTTTTCTATCTATAACAAAAAGGTACATAAATGTATGAAAAAAAATCAAGTGAATTGACTTAGGTTCTGATCTGGAATGAAATGTGTGATGGAAAAACAGACCTGCAAGGCAGCAATCTTGCCCTGGCCCATGGTTGCAAAGTCACATCAAAAGCTGGATTTCTTTCCTTTCCTCTTCTTCCCCTCTTGCATCATCTCACACATTCTGCTTGAAGACTGTATCAGGGAGATGCAGTAACTCAGAAGTCGATAAACCTCTGTGAGCCCATCATGCCCATGAACAAAATCTACCAGCCACATGGTACCGGGAGTTGGTTTACAGCCCGACAACAAACTCCCTCCATCTGCTAGATGATGCCTGGTCTCCTGGATGTTGATAAGCTGTTATCCTTCCCACCCATCTCCACCCCCCTCTCCCTTATACCTCATATATATCTTTCCAGATATATATCTCTGGAAAGGATCCAGGGGGGTCGTGGGAGGTTTGTAGGCACATGTGTCTGCAGAGGTGAGCAAAGTGAGAACCAGGTGGATGGCAGTTCTGATGTGACCTCCCCTAATATTACCCTGGATCCGACAGAACAAGAAGTGGGAGGAGGGTGACAGAGAGGCAGAGATGCACAAAGGAAGTGCTTCTAAGGGAGAGAAAATGAATGAAAGACAAAGGGGAAAGCTACCTAGACAGAGTAGAAGAGAAAGACAGTAAAAAGATGGAAAGTGACTACTCTAAAGAGAAAGAGCTAGAAATTTAGGAAGAATTAGGAGTCAAGAGATAGCAAGATAGGGAGGAAATGAGAAATAAAATATAACAGAGAGAAAAGAAAGATAGAGTTAGTGAGTGAGGAGATGAAAGAAAAAAAGTGTGTACATGTGGGGGGCAGGAATAAAATTTTCTGGAAATGTTACTTGTCAAGGTAGTGATGTGAGAGCCATTCACTCTCTCTGAAGTTAGAGATAATTTTTGGACTTCACTCCTGAAGTCTTATGTCCCCTTTTATGTTCACAAGGTTGTTTAGATAATGACTTCATTGATCTAATCCTGGCTCGATTTGACTTGCTATTTTTACTACACAAGTTCAGTGACTGGGCGCTGAAGCTTTGTGGAAGTTTACTGAAGTGTGACACCCAGCCCTTGCCCCAACTTCTTCAGTCTTAACTTCTGGCTCACCCTTCTGTGTCTCCAACTTGTTCAGGTTGCTATTTAAAACATTTGCCCTTTTGGGAGACCCATGGCCCATGACCCACGGGGCAGAAACCCTGAGCAAGCTTGATGAGGAGAGGTTTATGGAAAGGCATCTCAGCTTGGACCCAGGAGACCAAGGAAAGTTGAGTTTCCCAGATGACATAAATGTCCCTACCTCCTGTCACCCCTGCATTTGTCCTTAAAATCTGGGAAGTATTTCTTACTTGTTTCCTTGTGAGATCTGAATTCAGACAACCTTTTTTGAAAAGGCAATACTCTTTTTTAAAATTGAGGTATAGTTAATTTACAGTGTTGTTTCAGTTTCAAGTATATACCACAGTGATTCAGTTATACATACATATATATTCTTTTTTAGATTGTTTTCCCTTATGGGTTATTATAAAACATTGAGTAAAGTTCCCTGTGCTATACAGTAGGTCATTGTTGGTTATATATTTTATATATAGTAGTGCATACATGTTGATCTCAGCCCCTAATTTATCCCTCCCTTCATTTGCCCTTTGGTAACCATAAATTCAGAGAAGGCAATGGCACCCCACTCCAGTACTCTTGCCTGGAAAATCCCATGGACGGAGGAGCCTGGCGGGCTGCAGTCCATGGGGTCATGAAGAGTCGGACACGACTGAGCGACTTCACTTTCACTTTTCACTTTCATGCAGTGGAGAAGGAAACGGCAACCCACTCCAGTGTTCTTGCCTGGAGAATCCCAGGGACAGGGGAGCCTGGTGGGCTGCCGTCTGTGGGGTCTCACAGAGTCGGACACGACTGAAGCAACTTAGCAGCAGCAGCAGCAGCAGCAACCATAAATTCTTTGAGTCTATTTCTGTTTTGTAAATAAGTTCATTAATATCTTTTTTTAAATGCCACCTGTAAGTGATATCATATGATATTTGCCTTTCTTTGTCTAACTTACTTCACTTAATACGATAATCTCTAGGTCATCCATGTTGCTACAAAATGGCATTATTTCACTCTTTTCTATGGTTCAGTAGTATCCACTGTGTGTACATACCATGTCTTCTTTACCCATTCATCTGTTAATTGACACTTAGATTGTTTCTGTGTCTTGACTATTATAGATAGTGCTACTATGAACACTGGTGTGCATGCATCTTTTTGAATTAGAGTTTTCTTTGGATGTTTGCCCAAGTGTGGGTTTGCTGGATCATATGGTAAGTCTATTTTTAGATTTTAAGGAACTTCCATACTGTTCTCCACAGTAGCTTCAGCAGTTTACATTCCCACCAAGAGCATGGGAGGTTTCCCTTTTCTCCACACCCTCTCCAGCATTTTCCATTTGTAGACTTTCTGACAATGGCCATTCTGATCAGTGTGAGGTGGTGCACGGGGGCCCGGTGGCTCAGTCACATCTGACTCTGCAACCCCATGGACAGTAGCCCTCACATCCTCTGTTCATGGAATTTTCCAGGCAAGAATACTGGGAGTGGGTTGCCATTTCCTACTCCAGGGGATCTTCCTGACCCAGGGATTGAACCCTCATCTCTTGCATCTCCTGCACTGGCAGATGAATTCTTTACCACTGCACCACCTGGGAAGCCCCCAGTGTGATGTGATACCACATTGTAGCTTAGATTTAAGGCAATACTCTTCATCTTTCCACTGCTTATATAACAGTTGAACAGACGTTAATTGTTCCTCATACCTAAGTCAATAACCAGCTCCACTTAATTTTCATGAGGGTACTATTACCATCCTTTCCGATATGGTTAGTGGTTTCTGCGTCTTGCCTACTTTAGTCACAAAGAAATTCTCCTGTGTATGTTCATGAAGATTTACTGGTTTATCTTTTCACAGTTAAATCTATAGTCCACTCCAAATTTAATTTTGTATGTGGTGTGAGGTGGTAAGAAGGGTCAAGTTTCATCTTCTCCCCATCTGGATACCTAACTGATGCATCATCCTTTACTAAAACTCTGTTTCTCCCTTGCCATTTCCAAGTGCTACTCCTGCACACACATATTTATGAATCTGTTTTCAGTTCATATTCTGTCCCATTGGCTTATTTGTCTGTTCTTGCTCTAATGTCACTCATTCTAGCTCTATAATAAGTAAGAATGATAAAGGAAGTCCTTTAGATTGTGCTTCTTTAGAATGTCATAGCTTTTGCATTTCCCCATAAATTTTAGAATCAGCTTGTTAATTTCTACACAAAAACACACCCACACATCAGTGGGAATTTATATTGGAGTTTTATTGAATCTATCAATCAATTTGAGTATAATATCTCTACAAGTTTTCTCCATTCTCTGATTTTTTCTATTGTTTGGTCTATTTTATTCATGATCATTGTACTTTCCTCCTTTTATTTAAATCTTCTTTAGTTTCCCTTAATATTGTTTCCTTGCCTTGAATATCTTTCATTAGATTTGGTTCCATGTGATTTAATATGCTATTGTGATATAATATTGGTTTTAGAGTTTATTTTATATTTATTGCTGCTGTATAAGAATACAATTTTTTTTATTTTCTGTATTGACCTTGTATCTGGCAATTTATTGCGATAATGTATTTTGCAAATTAAAAATTTTCTGCATACACAATTATGTTATTTGAGAAAAAACAGTTGTAATGTTTGCCTTCCAATTTTCTTACCCAATACTTATTTTCATTGCTTTATTGCATCGGTATGAATCACTAATATAATGTTAAATATTGGTGGTGATAGTAAACATCCTTATCCTGACCTCAGAGAGAAAGCTTTATATATCTCACTGTTAAGTATAATATTTCCTTAAGAGTTTTAAAAAATAAGTGGATACAGAATGCTATCAAGTGCTTTTTCTGCATTTCTTGAGATAATTGTAAGATTTTTCTTCTTTATTCTATGTAGCGAGTAACATTGATTGGTTTTCAAATGTAAAGTTTGTCTTGCATTCTTAGAATTAACCCAACTTGGTAAGGATGTGTTATCTTTTTTATATGTACTGCTGGATTAGATTTGTTGGTATTTTATTTAGAAATTTTGGACAATTCATGAATGAGATTGGTCTATAAGTTTATTTATATATAAAACAATATATATATGCCATTTTGTGGATTTTGGGATCAAAGTTACACTGGTCTGATAAAACAAGTTAAGAGAAGTTCCTTCTTTTTCTATTATTTTTTGCAAGTTTTAGTTCTCTGTAGATAGATAGGCATTACTTTTACTTAGATAGTAGGTATAATCTGTGAAATCATCCAGGACTGCAATCTCCTTTGTGGAAAGAATATTTTAAAATGTTTTAAAACTATTTTTTCAGTGTAATTTACAAAGTGTAAATATATATATATATATATATATTTTAAGTATTCTAATACATATATTTTTTAAGTATATATAATTCAATAAGTTTTTGTGATGGCTGTAATATTTTTATATTTATAATTTATATTTAATTTATATAATTTTTATATATAATATATAATATAATACAAATTATATATAATTACTATATATTATATATAATATTTAATTATAACTAATATTAATTTATTTAATATAATTCATTAATTTAATAGTCCTATAACTATAGCCAACCTCATACATATTTAAAGATGAAAGACTGAATACTTTACCCCAGGACTGAACAAGGAAAGTATGTTTACTGTCATAGTCTTGTACTGGAGACCTTCGCCAACACAATGAATCAAGAATGTGAAACAAGAGAAAGAAATAAGCCTATCTTTAATCACAGACAACACTCTCTTTTGTGTAGGAAGCTCAAAGAATCTAGAAAAAAAGCTGAAATTAATAAGTGGGTTTTGCAAGTTCATAAAAAATTGATGCTTTTGAACTATGGTGTTGGAGAAGACTCTTGAGAGTCCCTTGGACTGCAAGGAGATCCAACCAGTCCATCCTAAAGGAGATCAGTCCTAGGTGTTCATTGGAAGGACTGATGCTGAAGCTGAAATTCCAATACTTTGGCCATCTCATGTGAAGAGTTGACTTGTTGGAAAAGACGCTGCTGCTGGCACTGTTTATCATAGCCAGGACATGGAAGCAACCTAGATGCCCATCAGCAGACGAATGGATAAGGAAGCTGTGGTACACATACACCATGGAATATTACTCAGTTATTAAAAAGAATTCATTTGAATCAGTTCTAATGAGATGGATGAAACTGGAGCCCATTATACAGAGTGAAGTAAGTCAGAAAGATAAAGACCATTACAGTATACTAACACATATATATGGAATTTAGAAAGATGGTAACGATAACCCTATATGCAAAACAGAAAAAGAGACTGAGCTGTATAGAACAGACTTTTGGACTCTGTGGGAGAAGGCGAGGGTGGGATGTTTCGAGAGAACAGCATTGAAACATGTATATTATCTAGGGTGAAACAGATCACCAGCCCAGGTTGGGCGCATGAGACAAGTGCTCGGACCTGGTGCACTGGGAAGACCCAGAGGGATCGGGTGGAGAGGGAGGTGGGAAGGGGGATCGGGATGGGGAATACATGCATATCCATGGCTGATTCATGTCAATGTATGACAAAAACCACTATAATATTGTAAAGTAATTAGCCTCCAGCTAAAAAAAAAAAAAAAAAAGACCCTGATGCTGGGAGGGATTGGGGGCAGGAGGAGAAGGGGACGACAGAGGATGAGATGGCTGGATGGCATCACCGACTCGATGGACATGAGTTTGAGTAAACTCCGGGAGTTGGTGATGGACAGGGAGGCCTGGTGTGCTGCGGTTCATGGGGTCGCAAAGAGTCAGACACGACTGAGCGACTGAACTGTATGCTATCTTATAGATTCCCTTTGTCAGATTCAAGAAGTTCCTGCCCATTTGTAGTTTTCTGAGTGCTTAAATCACAAATAGAAGTTGAATTTTGCCAAATGTTTTTTTTTTTTCTACATCTATTGAGCTTATTATGTAGGGTTTTTTTCTTCCTTTTTAATTCTGTAGATTGGGTGAATTACAATGTATGGTTATTAAACCATACACGGTATAGTTATTGAATAAACCAACATTCCTAGGATAAACCCAACTTGGTCTCTTTTAATATATTGTAGGATCAATTTGGTAATTAAAAAAATTTTTTTTTATTGAAGGATAATTGCTTTACAGAATGTTGTTGTTTTCTGTCAAACCTCAACATGAATCAGCTATAGGTACACATATATCCCCTCCCTTTTGAACCTCCCTCCCATCTCCCTCCCCATCTCACCCTCTAGATTGATACAGAGCCCCTGTTTGAGTTTCCTGAGCCACACAGCAAATTCCCATTGACTGTCTATTTTACATATAGTAATGTAAGTTTCCATGTTACTCTTTCCATACACCTCACCCTCTCCTCCCCTCTCCGCATGTCTATAAGTCTGTTCTCTATATCTATTTCTCCACTATTGCCCTGTAAATTCTTCAGTACCATTTTTCTAGATTCTGTATATGTGCATTAGAATATGATATTTATCTTTCTCTTTCTGACTCACTTCACTCTGTATAATAGGTTCTAGGTTCATCCACCTCATCAGAACTGACTCAAAGACATTCTTTTTTTTTTTTAATGGCTGAGTAATATTGCATTGTGTATATGTAAAACAACTTTTTTATCCAGTCATCTGTCAATGGGCATCTAGGCTGCTTCCGTGTTCTGGCTATTGCAAATAGTGCTGCAATGAACAATGGGATTCATGTGTCTTTTTCAACCCTGGTTTCCTCAGTGTGTATGCCTAGGAGTGGGATTGCTGGTGATGGTGGGATATGGCTGGGATATGGTGATTTTATTCCCAGTTTTTTAAGGAATCTCCATACCATCTTCCATAGTGGCTGTATCTAATTTGCATTCCCACCAACAGTGCAAGAGCATTCCCTTTTCTCCACACCCTCTCCAGCATTTATTGTTCGCAGACTTTCTGATGACAGCCATTCTGACTGGTGTGAGGTAATATCTCATTATGGTTTTGATTTGCATTTCTCTAATAATGAGCAATGTTGAGCATCTTTTCATGTGTTTGTTAGCCATCTGTATGTCTTCTTTGGAGAAATGTCTGTTTAGGTCTTTCCCCCACTTTTTGATTGGGTTGTTTGTTTTTCTGGTATTGAGTTGTATGAGCTGCTTGTATATTTTGGAAATTAATCCTTTGTCAGTTGTTTCATTTGCTATTATTTTCTCCCATTCTGAGGGTTTTCTTTTCACTTTGCTTATAGTTTCCTTTGCTGTGCAAAATATTTTAAGTTTAATCAGGTCCCACTTGTTTACTTCTGTTTTTATTTCTGTTACTCTAGGCGGTGGGTCATAGAGGATCTTGCTTTGATTTATGTCATCAAGTATTCTGCCTATATTTTCCTGTAAGAGTTTTATAGTTTCTGGTCTTATATTTAAGTCTTTAATTCATTTAGAGTTTATCTTTGTGTATGGTGTTAGGAAGCATTCTAATTTCATTCTTTTACATGTAGATGCCCAGTTTTCCCAGCACCATTTACTGAAGAGGCTGTCTTTGCCCCATTGTATATTCTTGCCTCCTTTGTAAAAAATAAGGTACCCATAGGTGCATGGGTTTATTTCTGGGTTCTCTATCTTGTTCCATTGGTCTATATTTCTGTTTTTGTGCCAGTACCATACTGTCTTGATGACTGTAGCTTTGTGGTATAACCTGAAGTCAGGAAGGCTGATTCCTCCAGCTCCATTCTTCTTCTCAAGACTGCTTTGGCCATTTGGGGTCTTTTTGTTTCCATATGAATTGTGAATTTTTTTGTTCTAGTCCTGTGAAAAATGCCACTGGTAATTTGATAGGGGGTGCATTGAATCTGTACTGTTTGGGTAGTATAGTCATTTTCACAATATTGATTCTTCCTACCCAGGAACATGGAATATCTCTCCATCTGTTTATGTCATCTTTGATTTCTTTCATCAGTGTCTTATAATTTTCTGTGTACAGTTCTTTTGTCTCCTTAGGTAAGTTTATTCCTAGATATTTAATTCTTTTTGTTAGCAATGGTGAATGGGATTGATTCCTTAATTTCTCTTTCTGATTTTTCATTGTTAGTATATAGAAATGCAAGTGATTTCTGTGTATTGATTTTGTATCCTGCAACTTTGCTAAATTCACTGATTAGCTCTGATAGTATCTTTAGGGTTTTCTGTGTACAGTATCATGTCATCTGCAAACAGTGAGAGGTTTACTTCTTCTTTTCCAATCTGGATTCCTTTTATTTCTCTTTCTTTTCTGATTGCTGTGGCTAGAACTTTCAGAACTATGTTGAATAACAGTGGTGAAAGTGGACACCCTTGTCTTGTTCCTGATCTTAGGGGAAATGCTTTCAGTTTTTCACCACTGAAAATAATGTTTGCTGTAGGCTCATAATATATGGCCTTTACTATGTTGAGGTAGGTTCCTTCTATATCCACTTTTTGGAGAGTTTTAATTGTAAATGGGTGTTGAATGCTATCAAAGAATTTTTCTGCATCTATTGAGATGATCATATGGTTTTGTATCTTTCAATTTGTTAATATGGTGTATCACATTGATTGATTTGCATATATTGAAGAATCCTTGCATTCCTGGAATAAACCCAACTTGATCATGGTGTATGAGCTTTTTGATGTGTTGCTGAATTCTGTTTGCTAAAATTTTGTTGAGGATTTTTGCATCTATGTTCATCAGTGATATTGGCCTGTAGTTTTCTTTTTTTGTGTTGTCTTTGTCTGGTTTTGGTATCAGGGTGATGGTGGCCTCATAGAATGAGTTTGGAAGTGTTCCTTCCTCTGCAATTTTTTGAAAGAGTTTTAGAAGGATAGGCATTAGCTCTTCTCTAAATGTTTGATAGAATTCTCCTGTGAAGTCATCTGGTCCTGGGCTTTTGTTTTTGGGGAGATTTTTGATCACAGCTTCAATTTCAGTGCTTGTAATTGGGTTGTTCATAATTTCTATTTCTTCCTGGTTCAGTCTTGGAAGATTGAACTTTTCTAAGAATCTGTCCATTTCTTCCAGGTTATCCATTTTATTGCCATATAGTTGTTCATAATAGTCTCTTATAATCCTTTGTATTTCTGCATTGTCTGTTATAACTTCTCCTTCTTTATTTCTAATTTTGTTGATTTGATTCTCCTCTCTTTTTTTTCTTGATGAGTCTGGCTAAAGGTTTGTCAATTTTGTTTATCTTCTCAAAGAAGCAGCTTTTAGTTTTATTAATCTTTACTATTGTTTCTTTCATTTCCTTTCCACTTATTTCTGCTTGGATCTTTATGATTTCTTTCCTTCTACTAATTTTGGGATTTTTTGTTCTTCTTCCAGTCATTTTAGGCATAAAGTTAGGCTATCTATTCGATGTTTTTCTTGTTTCTTGAGGTAGGATTGTATTGCTATAAACTTCCCTCTTAGGACTGCTTTTACTGCATCCCATAGGTTTTGAGTTATGGTGTTTTCACTGTTGTTTGTTTCAATACATTTTTTAATTTCCCTTTTGATTTCTTCAGTAACCTGTTGATTATCTAGAAATGTATTGTTTAATCTCCATGCGTTTGCGTTTCTTACAGTTTTTTTTTTTAATAATTGATATTTAGTGTTATAGTGTTGTGGTCAGAGAAGATGCTTGATATGATTTCAATTTTCTTAAATTTACTGAGGTTTGATTTGTGACCCAAGATGTGATCTATCCTGGAGAATGTTCCATGTGCACTTGAGAAGAAGGTGTATTCTTCTGCATTTGGATGGAATGTCCTGAAGATATCAATGAGATCCATCTCATCTAATGTATCATTTAAGACTTGTGTTTCCTTATTACTTTTCTGTTTTGACAATCTGTCCATTTGTGTGAATGGGATGTTTAAGTCTCCTACTATTACTGTGTTACTGTCAGTTTCCCTTTTATGCCTGCTAGTGTTTGTCTTATGTATTGAGGTGCTCCTATGTTGGGTGCATAGATATTTACAATTGTTATGTCTTCCTCTTGGATTGATCCCTTGATCATTAAATAGTGTCCTTTCTTATCTCTTGTAATCTTCTTTATTTTAAGGTCTATTTTGTCTGATACGAGGATTGCTACTCCAGCTGCAGAATACCAGCTGAGAGCAGACAGGAGTACTTGACCAGTGGAAAAGAATATATAGAACCACACAAAACTCGGTAGGACAAAGGAACTAGGGGGAAAAACAGGAATGTTAGTAGGGCTGGACCTGCCCTCGGCGGGTGGCGGAACTGAAGCAGGGGTCTGATCCCCACATCGGGGCAATTGTCTGAGTCAGAGGAGAAACACTTAAGGCTGAGAGTGAAACAGCTGATCTGTGGCAGCCTAAATGGAATGAGAATCAGACAGTCCTTGCCACAGCCATATATACACCAGGCAGGAACGGGGAGCTCCTGGAAGGTGCAGCAGCTGGGAGCTGGAGTTTAGGGATTGTGGAGCAATCCCAGGGCGAGGGCTGCTGTTGACTGCAGAGAGACGGATTGAGGGGATGTGAGGGAGGAGACTGTGGTGGGAAATGCCTGTGGAGGAAAGCCGGGCAGCCATGGAAGCAAGGCGATACTGCTGAGTCACGCGTAGGGGGTGGAGCCATCACCACAGCCTCTCTCTCCCCACACGCCAGCATCGGCAGCTGAACAATAGAGAGGCTGGCCCCACCGAACGCCTGACGCACTGAACTACAGAGTAGGACCCCACCCACGCTGCCCCTTTAAGTGCCCGATGCGCAGATCTACAGAGTAGGACCCCAGCCAGGGGGCCCCTCTATGTGCCTGATGCACTGAACAACAGAGAAGGACCCCAGGCAAGGGAGCCCTCTAAGTGCCTGAATGGGCGGAGCTATGGAGAAAGACTGGCCAAAGAGGCCTTCTGATCGCCAGCTACAAGAGGCTCGAAAAAGACTCTGATAGGGCCATAACTCCTGCGGTGGAGGCAGTCCGTGTTTGATGCTGCCAGGGTCCCTGCAAGCCTAACAGCTGCGCCACCTTCACGTTCAACTCTCACTGGGGCAGAGCTGCCACAGGCCAAAAAGAAAAAAAGTCTTGTGTCTATGCGCGCAGGGTCGCTTAGGTCAGTGTCCGACTCTTTGTGACCCTGTAGATTGTGGCCTGCCAGGCTTCTCTGTCAGGGAGGGGGTTCTCCAGGCAAGAATACTGGAGCATATTGGCCAATACTGGTTGCCATACCCTTCTAGAGCACTATATTTCCTGCTGCCCTAGCCGCCAACCCCCCTGAGTACCTGGTGCTGCCAGAACCCCTGCGACCCAAGCAGCTGCCCCACCTCCACACCTGGCCCTCACAGGGGCAAACCCAAGTCCTCCAGGGCAGCCTCAGGAGCAAACCCCAGTGGACGACCCACATGCAGAGGTGGAAATAAAACCACAGCTGAAACCCAGGGGCAGTGTGGCTGAGGAAGAAGACCCCCAAACTTCCCAGCAGCTGTACAAGCTGCAGATTAAATCCTCAGTTCTTTACATTCTTTTTACTTTATTCTGCTCTTTCGAAGTTATTTCCGCCATTTTATCTTCCAGCTGCACTGATTCGTTTTTCTGCTTCAGATATTCTGCTATTGATTCCTTCTAGAGTATTTTTAATTTCAGTAATTGTGTTGTTTGTCTCTGCATGTTTATTCTTTAATTCTTCTAGGTCTTTGTTAATTGATTCTTGCATTTTCTCCATTTTGTTTTCAAGGTTTTGATCATCTTTACTATCATTATTCTGAATTCTTTTTCAGGTAGTTTGCCTATTTCCTCTTCATTTATTTGGACTTTTGTGTTTCTAGTTTGTTTCTTCATTTGTGTAGTATTTCTCTGCCTTTTCATCTTCATTTTTTAAAACTTATTTTGTTTGAGGTCTCTTTTTCTCAGGCTTCAAGGTTGAATTCTTTCCTCCTTTTGGTTTCTGCCCTCTAAGTTTGGTCCAGTCATTTTTGTAAGCTTCTTATAGGGTGAAATTTGTGCTGAGTTTTTGTTTGTTTTTCCTCTGATGGGCAAGGCTGAGTGAGGTGGTAATCCTGTCTGCTGATGATTGGGTTTGTATTTTTTTTTGTTTGTTGTTTAGATGAGGCGTCCTGCACAGGGTGCTACTGGTGGTTGGGTGATGCCGGGTCTTGTATTCAGGTGGTTTCCTTTGTGTGAGTTCTCACTGTTTGATACTCCCTAGGGTTAGTTCTCTGGTAGTCTAGGGTCTTGGAGTCAGTGCTCCCACTCCAAAGGCTCAGGCTTGATCTTTTAGCAGCTCTGAGGCTTCATCTTTCTGAATGTTTGCAAAGTGGCACAGTCTTGTGGGAGGTAGGAGTCCAGGAGCAGTGGTACAATCACAGTTCCACAGGCTGACATTCCATGAAATCGAGGGCCTCAAGGTTGTTTACGGCTTAGTCATTAAATGCATTAATGTTCCATTCTGCCAGAAATCTCGGTAATTTTTTAAAAAATATTTTTACATTTCTTTTCATTAGTCTGTGACTTTCTTTTCTCATAATATCTTTGTCTGGTTTTGGTGTTAGGATGATGTTGGTCTCATAGAACAAGTTGGAAAGTGTTCCCCGTTCTTTTATTTTCTGGAAAACTTTTTAATGGAGAATCAGTATTATTTGTTTCTTAGTTGGTAGGATTAATCAGTAAAGCATGGATGTGGAGTTTTCCTAATGGAATATTTTTAAATATGCATTCTTTTTCTTTTATATGTGTATATATAATAATATTCAGGTTATATACTCATGTTTTCTTGACTGAGCTTTGGTAATTGCTGTTTTCAAAAGAATCTATCCATTTCATCTAAGCTATTGAATTTACTTTCATGTAGCTGTATATCATACTACCTCATTTTTTTTTATTGCATAATGGTAAGGACATTTTACATGAGATCTACCTTCTTGACAAATAAGTGCACAGTATGCTAATGTTAACTGTAGGCACCATGTTGTACAGTGGGTCTCTAGGATATACTCAACCATCACAAGTGAAACATTATATCCATTGACCAGCAAATCCACATCTCCTTATTATCCTTTGATTGTCTGTTGGATCTGTACTTATGTCATCTCTTTCATTCCTAATATTGGTAATTCATGTCCTCTCTGTATATATCTTTTTTTTTTCCTCCTACTCAATCTGCCTAGAGATTTAGCAATATTATTTTTGTCAAATAATCAAGTTTTGCTTTCATTGACTTTTATTTTGTGTTTTCAAATTCATTTATTTCTGTTCTTATTGTTACCATCACTTCCTTCTACTTTCTTGCATAATTTACTTTTCTTTATCCAGTTTCTTAAGGCGGCAAGTTGGGTCACTGGTTTGAAATCTTTGCTCTTTTGCAATGTGAGTATTTAATACCATTGATTTCCTTCTGCTGCAGCAGCTGCTGCTAACACAGCAAAAGCTGTGAACAGAGATTTCAAATTCCCCTTTTAAGTTTTTGTTTGGTTTATATGTTATTTGCACTTATTATATAATTTCAAACTATTTAGGGATATTTGATATATTTCCGTTACTGATTGTTTCTTTAATTCTGTTGTCAAAGTAGATAGTTATTTGATTACAACTCTTTAAAATTTTTGAGAATTGTTTCATGACACAGAATAAAATCTGCCTTGGTGAATGCTCCAATGCATACATTTAAAAAGAATTCACACACTTGAAAGAATATATGTTCTGCTGCTGTCAGGTTGAACAGTCCATACATATCACTTAGCCCAAGTTGTTCAGCTCTTTTACATGCTTAGCAATGTTATATTTACTTGTTCTTTTAATTAAGCAGAGATCAGTGCTAAAATCTGCAAATGTGATTTTCACTTTTATCAGATTTTCCTTCATGTATTGTTATTACGTGCATACACAGGATCAGCTGTCCCCTGTGTCATGATGAAATGTCTTTACCAATGATAATATTCATTGTTCTGAAATCTATTGATAATTTTTCTAATAATAATATAATCACTCCTACTTTTTTGATTAGTGGTTGCATAGCATATCTTTTCCCATCTTTTTACTTTTAGCTTGCATATTTATATATATTTAAATTTGTTTCTTACCAGACAGCTTATCATTGGGTCTTCCTTTTCTTATTCAACTAGATAATCTTTGCCATTTTCAGAGAAGGCAATGGCAACCCACTCCAGTACTCTTGCTTGGAGAATCCCATGGACAGAGGAGCCTAGTGGGCTGCAGTCCATGGGGTCGCTATGAGTTGGACATGACTGAACGACTTCACTTTCACTTTTCACTTTCATGCATTGGAGAAGGAAATGGCAACCCACTCCAATATTCTTGCCTGGAGAATCCCAGGGACAGAGGAGCCTGGTGGGCTGCCATCTATGGGGTCACACAGAGTTGGACACAACTGAAGTGACTTAGCAGCAGCAGCAGCAGCAATCTTTGCCTTTTAAATTGGGGTATTTAGCCTACCTGTATCTAACATCATTATTAATATGGTAGATTTAAATCAACTATATTATTCGTATTGTTTCATTTGTTTCTTTGTTCCCTTTTTTGTATTAAAATTATATTGCATGATTTCATTTATATCCACTCTTTGCTTATTAGGTATACCTCTTTTATACTTTATTTCATTCTGACTCAGTGGATTACCATGTACAGCATTACTTTATCAGAACCTAATTTCAAATAATAGTAACCACTTTAGGTATAGTGTGAGAACCTTACAACATTATATTTCCACTTTCTCCTTCCCATCTGCAGAGCTATTTTTTGTCATATATTTAACTTCTACCTGTTATAAACCCCAAAATTCATTGCTATCATTTTCCTTTACACAGTAACTAAAAATAATACAAAATAAGAAAATTTGTATTGTATTTGTTAATACTTTTATCTTTATTTATAGAGCTTTGTTTCTAGAGCTCTATAACTTGTGTGTGTGTAATACTAGACTTCTTCATTTCCAGCCAGTGTTATTCTGCTGCCTCAAGAACTTTCTTCATCATTTCTTGCTGTTCAGGTCTCCTGGCAGTGAATTTTCTTAGCTCTTACTGTCCTTAAAATTTTTTATTTAGTCTTCATATTTGAAAGGCATTTTCTCTGGATATAGAGTTGTGAGTTGACTTTTTATTCTCTTAGTACTCTAAGGTTGTGGCTTTCTTATTTCTGGTTTGCCTTCTTTCTGACAAAAAAATCTGCTTGATATTCTTACCTTTGGTCCACTGCATTTAATGTTACCTTTTCTTTTGGCTGCTTGGAAATTTTTCCCTTTGTCTTTGGCTTTCAGAAATTTGTTTATGATATTGTGTGTTATCTTATTTAGGAGTCTTTGAATTTCTTGTATCTGTGCTTTGTTGTATTTAATTATTTTTAGAAGATTCTCAGTTACTAGTTCAACTATTATCTCCCTCTCCTTTCCTTCTAGGATCCATTTTTGTTTGTTTGTTTTTATTTTAATTTCATTTGATTTTTCTCACAGCTCTGGATGCTATGGGATTATTCCCTTTTTGTTCTGTTTTAATCATTTCTATTGACCTGTCTTCAAGTTTTACTGATTCTTTCCTCATCAATATCCAATTCTCTTTTAAAATTGGGAAAGAAATTAGTCTTTGATAATATGGGTCTTTTTTTCATCTAGCATTTCCATTTGACTTAAAGCATTTCCACCTCTCTGCTAAGATTCCCTACCTGTTCATGCATGTTGCCCACATCATTTAATGTAGCAGTCATAGCCACTATAAAGTTCTGTTTGGTAATTCTAGCATCTGGGTCATTTCTCATCTGATTCTATGACTGACTTATCTCTTAACAACCTAACTTCAAGTTCAATAATTCTCTCTAAGTTCTAGTATGTTTCTAAATCCATCCTTTGAGTACTTACGTTTATTGCATTGCTCAATTCTAGAAATTTCTGTGTAGTTATTTTTTTTTATAGCTCCCAACTCTCTACCAAAATTACCAAAATTGTTGTTTCTTTTCTTGAACATATTAAACATATTAGTTTTAAATTCATGTTTGATAGCCTCATTTTCTGTATCACCTGGGTCTCCTGCTAAGATCTATAGTTTCCCATATTTTTTAGAAAATCATGTTGACCTCACTCTTTGAAACCATGGTGTTTTAAAATTTCTATCCCTAACATTAAAGTGGAATTTTTATAAGATAATTTCAGGCTCCAGATAATGTTATCTTTTTCTAAGGATGGTTGGCATTTACTTCTGGCAGGTAGGTAGGGACACTGTCAACCCCAGATGAGCTTAACTCATGCATAGATTGAGATGATTCCAAATTGGGCTTCAGAACCTGTGAGAACTGATCTATTTCTGGTTTACCCTTACCCATAGGATGCAGCTGACTCAAAACCTATGGCTACTTCTGTTGGTGAGCTGTACCTTGAATTTCTCCTCCTTCAGTTTAGTTCAGTCACTCAGTTGTGTCTGACTCTTTACAACCAATGGACTGAAGCACATAAGGCTTCCCTGCCTATCACCAGTGACTGGAGCTTGCTCAAACTCATATCCATTGAGTTGGTGATGCCATCCAACCATCTCATCCTCTGTTGTCCCCTTCTCCCCCTGCCTTCAATCTTTCCCAGCATCAGGGTCTTTTCTAGTGAGTCAGTTCCTAGTATCAGGTGGCAAAAGTATTGGAGTTTCAGCTTCAGCATCAGTCCTTCCAATGAATGCTCAGGACTTCTTTCCTTTAAGATTGACTGGCTTGATGTCCTTGCAGACCAAGGGACTCTCAAGAGTCTTCCCCAAGTTCAAAAGCATCAATTCTTTGGTGCTTATCCTTCTTTATAGTCCAAATCTCACGTCCATATGTGACTACTGGAAAAACCATAGCTTTGAATAGACGAACCTGTGTTGGCAAAGTAATGTCTCTCCTTTTTAATATGCTCTAGGTTGGTCATAGCTTTTCTTCAAGGAGCAGCGTCTTTTAATTTCATGGCTGCACCTACTAGCTGCAGTGATTTTGAGCCCAAGAAAATAAAGTCTGTCACTGTTTCCATTGTTTCCCCATCTATTTGCCATAAAGTAATGGGACTGGATGCCATGATCTTAGTTTTTTGAATGTTGAATTTTAAGCTAGCTTTTTTACTCTTCTCTTTCACTTTCATCAAGAGGCTTTTTAGTTACTCTTCACTTTATGCCATAAGGGTGGTTTAATCTGCATGTTTGAGGTTATTGATATTTCTCCAGGGAATCTTGATTCCAGCTTGTGTTCAAGAAGCCCAGAATTTCTCATGATGCACTCTGCATGAAAGTTAAATAAGCAGGGTAACAGTATGCAACTTTGACATATTTCTTTCTCAATTTGGAACAGTCTGTTGTTCCATGTCTGGCTCTAACTGTTTCTTCTTGACCTGTGTAAAGATTTCTCAGGAGGCAAGTAAGGTGGTCTGGTATTCCCATCTCTTGAAGAAATTTTCACAGTGTGTTGTGATCTACACAGTCAAAGGCTTTGGAGTAATCAATAAAGCAGAAGTAGATGTTTTTCTGGAATTCTCTTGCTTTTTCTATGATCCAACAGATGTTGGCAATTTGATCTCTTGTTCCTCTGCCTTTTCTAAATCCAGCTTGAACATCTGGAACGTTCACAGTTCAGGTACTGCTGAAGCCTGGCTTGGAGAATTTTGAGCATTACTTTGCTAGCATGTGAAATGAGTGCAATTGTTCAGTAGTTTGAACATTCTTTGGCATTGCTCTTCTTTGGGATTGGAATGAAAACTGACTTTTTCCAGTTGTGGCCACTGCTGAGTTTTCCAAACTTGCTGCATATTGAGTGCAGCACTTTCACAACATCATCTTTGAGGACTTTAAATAGCTCAGCTGGAATTCCATCACCTCCACTAGCTTTGTTGGTAGTGATGCTTCTTAAGGCCCACTTGACTTCACATTCCAGAATGTCTGGCTCTAGATGAGTGATCACACCTTCATGGTTATCTGGGTCATGAAGATCTTTTTTGTATAGTTCTTCTGTGTATTCTTGCCATCTCTTCTAATATCTTCTGCTTCTCTTAGGTCCCTACCATTTCTGTCCTTTATTGTACCCATCTTTGCATGAAATGTTCCCTTGGTATCTCTGATTTTCTCAAAGAGATCTCTAGTCTTTCCCATTCTGTTGTTTTCCTCTATTTCTTTGCATTGATCATTGAGGAAGGCTTTCTTATCTCTCCTTGCTAGTCTTTGGAACTCCACATTCAGATGGGTATAGCTTTCCTTTTTCCTTTGCCTTTAGCATCTCTTTTTTAACTCAGCTATTTGTAAGGCCCCCTCAGGTGGCCATTTTGCCTTTTTCATTTCTTTTTCTTGGGGATGGTCTTGATCACTGCCTCCTGTACAATGTCACAAACCTCTGTCCATAGTTCTTCAGGTACTCTGTCTATCAGATCTAATCCCTTGAATCTATTTGTCACTTCCACTGTATAATTGTAAGGGATTTGATTTAGGTCATACCTGAATGGTCTAGTGGTTTTCCCTACTTTCTTCAATTTAAATCTGAATTTGGCAATAAGGAATTCATGATCTGAGCCACAGTCAGCTCCTGGTCTTGTTTTTGCTGACTGTGTAGAGCTTCTCCATCTTTGCCTCAAAGAATATAATCAATCTGATTTTGGTATTGACCATCTTCTGATGTCCATGTGTAGAGTCTTCACTTGTGTTGTTGGAAGAAAGTATTTGCTATGACCAGTGCATTCTCTTGGCAAAACTCTGTTAGCCTTTGCCCTGCTTCATTTTGTACTCCAAGGCCAAATTTGCCTGTTACTCCAGGTATCTCTTGATTTCCTACTTTTGCATTCCAGTCCCCTATGATGAAAAGGACATATTTTTGGGGTGTTAGTTTTAGAAGTTAGGTCTTCATAGAACTGTTCAACTTCAGCTTCTTCAGCATTACTGTTTGGAGCATAGACTTAGATTACTGTGATATTGAGCATTTTACCTTGGAAACAAAGAGAGATCATTCTGTCGTTTTTGCCATTGCACTCAAGTACTGCATTTTGGACTCTTTTGTTGACTGTGAGGGCTACTCCATTTCTTCTAAGGGATTCTTGCCCACAGTAGTAGATATAATGGTCATCTGAATTAAATTTAAGCCCATTCCAGTCCATTTTAGTTCACTGATTCCTAAAATGTTGATGTTCACTCTTGCCATCTCCTGTTTGACCACTTTAATTTACCTTGATTCATGGACCTAACATTCTAGGTTCCTGTACAGTATTTCTCTTTATAGCATTGGACTTGACTTCCATCAGCAGTTACATCCACAACTGGGTGTTGTTTTCACTTTGGCTCCATCTCTTAAT
Source organism: Odocoileus virginianus (assembly GCF_023699985.2). Taxonomy (NCBI): domain Eukaryota; kingdom Metazoa; phylum Chordata; class Mammalia; order Artiodactyla; family Cervidae; genus Odocoileus; species Odocoileus virginianus. The sequence goes on from NW_027224331.1 coordinate 689,738, forward strand.
TCTTTCTGAAGTTATTTCTCCACTGTTCTCCAGTAGCATATTATAGGGCACCTACCAACCTGGGGAGTTCATCTTTTAGTGTCATATCTTTTTGCCTTTTCACACTGTTCATGGGATTCTCAAGGCAAGAATACTGACATGGTTTGCCATTCCCTTCTCCAGTGGACCACGTTTTGTCAGAACTCTCCACCATGACCCATCCATCTTGGGTGGCCCTACATGGCATGGCTCATAGTTTCATTGAGTTAGACAAGGCTGTGGTCCATGTGATCAGTTTGATTAATTTTCTGTGATTGTGGTTTTCATTCTGTCTCCCTCTGATGGATAAGGATAAGAGGCTTATGGAAGCTTCCTGATGGGAGAGACTGACTGGGGGAAACTGGGTCTTGTTCTGATGGGCAGGGTCATGCCCAATAAATCTTTAGTTCAATTTTTTGTTGATGGGCATGGGTGCACAAGGTTTTGTTTGTGCCCTCCAAGAGTCTGTTTCCCCAGTCCTGTGGAAGTTCTATAATCAAATCCCACTGGCCTCCAAAGTCAAATTCCCTGGGGTTCTCAGTCCCTTTGCCAGATCCCCAGGTTGGGAAATCTGTTGTGGGTCCTAGAACTTTCTTAACAGTGTGAGAATTTCTTTGGTATAATTGTTCTGCAGTTTGTGGGTCATCTGCTCAGTGGCTCTATGGTGGGGTTAATGGTGACCTCCTCCAAGAGGGCTTATGCCACAGGCTGTGTGACCCAGGTAGCTGCACCCAGAGCCCCTGCCCCTGCAGCAGGCCACTGCTGACCTGTACCTCCACAGGAGACTCAAACACAGGTCTGGCTCAGTCTCTGTGGGGTCTCTGGGTCCTGGTGTGCACAAGGTTTTGTTTGAGCCCTCCAAGCATCTCTGGTGGGTACGGAGCTTGACTGCAAACATGATTTCACTCCTCCTACCATCTTGCTGGGGCTTTCCTTTGCCCTTGGATGAGGGGTATCTTTTGGTCGGATACAACATTCTCCTGTCAATGGTTGTTCAGCAGCAAGTTGCAATTTTGGAGTTCTCACGGGAGAAGATGAGCACACGTCCTTTTACTCTGCCATCTTGCCTGTCACTCCTAGCCCCTGTCCTCCTACCCTTGGTCAACTCAGCCTCCTCTTGTGGAACCACAGATATCCCCTAGGTGAAAGGTCCTAAACACTTTGCTCTCTTCTTTGGGTTCCCTTCTCTTGAATGCTAACCAAGTCACTTTTGCCTTCAAATTATGTATACTACATGTTTTTCAATTTTTATAGTTGGTCTCACTGGGAAAAGCTTCCTCCAAATTTCCCTCTAACATCACCGGCAATAGACGTCCACTCTCCCTCACAAAATAAGAAATGGGCCAGACACTCCGACCCAGGGCCTGGGGATACTGGTTTATTCTTAGCCCTACTCTTCTGAAATGATTGGTGTGTCTGATAAACCCAAATACTGAGCTCTCTCAGACTCTGAATTCAACTGCTTGGGATCAAATCTGGACTCTCATTAACTGTGGGTTCTTGGGAAAGTTACTTAACTCCTTTATACCTCTTTTTCATCACTTGTAAAACATATATAACAGTTCATCGTGAGAACTAAATAATATGTTGATTAACATAACTAGACCAATGTCTAGCATATTGTGAAAGTTTAAAAAAAAATTAGCTTCTAATAATGTTTACTTGATTAATCTGGGGATAATATGGCTTAAAGTATGACCTCAGCTTCTTTTGTCTCTAGACCAGGTGAAAACCAATGGAAGTGTGTTGTTAAGAGACTGATTTTGAAAATTAAGTATCTAAACCCCAGACAGGCAGAGATGAAACTCTTCTCCAAGTATTAATATATGCCTTAAATCTCAAAGGAATAATCCTAGAATGGCATTTTTTAGTAGCATGATAATCACAAACTATATCCAGGGGTATCAGCTTGCTTATCTGCAAAACAAGATTATTACAACGCCTGCTGTGCCTGCTTCCAGGGCTGTTCTAAAGTCACAGCTGTGAAAGTACTTTAAAAATTATAAAGTACAGTGGGAATAAAGGTATGATTTATTAATTCCACTTATCAGAAAATTTCTAAACCTTATTATTTAAAATAGGAAGAGCAGAGGTCAAGTTATAAGAAGTGTATGTACTTGGGCACACACACACAAACACACATACAGGATTCGCTTGCTGAAAAGAGAAAGAAAGATATGCCAGTTGATTCAAATCTCTCTCTTGGCTAGTGCTGCCCCAGCCATACCCACTGCCAGCCACTCATCCTACAGTGGCTGCAGCAGTCAGTCTCTCTCCCATTGGCTTATTGGATGCTGGTGGGCCTGAAGCAGAGAAACTCAATTGTTCCAACGTTTTCAGCCGTCCCCAGGGGCTTGCAGCTGTCAGCGGAGTAACGAGAAAGAGGAACAAAGATGGGATAAGATCAGCCACTATTTACGAGGCTGTGGCCATCCCTGCCCTCACCCCTAACCACCTGCCAAAGGGAGCAGGGTTGAAAGAACCACATTTTCCATTCCCCCAAGCCAGACAAGTAAGTAGAGAACCAACCCAGCTTATTCTAAATTGGTGCCTGATGGGGGGACAAAAAAGCTGACCCCACTGAAATGGGGTCATACATCTGTTACATGAGTCCACAGCCTGAGAACCAAATCTAACAGATGTGCTCAAATAGCAGGGACCCCTCCCATAGACAGACACCCCTATCTTGGTGTCCCCCACAATTCTCTCCACCAGGGGCCTGGACAGGTGATGAAAAAACGTGACTTCCATCGGGAAGTCGTGTGGTCTCCAGAGTCGGAGCCTGCCTCACATCCCTTAACTGCACACCAGAGAGCCCAGCCCAACACCTGCCTGAAGACTTCAGTGGATGGGCACTTTCAGGGACAAAGGTCCGTGAGACCCAGTGGATCTCATGCCCCAGGTTGTCTTCACTCCAGCTTCCTGTCTCTGGCTCAGCAGCTGGGTTGGGAACGTAAGCCCTGGCCACCCTCTGGGGCCAGGCCCACCTCGAGAACCCCCCTCAGCCTCCCAGGACCAGCCTGTCACTTACCTCCCTCAACATGTCTGTGAAAACCTCCATCTCGGAGAGCCCCAGGGAGCCAGCCATCAGCCTCAGGGAATTCGTGAATTTCCTGAAATTTGATGCAGATTTTTGTATATAGCAGCCATCTGTACATTTTATTCTAGGGAGAAAAGTAATATCTTTTTGCAGGTTTCAGAGAGATGTATGCCATAAGATCATTTAAAATAAATGTGAACACGACTCTATGTGTGTGTGTGTGCTAAGTTGCTTCAGTAGTGAATGCCTCATGGCGACCCTATCGACTGTAGCCTGCCAGGCTCCTCTTTCCATGGGCTTTTCCAGGCACGAATCCTGGAGTAGGTTGCCATTTCCTCCCCCAGGGGATCGTCTCAAGCCAGGAATCGAACCTGTGTCTCCTGCATTGCAGGAAGATTCTTTACTGCTGAGCCACCCTGGAAGCCCCAAACATGGAAGCCCCCAAAACTCCACTATGCTCTATAACACTGTAGTGTGCTGTGTGCTGTGATGAGAGTCCTAAGCTTGCCCCCCTTGCTGGCCCAAAGGAACCACACAGGTGATGCTGCAGGGGGTGTCACATAGAAGATCGTGCTCCCTAAGTTGGATCGGGGTTGATAAATCACATCTCTCTGCTGTTGGAGAGGCAGGGCTCTCAGGACTTGGAAGGCATGAATCTATTATTTTCCAGTATGAAAGGTACTTGAACAACCCATGGACACCCCCTGCTCCCTCACTGAGGCAAACACATAATGCTGACTGAATCCCCTCCCCAAATCCTCCCACAGAGCAGGACTCTCCAGCCACTCTACAGCTCTAGGAAGTGATCCCTCATGACCCAGAAATAAGCCACAGGACACAGAACCCCTTCCTTCCCAAGTTGCCCTTCAAGGTCTGGGTCTGCCAGACTCCACTTCCCCCTGTCCCCACCCTGCTCCCTGGCAGGCAAACTGGGCCAGAAAAAACTATATCTTGTGATGGGGACTCTCACCTCGTTCTGGTGGGAGGGGACCCCTCACAGTACTCTGCCTGCAGCACTGCTATGCTGGAAACTTCTTCAAGGCAAGCCCCCATCTCTTCTCTCCCCATCCCCTCTGCCTACAGGGTAACTGGGCTCTCTAGCCTCAATTTCCTCAGGTCCCCTCAACCCCCCACCACACCTGGAAATGTCTCCTCTACTTCTGGGTCTCCCTCAAGTCAGTTTTTGAGGAAAGAGGGTCTCTACAACTTGTTAAGGCTAACCTCCCACATGCCTTTTTAACATTTAACTATTAAAAATGTCATATATATATATATATATATATATATATATATATACACACACACACACGTGTGTGTGTGTGTGTGTGTGTGTGTAACTAAAATAGTAAAATAAGTCCCCCTATTTCCAGGACCTAGATTTATCTGTCAACATTTCCTGCACAGTAAATCCCCTAGTTGTGAATGAGTACTGTTATAAGAGTACATTTGTAAGTCCAACAGAGTTAGCCTAGGTACATAACTAACACATTGGCTATATACTGCTGCTTTTACACTTGTTTCCAGACATCCTGGGCTTGAAATAAAGATACTGTACTACTGTACTCTATACAGTACTGTACTGTGAAGTATCCAAAACACAGCCACTTGTAGAGGATGCACACATGTGACAATGTACACCAGACACATGAAGCCACTTATGTGAATGGACATGTGAATGCACAGTAGCATCTTTGAAAGTTCACAAATTTAGGGTTTGTATCTAGGGGACTTAATGTATTTATTTGTTCCCATTTTCCTTGGTGAAATATTATAAAATGAAGTCTACATTGCCACATTGACTATAAATTCTTTGGTATGTGACACTAAAATGTAAAGACATTTTCTTACTCTGCTATAATACCATATCACATAAAATAAAATTAACGATGACTCTTTGATATCATTCATCACTGGTCTACATGCAGATTTCCCTTATTGTCTCCCCAAAAGTCTTTTACAGGTGGTTGACTTGAGACAAAATTCACACAGGGGCCACACTCTGCATTTGGTTTCTATGTCTCTTAACCATTTTTTAAAATCTTAAGCTGCTCTTTTCACCCCAAATTTATTTTTCCAGGCTGTTGCTGGCTGGTGGGGACTTTTAGGACATCCTATAGAATGCTCCTCTTTCTGGATTTGTCTGATTCCTCACAGTGCTGTTTAACTCACTCCTCTATGCTCTGTTTCTATTTCTTCTATTTCTATTTCTGGAGATAGAAGTTTGAAGAGGCTCAAACTCTGGTAAGCACTGGGCTCACCAAAGGAGTTTGGCAGAAGCTCCTCACCTGCCTGAGGCTGGGGGTCTGTGTGCTTCACTGGCTGTTCTGGGCTCTCTGGTTACACGGCCACAGACGATGCATGTGCTCCTGTCATGTCACAGCGAAGCACGCATCTCACTGTCCAACTTCAGTGATGCTTATATTGATCCTGTGTCCAGGTAGTGACAGGCTGGACTATCAATGTCACATTTCATGTGCACCTGCCTTTAATCTCACCTTATTCAGAGTTCTTCAGGACTTTTTCCATAAGCTATTTCTATTTTCACTCATTCTTCCAACTTCTATTTTCTCCTTCTCCTAAAAAAGAGTAAGAAAATCATGCTTATTATAGTGTGGTTTATAGTAAAGAGATAGACGAAGTTTAAATGTCTGAAAAGAAAACTGGTTATACACTTTAATAAGTAAAATCATTTGCAGCTACTAAAAATTACATCATCAAAAATATATGATGACATGGAAAAAATCATAATAAAATTTTAAACAAGACTAAAGCTACAGAAGAGACATATAACAACAAAATAGTTGTATCATGTACAGGTCTATGTTTTTTGGAAAAAAAGAAAAACCAACCCTACAAGTACCAGAATTTCTATAAATGCCCATGTCCAGAAAAAAAAAAGCACAATTTTGTCAAGAGAACATGCTGATCACAGCAAACATACAGCAAAATCCAACAACACAGGAGATGACTCTACACATGGACCTCACAAGATAGTCAATATTGAGATCAGATTGATTTCCTTCTTTGCAGCTGAAGATGGAGAAGCTTATACAGTCAGCAAAAACAAGACTGGAAGCTGACTGTAGCTCAGATTAGAAGGTCTTTATTGCAAAATTCAGGCTTAAATTGAAAAAAGTAGGGAAAACCATTAGGCCATTCAGGTATGACCTAAATCAAATCCCTTATACAGTGGAGGTGACAAATAGATTCAAGGGATTAGATCTGGTAGACAGAGTGCCTGAAGAACTATGGACAGAGGTTTGTAACATTGTACAGGAGGCAGTGACCAAAACCATCCCCAAGAAAAAGAAATGCAAGAAGGCAAAGTGGTTGTCTGAGGAGGCTTTACAAATAGCTGAGGAAAGAAGAGAAGTAAAAGGCAAGGGAGGGGAGTGTTAGTGAAGATGGTGGAGGAATAGGACAGGGAGACCACTTTCTCCCCCACAAATTCATCAAAAGATCATTTGAATGCTGAGCAACTTCCACAAAACAACTTCTGAACGCTGGCGGAGGACACCAGGCACCCAGAAAGGCAGCCCATTCTCTTTGAAAGGAGGTAGGACAAAATATAAGACAAAAAGAGACAAAAGAGTTAGGGATGGAGACCCATCCCGGGGAGGGAGTTGTGAAGGAGGAGAAGTTTCCAAACACTAGGAAACCCTCTCATCAGTGGGTCTGTGGGGAGTACTGGGATCTTGGGGGGCAACATGACAGGGAAGGAAAAAAAAAACAAACCACAGAATATGCACCTAACCGCAACTCACAGCGGAGAAGCAGCCCAGATGCTGGCGTCCACCACCAGCAAGTGGGGGCTGAACAGCGAGGAGTGGGCTGCAGGCTTAGGGTAAGGACAGGGCCTGAATTCCCTGAGGACAATCTGAGGGAGCTAACATGAGATAGCAACCCAGACTGTGGGATAGACAGGGAGAGAAAAACAAAAACAAAAGAGAGAGAGAGAGAACTTTCCCTCAAAAAGCTCAGCCTAAGGCACAGCTGGACATGCTCATAGAACAAAGGACTGAGCGAGTACCAGAGGAGAACTGGCTGGCTGCAGACCAGCGCATCCCCCGCCAGAGGCAAGCGGGTGACAGACAGAGCCAGAAGGCGGGGGGTGGGGGGGGGTGGGGGGTGCAATCTCGGCCCCAGAGACAGCATGCCCCGCCAAACTGTGAGCAGGCTCCCAGTGGCTAACCAAGTCTTCCTGGGATCCTAGACAGTTGACATCTGCCAGGAGTGTCTCAGCCAGAGACCAGTTCCCCAGAAGAGATACACGGCACACCTGAGGTGGTGCTCCCACTGTGCACCCAGGAAACAGAGCAGCTGGGATTGGGGAGGTGATTAAGATGCACCGGCCACCTGGAATACTGCGCTTGGCAAGCACCTGGTTGCCTGAGCTCCTTGGACCTGGTAAGGGCACAAAATGCATGCCCAACTGAATTTGTGCCTTTGTGGAGTACCTGAGAACCTGAACCTGAGAAGCTTAGACCTGGGAAGTACACAAAACCCAGGGCCCACTTTGGACAGTTCCCCTGCAGAGCAACCTGAAGCCTGAGCAGTGTAGATGGGGAAAGCACACACTTCATGAGTGGGGGCAAACCCAGTGGTCCATACACTGCAAGCACTCCCCACACACGCCAGTGATATTTTTTAATTTTACTCAGATCCATTTGTTTCTTGGTCATCTCTTCTCTAGACCAAGAGTAGATTCAGTCTGTCTTAGAGCCTAAGGATTATACAGTTTAGGAGTGGAAGGGGACACTCTGTAGGAAAATGAAAGCAATATATATATTTATATATATGTACAGAGCCTTGGCAGGGGGGTGTGAAACGAAAATGAGGGGCCTTAATGTTTCCTAAGCCATGTGGCAAATCTACTTCTTTCTTTGCTCATTCATTTGTTTTTTTTTTTTTTTACATTTTATTTTGTAATTGGGGTATAGCTGATTAAAAATGTTGTGATAATTTCAAAGGGACTCAGGCATACACATACACGTATCCATTCTCCCCCAAAGCACTTTCCCATCCACTGTTACATTATGCTGCCACATAACATTGACCAGAGTTCTCTGTGCTATACAGTAGGTTCTTGTTAGTTATCCATTTAAATATAGCAGAGTGTACATGTCCATTCCAAACTCCCTAACTATCTCTTCCGCATGATAACCGTAAGTTAGTTCTTTAAGTCTATGAGTCTCTGTTTTGCAAGTACTTCCAGTTGTGTCATTTCATTTTAGATTCCACATATAAGGGATATTACACAATCTTTCTCCTTCTCTGTCTGACATTTCACTCAGTGTGATAATATCTAGGTCCATCCTATGTGTGGCGAGGATGCTTCTGCTCCAGGTCAAGCAACTACTGTGTGTTTCTCATTCCTTGTAGAGCCTCACTTCTGAGCCCCTGCATCATATTTACCTTTTTCTGGACTCTTTCCTGACTTCTCACAATTCTTTTAAAATTTATTTTAGTTGCAGGTTAATTACTCTACACTACTGTGGTGGTTTTTGCCATACATTCACATGAATCAGCCACAGGTGTATGTGTTCCCCATCCCATCTCTCAGGGTCATCCCAGTGCACCAGCCCTGAGCACCCTGTCTCATGCATTGAACCTGGACTGGAGATCTACATATGACAATATACATGTTTCAATGCTATTCTCTCAAATCATCCCACCCTCGCCTTCTCCCACAGAGTCCAAAAGACTGTTCTTTACTTCTGTGTCTCTTTTTGCTGTCTCTCATATAGGATCATCATTACCATCTTTCTAAATTCCATATATATGCGTTAATATACTGTATTGGTGTTTTTCTTTCTGACTTACTTCACTCTGTATAATAGGCTCCAGTTTCATCCACCTCATTAGAACTGATTCAAATGCATTCTTTTTTAATAGCTGAGTGATATTCCACTGTGTATATGTACCACGGCTTTCTTATCCGTTGGACTGCCAGTGGGCATCTAGGTTGCTTCCATGTCCAAGCTGTTTTGAACAGTGCTGCGATGAACATTGGGGTACATGTGTCTCTTTCAATTCGGTTTCCTCAGTGTGTATGCCCAGCAGTGGGATTGCTGGGTCATATGGCAGTTCTATTTCCAGTTTTTTAAGAAATCTCCACACTGTTCTCCATAGTGGCTGTACTAGTTTGCATTCCCACCAATAGTGTAAGAGGGTTCCCTTTTCTCTGCACCCTCTCCAGCATTTATTGTTGGTAGACTTTTTTATAGCAGCCATTCTGACTGGCATGAGATGGTACCTCTTTGTGGTTTTGATTTGCATTTCTCTGATAATGAGTGATGTTGAGCATCTTTTCATGTGTTTGTTAGCCATCTGTATGTCTTCTTTGGAGAAATCTCTGTTTAGTTCTTTGGCCCATTTTTTGATTGGGTCATTTATTTTTCTGGTATTGAGCTGCAGGAAGCTGCTTGTATATTTTTGAGATTAATTCTTTGTCAATTGCTTCGTTTGCTATTATTTTCTCCCATTCTGAAGGCTGTCTTTTCACCTTGCTTATAGTTTCCTTCGTTGTGCAAAAGCTTTTAAGTTTAATCAGGTCCCATTTGTTTATTTTTGCTTTTATTTCCTTTACTCTGGGAGGTGGGTCATAGAGGATCCTGCTGTGATTTATGTCAGAGAGTGTTTTGCCTATGTTTTCCTCTAGGAGTTTAATAGTTTCTGGTCTTACATTTAGATCTTTAATCCATTTTGAGTTTATTTTTGTGTATGGTGTTAGAAAGTGTTCTAGTTTCATTCTTTTACAAGTGGCTGACCAGTTTTCCCAGCACCACTTGTTGAAGAGATTGTCTTTTCTCCATTGTATATTCTTGCTTCCTTTGTCAAAGATAAGGTGTCTGTAGGTGTGTGGATTTATCTCTGGGCTTTCTATTTTGTTCCATTGATCTATGTTTCTGTCTTTGTGTCAGTATCATACTGTCTTGAAGACTGAAGCTGTGTAGTATAGTCTGAGGTCAGGCAGGTTGATTCCTCCAGTTCCATTCTTCCTTCTCAAGATTGCTTTGGCTATTCGAGGTTTTTTGTATTTCCATACAAACTGTGAAGTTATTTGTTCAAGTTCTCTGAAAAATACTGTTAGTAGCTTGATAGGGATTGCATTGAATCTATAGACTGCTTTGGTAGTATACTCATTTTCACTATACTGATTCTTTCAATCCATGAACATGGTATATTTCTCCATCTATTTGTGTCCTCTTTGATTTCTTTCATCAGTGTTTTATAGTTTTCTATATAGGTCTTTTGTTACTTTAGGTAGATTTATTCCTAAGTATTTTATTCTTCTTGTTGCAATGGTGAATGGAATTGTTTCCTTAATTTCTTTTGCTGTTTTCTCATTGTTAGTGCATAGGAATGCAAGGGATTTTTGTGTATTAATTTTCTATCCTGCAAATTTACTATATTCATTGATTAGCTCTAGTAATTTTCTGGTGAGTCTTTAGGGTTTTCTATATAGAGGATTATGTCATCTGCAAACAGTGAGAGTTTTACTTCTTCTTTCCCAATTTGGATTCCTTTTATTCCTTTTTCTTCTCTGATTGCTGTGGCTAAAACTTCCAAAACTATGTTGAATAGTAGTGGTGAGAGTGGGCACCCTTGTCTTATTCCTGACTTTAGGGGAAATGCTTTCAATTTTTCACCATTGAGGATAATGTTTGCTGTGGGTTTATCATATATGGCTTTTATTATGTTGAGGTATGTTCCTTCTATGCCTGCTTTCTGGAGAGTTTTTATCATAAAGGATGTTGAATTTTGTCAAAGGCTTTCTCTGCATCTATTGAGATAATCACATGGTTTTTATCTTTCAATTTGTTAATGTGGTGTATCACATTGATTGATTTGTGAATATTGAAAAATCCTCACATCCCTTGGATAAAGCCCACTTGGTCATGATGTATGATCTTTTTAATATGCTGTTGGATTCTGTTTGCTAGAATTTTGTTGAGGATTTTTGTATCTATGTTCATCGATGATATTGGCTGTAGTTTTCTTTTTTTTGTTGCATCTTTGTCTGGTTTTGGTATTAGGGTGATAGTAGCCTCATAGAATGAGTTTGAAAGTTTACCTTCCTCTGCAATTTTCTGGAAGAGTTTGAGTAGGATAGGTGTTAGCTCTTCTCTAAATTTTTGGTAGAATTCAGCTGTGAAGCCGTCTGGTCCTGGGCTTTTGTTTGTTGGAAGATTTCTGATTACAGTTTCAATTTCCATGCTTGTGATGGGTCTGTTAAGATTTTCTATTTCTTCCTGGTTCAGTTTTGGAAAGTTATACTTTTCTAAGAATTTGTCCATTTCTTCCATCTTATGGGCAGATAGTTGCTGATAGTAGTCTCTTATGATCCTTTGTATTTCTGTGTTGTCTGTTGTGATTTCTCCATTTTCATTTCTAATTTTGTTGATTTGATTCTTCTCCCTTTTTTTTCTTGATGAGCCTGGCTAATGGTTTGTCTATTTTATTTATCTTCTCAAAGAACCAGCTTTCAACTTTGTTGATTTTGACTACGGTCTCCTTTGTTTCTTTTGCATTCATTTCTGTCCTAATTTTTATGACACCACCCTTATGGCAAAAAGTGAAGAGGAACTATAAAGCCTCTTGATGAAAGTGAAAGAGGAGAGTGAAAAGGTTGGCTTAAAGCTCAACATTCAGAAAACTAAGATCATGGCATCTGGTCCCATCACTTCATGGGAAATAGATGGGGAGAGAGTGGAAACAGTGTCAGACTTTATTTTTGGGGGCTCCAAAATCACTGCAGATGGTGACTGCAGCCATGAAATTAAAAGATGCTTACTCCTTGGAAGGAAAGTTATGACCAACTTAGATAGCATATTAAAAAGCAGAGATATTACTTTGCCAACAAAGGTCCATCTGGTCAAGGCTATGGTTTTTCCAGTGGTCATGTATGGATGTGAGAGTTGGACTGTGAAGAAAGCTGAGTGCTGAAAAATTGATGCTTTTGAACTGTGGTGTTGGAGAAGACTCTTGAGAGTCCCTTGGACTGCAAGGAGATCCAACCAGTCCATCCTAAAGGAGATCAGTCCTGGGTGTTCATTATTGGAAGGACTGATGCTGAAGCTGAAATTCCAATACTTTGGTCACCTCATGTGAAGAGCTGACTCATTGGAAAAGACTCTGATGCTGGGAGGGATTGGGGGCAGGAGGAGAAGGGGACGACAGAGGATGAGATGGCTGGATGGCATCACCAACTCGATGGGCATGAGTTTGAGTAAACTCTGGGAGTTGGAGATGTACGGGAAGGCCTGGCGTGCTGCAGGTCATGGGGTTGCAAAGAGTTGGACATGACTGAGTGACTGAACTGAATTGAACTGAATTTTTATAATTTCTTTCCTTCTACTAATGCTGTGGTGCTTCATTTCTTCTTTTTCTAGTTGCTTTAGGTGTAGAGTTAGGTTATTTATTTGATTTTTCTCCTGTTTCTTGAGGTAGGCTTGTATTGCTATGAACTTTCCCCTTAGCACTGCTTTTACTGAATTCCATAGGTTTGGGGTTGTTGTGTTTTCATTTTCATTTGTTTCTATGCATATTTTGATTTTTTAAAAATTTCTTCTGTGATTTGTTGGTTATTCAGAAGTGTGTTGTTTAGCCTCCATATGTTTGTATTTTTAATAGTTTTTTTCCTGTAGTTGACATCTAATCTTACTGCATTGTGATCAGAAAAGATGCTTGAGATGATTTCAATTTTTAAAATTTACCAAGGCTAGATTTATGGCCCAGGATGTGATCTATCCTGGAGAAGGTTCCGTGTGCACTTGAGAAAAAGGTGAAATTCATTGTATTAGGGTGAGATGTGCTATAGATATCAATGTCTAACTGGTCCATTGTATTATTTAAAGTTTGTGTTTCCTTGTTAATTTTCTGTTTAGTTGATCTATCCATAGGTGTGAGTAGGGTATTAAAGTCTCCCACTATTATTGTGTTACTGTTAATTTCCCCTTTCATACTTGTCAGCATTTGCCTTACATATTGGGGTGCTCCTATGTTGGGTGCATATATATTTATAATTGCTATATCTTCTTCTTGGATTGCTCCTTTGATCATTATGTAGTGTCCTTCTTTGTCTCTTTTCACGGCCTTTATTTCAAAGTCTATTTTATCTGATATGAGTATTGCTACTCCTGCTTTCTTTTGGTCTCCATTTGTGTGGAATATCTTTTTCCAGCCCTTCACATTCAGTCTGTATGTGTCCCTAGGTTTGAGGTGAGTCTCTTATAGACAGCATATATAGTGGTCTTGTTTTTTTATCCATTCAGCCAGTCTTTGTTTTTGGTTGGGACATTCAACCCATTTATATTTAAGGTAATGATTGATAAGTATGATCCTGTTGCCACTTACTTTGTTGTTTTGCGTTTGAGTTTATGAACCTCTTCTGTGTTTCCTGTCTAGAGAAGATCCTTTAACATTTGTTGAAGAGCTGGTTTGGTGGTGCTGAATTCTCTGAGCTTTTGCTTGTCTGTAAAGCTTTTGATTTCTCCTTCATATTTGAATGAGATCCTTGCTGGGTATAGTAATCTGGGTTGTAGGTTTTTCTCTTTGCAATGCCAAACTTTGTTCAAACTACTGTACAACTGTGCTCATTTCACATGCTAGCAAGGTTATGCTCAAAATCCTTTAAGCTAGGCTTCAGCAGTACATGAACTGAGAACTTCCAGATGTACAACCTGGGTTTTGAAGAGGCAGAGGAACCAGAGATCAAATTGCCAACATTTCACTGGATCATGGAGAAAGCAAGGGAATTCCAGGAAAAAATATCTACTTCTGCTTCATTGACACAAACTAAAGCCTTTGACTGTGTGGATCACAAAATTCTTAAAAGAATTGGGAGTACCAGAGCACCTCATCTGCCCTCCAAAAAAAATCTGTGTGCAGGTCAAGAAGCAGCAATTAGAATCGGACATAGAAGAGTGGACTGATTCAAAATTAAGAAGAGTACGTCAAGGCTGTGTATTGTCACCCTGTTGTTTAATTGCTATTCAGAGTGCATCATGTGAAATATTGGGCTAGATGAATCACAAGCTAGAATCAAGATTACTGGAAGAAATATCAACAACCTCAATACTCAGATAATAGCACTCTAATGGCAGAAAGTGAAGAGGAACTAAAGAGTCTCTTGATGAGGGTGAAAGAGAGAATGAAAAAGCTGGCTTGAAACTCAACATACAAAAAACCAAGATCAAAGCATCTGATTCCCATCACTTGATGCAAATAAATGAGGAGAAAGTTAAAACAGTGACAGATTTTTCCCCCCCCTGAGCTCTAAAATCACTGCAGATTGTAACTGCAGCCATAAAATTAAAAGATGCTTTCTCCTTGGAAGGAAAGCTATGACAAATCTAGACAACATATTAAAAAGCAGAGACATCACTTTGCTGACAAAGGTTCATATAGTCAAAGCTATGGCTTTTCCAGTAGTCATGTACAGATGTGAGAACTGGACCATAAAGAAGGCTGAGCACCAAAGAATTGATGCTTTCAAATTGTGGTGCTGGAGAAGACTTGAGAGTCCCTTGGACTTCAAAGAGATCAAACCAGTCAATCCTAAAGGAAATCAACTCTGAGTATTCATTGGAAGGACTGATGCTGAAGCTGAAGCTCCAATACTTTGGCCACCTGCTGCAAAGAGCCAACTGATCAGAAAAGACCCTGATGCTTGGAAAGATTGAAAGCGGTGGCAGAAGACAAGATGGTTAGATAGCATCACTGACTCAATGGACATGAATTTGAGCAAACTCTGGGAGATATTGGAGGACAGAGGAGCCTGGCATGTTGCAGTCCTTGATGTCACAAAGAGTTTGATATGACTTAGCCATTGAGTAACAGCTACAGAATTTACTTGTAATTTTGTCTGGGTGATGGAAGTATTTTTGTCTTTGGTGCTTCAGTAATTTTTGAATCTTCTAAAATGAGCACAAATTAATTTTAGAAATAAAAGCAATATTTAACAGAAACAACAGAAAGCCTTTCTCTTCTGGAAGTGATGTCCCCTCAAGTTATTACTGCTCCTTCACCTCTGCATTCCGTCAATGGATTGCACTGTTTCTGCACTTGGTTCTGTTCTTTCATCTGGTCGTTGTTCATGATCCGTTCCTGGTTTAAGCACATTACTGATCCCACTCCCTCCAGTGCTGCATTCACCATCCATTCTCTGCTCTCACCTTGGCCTCCCCAAAGCAATGAAAAGTGCTGACATTGTTAAATTCTTCCTCTTTCTTAAGACTGTCTCCTCCCTGTCCTCCCACAGAATTACTCATTTTCCTACAGATGTTTATTGAGTACTTGATCTGTGCCGGCAGTGTTCCAAGTTGCTGGGATACATAGATAAAAAGTAATGGGTAAATACCCTCTTCCTCACGAAACTTATCTTCTGATGGGTGAGAGTGGAGGAGGGATGAGAAAATATAAACAATAAGCATAATGAATGAGTTAAATCATATGATTTTGTAGGTGATAAAGTTTGTGGGGAAACACAAACCCAGATTAGGAAGGTGCCAGGCAGTCTGTGGTGTTTCTATTAATAACAGGATGGCAGGAAAGCCTCACTGTGAACATGACATTTGAATAAAGTCAGGTGTGAAGAGAGTCATGGAGCATCACTGGGGGAATCAGGGAAAGAGTGGTCCAGGCAGGGCAACTGCAGAGGCGCAGCCCAGAAGCCTGGATGGGCTCGTGGCTGGGAGGGCAGGGGAAGTGAGGCCTGAAGGAGTGGGCTGTGCAGGCTAGTGAAGCCTAGGCTCTTCCTCTTCTTCATGGGCTCAGAGAGGTGAGGCAGGATCTGACTTTGCCTGAGAACAGAAGGGAGAGGATGTTTGGGCAGATGCAGGAGGACCATGAATGGCCTTTGCAGGCAAATAATGTGCAAGGTAGGTGGAGGGGAGATGTTCCTGGACTCTGGAGTCAGCTTGAGGACACAGTGCAACCTTCAAGCTCAGCCCTTTGCTGCCAGCTCTCTGCCCTGCTCTGTCCCCCTCTCTCTCTGCAAAATATCCCTTGGTAAACTTGTCTATTTAGATGTGGCACTGAAAATATCAATAAAAGCCTGTAACAAGAATAGGAAAAAGCTTTATTTGAGGTACACTGAGTACTATAGCCTGGAAGACAGCTTCTCAAAGAACGCTGAGGAGCTGCTCCAGAGAAGCGTGGTTTTCAACACAGTTTCAGGTCTTGTCAGAAAAAAGAACATCAAAACAAGTTATGGATACATACCTTGAAGGTTTCACAAAAAATAGACCAGATGTACACAGTCAGTATGGCCTTGGCACCTGGTAAGAGAATGTTATCATGGAAGGAAGTCCAGCATTGCCTCCCAGGAAGTGAAGAATTTAATCTTTATTTTAACATAGACTCTCTTAACTGCTGGTCATTCCACCCTTTTCTTTAATAATTAAAGCAGATGTACAAGAATGTCTGATAGGCCGCAAACAGGCTGCTTTAGTTACATAAAATTCAAGTTAACTCTATGTCTGTATTTCCTTTGCTGCCCTGCATGTACGATCATCAGTACTATCTTCCCGGATTTCATATATATGTGTTAATATACGATATTTTTTTTTCTTTCTGACTTACTTCACTCTGTATAATAGGCTCTAGGCTCATCCACCTCATTAGAACTGACTCAAATGCCATTCTTTTTTAGAGCTGAGTAATATTCCACTGTGTATATGTACCACAGACATAAAGAACAGACTTTTGGACACAGTGGGAGGAGAGGGTGGGATGATTTGAGAGAATAGCATGGAAACATATACATTACCATATGTAAAATAGAGAGCCAGTAGGAGTTTGGTGTTTGATACAAAGAACCCAGAACTGGTGTTTCATGACAATCTGGGGGAAAGGGGTGGGCGGGGAGGTGGGAGAGGATTTCAGAAGGGAGGGGCCACATGTATTTCTATGGCTGATTCATGTTGATATATGGCAGAGGCCATCACAATATTGTAAAGTAACGCCTCCTCCAATTAAAATAAATAATTTTTAAAATTCAAGTTAACTCATTTACAAGCCAGAACAACTTCCCCAGACCTCAGTATATGAGCATTTCTTTTTATCAAGTGGCTGCCTAAGTTCTCACGGTCAGGCAGGGGGCTCTTCCCTCTCCTTCCAGCTCTAGGCTGCATTCTGACACCCCAGACAGAGTGCCATGACCACCATTCTTGCTCCTGGACCTTGTTTCAAGCCCAGAACTTGGGTCTCTTGGTCCCAGTCGCTAGGTGGGTCAGGACAGCTCTGCCCTGTCCTGAGAACAGAAATGAGCCCTGGACTCCCATTTAGTATAGCAAGGATGATGCTTCCCACAGTACATTCTTATCTATTATCCCATTATTTAATTTGATGCCCATGATAACCCTGGAATCTACTTGTGGCAGACAGAATCACACTCCTGTATGACTTAGGTAACTAACAGATTGAGTGACTTGCTGAGGGATGGCGGGAATGAGGGGCAGAGAAAAGACTAGAGCTCAAGTCTCTGGGCTCCCCATTAATGGCACCTGTTGACTAATTGCAGAAAGTCCTGGGGGTCCTCATCAAGGCGAGGACCATCTTAAAGCAAAAGTCAGAGCATCTTGGTTTGCCATGCATTCTGCAAAAGAAAAGGCGGTGAGCCCAAGCCAGTGTCACAGGACTGGTCAATGTCGCCCTGGTGCTCAGCTCAGGCACTCCCAGCATGGGCCTCCCTCCTCCAGCTGCCCCTGATCTATCTGTGGTCTATGCCAAGGGGAAGACACCTGCCGCTTTTCCTTGAGAGTGATCTTTACTTTGCTTAAAGGAGGAAATGAGTTACCAACTGGAGCTTTCCTTGAGAGTCCAGAATCCAGACAGGCTGCTATGGGCTGTGCATTAGAGCCCTGTGGCTGGTGAAGGCCTTCAAACTGCAAGGATGATGAAGACTGACTGCTATACTCCACTCAGGCTATCATTAATTTAGAATTTGAAAAGGGGAGAAATCTTGTTTGTTTCAAGCTGTTCAAGCCAGAAGCTGCCTTGGGGCAGTGATTTCTTCTCACGTTTCCATCAAAACCACATCTCCATGTAGGCAGCTTCATCCCACCATGGCAGCCCTTCTCCCTGACCCATTCCCACCGTGAGAGCCCTTGGAGCACAGCTGCTGTGCCAGGAGATGAGTGACATCTCTGTGGAAGGGAGGGGCACCCGTGGTGAGAGCTCCCCCTTCTCCGGGTGCTGCCTCTGTGCCGTAAAGGCGAACACTCATGTGTTGGACTCAGCCTCCAGACAGGCGGTCCTGCTGGGATGGGGCTGGGCTTCCACCAATGGGCACAGCAGATGGGCTGCCAGCCGGGGCCCAGAGTTCTGGGGAGGATGGGGTTCCCCAGCTCCAAGCCATAGCGCAGGGACTGCTGCCATAATCGTTGTGTCTCTGGGGGACCAGCACGGAAGGATTTCCTTCTCCTGCAGCCCAAAGGGCATGCTTGTCACCTTCTAGAATCGGGGCTAATCAAGGGATTATCCTCTTTTCTAGCCCATCGAAGAACCCAGAAAACTGGTCTTTTTCAGTGTAGAGACCATTAGTCAGAAATAGGTCTGAGGTTTGTGGTCGAAAAGACAGGGCTAATACTAAAAGGAAGGTGATGTAAATAAACATGCCAAATTCAGCTATGAGTTTGAGCAAGCTCTGGGAGACGGTGAAGGACAGGGAAGCCTGGTGTGCTGCAGTCCATGGGGTCACAAAGAGTCAGACTCAACTGAGCAACTGAACATCAACAAATCCAGTCAAACAGTGTGGCAGCTGGAGGTCTGGCCATCTGTGAGGAGTCAATAGGAGGAGGTCATGGGTAAGGAAAGTGCGGGTGCCCAGTTGGGGAGAACATCCTCCTTGGAGAACTTTGGCACAGTGACCATGAAGCCAGGATCACCTTGACCATCAAGGTCACCAGCAAGTCCCTGGCAGTGTTGCAGCCAGTGAGCCATGGGCCATTAAGACTCTTCAGCTGATGAAGTGAGTAGCTGTGACGGGAGAAGGTCCTGTCTCAGCACCCCCGCTCCCCTTGCTGATGGCACCAGGCCCCTGGCAAGAGCGCCTTCCTGGTCACTCCCACCCACCATCCCAGGTAGAGAGGGGGTGGGCCCAAATGCCATCCAAGTGTCTCTCATCCCTCCCACCCCTTCTGCCAGCCCAGTGGCCTGGCATCAGGGGTTCCGCAGAATGGACCCAACCCCCTCCTCTTATTTGCTGGAAAGTCCAGCCAGGAGGGTAACAGAACCCCCCGGCCCCTTGTATGACTCCGGCCTCTGGGCTGGCCGCACACCCACCTGCCCGCCCCACCTCAGAACCCTTTCCCCAGTGCAGCCACTCCCTGCTCCCTGTCCTGTCCTCGTCTTTTGTATTTGGAAACAACATGTTGTAGTAAACCCTGAGATGGATGTTTAAAAAAAAAAAAGAAAAGAAGTCTCCTCAGCCAACTGAGAGGCAATCACAAAAGTCACATGAGAAAATAACTCAAACGTCATTTGGAATCAACACCTTACTAGGAGTACACCTTTCAGCCACAGATTTAGATTTAAATTTAGAAATGCTGGACACATCCAACCCATAGGAAGACCACCTCAAAGTGGCCTGTGGTTGAGCTGTTGAGAGACAGTTTTCTGTCAGTTTCTCATATTTCTTCACATCGTGTGGGCTGAAGCATGACTGCCTTTGCTCTAGACCACCTTTTCAGGGATTTTGGAAGACAGAGACAGAGTCTCCCCTCAGAGTCGAGGTCAGCCTTCTGTACTTTCAGGAGACAAGCAGGACCATTGCCTCTAGAAAAGGTTCCAGCTCCTGCGCTGAGGGCTCCTTCCCTGTCACCACCGCGCGTGCTCTTCACATCCCACTGTGAGGACGGGGACTCGGGGAACCAGTCAAGGCTGGAACGCTGTGTGCTACCCCTGCTGTGAGTGCCTCTGCCCCAGGGGCCTCATATCTTTTCCCAGCAAAACCCACCAAACCTGTGAGTTTGAAAGTAGGCTAAAATCTTAGACTCCTCACGATTCTTGAAATAAGCACTCTGTTCATATTTAGTGTTTAAGTTTTTTCGGTCCCTAAGGGATGTTGGCCTGTGCAAGTAAGAGACCAACTTTGTGATTCCATAGTAAAACTAAGTGGTTTATACTTATGGTCCTTAATTTGAAATTTACTATAACAGTGAACAGTGTAGGAATATTTAAGATCTAGATGAATCCTGTTTATAATCATAATTAATTAGATTTATGAAAATTACCTAAAGACCTAGAGAGGTTTGGTTTATCCTTTAGAATAGTGTTGTTGTTATTGCTCAGTCACCAAGTTGTGTCCAACTCTTTGGGACCCCATGGACTGCAGCATTCCAGGCTTCCCTGTCCTTCACTATCTCCCAAAGTTTGCTCAAACTCATGTCCACTGAGTCAGGGATGCACCAATCTCATCCTCTGTCACCCACTTCTCCTCCTGCCCTCAGTCTTTCCCAGCATCAGGGTCTTTTCCAGTGAGTCAGCTCTTCACATCAGGTGGCCAAAGTATTGGAGCTTCAGCTTCAGCATCAGTCCTTCCAATGAATATTCAGGGTTGATTTCCTTTAGGATTGACTGGTTTTAATCTCCTTGCTGGGAGTCCAAGAGACTCTCAAGAGTCTTCTCCAGCATCACAGTTTGAAATCCTCAATTCTTTGGTGCTCAGTCTTCTTTATGGTCCAACTCTTACAATCATATTAGGTCATTAAATTACCTTAAAAAGGAAATAAAACATATTACACTTGTAAATCCTATTTTAAATGTCTGAAGGAGTTGGTGATGGACAGGGAAGCCTGGTGTGCTGCAGTCCATGCGGTTGCAAAGAGTCAGTCACAATGAGCGACTGAAATGAACTCACTCCTTCTCTAACAATAAGAGTGGCAAACAAAGTAACTTTTCTTGGACTCACCAAAGAACAAACATCACAGGCCAACTAAGTAGACCTCTGCCTTCTTTAAGTCTTTGAGGTAGCATCTAGCCCAGAAAGAGACATTACTTCTGATTTTCTATCTTAACTGGGATGTGGAAGTTTCAAGAGTTTCCACTTGGCTTTTCTTGGCACCGTGGTTCTTAATCTATAAGAGTGTTCTTCAAGCTGATAAGTATGTCTAGCCCAATTATAAACTCAGGGACCAGGAAAATGAACACCAGGTGGTATGTGATCCATTGGACTTCTAAGAGATGGATTCAGAGTCAGACTTTCCCCACATCAGCAAGAGGGCTGTGATAGATTTTGCATTCTGTGGCATCAGTTTCAGTTCAGATCTTGTACTCACAGATCTTTGAGGATATGCAACATTCTGTCCTGCAGGAGAAGTGGTCTTAGGGCCTCTTGGTCCTAGATGAAAGTTGTCACTCCTGTGTAAACTTGCTGTGACATTGCAGGGTTGGTCCCCAAGGACACCCATGTCCCCTTCAGTAGATTGGCTCTCTGACAAGTGGCTCAGAACTGGAAACTGGGCAAAGGGTCCTGATTCTCCATTGCAGCGGCTGGCGTCAGTCCCGGGCTCACCTGCTCTTGGCCTTCAGTCACACAGCTCAAGCAGTGCTCCAATCTCACTGTTGGGAATACTGCAGTCTGTGAGCCACTGCTCCCTTGAAGGTGAAAGCGTTGGCCCCTCATCATGTCTGATTCTTTGCAACCCCATTGACTGTAGCCCCCTCCCCACCTCGGGCTCCTCTGTCTGTGGAATTCTCCTGCAAGAATACTGGAGTGGGTAGCCATTTCCCTTCTCCAGGGAATCTTCCTGACCCAGGGATCGAACCCTGGTCTCCTGCATTGCAGGCAGATTCTTTACCATCTGAGCCACCAGAGAAGCCCCCAGTGTTCTCTTAGTCTTGCAAATAAGAGTCCAGGTTGCCTTTGCAACTTTTCTATGGTTATGATAGCTGTCCACCTTGCCCTGATGGTTAAGGGCTGCCAACTCTCCTGTACTCTTCCCCAAATCTGTCATCCCCAGACGCCAGGGAGTCCAGACACAGAGCAGCACAGAAAGACCAATTGTCGGGTCTGTTTCAACCATGCTGGCCACCCCTTGCTGGCATGTTCCTTATTTAACTAGTGAAGATCATGCCCTCTGGACTCTCCCAGAGACTGGTTAGTTGGTAGGCAATCTGACCTTACAAAGTAAATGTATCTTGTCTGCTTTCCTCGCTGAACGTTCTGCCTCTGCTGCTGCCCAGGCAGTTCTAGCACTCACATATCGTTTTCTCAAGGCCAGCATCATTTGTTAGCTGCAGGGGGCTATCTTGGCAGCAGATCGAGACTGGCTCTCAGTGTTCCTGCCAGGATACAAATCCTGAGTCCTGGGGGACTGCTCGAATATCAATAACCTCTCCTTTATCCAGGCTTATATCTTACCCCAAGTCCAGTCCATTCAAAATTCATTTGCAGATGTGAACTCCTGGGTTGTGTCAGTATATGTGAGGGAGGTTCTGTGACCTTTTCTTAAGTGTGCCAGAGTCGCTCAGGCCAAGCTGTGGGAGGCCTTAGTATGGGCCTGGAGCAGGATTGGTACTCTATGGCCCATTGGTCAAATACAGCCCGTTTTTATAAATAAGGTTTTGTTGGAATCCAGCCACATCCATCTGTTTGCATATTATCTATGGTGCCTTTGAAAAAGCAGGCAAAAGCTGAAGCTCCAATACTTTTTGGCCACCTAATGTGAAGAGCCAGCTCATTGGAAAAGACCCTGATGCTGGGAAAGACTGAAGGCAGGAGAAGGTGGGGTGACAGAGGATGAGATGGTTGGATGGCATCACCAACTCAATGGACATGAATTTGAGCAAACTCCAGGAGACAGTGAAGGACAGGGAAGCCTGGCATGCTGCAGTCCATGGGGTTGCAAAGAGTCAGACACGACTTAGTGACTGAACAACAACAGCATGATGCTTTTGGACATAGTGGAAGAACTGAGTAGCTATGACAGAGACTATTTTGCAAAGCCTAAAGTATCTATCATGTGTCCCTTTATAGGAAGTGTGCTGACCTAGAAGCTGTGCAGGCTGGTGAGGAGATCTTGAGAAGGTTGAGTATCACCTGCAAGGCCTCTGCCTCAGCAGAGAACTCTGCATGATCTCAAGGAAAGAGGATGCTGTAGCTGTCTACAGGAGGAATGAGCCTCATTTTCAAGCCTAGAAAGTCCCAGGGACTCCGAGGATTGAGAGTGATCAAGCACATCTACCTAGATGTCCCCATGCTAGGTCCCTGGGGTCCTCTAAATCAGGCCCTTGACTTTAGCATAGGATATTCACTAGGGTCATGTCTTCACACTTCTCGTATTTTTATCAGCAGGGTATGCCATCGGCCACAGTACATAGTCCTTTTTGGTGCTGCCACCAAGGACTTCTGGCTCCTAATTTTGGCTTACTTAGATGGTTGGCTTGCTTGAGCTGCCGTTTCTTCCTCCAGTGCATCCGTGCACCTAACAATCCCCAGCCATCTCCATAGCCCATACAGTTACCATGACCATCACACCTCTCAGATGCTAGTGATACTGCATCTTTCTGTCACCTGCAACCCATCCTGTGCCAGTCAGGCCCAGTCAGGGATCATACACCCCACCAGTGATTTCTACAGAAAGAATTTAATTTAGAAAATCTTAAACCAGGTATTGAGGAACTTGACAGGTAAATGCAGGCTGTGGGACATGCACACATCCATCTCCCCCAGGCGCTGGGCGTGCAGAGCAGGGCCCTGTCTTCAGCGAGGCTACAGCAGCCCGCCTCCCCACTGCTGTCAGGCAGGTGGTGCTGGCTGTGCTGGGCAGGAGAAGCACCCAGACTGTCATCGTCTTGTGAGCTTACATTCTCTGGGTGCTTAGCAAGCCCAGGAAAAGAGCAAATCCTGTCCCGAAACAGAGTACCCTCTTACTGGGAGTGGTTTAGGGCAATGATGTCAGAACTCAGGGGAAGATTCAACTTTGCAAGACTCCTTGGGCTCTCTGATTCCTGCATTCTATAGTGTCTGATGGTGATTTTCAGGGAGCCAACCATACTTAATTCCCTTTCAGATGAGACATCTTATTTCAGTCCCTCTCTCAATGCCTGCTTACAAATTGGCAAAGCCACTCAGACATCTCCAGCCTGGTTGATTGAGAGAATACTTCATGATTCTTTTTTCATTTTTTGATGGTATATGATGAAATCATTAAAACATACACAAAAGCAGAGATAAGTTACCCCCCCAGGAGCTCATCACTCAGCTCTGGTCATTGTCAACTAATGGCCACTATTGTTTTCTGCCCACCCCCACCATCCCTGGATTATTTAGCAACTACTCCCAACATCATACCACTTTGACGTTGTTATAAAAGTAGTGATTCCAAAGCTACTTCCCCTGAATTTTCTGGTTTAGTAAGTCAGGGGTGGGGGTCTGAAAATCCATATGGTTTTTCAATTTCTCAGGTTTGGGAACCTATAGTATTAAAAAATATTTGCATGGGACTTTATAGTGAGAAAGTCATAGTTTGAGTCTGGGCTTTGCCCAAGCTATGCAATTTTGAGTGAAAACTTTAAACTATCTGACCCTAAACTCTATGTCTTGAAGAATTGCCACCTCTGTGAACTTGTGGTCCACTAAGACTCTCTGATATTTTTCACATTAAATAAATTCTATCAAATCTAGTGTCCCTCTAGTCTTTCCTTGTCTTGACTTAGGGGTAGGGATGAGGGCTGGATTATTGTCAGCTGTCCTCCTGCTTTATGGCGGTTGTATCAACAAAATTTCTTCAGCTTGCACTGTCCACCCACCCAGGGTGTGCCCCTTCCCAGCTTCACCACTGCAACCCATGCAGTCCCACTGTCACCTCGATTACTCCATTTACTCCAACCCTCTCTCCCAGCAAGCTGGGAACCCAAGGGATCAGACCTACCCCTGAGTGGTGGTCTTCAGTCCCCCAATTTCTCAGACTTAGGAGTAAAACTGCTTTTGGTTCATGTTGCTAAGCACTTTTCCCAACCAAACCTTAGCTTCTCTAGTTGACATTCAGTCACTTGATGTTCATGAACAAGAAAACAGGCTTTGCTGAGTTGCAAAAGCAAGAACTTTGCTCACTTTTGGTGAACTGAGCATTTTTCTGAATGAAGACTGCAGCTATTCATAACACATAAAGCTCTTTGCGGGGAAGGGAATAGTTATTTAATTTAATGGAATCGAAGTGGGGGAGGAATAGATAAATAAGAGAAGCAAGTAGGGACCCGCATTGAACCAGAATGAGGAAGGCCTGATTTCCTGAGGCGGAACACATTGTACAGTGGAGCCTGACTTCATTCTCTCCAGTGTTGCCCCCGCAAATTGTTTTCTCAGCTGTTTATCAGAGAAAAATTCAAGTTTTTGCCATGACAACTAATAGTAGGGGGCGATCTGGAAAGTACAGGTCTGGGAATGACTTATTTTCAGTGGAAGTTTGGAAATTATCACATGTGAAAGCTAAAAAGAACTGCAACAACCTTATTACTCCTTAAAAATGGAAGCTAAAATGGCAGCATCACTTGCTGGATGCTGCAGAGCTGGTTTGGTCAAAAAGCACAAAACAGCAACCTGGGTCCCTGACTGGTGCTTGTTCCACTGAGACGGTTGTTGGAAGCATGGCTGTGGGAGGCAGCCCTGACCCTCATTGGTTCCAAGTCTGATGTCTGATAGTCGCTCCTTTG
This sequence comes from Odocoileus virginianus, assembly GCF_023699985.2. Classification (NCBI taxonomy): domain Eukaryota; kingdom Metazoa; phylum Chordata; class Mammalia; order Artiodactyla; family Cervidae; genus Odocoileus; species Odocoileus virginianus. Next base: position 715,458 of record NW_027224331.1, read on the forward strand.
TGTCCAACTCTTTGTGACCTGATGGACTGTAGCCTGCCAGGCTCCTCTGTCTGTGGAATTCTCCAGGCCAGAATACTGGAGTGGGCAGCTGTTCCCTTCTCTAGGGGGATCTTCCTGACCCAGGAATCGAACCAGAGTCTCCAGCATTGCAGGCAGATTCTTTACCAGCTAAATTAAATCTTAAGCAAATTAATTATCTATCATGGGGTCTATATCAGTCACCGTTCCAGTAGGAATCAGATGGCACACCCAAATTAGCATTCTTGGCCTGAGAGAGGGGGTGTCTACTCACAAAGGGATTCATTCATGCAGGCAGGGTATGGTGACACCCAGGATTAGTGCAGGGACTGAGGGTGACAGGCTGGAGCTGTCACCACCTTAGGATAGAGGTAACGAGGGCAGAGAGAGGTTACTGCAGCCCAGAAGGAAAATCGGCCTCCAAAGCAGCGGAGTCCTCAGGCTGGCAACACAGACACCCGTGGCCACTTTGCAGAGAGGGGGCCAAGGTGACACAATGCTGACCGCACTCCCTCCTCCCCTCTGTTCTCCTGATGATGCTCCTTGCTGGCTAAACTCAACTGCAGGCCATGGAGTATGGAAGCCTATTGACGTAGCCCATTTAGACCTGGCTCCTAGGGCAGAAAGCATGGTGTCAGGAGTGGGACAAGTGGATCCATGGGATCAGACAGTACATATCTGACACAGAGCCCTAGTATTCCCATCAGTAAGATGAGAGTCATAATGAAACCAACTCACAGCTTGTTGTTAAGGTTGACAACAAGGGAGGCAAAGCACCTAGAATAGCAATCTGTCTCATAGATAGATAGATATAGATAGATAGATAGAGGTAGATACAGCTAACCCTTGAACAAGAACCTGGGGGTAGGGGCCACTGACCCTCTGTCATGCAGGTGGAAATAACTGATAGCTAGCCCTAGTAACTAGCTCTTCTGTACCCAAAATTCCAAATCCATGGAGACAACCAACCTCAGATCACTTAATACTGTAGCATTTACTATTGAAAAAATCCTCATTTAAGTGGACAGGCACAGGTCAAACCCTTCTGGAAGGGCTACCAAGAATGATTGATAATTTCTTTCACATGTGCATCAAGTGTGTGAAGCTCATTTTCATTGAGAACCTGGAGTTGGACCCACTGGAGGGGAGAGTATCAGGGGCTTAGGGTGGCACAGAGAAGGTCACAGCACCCAGAACCCATGGAGAGACCACCGGGATGGAGAGTAAGGCAGAAAGGCAAGAAAAGCGGAAGCCAAAGACAAATGTCTTTGACCTCAAAGTGCTGCTTAAACATGGTTCCCTTAAAGAATAGGAAAGGAAAAGGCTTCCGTGGGAAGGAAAGATCATAACTCATCCATCTTCGTTCCTGCCTGGGTTCCCCCAATCCTGTGCCCTCTTCCAACTGTCCCAACTCCATCCTCACCCCTGTTTGAAGCCTGCTTACTACGATTCTGCTCACCTGTCTAGATGCTCTTTAGTTACAAGAATCAGCTTCAGAACCTATCTGGTCCTTAAGTCAGTTCTCAGATGCTGACTCAGCCTCCTGTCCTCATGCATGGACTTCATCTCAGCTACTTGTTTACTCTCCCACTATGAGCTTTTCTCAACTGTGGGCAGCCATAGGAGTCACTGGGCTGGTCACCCTTCCATACTGATGGCCAGTCTGTCCAGGTCAACAAGTGCCCTAGGCATTGCTCTTCATCTCTACTCTCTTTAGTCCCTGCCCCAGGGAGTGTGGGGGAAGGTCCTCTTCTTGTTCTGGTTTTTCCTAAATTAGATGACATCTGTCACCCGGGACCAGTGACTCTGGCTGGTTCTCTAAATACTTTATCCTAGTTACATTAGAACTTCTTTTGCTATTAATATTACTGTGACCAGTGAAATTAATCACCGTGTATAATATTTTTTCTTTAGGGAAATAATGCAAGTTCTAAACAACCAACTTACAGTGAACTTTGGAGAGACCACCGTGCTAAATGAACTTGAGAAAAACTCTCTCTGCACATTTACAAAGAGATTGGGAGTATGTAGATATCACTCAATGGGCCTCGGTGCTATTTTTGTCCCCATGTAGAGTACAATTAGCATTCAGGCCACACACTAACTTCACCCAAGACCAGAAGCTGACATATAAATACCACTCAAGCAAGGTTATTCAGATTCTCAGTCAGATCGACCTGATCTAAACCAATTATTTTTCCAGCAGAGTTAATTAGAATGTGTCTAGAGTGAGTGAGATGTGAAAGGCAACTTTCTATTACCTATTCCTCAACAGTTGCCTTATGGCTGGATTTTTGTCTTTAATTTCACATCACAAGGACCTTCTAGAGAGAAGCTGAGTTATGTGTATCCTTGAAACACAAGAACAAAAGTATGTTCAGCTGAAATATTAAATTGGGTAGAAGGTTAATCACAGGGATATAGGAAGAGTTAGAAGAGAGAAACAGAAATCACAGGGAGGAGGTGAGGGTGAAGAGCAGAAATTGACCTGCACAAATCTCTACTTTCTTCACTTAAAGCCTGAAGCCTTTGAGTGGATTCATCAGAAGTGGAGAATCTTCTGTCCCTCAGTTTTCCACCCTGCGGCTGGTTTATGGTTTGACTTCAAGATACATCGCCCAATGTCACCCAATAAGAGCATGTCACTCATCACAGTCCTCTCAGACTTGCCACCCATGAAATGGGAATATGCCTGAAAGGTTGTTGCTGAGCCATGAAAGATGCCGGGATTCTTGGCCTCCGGAGGAGAGGAATTCAATCTGGGACCAGTGACAAGGCTTGATCACTCAGAGCTTTTGTGTGATAAAGTTTTATTAAAGTATAAAAGAGATAGAGAAAGCTTCTGACATAGACATCAGAAGGGGGCAGAAAGAGTGTCCCCCTGCTAGCCTTTAGCAGTATGTTATATACCTATCAGCAAGCTGTTAATTAGAGAAAGGAAATGTCTCAAAACTCAGAGTGGCACCCAGCTCCTCACCCACATGTATTTTGAGATAACTTTGGCACAAGGTGAGTCTTCCTGGGCTATAAAATGATTGACATGAATCTTGAAGAAAGGCAGATTTCCAATAAATATATCAGTTTCATTAGCATAGATTAGGAGAACAATGTATGAGTAAAATATATCCTGGTTTGTTAAGCCCTTATCGGTTCTGAGTCTTAAGTAGAATTTGAAGAAAGACAGAGTCTAGGGTAAATGTGATAGTTCATTAACATAGCTTAAGAAAAACATTTCCATAAGAAAAACGCAATGGTTAGCTTAAGGTTTGAGAAAACTTAAGTTCAGGTGAAACCAGGTGTCCTCATGGCAACACAGAATTTTAAGAGAAACCTCCTTTTAATTTTGTATAGAGAAGGGAAAAAAAAAATCTGACACTTGTAGTTTGTTTCCTCCTGCCGCTTAAGAGAGAGATAAAAAATGTCTGACACTTGCAGCCTATTTCCTCCATTTGGAGACCCCTGGCCTTCCTGCCTGTTATCCTTTCATGCCTTCATGTGCAGATTGGAGTTAATGGTTCACATTTTCCCAATCTCAGAATACTTGACAAATACAAACTAGAGAAATTGCTTTCAGGGTAAACAGCTCATTGTGGTGACCCAAGGATGAAAGAGCAGATAAAACCAAGGAGGGTCTTGGAATGCAGGAACAGAAAAACCAGACCCTTATTGTCCTTCCTTCCCATCCCAAATGTTATAACTATTAATGAATTTCAGATCCACCTGACCAGTATAAACTGCCTCCCATCCTTCTCCATATAGGGAGAAGGTATTTACCTTACTCTTTCCCCCCACCCAATATATCTACCTTATCCAATCAGCAAATGACCCATAAGACTTGTATCCTGCTCCTTACACCCAGGGTATCAAAATGAATCAAGAACCCCTGTTCACTGTCAGCTCTTCCTGACTATCAGGAAGCCAGCCCACTGTGCTGGCAGAGACTCTCCCCTCCCCACTCTAATAAACTTTATTCTCCTCTCATTCTGCCTCATGTCTGGAAATTCTTTTCCAACCCATGCACAGACCACGACACTCATCAGTTATTAAGAAGAATAAATAAATAAAACAGAAGGAAGAAAAAGGCAAGATCAATATCTTTTCTGATTTTGAGCCAGAAAAGACACAAGCATATGCCACAAACAAAGACACAAAGCTTTCCCAGGCATCCCCTGACTCTGTTGCAGGGATCAGACAAGAAGAGCAAGATAGCCAGGAAGTCACCCTACCCACCCAGAGAAGACCTCAAGCCCAGCCCCTTTCCCTCTGGCCCTCGAAGATTTTTCTTGTGGAAACAAGGTTCTGATTGCTGATGTCTGTTTTAAAGCCCAAGACATACCTTAAACATCTGTGTGTAGTGTGGGCAGAAGGGGTGCGTGTGTGAGTATGTGTGTGTGTGTAGGTGTTCATGTGTGCATGCAAGAGGAAAGTGATGGAGCCAGGGTGGGGTTATCTCCAGGAGGTGAAAGCAGCAAGAACTTCTCAGCACCCCAGGCCCTTCTGTCCAGGCTGTGTGCAGAAGATGACTTGAGCACCTGCAGGACACGGGGCAGGCTGGGGCCACATGGGCCCTCTGGCCCTGCAGCACATGGGCACCTGACAGCCAGCCAGCCTATCCTCAGGGGCCTCCTGGACAAGAACCTTCAGCAGATCTAGACAGCAGAAGGCCAAGCTTCCAACCAAGCTCTGTGGCTTTCAAGAATATAAAGACTTCCTTTTTAAATTAAAAACCATTTATTATATTTTTAAAAGTTATCAAAAATACACAAATTATGACTATACATCTCACTGTACTTTTACAAAATGAATCACCATGTAACCATCATCAAGATGAAGAAACAGAACATTACAAACACCCCAGCACCTCCCATCACTGTCAGAGTCAATACCTCTGCCGGGACGAACCATCTCTCTGGCTTCTGTCACCACTGGTTTGTTTTGGCTGTTTTGCATCTGTGTTTAAATTGAATAATATGGTGTGTACTGTTTGTGTCTGGTTTCTTAGCTCAACCTTGTAATTTGTGGGTTATAATCTGTGTTTTTGAGAGCAGCAATAATTAGTTCCTTCTCAATATAAGAATGGATCACAATTTCTTTATCTATTTTACTGCTGATGGAAGTTTGGATTTCTTCCAATTTAGTGATTTTACAAATACTGATACTTTTTGATATTTCTTGGTGTGTCTACACACACATTTCTCTTGATTATGTCTCTAGGAGTAGAATTCCTGGGTCATAGGATTATAGAAGATTTCTGAAAAAATCTACCAAGATACTGTGGACAGAACCACATGGAATTGGACAGATCTGAATTGGGGTCCCACCTCTCCTCTTGCTAGCCTGAGATCTTAGTCCAGACGCCTATCTGTGAAGTCTTTCCTCATTGACAAGTAGATTTTTCAGGGTGTTCCTGCAAAGAACCCCTCTTGACCCATTTTGCCCCTTCCTTTCCCAGCAGAGCTACTTCAAGAAGGTGACAACACACCCCATCCCCTAAGTCTTTCCTTCCACTCTGTCTCCAACTCCCCCACCAGGCCTCTGTCCTCAGCACTGCCCAGACTCTCAGGCACTCTCCAGCCACCCTCCAGCCACCCTCCTCCTGGGTGCTTAGCAGCAGGAGCCCGGGGGGGGGGGGCAGGGGGGGTGGCTCCCTGTTGACACAGGCTTCCCAGGCCCCTGGCCCTTCCTTCTCACTCTTTGTCTGGTTCAGTCTCCTCTCTCTAAATCCCATGTGTTGCCAAGCCCATGACTCGGACCTCAGGCTTGCTCTTGGCTGTGGAGCGTCACTCACTAGATGACCTCAAGTAGGACTGTGGTTTCCATCTCTCCGCTACTGACTCCCAAGTATTTTTGTTATTCAGTCACTCAGTCATGTCCAACTCTTTGTGACCCCATGGACTGCAGCATGCCAGGCTTCCCTGTCCTTCACCATCTCCTGGAGCTTGCTCAAACTCATGTCCATTGAGTCGATGATGCCATCCAACCATCTCATTCTCTGTCACCCCCTTCTCCTCCTGCCATCAATTTTTCCCAGCATCACAGTCTTTTCTAAAGAGTCAGATCTTCAGCCAAACTATTGGAGTGGCCATCAGGTGGCCAAAGTATTGGAGCTTCAACTTCAGCATCATTCCTTCCAATGAACATTCAGTGTTGGTTTCCTTTAGGATTGACTTGTTTGATCTCCTTGACTGGTTTGAGTCCAAGGAACGCTCAAGAGTCTTCTCCAGCACCACAGTTCAGAAGCATCAATTATTCAGTGCTCTGTCTTCCTTATAGTACAACTCTCATTTCCATGCATAATTACTGGAAAAACCATAGGTTTGACTATACAGACCTTTGTCAGCAAAATGACCCAATATTTATCTCCCACCAGACCTCCAGTCTGACTCACTGATCAAGCTGCCCAGTCTACCTCTGCCCTTGGATGGCTCCCTGGCCTTCTCATACTTCACACAACCTGAACTGACATCCTGCCCTTCCCTCCCCAGCAGCCCTGCCTCTCTCAATGAAGGTCAACACAATGGCCCAGCTGCTCAGGAAAGAATCTCTGGAAACATTCTTGACCCCTATCTTCCTGTCAGTCCTCACATCTGGTCCAGCTGCAAAGGCTGCTGGGTCCACCTTTAAGATGGAGCTGGCCACTTCCCTGGTGGTCCAGTGGTTAGGAGTCTGCCTGCCAATGCAGGGGACATGGATTTGATCCCTGGTCTGAGAACTAAGATCTCACATGCCACGGGGCAACTAAGCCCATGTACTACAACTACTGAGCTCATGCACAGCGTCTACTGAAGCCCGCAGGCTCTAGAGCCCATGCTCTGCAACAAGAGAAGCCACCACAATGGCCTAAGCACAACACCTGGGGAGTAGCCCCTGCCTGTCCCAGCTTGCCCTTGCTCACTCAACCAGAGAAAGCCCACATGCAACAATGGAGACTCAGCGCAGCCAAAAGAGAGGGATTCCGCACTGGGCCCCCTCCTGCCAGCACCATGGCCATTATCTGGAAGGCTGGTTCCAACGCCCCTGCTAGACGGGATCCCTTTTCTTGCCCTGGCCCATGCCCTCCACCATGGGATCAACACCTGGTCAATACTGGGAAGACGGCATTCAGGGAACCCTTGCCTCTTGTAGACTGAGCCTACACTCTAACAATGGACACCCTCTCTCCCCCTCAACCCGTGGACCCCAGCCCCTCCTTCTCCACTCCTGGGTCAGCTTTTTGGAAGAGCCCATGTTCCTCAGGCCCTTTGCACCTCCTCCTGCTCTCACGGCCTGTACCACTCTCCCTCCAACCCCAGAGATCCCAGGACATTCTCTCTCTCATAGCTTTCCATCTTTTCTCAACATTCACTTCCTGGCCACCCCACCTAAAAGGTCCCATGCCCCACATTTCCCACTGCCCTTCCTTGCTAGGTCTTTCTCCCGACACTTACCACTACTGATGGCATACTGTAAGTTTTCCTTGTTTCTTGTGTACTCTTTGTCCCTCTCTCCTCAAAGTCCAGTGAGAGTGGGAAGCTATGCTCATTCAGCATCATCTGCAGGTGGTACCTGCCTGGAGGAAGTAGGCTTCGGGCACAGAGTCGACATTGTTGGCCCAGAAGGAGCAGATGGAAGACCTACAATCGTGTTTCAGACACAAAGTAACTGCTCCATAAAAATGTATTTGGTGAACACATCAGTTCATGAAGGAACAAGTAGAAGAACACATCAGTGAACTCATGACCATGAGGAGACAATGTTCAGGAAACAGCCCAACCCACCACGAGTGCTCCAAGCAGTGGGTGTTCCTTCAGCATTTCCCTTGGTCACCTAAGCTTGACCTTGACCTGAGCCGGGACTGCTGTTTGCACTGCGGCTGCTGCAGGAGCCATTGTGGGCACTGCCACCAGTAGCACCAACAGTTTCCTGGCTGTTGCTCTCGGAGTCTGGATACTCTCAGCAAGCCCTCAGGAGGTGACCATTTCAGGGGCCATTTCTAGGACATGCTGGCACATGTTCCTCAACCCTGCAGTCAGAATGGGTTTGGAGGGAGAAGCGTGTAGAGACTAACACTCTCTGGACATCACTGTGAAGAAAGCATGAGGCAGGTCCCAGATATCACTTGGCATCAGTCACTTCTTTCTTGAACCTAGCCCTGCACCCGCCCAGGGGCGGGGCTTCCATCAAGTCCACATCCTCCCAAGGTGACATAGGCCCTTTCTCTCCCTACCAGAGCATCTCTGCCGCCATCCCATGAGGGTGCTGAGCTCCACCTCCCCAGGGTGGGAGATGGCCCCTTCTGTGCCCACAAGTCAGCCCTCTTTCCCACTCCAGGTCTCACCTGTCCTGTGACATCACGTACTCACCCAGTGTTCTGCTCAGCAGACCGAGTTCTGAGAGCAGACCATGCTGATTCATGCCCCATATCTTGCCTAGGGAATAAGGGAAGGGGAAATAAAATTCATTGTTTTAGAGCAATGAGAGCATTGGTTATGTGTCTGCTAACGTGATGTGGTAGCAGGCGGAATGGATATAAAACTACTTTACGGGCTCCTTAGAGGAAACCACCCTCTCCTTCAGTAATATGGTAGACGTGTTTGTTACAGCTGTGTGTGAGCACTTCACTTTTCTCTGCATGTGAAGACTCAGAAGCCCAGGGACCTGAGGCACTACGTCAGGCTCCAGCCTCCCTGCCCGGGAAGGAATGGAGGCCCAGGGCCATCCCGGGTGTCAGTGGAGGAAGCAGGCAATGAGAGAAGTGAGGTTGGAAATGCACTGTTATACATTTGGTCCCTACACAAACCCATGTGTGACCCAACGGGGGAGTTGTGTATGCATGCATACATGTGTGTACGTGTGTTATGTGGGCGTGTGTTGCATAATGTGCCCACACACATACCCACGCATGTATTGAGAATAGAAAGAAAAGCAAAGCAGAATTCCCTTAAGGAAGTCAGTGTCACTTACAGGAGAGGGACATCACTGCCACGAGAGAAGCTGGCTCTGTTTGCAGAGCCTTCTGGGTGACTCACCAGGGAAGCCTCTTTATGCCCTGCCTACAAAAAGGAAGGTAAGATCTGTCTTCTTTAGATTTAGGCTTCCCTTCAGCCCTGGTTCAGTTTTCTTTGATTGTTGTTTTTCACTGGTTTCAATGCCAAGAATAAGATAGGGGTGCAGACACACCTTTTTTCCAAGAACCCTTGAGCAGGACCACAAAAATAGAAGACCCCTCCCCCAAAGGAGTAGGTTGAGGAGTGGTTGGTTGGAATGGTCTGGAAACGACTTAGCTCTCAGAGGTGTTAGGAAATACAAAAGTACACCACTAGAGTACAAGCTCATATGAATTCATTTTGAATAAAGAAAATGGAAATGGAATATTTGGGGATGGGCAAAATAATTGCAAGTAACATTTGTTTGTACTGTTTATAATGGTGAAGCACCATTTTTCCATTTAATTAAAACCTTGTAAGTTTGGTGCAATGGCTGCCTGAGGAAACTGCCCACCCTTCACAGCCTGCATGGCCTCCCCAGGGCTACGGCCCGCTCTGGCATTTTCTGAAATGGGACATCCTGCCATAGGAGTTTGTCAGACTACAAAGCCACAAACCATCCTCTGCTGGCTGAGGGGCTCTGGCCTCACTGCCGGATTAAGGACATGTTCTGTAGGTGACAGACAACCTGGTTGGCAGGGCTGAGCAGAAGTCCTGAGAAGACCCAACATGCCCTGCCCTGGCCCAGGCAACTCTGCTCTCAGCTGAGGAGTGGGACTGAGCAGGGGGCTTCTAGAATCTTCTGACGCCCATACACGGCCTCAGATGCTCTGACTTACCTGGCAGCCAGGCCTGCGCTCCCACACCACAGGATGTGAGCTTCCCTCCTTCCGAGCCTTCTTGAGGGGGTGCAGCTCTGCAGAGAGAAGCTCCGTTTGTCCTCCATGAGCTGGGCCGGGGGAGGGTGGGCCTGGCCAAGACATTTCCTTCCTCCGCCTCTGGTCCCCGAGCTTCTCTGTCCCCAAGGCCTGTGCTATGCCTGGTCTCTGAGCCCTTGCATCACCTCGGGGCTCCCCTGGGGCCTGACATTTCGTGCAGACCTTTCATTTTGTCTCCCAGAAATGATCCTCCCACCTCCAGGCCCCTCGGATCCTGACAGGGGACTTGGGCTGAAATTGCCTTCTCTGTTATGCTTTGAACTGTCTTCCTCCTAAATTCCTGTGTTGAAGCCTTCACCCAGTACCTCAGAATGTGACCTTATTTGGTGTCTTAGTCCATTTCAGCTGCTATCACAAAATGCCACAGATTGGCCGGTTTACAAACGACAAAAATTTATTTCTCACTGCTCTGGAAGCTGGAAGTCTGTGATCAGGCACCAGCACAGTCACTTTCTGGTGTGGGCCTCCTCCTGGGTCACAGCCAGCACCTTCCCGCAGCGTCCCCACGCAGGAGGGGTGTCTGTGAGGTCCCGTCAGGGGGGTGGGGCTCTCACTGTCTAAGCACCTCCTGACAGCCCTGCTCCCATACCTTTGGGGGTTAGTGTTTCAACGTATGAGTTTGGGCAGAGACACAAACATCCAGGCCATAGCATGTGAAGACAGGGTCCCTACAGAGGCAACCAAGTTAGAAACAGGGTCATCGTCTGGGAAATTTGGAGACAGACACACAGAGGCAGGATTCCATGCGAGGATGAAGACGGCCATCTCCAAGCCGAGAGGAGGCCCGAGACAGCTGATCCGTACAGTCGTGAAGGGATAACCTGGCTGATGCCTTGACCTTGGGCTTAAAACCTCCAGAGCTGGGAGCAGATCTCTGCTGTTTGAGCTGCCCGGTCTGTGGTGCTCAGATGGCCTTCAAGGACTAAAACTGCTCCCGTGAGGCTGGGCCCATGGTGCCCAGCAGAGAAAGTGGCACGTGGTGACCATTCAGGTTGTGTGTTGTATTAACTAATAAAACAGTCAATCCAATCTCCCTCTGCAGAGGGCCCTCTGCTCCCAGGGCTCAAAGGGCAGACTCACAGGACTGGCACAGTGTCACAAAGGAGACTTCCTTCTCCTCAAGCTACAAGGGGATACAGTGACAGCTGCTGAACGTGGGGTCTTCTGGGGTCCCCCTCCCTCCTTGCTGTCTGTACCAAAGGTCACACCTAACTTGGTTCCCCAGCCTCATGGTCACTGCCACCACTGTGCTCCCTCCCATTGCTCAACTGCTGCTGCCTCAAGAGCCCCTTTCTGCTGTGTGGACTGTAGATTGGAAGTTAGCTTGCTCATCAGCAAAGATGCAGGGGTTACAAAAATGAAGGTCTTGTCCCTGGCCACCTGGAAGCTCACTAGGGACCCATCAGGGTGCTCTGTACACCAGGCCGGTGCTGTGGGAGCTCAGGGCCGTGGGAGTGCAAAGAAGAAAGTCTAGCCAAAGCTGGGGCTTCTGAACACTTGGACGGTTGTTAAGCATTAGCCTGGTGGGCAAGACCTGAGAGGTCATCTAATGACACCTGCTCGACTGGGACTACAGGCCGGCTCAGCATCACAGGTTAGAGAAGTCAGAACCGGGACCAGACCAGGGTCCCAGCCTCAAGCCACATGTGCATCCTGGAAGCCCACACCGAGTGGTGGAGACCAGCATCCCCCGCTAGTGCTCAGCCTGGTGGCGCCAGGCGCAGAGCCTCAGCCTCCTCCCCATCCTCACATCACTCACACCGACCAGAAGGTTTCACAAACACATAGCCAGGGCAGGTGTTCCTGGCGGCTCAGTGGTAGAGTATCAGCCTGCAATGAAGGAGAGGCAGGAGACGTGGGTTCAGTCCCTGGGTAGGGAAGATCCCCTGGAGGAGGGCATGGCAACCCACTCCAGAATTCTTGCCTGGAGAATCCCATGGACAGAGGAGCCTGGGCAGGCTACGGTCCATAGGGTCACAAAGAGTCGGACATGACTGTGCATGCATACGGAGCAGGCACGCACCCATAGCCAGGGCATCACAAACTTGTCCTCCCTGTGGGCAAAGGAAGGCATAAAACCAGTGCCTTTCAGAGGCACTGGGTCAGAATCTGTGAGCCACCCGCAGTCCTGAAGCTGAGTCATGATGTCTCCTGCAAGGTTCTGCAGGCCCCCCGGTCTCCCGTGAGGAAAATGACGACACCTGGCCTAACAGCAGAGAGTGAGAACTTCCCTCCCATCTGGACGCAGCAAACAGTCCCAGAATGTTTCAGACACATTGCCTGCCTCTGCCTCTTCCACTCCTCCTAGGGCCTCACAAGGCCATGATGCCTGACGACAAGCGGGCACTCGGAGGGCAGAGACACAATGTTTGGTGATGTCTTCTTTTCTTTGTGCGCAGGATCAAAAAGCTGTCATTAATCCCCGACAGTCCAAGGTCATGGTATCTGAAAAGTACCCTGGACCTGGACTATAACTGCAAAGTAAACCCAGCCCGCTAGCTTCCTTCTTGAAACAAATTCGTCAGCCTAGACTCTGATGTTAGTAAACTATAAGCCATTTTCCTGTTTTCCTAAGTGCCTGAAGAAGCCCTTAAACTGGACTGATCAATAGGAAAAAAGGCGGCAAAGGCAGTCAGGGCCCAATGCCGGGCTCTGCACCCCCAGGCCTCCCTATTGCCAATGACTATCTAGAGCTTCCCATGTGGAGACTCGGGGGCCAGGACTGACAATTTCCCCACCCCACTAGTTTCTTTCTTTTTGCTCCTTCACGGTCAGTGATGCTCAGGGCCTGACCTCAGCCTTCCTCTCCTCTCTCCAGACACACGGTCTCTGCGTCATTTCATCCCATTCGGTGGCTTCCTGTGGGTCCATGTATCTGAAATGCAGCCCTGTTCTCATTAAGTAAAATCATCACTCCTTGCATTTATGAAGGTGAGAGTTACTATGAAAATCTCAGAAAAGAATTTTAGAAACATGGAACATCAGAGTTGGAATCCACCTAGAGATGATCTGGTGAGAGGCACTCCTATTAAAGATAATAACAAAGACAACAATAATGTTCATGCACACAACATTCCATGCACTGATTTCAGCCCCCAGGTATGTAAAATCATTTAATTTTCACATCAATCCTCTTAAGGTGGAGTATTGTTACCCCATTTTACAGATAAAGACACTGAGGCCTAGAGATGTTTAAAGGACAAGCCCAGGTCTCTCAAACACTGCAGAGCAGAGCCAGGGGAGAGCAAAGCCTTGCTTTGGATTGTAAGAGGTCTGAGGTCAGACTCTTAACTGACCACTCAGCCTGAGCAAGACTCCTGGCCTTGGGTCACAGGTCCCTTCTCAGTCCAGCACCCCAGCCCCCACCCCTTTAGCCCCACTTGCCTCTCCAGGCTGCATCCATCTCTACTCTTCACTTCTGCCACCTGTGGCCTCTATAAGCTTTCCATGTATCCATGTCTCTTCTGACCACAGGGCCTTTTCACATGCCATTCTCCACCTGGAACATTCTTCCCCACCCTCTTTCCTCCAGAATCATTCCTCCTTCTGGCTCTGCTGAGTATCCTGTGCAGGGGAGCCTCCCTGTTCCCCCCTCCCTCCCCAGCCTGGGCAACTGTCCCTCATATGCCCTTACATTAGCAGCTACAGTGTCATATCTGTTATGATAATTCAGCTTCTTCCTCTAAACAGTGAGTGGCAGGAAGAGGGAGGGTGGTCTGCTTACCACGGACCCTCCAGGGGCAAGTACCCATTGGGTTCCATAGACATATGTTGAATATATGACTAAATGGCAGAATCTCTTCAGCTCTCCTGAATCCCAAACAGCTTCCCCGGAATTCTACACATTTTTCCCTCCATTACAGCTCAGGAAAATAGTTCCAGTGATGGCAAAAAAACCCCTAGTATTATGTGCATTGGGTTCAGAAGAAACATCTAACGCCTTTCTTGCTGGTTTAAATTTCTTTTTATTTTCCCTGTAAATCTAGAAAAGTATCCACATTTCATTCAATTTTTCAGATTGCATCTAAATGAGGGTTAAATATAATTTTGTGAATGCTACCACGCTGTGATTTCTGTGTCTAAAGAAAAAAATAACAAACAGCTGAAAATGAGGCGATGGGCAAGATTTCATCTGGTGGTTTCCAGCCTCCACATTTGCTCCAGATAATCGGGTTTGCCGCAGACAGTGTCGGTGCACCTCCTGCGCTTGGGCTTGATTATGTCCTGGAGTTTCTACAGATACATTCTAAACATTTACGATTCATGTGCCTTGGGTGGAAAAGGGGGCGGGGAGGCAGGGGGATCTGATGCTCCCTGGAGGCCCCAGCTATCTTTCTGGAAACCCTGGTGGCGAGTGAGGCAGAGCAGGGTGCCCTCTGGGGTTGGCAGAGGCTCTGCTCCCCAGGACTTCACTGTGACAATCGCGGGAGCCCACCTGGTTTCCTCTGGGGCAGTCAGTCTGGGCAGCTGGTTCCTGTCGCTCAGATACCAGTCCTTGGGATGATATTAAATCTCCCTATGGGGTACAAAGTCTCCTGTTAAAAAGTGATCAAAATCAGCCTTGGGAAGAGGTGGATGATAAATTAATGAACACAATCTTTTCCTTCAAATTGTGCTGGGGAAGAAATTAATTACTGGGCAAATGAAGGACAAAGAGGGATCCCACCTCCTGCAGCCTCTGAGCTCTGTGCTATTTTGTTCTCCTAAAATCTAATTTCCATGAAACACTTCAGGGCAGCACACATTGGTAGCGTAAGAATTTCTTAGCAGGACTGCTAATATGAACGCCATCATTCCATGGTAAAGAGCACGCTGTGCTCTAAAAATCTGCGACTGATGAGGATGATATTTCAGAGGGGCCCATGGCTGGTTCACAGACCCTGTTAATAACCACCGCACAGAATGGGTGCTGACTGAGCTAGGGAGACTGGTGACTGTAAATTGTGTTTATAGGCACGTCCACAGATAGATATGTACAAATACATAAAATCTTTATTTTCAATAGCATAAATTCTAGTCCTGCCTAGAATGTAAATGAACTTCCCTGGTGATTCAGTGTCCTTTGCAGAGAGTTTCCAAGGCAGAGCCCTCTGCAAAGTCATCTATGAAGCTATTTATAGGGCTCCGGCACGTGGCTGGCGCTGAATGACAGGGCAGGCCCAGTGACACTCGGAGTGTGGCTGCTGGCCTCCTCAATCACTTCTCTCATGATTCCCTTCTAATTCCCGGCTTGGACCACAGAGGACAGAGCAACTGCTTCTCACTGGTGTGGGGCAGACCTGCTGGGCTGCTCAGGCCCTGGGATGGAGAGACGCTCAGGCCCTGGGTTGGAGAGACGCTTGGGCCCTGGGATGGAGAGATGTTCAGGCCCTGGGTTGGAGAGATGCTCGGGCCCTGGGATGAAGAGACACTCAGGCCCTGGGATGGAGAGA
Organism: Odocoileus virginianus; assembly: GCF_023699985.2. Classification (NCBI taxonomy): domain Eukaryota; kingdom Metazoa; phylum Chordata; class Mammalia; order Artiodactyla; family Cervidae; genus Odocoileus; species Odocoileus virginianus. The sequence goes on from NW_027224331.1 coordinate 730,812, forward strand.
CGCTCAGGCCCTGGGAGGGGAGAGATGCTCAGGCCCTGGGTTGGAGAGATGCTCGGGCCCTCAAATGGAGAGATGCTCAGGCCCTGGTAGGGGAGAGACACTCAGGCCCTGGGAGGGGAGAGACGCTCAGGCCCTGGGATGGAGGGATGCTGAGTCCTGGGATGGAGAGAAGCTCAGGCCCTGGGATGGAGAGACACTCAGGCCCTGGGATGGAGAGACGCTCAGGCCCTGGGAGGGGAGAGACGCTCAGGCCCTGGGTTGGAGAGATGCTCAGGCCCTCAAATGGAGAGATGCTCGGGCCCTGGTAGGGGAGAGACGCTCAGGCCCTGGGATGGAGGGACGCTCAGTCCTGGGATGGAGAGACGCTCAGGCCCTGGGATGGAGAGCTCAGGCCCTGGTAGGGGAGAGATGCTCAGGCCCTGGGATGGGAGAGATGCTCGGGCCCTAGGATAAAGAGACACTCAGGCCTGGGATGGAGAGACACTCAGGTCCTGGGAGGGGAAAGACGCTCAGGACCTGGGAGCACCCCTGGGTGAGGAGGGATGCTTGCTGTCCTGGCCTCTAGCCGGCCTGTGCTAGGAGACACACCGTGAGTCCTTCGAACACCCATGGACTTTGTAATTGCCATCTCATCTTAAATATTAGGACGGCAACATCAGAGGTCATACTTTTCTCAGACAGACAGCTAGTAAGTGGCTAACAGAGCCAGGCGCCCCCTCAATAGCCCTGCTCTCCCGATGCTTTTTCCTGCTGAGTCAGTGCCTCCTGGTTTTCTTTATTCCACTTCACTCTCAGGAGCCAGCTAGTGATGACTCTGATCTCAGAAAAGGAGCAGGGCGTGGCCCAGGGCTGGGGCTACAGGGGGCACAGTCTCCAGGCTGCAAGGCCTGCTGGGACTGCTCTCAGCCTCCCTCGCTGCCTCCCTGTCAGTGAAGTGAGGATATTGCTCGGCAGAGCCCAGGGCTAGACTCCGTGCACCGCACAGGACGTGGCCCGCTGCCAGGCCTGCCAGGGTGGGTGCGGTGCTGGGTTCTGGGCTCACCGCTGCTGTTCACAACCTTTTCATCGTAGAAAAACCATCTCACCTGTCTGAGCATCAGTTTCCTTACCAGTGAGCTGGGAATCCCATCTTCCCCACTACTTCACATGCAATGTACTGAAAACGGTAGGTAATTTGTGTGTAATTTGAAAATCACAGATTGTCCTACAAAGGTAAGTCTGCATGACACTAGAAGGTCACCAGGATCTCAAAAATTATGAGATACAAACTTACACCCGTTAGGATGGCTGTTATTTAAAAAAACAAAACGCCAACAACACAATAAATGATGAGCACTGGCATAGATGTGGATAAATCGAAACCTTTACATACTTGGTCTCAGTAATGTAAATTGATGCAGTTACTGTGGGAAATGGTATGGAGGAGCCTAAAAAATTAAATATGACCATATGACCCAGAAATCACACTTCTGATAATAAATCCAAAATAATTGAATACAGGGACTTGGAGAGATTTTGTACATTACTGTTTTGTTGTTGTTCAATCATTTACTCAGTCATGTTCACCTCTGTGCAACTCCATGGACTGCAGCATGCCAGGCTTCTCTATCCTTCACCATGGGGCAGAGCTTGCTCAAACTCATGTCCATTGAGTCGGTGATGCCTTCCAACCATTTCATCCTCTGTTGTCCCCTTATCCTCCTGCCTTCCATTTTTCCCAGCATCACAGTATTTTCTAATGAGTCAGTTCTTCATATCAGGTGGCCAAAATATTGAAGTTTCAGCCTTAGCATCAGTCCCTCCAATGAATATTCAGGACTGATATCCTTTAGGATTGACTGTTTGGATCTCCTTGCAGTCCAAGGGACTCTCAAGAATGTTCTCCAACACCACAGTTCAATGGCATCAATTCTTTGTGCTCAGCTTTCTTTATAGTCCAACTCTCACATTCATACATAACTACTGGAAAAATCATACCTTTGACTAGATGGACCTTTGTTGGCAAAGTAATGTCTCTGCTTTTTAACATGCTGTCTAGTTTGGTCATAGCTTTTCTTCCAAAGAGCAAGCGTCTTTTAATTTCATGGCTGCATCACCATCTGCAGTGATTTTGGAGCCCAAGAAAATAAAGTCTGTCACTGTTTCCATTGTTTCCCCATCTATTTGCCATGAAGTGATGGAACCAGATGCCATGATCTTAGTTTTCTGAATGTTGAGCTTTAAGCCAACTTTTTCACTCTTCTGCCTTTCACTTTCATCAAGAGGCTTTTTAGTTCTTCTTCACTTTCTGCCATAAGGGTGGTGTCGACTGCATATCTGAGGTTATTGATATTTCTCCCAGCACTCTTGATTCCAGCTTGTGCTTCATCCAGCCCAATGTTTCTCATGATGTACTCTGCATATAAGTTAAGTAAGCAGGGTGACAATATACAGCCTTGACATACTCCTTTCCCTATTTGGAACCAATCTGTTGTTCCATGTCCAGTTCTAACTGTTGCTTCTTGACCTGCATACAGATTTCTCAGGAGGCAGGTCAGGTGGTCTGGTATTCCCATCTCTTTCAGAATTTTCTACAGTTTGTTGTGATCCACACAGTCAAGGTCTTTGGCATAGTCAATAAAGCAGAAGTAGATGTTTTTCTGGAACTCTCTTGCTTTTTCTATGATCAGATGTATGTTGGTAATTTGATATCTGGTTCCTCTGCCTTTTCTAAATCCAGCTTGAACATCTGGAAGTTCTTGGTTCGAACATACTGTTGAAGCCTAGCTTGAAGAATTTTGAGCATTATTTTGCTAGCATGTGAGATGAGTGCAATTGTGTGGTAGTTTGAACATTCTTTGGCATTGCCCTTCTTTGGGATTGGAATGAAAACTGACCTTTTCCAGTCCTGTGGCCACTGCTGAGTTTTCCAAATTTGCTGGCATATTGAGTGCAGCACTTTAACAGCATCATCTTTTAGGATTTGAAATAGCTCAGCTGGAATTCCATCACACCCATTACTTTGTTCCTAGTGATGCTTCCTAAGGCCCACTTGACTTCACATTCCAGGATGTCTGGCTCTAGGTGAGTGATCACACCTTCGTGGTTATCTGGGTCATTAAGATCTTTTTTGTATAGTTCTTCCATGTATTCTTGCCACCTCTTCTTAATATCTTCTGCTTCTGTTAGGTCCATACCATTTCTGTCCTTTATCGAGCCCATCTTTGCATGAAATATTCCCTTAGTATCTCTAATTTTCTTGAAGACATCTCTAGTCTTTTCCATTCTGTTGTTCTCCTCTATTTCTTTGCATTGATTGCTGAGGAAGGCTTTCTTATCTCTCCTGGCTATTCTTTGGAACTCTGCATTCAAATGGGAATATCTTTCCTTTTCTCCTTTGCTTTTCGCTTCTCTTCTTTTCACAGCTATTTGTAAGGCCTCCTCAGACAGCCATTTTGCCTTTTTGCATTTCTTTTTCTTGGGGATGGTCTTGATCCCTGCCTCCTGTACAATGTCACAAACCTCTGTCCATAGTTCTTCAGGCACTCTGTCTATCAGATCTAATCCCTTGAATCTATTTGTCACTTCCACTGTATAATCATAAGGGATTTGATTTAGGTCATACCTGAATGGTCTAGTGGTTTTCCCTACTTTCTTCAGTTTAAGTCTGAATTTGGCAATAAGGAGTTCATGATCTGAGCCACAGTCAGCTCCCGGACTTGTTTTTTCTGACAGTGTAGAGCTTCTCTATCTTCAGCTGCAAAGAATATAATCAATCTGATTTCAGTATTGACCATCTGATGATGTCCATGTGTAGAGTCTTCTCTTGTGTTGTTGGAAGAGGGTGTTAGCTACGACCAGTGCGTTCTCTTGGCAAAACTCTGTTAGCCTCTGCCCTGCTTCATTTCATACTCCAAGGCCAAATTTGCCTGTTACTCCAGGTGTCTCTTGACTTCCTACTTTTGCATTCCAGTCCCCTATGATGAAAAGGACATCTTTTTTGGTGTAGAAAGTCTTGTATGTCCTCATGGAACCGTTCAACTTCAGCTTCTTTGGCATTACTGATTGGGGCATAGCCTTGGATTACTGTGATTTTGAAAGGTTTGCCTTCATCATTCTGTCTGTGGTTTTTGAGATTGCACCCAAGTACTGCATTTCAGACTCTTTTGTTGACTATGAGGGCTACTGCATTTCTTCTAAGGGTTTCTTGCCCACAGTAGTAGACATAATGGTCACCTGAGTTAAATACATCCCAGAGCTCTGTGCTCTGCTCCAAGCTTCTGGGCTGCACCACCTCCTCCAGCCACTTGGCCTCAGGCTGGCAAGGCCCCTCTCAGCAGTTTGCCCAGGAGAGGAGTGGTCCAGGGAATCCCCTCGATTCATACTAAGTACGAGGTGGGCAGCCTGCGAGGTGGCCCTGCGGGGTCACAGCATAAGCACCAGTTGGAAGGTACATCCTGAGGTGGGCTTCCTTCCTCCAGGCCATGCCCCCTCCTTGATCACCTCTGGGGGTCACCCAGAGCCTATCTCAGGCTCTGCTTTCCAGGAGCCAGGCAGACACGCGGGAATGAGGGGTGAAGGGGCCCCCCCACCCCTTTGGAATTTCATGGCTCTTGCTAGACTCAGAAGGGCTGTCCCCTGATATTCAGAGGCAACCCAGAGGTCGCTGGTGACTTACTTCATACCTGGTAGCACTGGGGAGCTTCCATCATCCCTGAGTCTCCTGGTGAAATGTCACAGGGAGGCGCCAGCACAAGAGAGAGGTTACAAGCAGACAGCCAGGGGCAGAGTCCTGTCCTGCTATGGGCGAGTTTATAACCTCAGGCAGATTACTAACCCTCAGCGCAACTGGAAAATGGCAATGATGTTCTTTTTCATCTGATACAATGAAGTAATTTTGTGGAGCATTTAGCCTGATACCCAGTAACTGCTAACTAGTTCCTGTTACCACGATCCTCTCTTTGACTTTGGCTTGTCTGTTATGGAGACTTGAACGGGTTTTAGATGCTGACTCTTCCTTTGTTCTAGAAAACAACCTGAGTGAGGAAGACTCTAGTCCTTGTTCCTGGAGAAAGTTATAAAGACACCATTGACCTAAACACAGACACCTCGGACTCTGCAACCGAACAAGCTCTTTTGTTTGCTTGTGCAACATAAATTGTTGGACGTGGGGACGGCAGGGCTTTTTCTCTGCAGATTTTGGCCGTGGGCCTGAGTGCTGACGGGGGCAGCCCAGGGGAGATCAGAGAAGCAGATGAGCCAGAGGAAAGATCTCAAAGCACAAGTATAGCCCAGTGAAGGCAGAGACAGGGCACCAACTGACAAGGAGCTAAGGCCGTGGGGACACTGCATGGAGAAAACGTGAAGGAGAACACAGGCCGTGTTATGTGTATGAAATTTGGGCATCGTGTACATGTGACATCATTGTTTGCACCAACAGCAGTTACGGAGTCTGGGAGTCTAATTGGCCATCAGGCACCAACGCAGCCAGAGGCAGGCAAAGAGCTGGGGTCCCTGCACACAGCCAGGCTGGCATTGTAAATATTCTGCAGATTGGCTCTGCCTCTGCCCAGCACACACAGGGAAAACAGTCAGCAGACACTGAGGGAGGACCAAAATTCCAAAACCAAGTTTGCTTTAGAGATTCAAGCCTTTAAAATGAATACCTTTAACCTAGAGTGTTTGTTTCCATTATAAGTTGAAAATGTGCTCAGGTTAGAGACATAAAACAGTAGCTGAGAAAGATCCCTGATGTCCTTACCACCTATTGATAGATACAGTTGCTAAGCAGATCTTTTTCATTCAGATTTTCGTGCACAATTAAGCTCTCTTTTGGAGACTGGAATCATCAGAGAGAGATAGATGACAGACAGATTTTTCTGATGGGCTTTTTTATGGGAGCATTTTCCTTTTTATGAAAAAATTTCTTATTTATCTTAATGGTTACATTTCTCTACACTTATAGCTCTTTATTCTTTATTTAGCTAGTTCCCTATTGTTGACTGTTGAGGCTTGACCCAATTTTGTAACTCCAGTGGCTCTTTCCACAACATTCTTTGTCTTCATCTAGGTAGTTTCCTTCACAGAGCTTCTTAGGAATAGAGCTTACTGGCACAAGTGCCCAGAACATGGTCAAGCCCCTTGCCACGCACTACCAAACTGCCTTCATCAAGTTTTATTCCCACCATCTCTGCTATTGCTTGTGTTGTGTGCATGCTAAGTCGCTTCAGTTGTGTCTGACTCTTCGAGATCCCATGGACTGTAGCCCACCAGGCTCCTCTTGTGGCAAAATCACTGTATCAGCCATTTGATAGAGATATGGTGCATTCAGACCCCCCTATCTGGGTGCTTGTCCTGGGCTTTGAATCTCCTGGGTGAGATTCCATTAATAGCTAGGCTTAATGATCTGGAAATACCCATCCTAGTTTCTTTACAGGTGCACCTTTCAACCACCCAAGAGCCAGGGTGGATGGAAATGTGGGTGCCGAGTGATGCTTCCCCAGCCTTCTGGCAACAAGCCCCCAGGGTCTCCAGGGTGGGACTGCAGAGGGTGCAGAACGAAGGAGCAGCCCAGCTTGACCTAGACAGCCTGCCCCCCCCCCCCCATGTCCCTGCATGATGATCAGTGTGAAGGCCAGCTTCTGAGAGAGGCCAGGAGCTGGGGTCCTGGGAGGGTGCTGGGGGCTCTGTCCAGGTGGGCCAGAGTGCCTTTCAAGGTCACTCTCCCCACCTCAGCTTGGACCCTGTCCTGCACTCACCTCGGGAGGACACTGGGTGGAGGGCAAATGGCTGGGTCAGGGTTGTCCCGAAAAAATATTGAAGGAAGTTGAAAACATGGCTCTCAAACAAAACAGAATGAACACACACCCAAGATTTTATTAAGCTCATCAATTAAGCAGTGAGCCAGGAAGTTGGTAATGCTGGTCCAAATGGCATTTCAAGTACTAGAATTTATGTAGTCCATTGGGAAAGACTCACTAAAATAGATCTTTAACGTTTGAGGCAAATCTGGTTAATGTCCTACAGGGCAATAAATCAGCAGTTCTCTCTCTTCACTGGACAGGGAATCATTTCATGTCTATTGGACAAATACCTGCAATAGAACGTGGAACTTCACAGAATGTGAGCCCTTAACTAATAGTAACTGGATGAGTCAAGCAATCCTCCTAAAAATGTGGCTAAACCTTTGGTAGGCCTGTAAGACAAAGCCTCCAGGCCACACCAGAAGCACACACAGGCCTCTTGGCCTTATGTGCAGAGTTTGGATGCTTTCTGTTAACACATGAGCTTATGGACACTCCTATAAAAACAATTCAGACTCTGCTTTTCCAGCTCCGCAAACACATACCTCCATGCACGAAAACATCCTGAGAACTTGGAACAAATTAGCTACCAGTCTTGCCAGCAGGGATTCTGCCCTGAATCTCTATCTTAAATGAGATGCATGTGGTCCTTAACATCCTGTTTTTTGATGTATTTTCAGGTCTTGTACCTCCAACCACATGGTAAACTTTTATGGTAGAGCCCATGACCTATATCCATAGACTTTTAGAAATAGAGCTACTTTAAGATTTTTTTACTCCAAGGCTCCTGTTATCTGACGGCCTGTGCCCCAGCTTTATTAAGGGGCTTTCCTAAAGCCGGCTCACGGAGGGGTGCAGAACCAGGAGAAACACCCTAGCCCTTGCCCTAGGTCGTGCCTAGTCTTCTTCCTTCATCCCCAGCACAGCTTTGGAATACACAGTATATATGGATCAGATGGAAGCATAGATAGGTGGATAGGTGGATGAAAATATGGGTGGATAGATGGATGGATGGATGAGTGGGTGAATGGATGGATAGATTGATGTTGTAAAATAATATTGTTTTTCCTTTTAGAGAAGAAAGTGACTTGTGAACAGAGCTATTCCCTTTTACGGGAGGAGAGGAAAACACTGGTTGTGACTGCACACATTTCTTCACCAGTGTCCTACTCTTACATGCACTCTGTTTTACGGGCCTACCAAGGCTCAGCCACAGTTTTAGGAGGATGGACCACTGCTTGACTCTTCCAGTTACTACCAGTTAAGAGCAGCCTTATGGGGAATGGAGGAGGTTGTTAAACCATCTTCTTTTGCACAGGTCTCAACACCAGCCTGCACATAGAAGTTTCCTGATACTGGGTCTCCTCCTTCAGGCCAGTTAAATCAGAATCCCCACAAATGGGACCCCAGCAGCACCTTTGTATCACAGCCCCTCCAGATAATAATCACGGACAATTGCGGTGAGAGGATGACAAGTCAGTCTGGAGACCAAGAGCCAGCCGGGCTGCCCTCCGCATGGGAGGAGCCCCTGCGCCAGGGAGGCGCTGCGAGTCCACCGCTGTGCCCTGCTCCTCGGGCTCAGAGCGAACCAGTCCAACAACAGCGCCCCCCAGCGGGCCACCGCGGAGGAGCCAGGGCAGCCAGGCTGTGGTTAGGCTGAGGGAGGAGACCCCTCTCCAGGGAAGGATGCGTGTCAGACCATCCAATGGCGCTCATGGAGTCAGCCTCCAGAGAGATAAGAGCTAATTGCCTTTGAAGGAAAATCCGGCTTTAGGAGAAAACTCCAGCCGGAGCCCAGCGGAGCCTCTCAGTGTTGGAGGGGGCTCAGAGGACACACTCTGCATAAAGTATTTCTGCCTGCTTCTCTGTTAATTTGTGCTTATGTCCTTCTAAGAAAAGAAGCTTAACCTTTCATCAAGATTTACTATAAGTGGACGTATGACAGTGTCTGAATCCTTTGTGATACCACTGTTTTCATTATGTTATTCAGTCACTTAAAAGGATTCTCAACGCATCCCCATTAGAATGAGTGACAGGAAAATGTTTCTTTGAACAAATGGGGAAAGCCTTTAATCAGACAATTAGAACCATTTTTGCTTTCACATCGAGATGAACACCACTTTTACTACTAAATTACATACATTCTTGCAAGCCCAGGCCTCTTGGAAAACCATTTTAGTCCCCCTGTGCCCTGCATCTGACCCTCAACTGCCTTGTTCTTGATCTCTGTCTTTTTCATTTTTCTACATTAGTGTTTAATGTGTGTCTGTGGGATTCAAGCCACTTTGCGTGTGTTTCTTCCATTGAAACCAGGCCACAGAGCATCCTGTGAAGTGAGGACTCTCCAGGGAGCAGACACCTGCCATCTTCACCACCTCCCATACTCCTCTCATCAAGACAGCTGCTGACTCAGGGAATAAAGCTCGGGAACTGCTGCCCCCTCCCCTCCCCAGGAGTGAGGCCTGGGGAGGCAGAGAGCACCCACTCAGCACCTGCTTCTTCTCAGTGCCCTGCAGAGGGGACTGTGCCAGGCTCCCTGGGACACACGCCGGGGCCCTATATCCAGGCGTACCCTGGTCTAAGAGGCACTGGCCAGAGGGCAGAGGGCGGGTGGGGCTGTGGGAGCAGCGTCTCAGACAGCACCTCGAGGCTGTCCCACGGGCCGACTGCAATGAGAGCGCAGCCCAGACACAGGGCACAGCTCAGTCAGGGCCATGGTTGTTGTCGGCTGTGGTCCAACCAGTGTCACTGGTCTGGGTGTGACTCTCGGTCTAGACAGGACAGACCCAATGACTGTCCTTGTGTGCGTGTATGCTAAGTCTCTTCAGTCGTGTCCGACTCTGCAATCCCATGGACCATAGCCCGCCAGACTCCTCTGTCCATGTGGATTCTCCAGGCAAGAATCCTGGAGTGGGTTACCATGCCCTCCTCCAGGAGATCTTCCCAAGCCAGAGATCAAACCCGAGTCTCTTACATCTCCTGGCAGGTGGGTTCTTTACCACTGGAGCCACCTGGGTGTCCACTGACATCAATTAGGACACTTGGCAACATTTTTAAATTTAAACAAAAATTAATCAACATCTTAAACACATAATTCATGTATAATAAGCTGTGTTCATTTAAAATGTATAATTAGATGGACTTTAACATCGCTGTCACCAAAGACATAGATGGCACCATATCACTCCACAACATTCCGTCATGCCCTGCCACTGTCCACCCCCTCTCCACACCTGACTCAGCTGACCACAAACCTGCTTCTGTCTCTAGTTTCATTTGAATTTTCTAGAACTTTACATGAGTAGACTAACACAATGTACCCTCTTACATCTGGCTTCTCTCACTCAGGCTAATCATCCTGAGACTTACTGGTGTTGTTTCGAATGTCAGAAGTCTGTTCCTTTTCTCTGGTGAGTAATGTTCCACCTTGTTGATAATCCTCATCCACTTGTTGATCGGCCCAGTGAGCTCTCACCAGGTGAGTGCAGCAGGTGCCCTGGGATGGTGGTGAGTGGCCAGTGCAGTGTGCCTTTGCCAGGGTGACTGACAAGGTCACGGGAGGTCATGTGGCACCCAGGATGTGGCTGGGTATCCACCATCAGGAGGGTGGCAAGGAGAAGAGCAGGGCCTGAGATAAGGGGCCGCCTCAGGGGCCAGAGAGGAGGGTGTTTGTGCCAAGACAACAAGGAAGTCAGAGCAATATCTGAGGGAGAGCCCAGCCTGCTGAAGACTAAGAGGGGAGGGAGGCAGGCTGCTGGGGAAGCAGGGCCGGGCTGTGCCTGGCTTGGGAGAGTGTTGGAATTGGGCCTGATGGCAGATGGGTTCAAACAGGAGAGTATTGTGGTTAGATTTGCTGACCAGCCCATGAGACCTTGGTCTGAAGAACAGATTCTTAGGATCGATGTGGACAAGGGAGACCGGTGAGGGGCTGCTGCCCTGACTCCAGGCCAGAGTCAGGGTGTGAGTGAAGAGAGCGATGGGGGATGTGTGGGCCATTTAGGACACAGACCGCACTTGACTTCAGGACCCCAAAACCAGTGGTGAGGAGATCCCGACATGGGGAGGAGGCCAGCAGCACTCCCTAGGTTCCCCAAGTCTGGATGGTGGGCTTCCATTTGCCCCACCACCACCACTAGGGTCAGCTCAGGCTGCCATAGCAAATACTACAGACTGAGGGGCTTAAACAGTTTGGGGGCTAGAAGTCCAAGATCAAGGTGCCAGCAGACCTGGTTTCTGGTGAGGCCTCTTCCTGGTATGTAGATGACCACCTTCTCCCTGTATCATTACGTGGCAGACAGAAAGGAAGTAACTCTCTCCAGTTGTCTTATAAGGACACTAATCCCATCAAGGGGGCTCCATCACCTCCTGAAGACCCCACCTCCTGTGTTACGGATTTAGGCTTCAACATATAAATTTGGAGGACATTTAGTCAATAACACTCCTTGGCCTCCCACCCTGGATAGCCCAACTGCTCCGTCTAGAAGCCCAACTTCCCTGTGGACCCACTCCACTCCAGTCATCATTCATGGCCCGGTGCCCCGCCCAGCCCACAGACCCCTCCTGCAGGAGGCTGGCTCCTGCACCCCAGGTCCCCCAGGCATGGGCGTGAGGCTGGCTGGGAACCTGAAGGCCTCACCTTGCAGTGACTGCTGATCTGTACCCTCTGGCTATGTCACAAGCAGCTCATTGTCCCTAAGGACTTCCTCTCCACCCAGACCCGAGCTGCAGGCTGTCAGGGAAGCCCCATCCCAGACTTTGCTTCAGCCCACAAGGAGTCTCCCCAGGGCCTAACTTTCATTCCAGTCCCCTGGGTTCTCTCACTCCTGTTCTGTTGCTTCCACTCTGGCCTTTGCCTCAAAGCCCAGACCCTTCCCTCTGCTGAGCTTGTCTATTGACTTGTCTTCCAGCTTTCCCACTAGGCCCAGCTCTTGGGACATCTCTGGGTCCAGGTTCAATACCCTGCAGGACCAGTCTTGTTCATTTTCCTGAGCTCCACATGGTCACTACAGCTCAACACAGCCTAGGGGGAGGGAGGAAGGACAATGGCCTCTCATTGCCACACACCGCCCATGGCAGGGCACCTCGGCACCAAGTTTGCCTGGACTGGTATTGACGGGTTGGGCTTGGCCTCTGACCCCAGCTGTGCTCTGGGCACCTGTGCCCAGAAATTCCTCCAGCCCTGTAGCTATGCCCTCCTGGCCGTCTCATGTGCTCCACCGCTGCTCTTTCCTGAAGACCCCCAGCTCCCACTGTAACCAGGGGCACACACTTAGCTGACTCAATCAGAAATCCATACCTGCGAAGAACACATGAGTTCAAGGTTATGTCGAAACTATGGCATATTGGCACACAAGGGCCACATGTGAACCAAGAGTTAATGAAAGGCTATTTATACACTGTCTCCTTTTGCCAGTAATTCTGCATAATACCTGGCTTTATAATGTACTATGAAAGGAATTTCACTTGAACAGCTCAAAAGTATATGCTTAACTACCTGCAGCTTCATTTGCCGTGATTAATGGCTCAGTCCTGCCAGGGCGACACCTGGCAACAGTTGTTTGTATGAGTGGTGACATGAGAAGGCCAAATTTGTTCACAACATCTGATCAAAGATGCAAAACACTGGTTTAAGCTAAGTATTATCTTAGCTTATCTTAGACAAGCCAAAGCCTCAGGCCAAGGAAGCCACTTTTCACTGGATGCTCACAAGCCAGGTGATCTTTAAGATCCCTTCAAGCTGTACCACAACTGGGTGTCATTTTTGCTTTGGCTCTGTCTCTTCACTCTTTCTGGAGTTATTTCTCCACTGATCTCCAGTAGCATATTGGGCACCTACTGACCTGGGGAGTTCCTCTTTCAGTATCCTATCATTTTGCCTTTTCATACTGTTCATGGGGTTCTCAAGGCAAGAATACTGAAGTGGTTTGCCATTCCCTTCTCCAGTGGACCACATTCTGTCAGACCTCCTCCACCATGACCTGTCCATCTTGGGTGGCCCCACACGGCATGGCTTAGTTTCATTGAGTTAGACAAGACTGTGGTCCGTGTGATCAGATTGGCTAGTTTTCTGTGATTGTGGTTTTCAGTCTGTCTGCCCTCTGATGGAGAAGGATAAGAGGCTTATGAAAGCTTCCTGATGGGAGAGACTGAGGGGGAAACTGGGTCTTGTTCTGATGGGTGGGGCCATGCTCTGCTGCTGCTGCTGCTAAGTCGCGTCAGTCGTGTCCAACTCCGGGCCACCGCATAGACAGCAGCCCACCAGGCTCCCCTGTCCCTGGGATTCTCCAGGCAAGAATACTGGAGTAGGTTGCCATTTCCTCCTCCCAGGCCATGCTCAGTAAGTCTTTAATCCAATTTTCTGTTGATGGGTGGAGCTGTGTTCCCTCCCTGCTATTTACCTGGGGCCAAACTATGGTGGAGGTAATGAAGATAATGGTGACCTCCCTCAAAAGATCCCATGCATGTACTGCTACAGTCAGTGCCCCCAACCCTGCAGCAGGCCACCACTGACCCACGCCTTCACCAGAGACTCCCGGACACCCACAGGCAAGTCCCCTGTGTGGTCACTGCTTTCTCCTGGGTCCTGGTGCGCAAGGCTCTGTTGTGCCCTCGGAGAGTCTAGTTCTGACAGCTCTATAGCGGGGTTAATGGTGACCTCCAAGAGGACTTATGCCACACCCACACCCACAGCCCCTGTCCCTGCAGCAGACCACTGCTGACCCGTACCTACACAGGAGACGCTTAAACACAGTCTCAGTCTCAGTGGGGCCCCTGGGTCCTGGCGCACTCAAGGTTTGTCTGAGCCCTCTGAGCATCTCTGGCAGGAACAGGGTGTGATTCGAAGTGTGAATCGCCCCTCCTACAGTCTTGCTGAGGCTTCCCCTTTACCCGTGGACATGGGGTATCTCCACACAGCTGCTCCAGTGCCTACCACTTTACTGGGGATTTTCTGACCTTGGATGCAGCATATCTCCACACAGCTGGTCCAGCGAACTGCAGCCGCTGCTCCTGACCTTGGATGTGGGGTATCTCCTCTTGGCCCCTCACTGCTCCAGTGCCACTGCTCAAATGAGTGCACAATTGCACTCATCTCACACGTTAGCAAAGTAATGCTCAAAATTCTCCAAGCCAGGCTTCAACAATATGTGAACCATGAACTTCCAGATGTTCAAGCTGGTTTTAGAAAAGGCAGAGGAACCAGAGATCAAATTGCCAACATCTGCTGGATCACAGAAAAAGCAAGAGAGTTCCAGAGAAACATCTATTTCTGCTTTATTGACTATGCCAAAGCCTTTGACTGTGTGGATCACAATAAACTGTGGAAAATTCTGAAAGAGATGGGAATACCAGACTATCTGACCTGTCCCCTGAGAAACCTGTATGCAGGTCAGGAAGCAACAGTTAGAACTGGACACAGAACAACAGACTGGTTCCAAATAGGAAAAGGAGTACGTCAAGGCTGTATATTGTCACCCTGCTTATTTAACTTATATGCAGAGTACATCATGAGAAATGCTGGACTAGATGAAGCACAAACTGGAATCAAGATTTCTGGGAGAAATATCAATAACCTCAGATACACAGATGACACCACCCTTATGGCAGAAAGTGAAGAACTAAAGAGCTTCTTGATGAAAGTGAAGGAGGAGAGTGAAAAAGTTGGCTTAAAGCTCAACATTCAGAAAACTAAGATCAAGGCATCCAGTCCCATCACTTCATGGCAAATAGATGGAGAAACAGTGGCAGACTTTATTTTTGGGGGCTCCAAAATCACTGCAGATGATGACTGCAGCCATGACATTAAAAGATGCTTACTCCTTGGAAGAAAAGTTATGACCAACCTAGACAGCGTGTTAAAAAGCAGAGATCTTTGCCAGCAAAGATCCGTCTAGTCAAGGCTATGGTTTTTCCAGTGACCATGTATGGATATGAGAGTTGGACTATAAAGAAAGCTGAGCACCAAAGAATTGATGCTTTTGAACTGTGGTGTTGGAGAAGACTCTTGAGAGTCCCTTGGACTGCAAGGAGATCCAACCAGTCCATCCTAAAGGAGATCAGTCCTGGGTGTTTGTTGGAAGGACTGATGCTGAAGCTGAAACTCCAGTACTTTGGCCACCTGATGCAAAGAGCTGACTCATTTGAAAAGACCCTGATGCTAGGAAAGATTGAGGGCAGGAGGAGAAGAGGACGACAGAGAATGAGATGGTTGGATGGTATCACTGACTCAATGGACATGAGTTTGAGTAAACTCCGGGAGTTGGTGATGGACAAGGAGGCCTAGCGTGCTGCAATCCATGGGGTAGCAGAGTCAGACACAACTGAGCAACTGAACTGAACTGAAGCTGTACCACACCACAGTCCCTCTTCAGCCATAAAAGTGACTCTGTGTCCTCTGAATGGCAGAACATCTGACCAGGTGCCCTGCTTTCTGCCAGCATGATTTTAATGCATGTCTACTTAATTACACTTAATGCCCCTGGTTAAACTGACTCCTTTGAAGAGGAAAAGGCTAATTTGCATTCGAATGCAAACAGAACAAACAGAAGAGACGCAGGGGGAAGGAAGGAAGTGTTTTTTATGGGTTATGAAAATAGCAACACAGATGCCTCATCTTCTACACAGTCGTCTACTCACGCTGGCACTAAATGTTTATAAAGCACCAGACAATTTGTGAGGGCTCCCACATGCATGATCTCATGTCAGGAGCACCTCAGTGGTGGGTCTTCCACTTCTGTGCTCGGAGAAAAGGTTTCAGACGGGACTTCAGAGCCACTCACGCTGCCTGAGCCCCGAAGTCAGCCTGGTTCAAGACCTGGTGAGTCTTCTCCTCTCTCTGTGTTCAGGACAGACACTGGGCCTCACGCCTGCTTCCCATGGGGCCAGAGGCTGGTAAACACGCGTCATTCGCTTGGTGTTTTTTGGAGGAAGGAGGTCAGCACCCAGGCAGGTGTGTGCACATGCATGATGTCAGGCTTGGCTGTGTCCCTAGACACTGACTCGGGGATTGCCAGAACTGAGACTTTAAAAACAGGATGAGAGGGGCTTCCCTAGTGGTCCAGTGGTTAAGATTCCATGCTCCCATGCTCCCACAAGGGTCCAGGATCTGTCCCCAGTTGGGGACCTAGATCCCACAATCATGGGCAACTAAGAGTCTACACACCACAACAAAGGAGGCTTCACTCCTCCACTAAGACCTGGTGCAGCCAAATATACAAATACTTTTTAAAAATTAGGAGGAGAATGTTATTTTTCCCCATCACCATTCACAACCAGCTAAAGCCATTTTTCATGAACGTCGCTAAAAATGCTATAACTGGGCTAAAAACAAACAGGAAATGTTTGCCTCTGATGGGAGATTTTCCCCAAATTAAAAGAATGCAACCAAGTGCTGCACAGAGTGGAGAGGCCAGGACACTCAAGCTACAGACAACTGACGCGGACACCTTGCTGGATGCTCTCATGTTAGAAATGAGCAGAGAGAAGGCCACACAGGGAACTGGCTACCTGGGCAGTGCCTCTCGTGTGCGGCAGAGCCAGAGCCAGACTCTCAGGCCTGCTGTTCCCACCAACATGTGTGGGGTATACATTCCTGGGAGGCAGAAGGTGGTGAAACTGGGTCTGGCAGAGCCACAAGCCAGATCTGCCACACCTTCTAGAGCGTCAGTTCTACCCACTGAGGTTTAGAGAGAAAACAATATAATTATAGCAAAACACGAGGGTCTGTTGAGGAGAATGAAATGCTCCCTTGAATTTTAACATTAAATGAATTCTACACATAAACCTTGGTCATGTGGTAGGCTGGTCAAGGTAGGCTGGACTTCCAGGTCCTGCTGGGGTGGAGACTCCTGGTTAGGGAACTCAGGTGGGAACTCAACCACCCCACCTCCAGCATGACCCCAGGCCACCTGGGAATAGAAGGATGGTCATCATTTAGCTGAGCCTTCCCTGTGGGTCAAGTGCACTTAAGGAAAGTAGAGAAAAAAGTGTCTGATCACCTCCCTAAAGCATCACCAGAGCAGAGTTGCTGCTTCTTTCTGCTGCCAAAGCAGTGTCCGGTTGAGCCGAGGGTGCTCTAAAAGGAGTGTCCAGCCAGGGCTTCCCCAAAGGAGAGAGAAGGGCCACCCTGGGGAGGTCGCCCCATCTGTGCATTGTGGACTCAGCCCGGAGGCCCAGGACATTCTTCACAGATTCTCTGGTCACCTGGCTGCTCCCAAGCCTGGGTCCTGCAGCAGAAACCTTCCCCCATCCTCGCCATTCTCACTTGTGCTCCTGAGAAGTGTCAGGGCACCTGTGATGGAGGAGTGAAAAAAAGGAAGGGCAAAGCAGTTAGTTGCTCCCTTTGGAGAAATGTCTAAGGAAGACCAACCTGTTCTGTGCAAGGTGGCAAGGCTGTGTTTTTGAGTTTGTGGCTTAAGAAACTCTGCATGTCCATCACCAACCAGCGCGAAGCGCTAAGCCGTGTCACATTTGCAATGGATTTGTCTATTGAAACAAACACAAGGCTCTGACTAACACAGTGGAAGAAATTGTACAGAAGGAAAGAGAATCTGTATGTGAGGAGGAAGGCACAGCAGGACCTAAGCATCTGTCCCCACAGTGAGGACAGAGAGAAACACCACATGCACAGAGGTCTCCCTGCTGGGAGCCCAGGCAGAGATGAGCCAGAGCATGTGAATGTGGCTGCTCTGTGTTTTCACAGCCCCTAGGATGTCTTTTCCCAGAAAAGTCTTCCTCTGTCCCCAAAAAGAGGCACTTTCTAAGGAGTTTTCTGGCGGTAGCTGCCGTGACTCCCCCCTCTCCACGCACCTGCCCCCACCTTCAAAGGTATTTGCTCAGGTGATATTCTCTGCCAGACCTCCTATGGCCAAATTGGTCTTGGCATACTCCTGTTCCCTGTTCTTGCTTTGTTTTCCTCTCGAGTGCCAATCACTGTTTTTTACTCTATCTTTACTTATAGTTTTAATGTTTGCCTTCTCCACAAGCCTTCGGGCTCCATGAAGGCAGGTCGCTATCCCTACTGTTTACTGGATGCCCATGACCTAGAGCTGAGCCATTGCGCAGGCTGCACTCAGAAACTTCCATTTCCTAAAGCTCCTCTCGGGACAGGACACCTAAAGATGCTGCGAAGTACTGAAAGCATTTTCTGGATCCGTGGTTGCAGCAGTAAGCACAACCTGGGACATGAGGCTCCCTGCGTTCGATCCCTGGTGGCTGAGAGAGGGTCAGCAGCTGACATGTGGTGGGAGTGCAGAGCCAGGCAGAGGTCCAGCCAGGCTGCAAAGTCAGGTCAGAGAACTTGGTGAAAAGTCAGTAGTTCTGAAGGGCAACGGCTCTCATAGGTGAACTGAGAAAAGTCCGCCCAGGAGAAGAACTAGAGGAGATAACTATCTGCCTTGTTTAGTTCTGAGATAAGCAGAAGAAAATAAAACACGAGTCTCCCGAAAATTCCTAGCTACCAGCCCACACTCACAAAGACATGGAATTTAAGTTATTATTGTATAGATATAGATAGGGAAAACCACTAGACCATTCAGGTATGACCTAAATCAAATTCCTTATGATTATACAGTGGAAGTGAGAAATAGATTTAAGGGACTAGATCTGATAGACAGAGTGCCTGATGAACTATGGATGGAGGTTCATGACATTGTACAGGAGACAGGGATTAAGACCATCCCCATGGAAAAGAAATGCAAAAAAGCAAAATGGCTGTCTGAGGAGGCCTTACAAATAGCTGTGAAAAGAAGAGAAGTGAAAAGCAAAGGAGAAAAGGAAAGATATTCCCATCTGAATGCAGAGTTCCAAAGAATAGCAAGGAGAGATAAAAAAGCCTTCCTCAGCAATCAATGCAAAGAAATAGAGGAAAACAATAGAATGGGAAAGACTAGAGATCTCTTCAAGAAAATTAGAGATACCAAGGGAACATTTCATGCAAAGATGAGCACAATAAAGGACAGAAATGGTCATGGACCTAACAGAAGCAGAAGATATTAAGAAGAGGTGGCAAGAATACACAGAAGAACTATACAAAAAAGACCTTCATGACCCAGATAATCACGATGGTGTGATCACTCACCTAGAGCCAGACATCCTGGAATGTGAAGTCAAGTGGGCCTTAGGAAGCATCACTATGAACAAAGCTAGTGGAAGTGATGGAATTCCAGTTGAGCTATTTCAAATCCTAAAAGATGATGCTGTTAAAGTGCTGCACTCAATATGCCAGCAAATTTGGAAAACTCAGCAGTGGTCACAGGACTGGAAAAGGTCAGTTTTCATTCCAATCCCAAAGAAAGGCAATGTCAAAGAATGCTCAAACTACCGCACAATTGTACTCATCTCACACACTAGTAAAGTAATGCTCAAAATTCTCCAAGCCAGGCTTCAGCAATACATGAACCGTGAACTTCCAGATGTTCAAGCTGGTTTTAGAAAAGGCAGAGGAACCAGAGATCAAATTGCCAACATGTTCACTGGATCATAGAAAAAGCAAGAGAGTTCCAGAAAAACATCTATTTCTGCTTTATTGACTATGCCAAAGCCTTTGACTGTGTGGATCACAATAAACTGTGGAAAATTCTGAAAGAGATGGGAATACCAGACCATCTGACCTGTCTCTTGAGAAACCTGTATGCAGGTCAGGAAGCAACAGTTAGAACTGGACATGGAACAACAGACTGGTTCCAAATAGGAAAAGGAGTACGTCAAGGCTGTATATTGTCACTCTGCTTATTTAACTTATAGGCAGAGTACATCATGAGAAACGCTGGGCTGGATGAAGCACAAACTGGAATCAAGATTGCTGGGAGAAATATCAATAACCTCAGATACACAGATGACACCACCCTTATGGCAGAAAAGTGAAGAGGAACCAGAAAGCTTCTTGATGAAAGTCAAAGAGGAGAGTGAAAAAGTTGGCTTAAAGCTCAACATTCAGAAAACTAAGATTGTGGCATCTGGTCCCATCACTTCATGGGAAATAGATGGGGAGACAGTGGAAACAGTGGCTGACTTTATTTTTCTGGGCTCCAAAATCACTGCAGATGGTGATTGCAGCCATGAAATTAAAAGACGCTTACTCCTTGGAAGGAAAGTTATGACCAACCTAGATAGCATATTTAAAAGCAGAGACATTACTTTGCCAACAAAATCCATCTAGTCAAGGCTATGGTTTTTCCACTGGTCATGTATGGATGTGAGAGTTGGACTATAAAGCAAGCCGAGTGCTGAAAAATTGATGCTTTTGGACTGTAGTGTTGGAGAAGACTCTTGACAGTCCCTTGGACTGAAAGGAGATCCAACCAGTCCATCCTAAAGGAGATCAGTCTTGGGTGTTCATTGGAAGGACTGACATGGAAGCTGAAACTCCAATACTTTGGCCACCTCATGTGAAGAGTTGACTCATTGGAAAACACCGTGATGCTGGGAGGGATTGGGGGCAGGAGGAGAAGGGGACGACAGAGGATGAGATGGTTGGATGTATCACTGACTTGATGGACATGGGTTTGGGTATACTCCGGGGGTTGGCGTTGTACAGGGAGGCCTGGCCATCTGCAATTCATGGGGTCGCAAAGAGTCGGACATGACTGAGTGACTTAACTGAACTGAACTCTATAGATAGCACAATGGTGATTTGAACCCAAGCAAATCTCTGTATTATACCATTTCCTACTGAAGGCCCTTAAAAGGGGAAACATGAAAGGACAGACATACCAGCTAAATATTAACCAAAGCAAAGCTGGCACAATGACATTATATCAGACTTCAAAGCAAAAAAAAAAAAAAAAAAAAAAAGGTGGGAGGGGGTGGCTCCCAAATGGCGCTAGTGGTAAAGAACCCACTGGCTATGCAGGAGACATAAGAGACACAGGTTCAATCTCTGGGTTAGGAAGATCACCTGGAGGAGGGCATAGCCACTTCAATATTCCTGCCTGGAGAATCCCAGGGACAGATGGAGCCTGGCAGGCTATAGTCCATAGAGATGCAAAGAGTCAGATACAATGAAGCGATGTAGCATGCATGGAAAGCAAAAAATATCATCAAGCATAAAAAAGATAGAAGGCATATTTCACTAGGAGATTTTCTAGTTTCAGACTTGTATGCCCTTCAAAACACAACTTCAAAATACATAGAGTAAAAATTAACAAATCCACAAAAGGAAGTCAACAAGCCATCATAATGGGACATTTCAACATAATTCTCTCAATACACAGAACATCAATAAGGATTTGAAAATTTGAATAAGGTTGATTTGCTGCACACTAGGAAACATGGCACCCAACAACTCAAAAATATTCACCCTTTCCCAGGTATATATGGTACATTAATAAAATTTGATCACATACATCAAGAAACATCATGAACAAACTTCAAACAATCACCATGCAAACCACAGTTCTCAATCACAATGCAATTACCTTAGAAATCAGAGTTCAGATGAAGGATGTGTGAGGTTCAACCAAGGAAGTTGCGCCATGGGTGAGAAAAGGAGGGAGCAAATATAGATGTTTCCACTGTCAGCAAAAAGGAACTGAGGGCATCAATGTTTCTAGGCCAGGTGACCATTGGTTGGCAGGGCCATTAATAAAGAGACAGGGGGAACTGGAAGGAAGGTGTGGGGCACAACGTAAAGCAAAGTTAGCTGCTTTGAAGAGATGAATGGGACAGAGACTTGGAAAGCAGGACCCAGTACCGACTCCAGGAGAGCACACGGTCGGTAGGCCACATTCAGGCTGTGATAGTTAGAGGAACAAACAGGAGGCAAATAAATACTCTAAGTGTGGATCTCTCTTCCAAGAACTTTAATAAGGAAAGAAAAGAGAATGCCAGGGAAAGAAAGATTTGTCTGATTTTGTCTATTATTATCAATAGGAAGGACATGAGTGAGATGAAACTGAAATAGCTGGGAGCACAGCCCCTAAGGGCTCCAAGGGATCATCCCCAGCTCTTTCCTCCACTCCTAATCCTGGCTGCACTGTCCACTGTCCATTTTGCCTGTTAACCCTTAAGTGTTTGTGGGGCTGGAGGGGTGCAGCTCTCCATCATCACCACCAATCCATTGCCAGCCCCTAACCATTGACAAAACTGCCATTTCCAGGTCCCAGCTGCTGTAGTCAAAAATCCCAAAGGAAAAAAAAAAAACAAAATTACTGCTTTTGAATTTTTAAATCATGCCAAGCAAATCATGTCTGTGCCATCCTGGGTTTATTATAATCATTTACTGAGTACTTAGATTGGGATAAAGGGTTTGTACTGACTTGTACTATGCATTTTTATTAATAAATACATAGTAGTCAATAATAGTAAAAAAAAGAAAAAACACTAGTGACAACAGCCCCCCAAGTCTCAGGTACTGATAGGCTCAATTGCAAGGAAAAGAAAAGCTGAAGGGTAAGATAGGGTGTGGGGTTTACAGAGCACAAGGGTGGAGAACATATTAATCATTTTGGTCCCAACTGATCGGTCATTTTCTAAACTACTACAAGATTGAATGGATTGCAGTGGGATGGGGCAATGAAATCCACATTTTAATGTATGCAGGCAATTTGAAAATGGAATTGTGTCAGAGCCAAGTATAAAATATAGCTGAAATTAAGGATGCATCTATTCGATTTCCTCTTTTGTAGTAGCAGGATGTTAGGAACAAGCACAATAAGTTGGAGGATAATGAAATGACAGTGTGCAGATGAACCTAAAATTGTTATAATTATCCTTGTAATTGTTAGTCAACCTCCTAAATGCAAGAACACAATGGAGCCAAATTATATTACCTTAAATTGGTGATCTGATTTTTCCCCACGTCTTTGTTCCATTGTCTCCTTCCCCTGCCCCAGCTCCGTTTGCTCCCCAGCCCCCGGTGCCCTGAGCTCGCCTGTGGCTCTGTGCCCTGACACACACATACCTTCCCCTTCTGAGCCCCTGGTGGCCTTGCCTTTCTCAGGACTGGCCAAAGTCTGCTTGGGTGATTTCTTTCTTATTAAAATTTAACATATGTACATTGTGCACATTTCAGAAAATATGCTCATTGTAAAGAAAAGCAAAAGGAAGAAAATAAGAGTCATCTGTTATCCTCATCACCCAGAGGTATTTACTGAAGTTTATTGTCATGTATAAAACTTTCTTATATCTACTGTATCAAAGATGTATATTAAACTTCACTAACCAGCTGGCACCAAAATTGCTCTCAGGGAAATAACTGGCTTTGATAGGTAAGATAGAAACTTGAAGTAGAGGAAAGCTGAGAGATCCCATCCCACCTCACCCCCCACCCCCCACCCTACCCCCAGAGCCAAGAGGATGTTGCTTTATGTAAATATCTCAGGACAGGGAAGGGACTGCCCCCCAGAGGGGCCAGGGAGGAAGAAGAGATCAGAGCAAGAGAAGGGCAAACAGTATATGGTGCCCACTCCCTGGGTGGCGTCTTCATGACTCCCAAGTCCTTGTAAACTTGAATTCCAAAAGCCTGGTGCGGGTGACTTCCATGGTGCAAGTAAAAGAAGGGGCCAGGTCCATGTCAGTAAAAAGAGGCTAGGTCACCATTGAGAAAGATGGAACCCCAGAAGCAAAGAAGATTTGAAGGATGCAAGACCTTGGTCTAGTCTGAACCCCAGGAATGAACAGAAATCTCCAGAGAGGATTAAGGGGATCATGGTAATTGTGAAACAAGTTGGAACTTGATATTTGCAACATTTTGCTGAAAGGCTTATCGCTGAACAAACATCTCCCTCAGCAACAAAATAAAAAGAACTATCAGCTCAGTTCAGTTGCTCAGTCATGTCTGACTCTTTGCAACCCCATGGACTGCAGCACACCAGGCTTCTCTGTCCATCACCAACTCCTGGAGCTTGCTCAAACTCATGTCCATTGAGTCGGTGATGCCATCCAACCATCTCATCCTCTGTCATCCCCTTCTCCTCCTGCCTTCAATCTTTCCCAGCATCAGGTCTTTTCCAATAAGTCAGCTCTTCACATTAGGTGGCCAAAGTATTGGAGTTTCAGCTTCAGCATCAGTCCTTTCAATGAATATTCAGGACTGATTTCCTTTAGGATTGACTGTTTGATCTCCTTGCAGTCCAAGGGACTCTCAAGAGTCTTCTCAGACACCACATTTCAAAAGCATCATATCTTCAGCAACACCACCACACCACAGTTCAAAAGCATCAATTCTTCAGCACTCAGTCTTCTTTATGGCCCAACTCTCACATCCATACATGACTACTGGAAAAACCATAGCTTTGACTAGACAGACTTTGTTGGCAAAGTAATGTCTCTGCTTTTTAATATGCTGTCTAGGTTGGTCATAACTTTTCTTCCAAGGAGCAGTGTCTTTTAATTTCATGGCTGCACCTACCATCTGCAGTGATTTTGGAGCCCAAGAAAATAAAGTCTCTCACTGTTTCCATTGTTTCCCCATCTATTTGCCATGAAATGATAGGACCAGATGCCATGATCTTAGTTTTTTTAATGTTGAGTTTTAAGCCAGGTCTTTCACTCTCCTTTTTCACTTTCATCAAGAGGCTTTTCAGTTCCTCTTCACTTTCTGCCATTAGGGTGGTGTCATCTGCATATATGAGGTTATTGATATTTCTCCCAGCAATCTTGATTCCAGCTTGTGCTTCATCCAGCCCAGCATTTCACATGATGTACTCTGCATAGAAGTTAAATAAGCAGGGTGACAATATACATCTTTGATGTACTCCTTTCCCAATTTGGAAACAATCCCTTGTTCCATGCCCAGTTCTAACTGTTGCTTCTTGACCTGCATACAGATTTCTCAGGAGGCAGGTAAGGTGGTCTGGTATTCTCATCTCTTGAATAATCTTCCACAGTTTGTTGTGACCCACACAGTCAAAGACTTTGGCACAGTCAATAAAGAAGAAGTAGAGGTTTTTTCTGGAATTCTCTTGCTTTTTTGATGATCCAATGTATGTTGGCAATTTGATCTCTGGTTCCTCTGCCTTTTCTAAGTCTGGCTGGAACATTTGGAAGTTCTCACATCACCTACTGTTGAAGCCTAACTTGGAGAATTTTGAGCATTACTTTACTAGCGTGTGAGATGAATGCAATTGTGTGGTAGTTTGAACATTCTTTGGCATTGCCCTTCTTTGGGATTGGAATGAAAACTGACTTTTTCCAGTCCTGTGGCCACTGCTGAGTTTTCCAAATTTGCTGGCATATTGAGTGCAGCACTTTAACATATCATCTTTTAGGATTTGAAATAGCTCAACTGGAATTCCATCACCTCCACTACTTTGTTCGTAGTGATGCTTCCTAAGGCTCACTTGACTTCAGACTCCAGAATATCTGATTTTAGGTGAATGAAGGTGTGAACCTTCATGGTTATCTGGATCCTTAAGATCTTTTTAATATAGTTCTTCCATGTATTCTTGCCACCTTTTCTTAATATCTTCTGCTTCTGTTAGGTCCATACCATTTCTGTCCTTTATTGTGCCCATCTTTGCATGAAAATGTTCCCTTGGTATCTCTAATTTTCTTGAAAGATCCCTAGCCTTTCCCACTCTGTTATTTTCCTTTATTTCTTTGCACTGATCACTGAGGAAGACTTTCTTATCTCTCCTTGCTATTCTTTGCAACTCTGCATTCAGATGGGTATATCTTTCTGTTTCTCTTTTGCCTTTAGCTTCTATAAGAAACTAAGAAACTATAAGGGACTAAAAATAATTGCACACATGTGCAGCTGCCCTTTCATGGATCACAGCCTTATGATGAAGGGGCTTGCCTAAGTCAATGAAGCTATGAGCCATTGCTGTGCAGAGTCACCAAGATGGACAGGTCACAGTGAAGGGTTCTGACAAAACACACTCCTCTGTAGTAGGAAATGGCAACCCACTCCAATATTGCCTGGAGTGCCTGAAGAACCCCATGGACAGTGTGAAAAGGTAAAAAGATATGATACCAGAAGATGAGCCCCCAGGTCTGAAGGAGTCTGACATGCTACTGGGGAAGAGCGGAGGGCAATTATGAACACCTCCAGAAAGAGTGAAGCAGCTGGGCCAGTGGAAATCAATGCTTAATTGTAGATGTGTCTGGTGGTGAAAGTAAAGTCCAATGTTGTAAAGAACAATATTGCATAGTAACCTGGAATATTAGGTCCATGAATCAAAGTCAGTTGGTTGTGGTCAAGTAAGAGATGACAAGATTGACATCAACATCTTATAAATCCATGAACTGGAGTGGGAAATTTTAATTCAAATGACCATTATATTTACTATTGTGGGCAAGAATCCCTTAGGAGAAATGGAGTCTCCCTCATAGTCAACAAAAGAGCCAGAAATATGGTGCTTGGGTCCAGTCTTAACAATGACAGAATGATCTCAGTTCATTTCCAAGACAAACCATTCAACATTACAGTAATTCAAGTCTATACCCCAACCACTAATGCCAAAGAAGCTGAAGTTAACTGGTTCTTTCTATAAAGATCTACAATACCTTCTAGAACTAGCATCAGAAAGATGTCCTTTTCATCATAGGGGATTGGAATGCAAAAAGTAGGAAGTCAAGAGATACCCAGAATAACAGGCAAATTTGCCTTGGAATAAAATGAAGTAAAATCAAGCAGAGCAAAGGCTAACAGAGTTTTTTCAAGAGAACATGTTGGTCATAGCCAACATTCATTGAATCATGGAGAAAGCAAGCAAATTCCAGAAAAATATCTACTTCTGCTTCATTCACTACACTAAAGCTGTTCACTGTGTGGATCACAACAAACTAAAAAATCCTTATAGATTCGGGAGTGCCAAACTACCTTACCTATCTCCTGAGAAACTCGGTGCTGGTCAAGAAGCAACAGTTACTTCCTTTTCCGGTAAGCGGCCTGAGCTGACCCTTGAAAATGGTGCGCTATTCACTCGACCCAGAAAACCCCACAAAATCATGCAAATCAAGAGGTTCAAATCTTCGTGTTCACTTTAAGAACACTCGTGAGACTGCCCAGGCCATAAAGGGTATGCATATCCGAAAAGCCACCAAGTATCTGAAGGATGTCACTTTAAAGAAGCAATGTGTGCCATTCCGTCGTTACAATGGTGGAGTTGGTAGGTGTGCACAGGCCAAACAGTGGGGCTGGACGCAGGGTCGGTGGCCCAAAAAGAGTGCTGAATTTTTACTACATATGCTCAAAAATGCAGAGAGTAATGCTGAACTTAAGGGCTTAGATGTAGATTCTCTGGTCATTGAGCACATCCAAGTGAACAAAGCCCCCAAGATGCGGCGCAGGACTTACAGAGCTCACGGTCGGATCAACCCCTACATGAGCTCTCCCTGCCACATTGAGATGATCCTTACTGAAAAAGAACAGATTGTTCCTAAACCAGAAGAGGAGGTTGCACAGAAGAAAAAGATATCCCAGAAGAAACTGAAAAAAACAAAAACTTATGGCCCGGGAATAAATGCCGCAGAAAATAAATGCAAATAAAAGTAAAAAAAAAAAAAAAGCAACAGTTAGCATTTGATATGGAACAAATGACTGGTTCCAAATTGGGAAAGGAGTACAACAAGGCTTTTAACTTATATGCAGAGTACATCATACAAAATGCCAGGCTGGATGAATCACAAGCTGGAATCAAGATTGCTGGGAGAAATATCAACAGCTTCAGATAGCAGATGATACCACTCTAATGGCAGAAAATGAAGAGGAACTAAAGAGCCTCTTGATACGGGTGAAAGAGGAGAGTGAAAAAGCTGGCTTGAAACTCAACATTCAAAAAAACTAAGACTATGGCATCTGGCCACATCACTTTATGGCAAATAGGAGGAAAAGTGGAAGCAGTGTCAGACTTTTCTTGGGCTCCAAAATCACATCGGATAGTAGCTACAGCCATGAAATTAAAGATGCTTGCTCCTTAGAAGGGAAGCTATGATAAACCTATACAGCCTATTAAAAAGCAGAGACTGCTGTTTCACTCTGTTGACAAAGGTCTATACAGTCAAAGCTATGGTTTTTCCAGTAGTCATGTATGGATATGAGAGTTGGACCACAAAGAAGGCTGAATGCCAAAGAATTGATGCTTTTGAATTGTGGTGCTGGAGAAGACTCTTGAGAGTCCCTTAAACAGCAAGGAGATCAAAGCAGTCAATCCTAAAGGAAATCAACGCTGAAGACTCATTGGAATCTCTGTTGCTGAAGCTCCAATACTTTGACCACCTGATGTGAAGAGCTGACTCATTGGAAAAGACCCTGATGCTGGGAAAGATTGAAGGTGAAAGGAGAAGAGGGCAGCAGAGGATGAGATCACCAACTCAATGGACATGAATTTGAGCAAACTCCAGGAGACAGTGGAGGACAGGGGAGTCTGGCATGCTGCAGTCCATGAGGTCTCAAAGAGTCAGACATGACTTGGAGACTGAACAATAACAACAGCAATAAATGTGCACTTGAGGCAAATTATGGACAAGATGTGAAAAGACTAAAAACCCAGCTGTCACTTCTAAAGAGCCAGGAGCATCAACAGGGTTTTGAGAGCAAAAGCAGTATACTGTGCATGCCGCTTGCACACAACACTACCAAAGGGGTGGGCAAATCACCTGAGCCACCCCTCTGGCATGTCCCCTGGACACACCCCTATCCTCACCCCATAGAAAGAGCCAGCTCAAGCCCTTTTCAGTGAACAAAATAGCAAGAGAATGTGTTCCTTGTTCTTGCTCCCCACCTGCTGCAGGAGGGGACCCAATATAAAGCCTTGCCTGGATTTCTTGTCTGGCCTCTGATCAATTTCTATTGATTAAGGAGGCCAAGAACCCTGGTCAGTAACAATATTTTCCTCCAGCACTCAACAAATGGGGAGGCCATTGACCAACTTCCCAATTTCACACACACACACAGATGTTTTTCTGCAAAAAACAGGATCATATTACTACAAATTTACAAACAATTACAATTGTGATGATTAGCTTTGCTTCACCTATGGCATCCCTAATCTTTGATCTCAGTATATTCAGCAGTCTTCACTTTGCAGAGTAAGGATGGACTGGGGGAAAAAACCATGTAGTCAGAAGAAACTGTTCAAATGAGCTTAATAATCATTGAGAAAATTATGATCATTAAGTAAGTTCTAAAAATTTCCATCCAAACATTAAAAGTTTTTTGTTTCAGTTCAGTTCAGTTGCTCAGTCGTGTCCAACTCTTTGTGACCCCATGGACTGCAGCATGCCAGGCTTCCCTGTCCATCACCAACTCCTGGAGCTTACTCAAACTCATGTCCATTGAGTCAGTGATGCCATCCAACCATCTCATCCTCTGTCGTCCCCTTCTCCTCCTGCCCTCAGTCTTTCCCAGCATCAGGGTCTTTCCAATGAGTCAGTTCTTCACATCAAGTAGCCAAAGTATTGGAGCTTCAGCTTCAGCATCAGTCCTTCCAATGAATATTCAGGACTGATTTCCTTTAGGATTGACTGGTTGGATCTCCTTGCAGTCCAAGGGACTCTCAAGAGTCTTCTTCAACACCACAGTTCTTTTGTTCAGAGGTTATAAATATATACGGAAATAAAAAACTAGTAAACCAATATTATATACCACATTAATTTAAAACATTAAAAACATTGACGGGGTGTTGCACTTCTTTTTAAAAACTTTAGTAAGAGGCATTGAAATAGCGGTTATCTTGTTGTATAACTTACTACACTGAGTGAGCAGCTTTTCTGTGCCTTGACAAAGTGTCATAGTCCTTTCTAAGTTTGGATTAGTTTCCAATAGCTTATCCTTTAATCCTTTCAATGTCACAAGCTACCTCTCAGAGTTCCATTAGCATCAAGGTTTTTTTTTTTTGTTTTTTTGCTGGTATCACTCTCTTGTTCATAGTGAGGTGGGAGATAGATGGGCCCCAGCTGTGCAGCTGGAACTTTTCCCTGTGGACAGACCCTCCAAGACAAAAATGATGACAAGAGCAAGGAGGAGCTGGTTCCTGCTTGGGTAAGAGATAAGAGAACACAAATTTCTTATTCTTGAGGTCAAAGAGATCTTCCTGACTACACATGCACAGAAACACTACTTGAGGGTTAAAAAGGATGGGGCGCCAACCCATAATGTCTACTGTCAACTTTCCCATAGGTCCCTGGGCTGGAATCCATCTTGGCAAAATGATGCACATGCATGTCGGGGAGTGTCCTAGGACAGGACAGGTGTGGAAAGAGAAGTGAAATAATTGGCCAAAGGTAAACAAAAACCTGCAAGATGTACACTATATAGATTTAACTGCCTCTTTACTGCACTCCAACATCCATTGGATCATTGAAAAAGCAAGAGAATTCCAGGAAAACATCTACTTCTGCTTTATTGACTACGCCAAAGCCTTTGACTGTGTGGATCACAACAAACTGGAAAATTCTGAAAGATATGGGAATACCAGACCACTTGACCTGCCTCCTGAGAAATCTGTATGCAGGTCAAGAAGCAACAGTTAGAACTGGACATGGAACAATGGACTGGTTCCAAATTGGGAAAGGAGTACACTCAAGGCTGTATATTGTCACCCTGCTTATTTAACTTCTATGCAGAGTACATCATGTGAAATGCCGGGCTGGATGAAGCACAAGCTGGAATCAAGATTGCTGGGAGAAATATCAATAACTTCACATACGCAAATGACACCACCCTAATGGCAGAAAGTGAAGAGGAACTGAAAAGCCTCTTGATGAAAGTGAAAAAGGAGAGTGAAAAAGCTGTCTTAAAACTCAACATTGAGAAAATGAATCATGGCATCCAATCCCATCATTTCATGGCAAATAGATGGGGACACAATGGAAACAGTGACAGACTTTATATTCTTGGGCTCCAAAAATCACTGCAGATGGTGACTGCAGCCATGAAATTAAAAGATGCTTGCTCCTCAAAGAAAAGCTATGACCAAACTAGACAGCATATTAAAAAGCAGAAACATTACTTTGCTAACAAAGGTCCATCTAGTCAAGGCTACGGTTTTTCCAGTAGTCATGTATGGATGTGAAAGTTGGAACTATAAAGAAAGGTGAGCACTGAAGAATTGATGCTTTTGAACTGTGGTGTTGGAGAAGACTCTTGAGGGTCCCCTGGACTCCAAGGAGATCAAACCAGTCAACCCTAAAGGAAGTCAGTCCTGAATATTCATTGGCTATTTATTCATTCATTCATGCTGAATGAATGCCACATACTGAATAGTCATTCATTTATTCATGCTGAAGCTGACACTCCAATACTTTGGCCACCTGATGTGAAGAACTGACTCATTGGAAAAGACCCTGATGCTGGGAAAGATTGAAGGCAGGAGAAAAAGGGGATGACAGAGGATGAGATGGTTGGATGGCATCACTGACTCGATGGACATGAGTTTGAGTAAGCTCCAGGAGTTGGTGATGGACAGGGAAGCCTGGCATGCTGCAGTCCATGGGGTCACAAAGAGTCAGACATGACTGAGCAACTGAACTGAACTGAACACTGATGGGCTTTTTCCAGGAATCATTGCTGTGTTTCTATTTGCAAATAAGGACACAAAAGAGTGCCACTCATCACTCACTGGGAAGCAGGTACAAAGAGGGGACCCCAGAGTGACACAGAGAGCCTGAGAGATCTGGAGGAATAGGCAACACACAACAGGGGGTGGATAAGGCAAACAGCAACCTGAATCCTCTCCAGGGGAGAGCAGCAAGCAAGGAGGTGAGGACAGGCCGCCCTGCACAGTAAATTCATGGTGCAGTCACCCTGAGCACCTAGTCCTCTGGGTGGTTCCCTCCAACATCTACTCCACAGGGAAAGGACTCCTGGTCACACCCAAACAGGTGGTGGGAGCCTGGGTTGTTCCATTTCTTTAGAGCAGGGCTGCTGCACTGTTATTTTTTATAAAATGAAAAAATGAGCCCCAGCTGAAACCCCTCTCTCAGATAAGTGGCCAGTTAGCAATCTTAAAGGCACTTGGGAGAAAACAAGTCATTTGCTTTATACAGCACAAGCTAAGTAGGTGAGGAGAGGCAGCCAAATGTGTCCCTCTGAAGCCCCATCAGCCTCATAAATTCCAACACACACTGAAGCAGCAAGGCGCAAGCAGAAGGTGTTTGTTTTGCTCTGATAATAGGCTATCCTGGCAGACTGCTTGGTGCTTGCTTCAGGGAGCTGGTGGAGCAGAAGCAGAGCCTGAAGCATCTGGGAGGAATTCAAGGAGATATGAAGAGAAAAACAAAAGTTCCTCACCCATGTAACCAATGGCAATATGATCTGGGCTCCTTGTAATTATGCTTTCCCTGCTTCCAGTGATCTTCCTGGCTGTCCAGAGTTGTGTGCATAGAGTCGTTCTAAATGCAGAGCCAACAGATAGAAGGCTTTATGCCACTTGCAACAGATACAGCCCCCCAAACCACTCTGCTTAATAGCTACTCTCCTCTTTTCTTACAGGAGATTGTATAGATGGTTACTGCATGGATATGCAGGTGGTGAGTGTGTGGAAACGTCTCATTTTCTCACTTGCTGAGGTCATGGCCCTCAAACGGTGACCATCACCATTAGTGGTGAATCTTATAAAAAATTCAGAATCCTGAACCTTGCTCCTGGAAATCTTAAATCAGAGAATACAGAGAAATTGCACCCAGAAATATTCTCTGTAACAAGTCCCCATCCTGTTATGATCACTAAACTCTGCTCTAGGTGTTCTCTCTGAGGTCCACCACGATGGCCAGTGCTAGGAACACGGTCATGTTTCCCTGGTGATCCAAACAGTAAAGAATCCACCTGCAATGTAGGAGACCTGAATTTGACCCCTCAGTCAGGGAGATCCCCTGGAGAAGGGAATGATAACCCACTCCAGTATTCTCGCTTGGAGAATTCCATGGACAGAGGAGCCTAGTGGGCTACAGCCCTTGGGGTCACAAATGAGTCAGACTTGACTGAGTGACTAAGGCTACATGCAGGAACACTGTCAGGAAACCACCCCTCAGACCAGGACCAGTTTCATGACTGGACTTCTCTGCTTTTAGCAGCCTCTGCCTTGTGTACAAAGTTGTAATGACAGCCTTTGGACCTTGGATCTGCTTTATAGATATTTGCCACTCTAATGTAATTTGGTTAAAACAGTGAGCTCTGCTCAAGTGCCTGGAAGCCTATGGTTTCTTCTGTGGAGGGAATGAACCTGTGTCAGTGAGACTGGGCCATTGTCTCCAAGACCCAGACTCATGCTAAACCTGGATTGTTAGGAGGCTCCTGTCCTGGTGGTGGGGAGCCCAGGAGCCCCAGGTTTCTCAGGGTTGAGGAAGGTTCCAAGGCAGATGACTTTCAGTTTTAAAACCAGGAAAGTTCCAGGAAAACTGGAATTTTGTCACCTTATAGGATAGCATTATTATACTCTAGCAAATCATCAGAGACAGAGAAATCACCATCCAATTTATTTGTCAAACACATGTTGGATAGTCAACTCAATCAATCCACCATGGAAAAGTCTATTTGGGAAACCAAATTGCTATCAAAAGTTTGGTGAGAGAGAACAGAATCAGAGCAAAGAGGGATGATCTTAAGTGAGAGGCTGGATGACCTGCGCAATGCTGACAACAACCAGTCGTCAGCTCCCGCTGTGTGTCCTACAACAGGGGTCCCCAGCCTCTGGGCTGCAGACCATTACTGGTCTGTGGCTGGCTAGGAGCTGGGCCTCACAGCAGGAGGTGAGCACAACACAAGTGAGTGAAGCGTCATCTGCATTCACAGCCCTCCCCATCACTGGTGTTAGTACCTGCACTCCACCTCCATCAGATGAGTGGTGGCGCAATAGATGCCATGTGCTTGAATCAGCCTGAAGCCATCCCTCACTCACCCCATTCTCCTCCATGAAACTGGTCACTGATGTCAAAAAGGTTGGGGACTACTGTTCCACAAGTCAGTTCAATTCTGACACCATCCACCTGGGCTCAGCACTGTCTCTACTGTCAAAGGCCCAGTCTCACAAGACTGCTTCCAAATCAGGTATGAGTCGCAAATCTTGGGGACCATCCACCCACCTGACCAATGGGCTATATATTTAGAGAATTCCCACTACCTCCCTGCAATTTTAACAGTTCACTGGAATGACTCCTATAACTCAGGAAAATGCTACCATCACAGTTTTATTTAAAGAGTACAATTCAGGAATGGCCACACGGAAGAGATATAATACATGGGTAAGTACAGGGTTGGGGGTGGGCACAGGCATAGAGTTTCCATGCCCCCTCCTTTGGGATTGGGCATGCCTCCTTCCCAGAACACCATGGTCTTAACCAACCAGGAAGTTCTCTTACCCTCATTGTTATGGTGTTTTTATTAGAGTTTTATTACGTGGGCACTGTTGATAATTAGGCTTCCCTGGTAGCTCAGCTGGTAAAGAATCCACCTGCAATGCAGGAGACCTGGGTTCAATTCCTGGGTTGGGAAGATCCCCTGGAGAAGAGAACGGCTACCCACTCAGTATTCTGGCCTGGAGAATTCCATGGACTGCATAGTCCATGGGGTCGCAAAGAGTCGGACATGACTGAGTGACTTTCACTTTCTTTACTTTCTGTTGATTAAATTATTGGCCAAGTAACTGAGCTCAACCTCTAGCCCCTCTCCCAGGACTCAAGGGGTCTGAGCTCCAAGCCACTAATCAAAGAGTTGGTTGTCCAAGTAGTCAGCCCCCACCCAGAGGCTTTCTAGGGTCTCCCTCCACACCTAGGGCCAAGGTTCATCTCATTCATAAGCTCAGGTGTGATCTGAAGAGGCTCATTGGAAATTACAAAAGGCACTCCTATCAGGAAACCCCAAGGGTTTGGGGAGCTCTGTGCCATGAACTACAGACAAAAAACAAACAGCGTTTTTATTACGCTGCATACCTGTAACACGTTACACCTGCAACATTACAAGGGCACAGGAGCACGCCTGTCTGCCAGCGAGGGCAGCAGCACGGGGCCTAACTGCACTGAGTCGGTCACCACAGTGCGCATCCTCGTGTTGGGATGCAGCAAATCTTCACCATGGCGGCTGGGAAGCAAGGCCTTTGTCACACACCTCCTGGGAGCCCAGCTGCACCCAGAACGCGGCAACCCTGACCCCTGTGCCCCACTGAGGCCCCCATAGGAGACGCTCAATCTCACAGCAGCACCCGGAGGATGTCACTGAGGGCGGGCAATCACTGGAAGTCCGATGCCACTCATTTCCCTTAGGTCCTGACTGCTACAGAAACATCCCATTTAAAGCTACTGTGTCTCTCACCTCATACAGACCTTTCTCAACACAGAAGCTTTCCAAATTGTAGTATGATTTATAATTGAGACAAACTGGGAAACAAGGACAAGGTTAAATAAGCTGTGATGAAATACCAAATAAATTATTTTGCAGCCGCTGAAGTGATGTTTGACTTTTACTGACATGGGAAATTGTTCAAAACACAGTGTGAAGTCATATGTGTACAAAAAAGGCTGCAAAGGAACATCT
Organism: Odocoileus virginianus; assembly: GCF_023699985.2. NCBI lineage: Eukaryota > Metazoa > Chordata > Mammalia > Artiodactyla > Cervidae > Odocoileus > Odocoileus virginianus. Next base: position 766,005 of record NW_027224331.1, read on the forward strand.
GCTATCAGTGGGGTGATGAAAGAAACGTGGAGTCTTATTTTCTGTCTTTTCCTTCTTTTTCCCTACAATGATCCTCCGTAATTTCATAGCCGAAATACGTATATCTGTATCTATATCTATATAGATATGTGCTGTGCTTAGTCGCTGCTATCATGTCCGACTCTTTGAGACCCCGTGGACTGTAGCCTGCCAGGCTCCTCTGTCTGTGGGAATTCTCCAGGCAAGAATACTGGAGTGGGTTGCCATGCTCTCCTCCAGGGGATCTTCCCAATCAGGGAATTGAACTCAGGTTTCCTGCATTGCAGGTGGATTCTTTACTGTCTGAGACACCAGGGAAGCCCATATATATAGACAGATACAAAATTTCCTTATAAAGAGGGAATATAATGAGAAACATTCCTGGCTTGTCCCTTGCCTGGGCCAGCTCACTTGATTTTCCCTCTGGTCTCTGGCTGCTTCTCAAGTCTCTTCCAGAGCTCTCTCCTGTGAGTGCCAATCACCAAGGCCCCCCTTGCCCTCCTAGCCTCAGAGAAAGTCTAACAGTGACTGTGCTTCCTCCCATCCCTGTTCCCATCCCTATGACCAAGCTGGAAAACTTTCCTCAGAATCTGTTTCTACTAACTTTTACCACAGCAAGGAGCACCATCATGATGAGGCCAGACATTGAAGGAGATAAATAAGTTACTCAACAATAAATACACTGCATTTCATTATAGATCCATAAGTGTGTATATGACTGGAATATCACATCACCTGCTGATAATTGATACTTTAGCAGCTGTGAGATCCACGGCAGACCCATTTCCAAGATGACCTTATTTTCATAGACAATTGTCCCCCTTGATCATTTCAAGATCAAGTTCAACAAGCACTGTGAGCATGTATTGTGTGTTGGGCCCTGGGCATGGAAAGAAATGCCAAGGCATGTTTATCGCTTCAGTCGTGTCCGACCCTTTGCAACCCTATGGACTGTAGCCTTGCTCCTCCAGGCAAGAATACTGGAGTGTGTTGCTGTGCCGTCCTCCATCAGATCTTCCCGACCCAGGGATTGAATCCATGTCTCCTGCGGCTCCCACATTGCAGGCAGATTCTTTACCACTGAGCCACTGGGGAAGCCCATGTGGAAAGAAATAATTCCATTCAATTTAATGACAGACACAGTATGTACTAAGTAAATGTGTGTTGAATAAAAAAGTAAGAAAACTCGTACCTGAGTCTGTCCAAACAGCCAGATAAAGGAAAGACTACAACTTGAATCTTCTCTTTATCTGATAACCCAAACCTTGCACAGAATGTTCAACATGTGACTCAGAGGTTCCAACCTTCCCCTCTTCCATCCAGGGAAGTCTTTCTCTCAACTTCTCTCCTAGTTAACTACGCATGTCGCAATTCAGAAGATCCAGCTCTTCTGCGCCCAAGTGACTACTTATCAAGATCACACATACTGAGACTTTTAAAAGTATTTAATGGTAGTGTGTTCTCCTGAACCTTCATTTCCCTAAGTCAGTGGTTCTCACACAGGGGTGACAGTAAGGGGTTATCTCCCAGGGGACACTTAGCAACGTCTACAGATATTGTTTGTCATCACAGCTGGGGGAGAACAAGCTGTGGCATCAGGGGTGGGGGGTAGAGGAAAGGGCACCCCACAGTGCAGCCCCCAACAAAGAGCAATCCAGCCCCAGGTGTCAAAACACCACTGCTGAGAAAACTGGTCTAGTTGGAAAACCCCGAGATGCCTGTGTGGTCATGCAGTGAACTTAGCTTGTGTATTCCCTCCCCAAATCCTATTAACTGACTCTATTTATCTAAACTTCCCTGAAAATCCAGAGCCCAGAGCTGATCGCCATGTCCAAGGATGGTGCAAGTGTAATAGAGAAGAACAAATCTGACTCTATATTAGTTCTGTTAATTTTAGCTTTTGCTTCCAGTTAAGACTGTTGCCTATAGCCTGAAATATACAGGAGAGCCCATTCTCAAGGCTCTGACCTTTAAAGGTATAACACTTTTCCATTCATATAGAGATAAAAAGTTGCAGAACATTTGTCTTACTGGAGGTTCACGAGAACATTCTGAACTGACCGAGTGGACAGCTGCAAGAACAAAGGATTCCCACACCAAGAAGTCTGCAACAGCCAACCACATGCCCCTCCTTCACCTTGCCTCTGGAGATGCTTTGCTGAAACGCTGTGGGGCATTCAGGGTCTTGGGGTGGGGTCATGAGCCACTCCTCTCCTTGCACAGACTGCAATAAACCTTTCTCTGCTCCAAACTCTGACATTTCAGTTTGTTTGGCCTCACTGTGCATCAGGCACACAAACTTTCATTGTCTAACACGATGGGAGAACAGAGATTTCTGTCAGCCCCACAGCAGAAGGTTATTCTCTGGACTTTAAAGGTTGGCCCAGGTCCACTGTGGGCTCTGCCCCTCACGACCTGGGGTCCCTTGGATGAGCTAATGAACCTCTCTACACTGAGTTTTCTCATCTTTAAAGTAGCTGTGAGTAGAGAAAAATAGTGACACAAGTATGAAATAGTACCCTCATCTTTGGAAATATTGGGAAGTTTAATAAAAGGGCCCAAGGGATGCACTTCAAGCAAGTACTGGGCACCCTGATGAGCTCAGATGGTGCTGGTTGAAGATGATCATGCATGGTCTAAGTTAAGGTTTGAAACTTTCCTTTTAGGGTTGTTTATTTCTAAAATCAACTACCTTAATTGGGATTTGGAGGCCTTCAAACCCATGTCTGTGCCTGTCAGGAAACAACTTTCTGCTTTTCTTCATTTATTCATTCAACAAAAAGTCACTGGAGTCCCTGCTGGGCACCACCTCTCGCCTTCACTTCCTGCCAGTGTGATACTCAGGGAGGGGCCGCACCTGAAAGCTGTTAGATCAGTTCACAGCCACTGAAGAGAAGTTCATGTTCCCAAGCCTGGAGAGACAAGGTAAGCAATAAAAGACACAGAGAACCCTTCGCTACAATAATCCTTGATGTCTACACTGCTTTACAGCTTGCAAAGTACTTACACCCATTATCTCATCCTATTTGCCCAGTTTCCCCTCTGGCTGCCCAGGCGAACTGCCCAGAGAATGGATGCCCTCACTCCCACCTTCATTATTACTCATCTCGGACAAACAGCAATGACCACTCCATTCATGAAGTGGATAACACTGCAGCTAAACCGGCTCGGAAAACGATAAGACTTGGAATCAGCTCTCTTTGGTTAGTCACAGGGAAAATAATGCTCTGTTGATCCCCCCAATTAACAGCTGTAGCAAGGAAAACATCCCATGGCTGCTTCTCAGGGACAAGTGCTCCCAGTTTTTCTGACTTTTGGAGGGATCCATTGGACTATAGATAGAGCCAAGTGAGAACTGGAAGAGTTGGTATCAAAGGCAGCCTGAGCCCCAAGCTTTCTGTTAGAAAACTGAGGCAGCAGGCTGACTTCAAACATGAATCAGAGACTTAGCATGGAATGGGAGTAGGTCTGCCTCACATAGCTTCCATGACTGTGCTGGGAGAGGAGAGCACGCAGAGCCAAGCTCAGGAAAGCCTGAGCTATGTTCAGTTCAGTTCAGTCGCTCAGTCGTGTCTGACTTTGCGAACCCATGAACTGCAGCATGCCAGGCCTCCCTGTCCATCACCAACTCCCAGAGTTTACCAAACTCATGTCCATTGAGTCAATGATGCCATCCAACCATCTCATCCTCTGTTCTCCCTTTCTCCTCCTGCCCTCAATCTTTCCAGCATCAGGGTCTTTTCAAATGAGTCAGCTCTTCACATCAGGTGGCCAAAATATTGGAGTTTCAGCTTCAATATCAGTCCTTCCAATGAACACCCAGGACTGATCTCCTTTAGGATGGACTGGTTGGATCTCCTTGCAGTCCAAGGGACTCTCAAGAGTTCTCCAGCACCACAGTTCAGAAGCATCAATTCTTCGGTGCTCAGCTTTCTTCACAGTCCAACTCTCTCATTCACTCATGACTACTGGAAAAACCATAGCTTTGACTAGACAAACCTTGGTTGATGAAGTAATGTCTCTGCTTTTTAATATGCTATCTAGGTTGGTCATAACTTTCCTTCCAAGGAGTAAGTGTCTTTTAATTTCATGGCTGCAATCACCATCTGCAGTGATTTTGGAGCCCCCAAAAATAAAGTCAGCCACTGTTTCCACTGTTTCCCCATCTATCTGCCATGAAGTGATGGGACCAGATGCCATGATCTTAGTTTTCTGAATGTTGAGCTTTAAGCCAACTTTTTCACTCTCCTCTTTCACTTTCATCAAGAAGCTCTTTAGTTCTTCACTTTCTGCCATAAGGGTGGTGTCATCTGCATATCTGAGGTTATTGATATTCCTCCCAGCAATCTTGATTCCAGTTTGTGCTTCCTCCAGTCCAGCATTTCTCATGATGTACTATTCATATAAGTTAAATAAGCAGGGTGACAATATACAGCCTTGACATACTCCTTTTCCTATTTGGAACCAGTCTGTTGTTCTGTGTCAGTTCTAATTGTTGCTTCCTGACGTGCACATAGATTTCTCAAGAGGCAGGTCGGGTGGTCTGGTATTCCCATCTCCTTCTGAATTTCCCAGTTTATTGTGATCCACACAGTCAAAGGCTTTGGCATAGTCAACAAAGCAGAAGTAGATGCTTTTCTGGAACTCTCTTGCTTTTTTCGATGATCCAGCAGATGTTGGCAATTTGATCTCTGGTTCCTCTGCCTTTTCTAAAACCAGCTTGAACATCTGGAAGTTCACGGTTCACATATTGCTGAAGCCTGGCTTGGAGAATTTTGAGCATTACTTTACTAGCATGTGAGATGAGTGCAATTGTGCCATAGTTTGAGCATTCTTTGGCATTGCCTTTCTTTGGGATTGGAATGAAAACTGACCTTTTCCAGTCCTGTGGCCACTGCTGAGTTTTCCAAATTTGCTGACATATTGAGTGCAGCACTTTCACAGCATCATCTTTCAGGATTTGAAATAGCTCAACTGGAATTCCATCACCTCCACTAGCTTTGTTCATAGTGATGCTTCCTAAGGCCCACTTGACTTCACATTCCAGGATGTCTGGCTCTAGGTGAGTGTGAGTGATCACACCTTCGTGATTATCTGGGTCATGAAGATCTTTTTTGTACAGTTCTTCTGTGTATTCTTGCCACCTCTTCTTAATATCTTCTGCTTCTGTTAGGTCCATACCATTTCTGTCCTTTATTGAGCCTATCTTTGCATGAAATGTTCCCTAGTATTGCTAATTTTCTTGAAGAGATCTCTAGACTTTCCCATTCTATAGTTTTCCTCTATTTCTTTGCATTGATCACTAAGGAAGGCTTTCTTATCTCTCCTGGCTATTCTTTGGAACTCTGCATTCAAATGGGTGTATCTTTCCTTTTCTCCTTTGCTTTTCACTTCTCTTCTTTTCACAGCTATTTGTAAGGCCTCCTCAGACAGCCATTTCACTTTTTTGCATTTCTTTTTCTTGGGGATGGTCTTGATCCCTGTCTCCTGTACAATGTCATGAACCTCCATCCATAGTTCATCAGGCACTCTGGTCTATCAGATCTAGTCCCTTAAATCTATTTCTCACTTCCACTGTATAGTCATAAGGGATTTGATTTAGGTCATACCTGAATGGTCTAGTGGTTTTCCCCACTTTCTTCAATTTAACTCTGAATTTGGCAATAAGGATTTCATGATGTGAGCCACAGTCAATGATAGAAGCCTAAACAACAGGAGGACCATGTGTTAACCCTGTTCCCTGTTATCGGGTGGTGGCATAGACACCCTGTACTGAGCCAGGGCACAGTGGGAGGGTTCTCTTTCTGTAGGGTCATGAGGGGTCTATGCAGTTGTAGAATATGATCTCCTTAAAGCAAGGTCTCCTCTGCACCTCCCACAAAATCTTGTGCACTGTCTCACCTCCAGGGGATGCTCAGTAGTGCCTGCTGGGCTCAGAGCAACCTCCTCTTCCACAGGGCCCTCCCCCCCATCACCACCCAGAAGGTATATGACAATGAAAAGAAAGCAAAGAAGTAACCAAAGAGGAAGAGCAGTGTCATAACTTGGCCAGACTCCTTCATGACACAGTCAGTTGGGTAGGAACAGGGTAATTACAGGCAACCATCAGCCTGGAATTTCTGGCAGAAGTGGGCATGGGACCCACCGGCTGTGGATGCTGGCTCCAGAAGAGGCAGCTGGGCAGCCTCGGGCCTGCAGGGGCTAACGGTTACCACACTGTGTCCGAATTGGGAATAGCTGGTGCCAATGCCACAAGTCAAGGTGACAGGCTCCAGTGGCGGGGGTCCAGGCAGTGATTAGATACTTGAGAACCAGAAGGGCAGGGATCATGGATCCAGGAACTCCAGATGGCAGAACCCCAGTACAGCCTTCAGCAGGAAAAGCCAGAGGGATGCAGGACCACATCACAGGCTAGAGCAGGGCAGAATTCCAGTTCCAGAGTGCCGGGGAAAGGAGGCTTCTGGATACAGGAGCAAGTACCATCTTGTCCCAGAGGCAGGGGAATCAGTGCCTTCCCACGGACCTGATGAGAAGGGAGCCCCTGGACAGTAGCGTTCCTACCCCTCTCTAGGGTGCCCCTCTTCCTCCTTCCCACGGTGGAGGGGAGAGGGATGTGTCTGGCAGAAGGAGCTCAGATGCCCACTTTGACAGGAAGAGCCCTGCACACCGCGCTGTCCCTCAGCGCCTCTGCTGCTCTCTGCTTGCCTGTGTGGGGAGCAATCCTGATCAGTTTAGCCACTGGCTAGGCTAGCGTCCACCATACCACATACACAGGTGGCCAGAGATGGCAGGAAACTGGTGTTGGCTTCAAGCCCACGCCCTCTGAGCTGGCTTTACTCAGAGAGGACTGATGAAGCTCCTCTCTCCACTGCATCCGCCTCCTGTGCTCATTCCTCAGCTGATGGGAGCCCAAAGAGAGGGGCTAAGCCCACAGCACCTGCAGAACCAACTCTCTCCAGGAAGATGGCAGACCGGCTCATTAGGGCTTCATAAGATCTGAATCTCACCCCAGGGACCGGCTCAGTTCCAGGAACCCAGGTGGCTTTGCCCTGAGTCTGTGTATCTGGTCCTGAGGCTGGTTGGCAGCAAAAATTTGAGCACCACCTCTGGGAGAGCCGGCTGTGAGGACCTAGGAACAGCAGTGCATTAGTTAGGTCCGTGGCTCAGTCGTGTTTAACTCTTTGCAAACATTTGGACTGCAGCATGCCAGCTTCCCTGTCCATCACCAACTCCCAGAGCTTGCTCAAACTCAGGTCCATTCAGTCGGGGATGCCATCCAACCATCTCATCCTCCTTCCTTCAATCTTTCCAGCATCAGGGTCTTTTCAATGAGTCAGTTCATCACATCAGGTGGCCAAAGTATTGGAGTGTCAGCTTCAACATCAGTCCTTCCAATGAATATTCAGGACTGATTTCCTTTAAGATTGACTGGTTGGATCTCCTTGCAGTCCAAGGGACTCTCAAGAGTCTTCTCCAACACCACAGTTCAAAAGCGTCAATTCTTTGGTGCTCAGCTTTCTTTATAGTCCAACTCTCACATCCATACATGACTACTGGAAAAACCATAGCTTTGACTAGACAGACCTTTGTTGGCAAAGTAATGTCTCTGCTTTTTAATATGCTGTCTAGGTTGGTCATAGATTTTCTTCCAAGGAGCAAGCGTCTTTTAATTTCATGGCTGCAGTCACCATCTGCAGTGATTTTGGAGTCCCCAAAAATAAAGTCTGTCACTGTTTCCATTGTTTCCCCATCTATTTGCCATGAAGTGATGGGACCAGATGCCATAATCATTGTTTTTTGAATGTTGAGTTTTAAGCCAGCTTTTTCACTCTCATCTTTCAATTTCATCAAGAGGCTCTTTAGTTCCTCTTCACTTTATGGCATAAAGGTGGTGTTATCTGCATATCTGAGGTTATTGATATTACTCCAAGCAATCCAGGTTGTGCTTCATCCAGCCCAGCATTTCACATGATGTAATTGGAACCAGTCTGTTGTTCCATGTCTGGTTCTAACTGTTCCTTCTTGACCTGCATACAGATTTCTCAGGAGGCAGGTCAGGTGGTCTGGTGTTCCCATCTCTTTCAGAATTTTCCACAGTTTATTGTGATCCATATAGTCAAAGGCTTTGGCATAGTCAATAAAACAGAAATATATGTTTTTCTGGAATTCTTTTGCTTTTTTGATGATCCAGTGGATGTTGGCAATTTGATCTCTGGTTCCTCTGCCTTTTCTAAATCCAGCTTGAACATCTGGAAGTTCACGGTTGTGAACTTCAGTACTGTTGAAACCAGGCTTGGAGAATTTTGAGCATTATTTTGGTAGCATGTGAGATGAGTGCAATTGTGTGGTAGTTTGAACATTCTCTGGCATGCCTTTCTTTGGGATTGGAATGAAAACTGACCTTTTCCAGTCTTGCGGCCACTGCTGAGTTTTCCAAGTTTGCTGGCACATTGAGTGCAGCACTTTCACAGCATCTTCTTTGAGGATTTGAAATAGCTCAGCTGGAATTCCATCTCCTCCACTAGCTTTGTTCATTTTAGTTTACTGATTCCTAAAATGTCAGTGTTCACTCTTGCCATCTCCTGTTTGACCACTTCTAATTTACCTTGATTCATGACCTAACATTCCAGGTTCCTGTGCAATATTGCTCTTTACAGCATCAGACTTTACTTCCATCACCAGTCACATCCACAACTGGGCATTGTTTTCACTTTGGCTCCATGTCTCTTCATTCTCTCTGCTGTTATTTCTCCACCATTCTCCAGTAGCATATTGGGTACCTACCAACCTGGGGAGTTCATCTTTCAGTGTCATATCTTTTTGCCATCTCATACATGGGGTTCTCAAGGCAAAAATACTGAAGTGGTTTGCCATTCCCTTCTCCAGTGGACCACATTTTGTCAGAACTCTCCACCATGACCCATCCATCTTGGGTGGCCCTACATGGCATGGCTCATAGTTTCATTGAGTTAGACAAGGCTGTGGTCCATGTGATCAGTTTGATTAGTTTTCTGTGATTGTGGTTTTCATCTTCTGTCTGCCCTCTGATGGATAAGGATAAGAGGCTTATGGAAGCTTCCTGATGGGAGAGACTGACTGGGGAAAACTGGGTCTTGTTCTGATGGGCAGGGCCATGCTCAGTAAATCCTTAATCCAATTTTCTGTTGATGGGCAGGGCTGTGTTCTCTCCCTGTTGTTTGACCTGAGACCAAATTATGGTGGAGGTAACAGGAGATAATAGTGACCTCCTTCAAAAGGCCCAGTGCTAACACTGCCAAATTCAGTGCCCCCGACCCTGCAGCAGGCCACCACTGACCCAGGCCTCTGCCAGAGACTCCTGGACACTCACAGGCAAGTCTGGGTCAGTCTCTTGTGGGGTCACTGCTCCTTTCTCCTGGGTCCTGGTGCACACAAGGTTTTTTGTGCCCTCCAAGAGTCTGTTTCCCCAGTCCTGTGGAAGTTCTGTAATCAAATCCCACTGGCCTCCAAAGTCAAATTCCCTGGGGGTTCTCAGTCCCTTTGCCAGATCCCCAGGTTGGGAAATCTGTTGTGGGTCCTAGAACTTTCTTAACAGTGCAAGAATTTCTTGCATAATTGCTCTGCAGTTTGTGGGTTGTCTGCTTGGCAGCTCCATGGTGGAGTTAATGGTGACCTCCTCCAAGAGGGCTTATGCCACACACTGCATGACCCAGGTCTGCTGCAGCCAGAGCCCCTGCCCCTGCGGCAGGCCACTGCTGACCCGTACCTCTGCAGGAGACTCAAACACAGGTCTGGCTCAGTCTCTGTGGGGTCTCTGGGTCCTGGTGCACACAAAGTTTTGTTTGAGCCTCCAAGCAACTCTGCTGGGTATGGGGCTTGATTGTAAACATGATTTCACCCCTTCTACCATCTTTCTGGGGCTTCTCCTTTGCCTGTGGACATGGGGTATCTTTTTTTGGTGGGATCCAACATTCTCCTATCGATGGTTGTTCAGCATCAAGTTGATGAGCACTTGTTCTTCTACTCCACCATCTTGCCAGGAGGCAAAGAGAATAAGTCAGAGGAGGGAGGGAAAGGGGGGAAGAGCCAGCAGAGCCCATGGGTGGGGGCAGGGATGCCTGTAAGAAAGAGAAGACACCTCCTCCAACTCCCCCATCTGTAGGCTGCCGGGGTGGGGGGGCTGCTGAGGAAGGTCGGGGAGAGTGGAGAGGGTTTGTTCGCGCCACCGTCACCACCTCCTTCTCACACTAAACTGCTGGTCCACCGCACGACTCAGTTGGAGGAAAAAGGAAATAGCTGACAATTTTGATTGAAGTTGTAACTTTTTATTAGTACATATATTCTAGACTGGTATTACATTCTGGTTTCTCTGGTAGCTCAGCTGGTAAAGAATCTGCCTGCAGTGCAGGAGACCTGGGTTCTATCCCTGGGTTGGGAAGATCCCCTGGAGGAGGGCATGGCAACTCACTCCAGTATTCTTGCCTGGAGAATCCCATGGACAGAGGAGCCTGGCAGGCTGCAGTCCATGGGGTCACAAAGAATCAGACATGACTGAGCATGCATATTCTAGACTAGATACTCTAATTTCTGAATTGAGACTGTGTTTGTGACTTAAAGTGACTGCAAGACTTTTTATTATTCAAGTGTTAGCAGAAAATTCATGCTAACATGCTAACCATCCCAAGTTTTTACCCAGAAGAACTTCCACTGATGATACATTTTAAAAGAAAAGTAGAATGCAATATAAAGATGCTTTTCAGCTATATTACAGAAGAGCTTCTTACTCGGTTATATTATCATGCCATTAGAGGAGAGTTTCTTTTCCTATTATTTGGGTCCATACACAAAGCGGAGAATAGGGCTGGCTGGAAGGTAGGGGGCTCTAGGAGATAATACAGAGGTTTCATTTTTCATTGAAACACAACGCCTAGCTGTGCCTTATTTAAAAAAGAATACAACATTTTTAGGAAAAGACCTCTTAGGGGTATTCTAGGCTTTCTCAGACTCTAACAGGTAGGGTTATTCCCATTCAATAGAGAGATGCCTGACCCCACAGGCGACCATCTGAAGAAGTCAATCCCACCTTAAGGAAGCCACTGTGGAGAAAGGAAGTAAAAACCGTCCAGGCCTGCCCCCCAGCTGTCAGTCCCCTATCACAGGCACTCAGAGCGTGGCAGAGAGGTGGTCGGGCAGGCTGCCCAAAGCACCTCCTGAAGAAATGGCAGTTCTGGAGAGCCCCAGGTCAGCTCAGGCCTGCTGAGCCCAGCTTCCCCAGAGCCCAGCACACGGCATCTCGTGGGCCGCCTAGACCTTCTCCAGTTCCTTCAGCCGGCCTGCGCTGACCGCTGACCCAAAGTCAATTGTCGCTCTGTCTCCCTCCTTCTCTCTCCTCTCTCTCAATAAATGCACATGGTTTTAAAAGTCAGATGTTACAAAAGGCTAATGAGAAAAATAATTAGTGCCCTGCCTGCCTTCATCCTCTCCCAGGCTTCTTCTCAGAAGCAAGCCCTCTCAAGTCGCCTAGCTTTGCCCCTTGCTTTAACGTCTACATTTCTAAATAAGTCGTGTCTGACTCTTTGCAACCCCATGGACTGTAGCCTGCCAGTCTCCTCTGTCCATGGAATTTTCCAGGCAAGAATACTGGAGTGGGTTGCCATTTCCTACTCCAGGGGATCTTCCCAACCAAGGACTGAACTTATGTCTCTTGTGTCTCCTGCATTGGCAGGCAGATTCTTTACCACTGCGCCACCTGGGAAGCACTGCTGATAATAAATTCATAGACACTGTCCACTGACAGTGTACAGTGTGGGCTGAGGACTTAGCTCTCCTGCTGTCTCACTCCACCTTCCACTCCTCTCCCAAAATGGTTATGGCACCATCTTTGAGCAAGTCAACACACACGGTTTATGTGAGCTATAACTATAAAATATAATTCCCTTGTCGACTAAAAAAGATGTACAACTTGAGAGTTGTGAGTTAAGTTTTATTTGGGGCAAAATGAGGACTGCAGCCTGGGAGGCAGCATCTCAGATAGCTCTGAGAGACTGCTCCCAAAGAGGCAGTGGGGGAAGGTCAATATATAAGGTTTTGGTGAAGGGGGAGTCAGTACCATGAAGCACTCATTTTACAAAGGATTTTTGTTAGTCGTGAGGATCTGATATCACCATGAAGGGATTTAGTGCTTCTCTAGATATGAGGAGATGCAAGGATTGAGATCATAAAATCTGTTCCTAAAAACATCCAACTATCTAAAGACCTGTCCCACCAGATTCCCTGGAGCACAGAGTGCCTCACTCCACCCTGAACTCCCTCAGGGGTTGTTGAAGGTCAACAGCTATAGCAGCATGGGGTTCAGTCTCCATAGAGGCAGATGGCAAATGCCTTTGTTGTTCAGTCATTGGCAATGCTCTTGGTAAGTGCCAGTTTGTAGTTGACATGGCCCCCTTGTGGTCATAAATCTGACCATACTTTGGGGGGCATTCATGACCATTTTGTCCATGTTGCTGGGAAGGCTTGTTCCCAGTTCTGAAGAAGGTTTTTGTTGATAAGACACTCAATGTGCTATTACTGGACTAGGTCTTAATAGTCAAAGATCTCTGGACACCTGTCTTCTAGTTATGGTCCAGGAAAGTATTCCCTCTCGTTGCATCTTTACACTATTAAATCATTGATCATATATCAAGCTATACATTTGATCAACTGCTTCAAGTCTAGTCATCATTTCCGTTGGAGGCTCAGTCATATACTTGGTAATACAAGAAATAATAATCTTGTGAAACAAGCAAAATACAAATGGTATAGTTAATAACATTAGTGGAATTAAAAGTAAATATTTTAGCCATGAGCCTCCCACACCAGTTTGTGTGTTTGTTTTAAAGATCGTCAAGACTAGGGAATGAATAAAGCAGAAATTTAATTTTTCATGTGGTTCAAATGTGTCACATTAAAGGATTAATCAGGTATGAAAATACAGCATTCAGTTTGAATTGTAGCACAGACGATGAGATGTTGTGAGGTGTCAAGGGCCTTGCAGTTACATAGCACTGCCTTTCTTATCCATAGAGACAGAATTCAATAGGCAAATAGTCCAGTTACTATCATTTAAAGCTTACGAAAGTTGTTAAGGCTTAGATATAGTCAATTACATCCTCCAACTCCATTGAAGGCACACACAAGTTACTACTGACCACTCACCTAAAATAAATTTCCTAGGAGGTATCCAATCAGAGCCTTAAAGAACAGAAATCCACCTAGAGAACAGGTAACCCAGAAAGACTAGGCACAGGTTATTAGCCACAACCCAACAACTGGATTGAGTTTTAAACTAGCATAGATAGGCGTAGGCCCAAAGAATAAAGAAAACATTATAAATGATCATAAAATTCAGATCAGCATCTTGGTCAAGCTGTCTACTTCTGATGTCATCTTCTTCTCATCCTAGTGTAGTGTAGTTTCCTCAGTTTGAGCACTGTTTTAAGGTGAGTTTGAGGTCAGCAGACCTCTCTATAGACCAGTCCAGCTTAGGGCCTTTGGAAGTGGGAGTTAATCCAAGAGTCAATTTCCCTTCAATTTCACTGGGCATGAGCTAGTTAAGAGTACCTGATAGAAAGGTCCTTCCATCCAGGTTGGAGACAGTTCCTTAAATTATGTCTTCTTCCAGTCTTGATTGCAGGTCATGTGTGAGGCATCTGATCTTCATCCAAAGACAGATTACTGAGATAAGCTTCAGAAACAACCCTAGAGTGTCCTTTAATAATTCAATTAAATTTTACATTAATATACCCTAACAGCAAAGAACTATCCAGGAAATGAGTCTTAGTAGATACAGACCTCCATTAACAAACTGGGATTTAACATTCATTGAAACATCTTTTTCTCCCTAAAATCACTGTCATTTTTACCAAATATAACCAAATTAAGACTTGTTTGTAATATAGGTCTGGTCACAATAAACTTGGCCTGATGATTTATATAAAACCATAATTGATGATAAACTTTTTTGCTTTGCTGATACTATAAAAGTCTCAGACTGAACTTTTATTTATTTTTTAATATTTATTTATTTATTTGACTGTGCTGGGTCTTAGTTGCAGCACATGGCCTCTTTTAGTTTTGGCATGCAGGATCTAGTTCCCTGACCAGGGATCGAACCCAGGCCCCCTGCACTGGGAGGTCAGAGTCTTAGCCACTGGACCACCAAGGAAGTCCCTCAGACTGAACTTTTAAAATAAAACATTTTAGGGCTAGGAAAGTCATGCCAAAGGTTTATCACAGATTTTGCCTAACAGATCTAAGTGAATTCCTCCCTTCTCAAGGTCTCCAAAGTTCCTTGAGATTTCTGTACCTGTTAGTGAGATAACCTTCCTAACTTATCTGATAAAGTTACTGGAAACTAAGAGTTTCCAATCTCTGGAGGGTTCAGATAGAGAGAAAAGATAAATGTTTCAATTTGTTTATAAAATATAATTTTACCAAATTAGTCATAATTAGTTTGAGGGGAAGTTTTTCTTCCTGCTGGAAAACACAGATTCAAATAAGTAATTTTTCAGATAGAAACCATAAAAGTTATAAGCATATTCACCAGTTCTTTCAGTCCTTTTGTCAACCTTTGTGAAGTCATCAGGGTTTTCATTAGAATCCTTACCCAGTTCAGAAACTGGTATTTATTCAAAAGTCCTTTTTATAAATCTTGAAGAGGAAGCATTTTTGCAAAACTTGGTTAGTGCTATGACAATATTTTGAGATAATAACTAGAATTATGCCTGATAATATTTTACCCAAACATATCAAAATTTTAGGAACTCCATAGTTTCTAGGATATCTATGTCAGTAACATATTACCATACAATATAACCTGAGACTTATTATTCACTTGATAATACTTCCCTTGTAATTCTGTACACAAAACGAACTTAATTAGTGTAATACATCTCTTTGGGATTTTTCTGGGTCCCTCTGAAGCATCCAAAAGTTAGCTAGAAATCTTCATTAGAATGATTTAGAAGCTTGGTCAACAAATATCAAAAAGGCTTAGAACACTCAGTCAGATAGGACTATAGGTCATTGTGAAACAATAGTCATTGTGAAATAATAGTCAACAAAAGAGTCTGAAATGCAGTACTTGGATGCAATCTCAAAAACGACAGAATGATCTCTGTTCATTTCCAAGGCAAACCATTCAATATCACAGTAATCCAAGTCTATGCCCTGACCAGTAATGCTGAAGAAGCTGAAGTTGAACGGTTCTGTGAAGACCTACAAGACCTTCTAGAACTAACACCCAAAAAAGATGTCCTTTTCATTATAGGGGACTGGAATGCAAAAGTAGAAAGTCAAGAAACACCTGGAGTAACAGGCAAATTTGACCTTGGAGTACAGAATGAAGCAGGGCAAAGGCTAACAGAGTTCTGCCAAGAGAATGCACTGGTCATAGCAAACACCCTCTTCCAACAACACAGGAAAAGACTCTACACATGGACATCACCAGATTGGATATCAGATTGATTATACCCTTTGCAGCCAAAGATAGAGAAGCTCTACACAGTCAGCAAAAACAAGACCAGGAGCGGACTGCGGCTCAGATCATGAACTCCTTATCGCCAAACTCAGACTTAAATTGAAGAAAGTGAGAAAAACCACTAGACCATTCAGGTATGACCTAAATCAAATCCCTTGTGATTATTACAGTGGAAATGATAAATAGATTTAATGGACTAGATCTGATAGACAGAGTGCCTGATGAACTATGGACGGAGATTCATGACATTGTATGGGAGCCAGGAATCAAGACCATCCCCAAGAAAAAGAAATGCAAAACAGAAAAATGGCTGCCTGAGGAGGCCTTACAAATAGCTGTGAAAAGAAGAGAAGCAAAAGGCAAAGGAGAAAAGGAAAGATATATCCATTTGAATGCAGAGTTCCAAAGAATAGCAAGGAGAGATAAGAAAGCCTTCCTCAGTGATCAATGCAAAGAAATAGAGGAAAACAATAGAATGGGAAAGACTAGAGATCTCTTCAAGAAAATTAGATACCAAGGGAACATTTCACACAAAGATGGGCTCAATAAAGAACAGAAATGGTATGGACCTAGCAGAAGCAGAAGATATTAAGAAGAGGTGGCAAGAATACACAGAAGAACTGTACAAAAAAGATCTTCATGACCCAGATAATCACGATGGTGTGATCACTCACACTCACCTAGAACCAGACATCCTGGAATGTGAAGTCAAGTGGGCCTTAGGAAGCATCACTATGAACAAAGCTAGTGGAGGTGATGGAATTCCAGTTGAGCTATTTCAAATCCTAAAAGATGGTGCTGTGAAAGTGCTGCACTCAATATGTCAGCAAATTTGGAAAACTCAGCAGTGGCCACAAGACTGAAAAAGGTCAGTTTTCATTCCAATCCCCAAAAAAGACAATGCCAAAGAATACTCAAACTACTGCACAATTGCCCTCATCTCACATGCTAGTAAAGTAATGCTCAAAATTCTCCAAGCCAGGCTTCAGCAATACATGAACTGTGAAATTCTAGATGTTCAAACTGGTTTTAGAAAAGGCAGAGGAACCAGAGATCAAATTGCCAACATCTGCTGGATCATCGAAAAAGCAAGAGAGTTCCAGAAAAGCATCTACTTCTGCTTTATTGACTATGCCAAAACCTTTGACTGTGTGGATCACAATAAACTGTGGAAAATTCTGAAAGAGATGGGAATACCAGACCACCTGACCTGCCTCTTGAGAAACCTGTATGCAGTTCAGGAAGCAACAGTTAGAACTGGACACGGAAAAACAGACTGGTTCCAAATAGGAAAAAGGAGTACATCAAGGCTGTATAATGTCACCCTGCTTATTTAACTTATATGCAGAGTATATCACGAGAAACGCTGGGCCAAAAGAAGCACAAGCTGGAATCAAGATTGCCAAGAAAAATATCAATAACCTCAGATATGCAGATAACACCACCTTTATGACAGAAAGTGAAGAAGAACTAAAGAGCCTTTTGATGAAAGTGAAAGAAGAGAGTGAAAAAGTTGGCTTAAAGCTGCAACAACATTCAGAAAACTAAGATCATGGCATCTGGTCCCATCACTTCATGGCAAATAGATGGGGAAACAGTGGCTGACTTTATTTTTGGGGGCTCCAAAATCACTGCAGATGGTGATTGCAGCCATGAAATTAAAAGACGCTTACTCCTTGGAAGGAAAGTTATGACCAACCTAGATAGCATATTAAAAAGCAGAGACATTACTTTGCCAACAAAGGTCCATCTAGTCAAAGCTATGGTTTTTCCAGTAGTCGTGTATGGATGTGAGAGTTGGACTATAAAGAAAGCTGAGCGCCAAAGAATTGATGCTTTTGAACTATGGTGTTGGAGAAGACTCTTGAGAGTCCCTTGGACTGCAAGGAGATCCAACCAGTCCATCCTAAAGGAGATCAGTCCTGGGTGTTCATTGGAAGGACTGATGTTGAAGCTGAAACTCCAATACTTTGGCCACCTGATACGGAGAGCTGACTAATTTGAAGAGACCCTGATGCTGGGAAAGATTGAGGGCAGGAGGAGAAGGGGACGACAGAGGATGAGATGGTGGATGGCATCACCTGACACAGTGGACATGGGTTTGGGTGGACTCTGGGAGTTGGTGATAGACAGGGAGGCCTGGCGTGCTGTGGTTCATGGGGTTGCAAAGAGTCAGACACGACTGAGTGACTGAACTGAACTGAACTTCCCTTAAACAAGGGAGAACTGACTTTTGTATTAGCATTTTATAGATAAATAAATACCAGTGATAATTTTTAAGACCTTTGTTTTCTTAGAGAACATTTTAGAATGGCACCAAACATCATTTATTTTTAATTCCAAATTTCTTTAGCTTCTCTGTAAGAGGTAGTGTTTAGTAGTAAATGTTTCAAATTCTTAGTTTATTTGGAAATTTATTCAAAACCTTCCAACACTTAGTTTAGCACAACCCTTAGAAGTTCAAGTTACCCCAATCTGGAGAGACTATTTTAGACAGACATTCCTAAAGCATAATTATTCTTAATAGAGTTTTATCTAAAGGCTCATATCTCATTTACATTTTTTAGAAGTTTCTTCACTTGAGGTAATTTCCTTGCTGACAAACTTGTAACAGATATAATAATATTTAACTTATATTAAACCTAGGTACAATGAAAATATTCTGCTTAATGTTAATTACTCTTAGACATGCCTACATTATTTAGATCAACAAACAAACATTAATATCAGGTATTTAATACTGAATATTTCCCAGTTCACGTGAACCTGAAATTCATTTAGGTTAATTTCTCTTGTATTTAGAATTATTTGATTTGTAAGCACTTACTCTTTTTTTTTTTTTTTTAAGGCCAATTAGATTAGAGCTCATTTACAAACTGATCTCAGCAATCAGCAATATTAAAAAAAAAAAAAGACACACACTGAGACATACATACATCCAAATAGACACAAGACATCCCATAGCTTTGTTTTCCAAGCTTAGTTATGAATTTTTTAAAAAAATGGTTGGAGTAAGATTTTAAAAGGCTTTGTTCCCCTTTTTGTTCCTTTTGGTTTTAGGAATTAGATATGGTCTAGATAAGTGATCCAGAGAGCTCTGGTCTAAAGGTATAGGAGGAGTTATTTTCTCAGGGCAAGAATTCTTAAAGAGATAATTTTTTCTTCCTCTGGAGTCTAAAGAATATTGTGACCACAATATTGTCAAAATTTTCATTTGTATGTGTGTGTGTGTGTGTGTGTGTGACCATAGTTTTATAGCCAAAATTTAGACCAACTAGACCAAAATTTAGTACTCAACTTGGCCCTGATAACAAGGGCAGATTGGTCCCAGCAAGGATTGTCCCTCTGGGGAAGTAGGGGTCTTAGTTTGATCAGCCCCAGGCTGTTGATTACAGGAGGAAGTCCTGGACATAAGGGAACTTCAGTCCATTTTCCTATCCTATGTCAATAAAGATCTAATATTTTTAGGCCATTTTTCTTGTCATTGGATCATAGCTATAGATTGACCAGTCATTTAAAAATTTCCCCAAGGGGTTCCCAGGTGGGGTGTGGAATCTTAGAGTGAGCAATTCACACATTAGCTCAAAAGTTTGTACCAGATGTCTGTGCACTCAAACCAAACCAACAAACCAAACTGAACCAGAACTTCACCAGCCAGGAGTCACACTCCAAATGAAACAAAAGGCAAAGAGATGCCCAGAAATCAAAAGCCAAGTGGCAAGAGTGCCCCCAAAAGATGGTAAAGTGATGCCCAGAAATCAAAAGCCAAATGGCATAAATGCCAAACGTGACTTCCCAGTTCCACTAGACCTGTGACCTGGCAAAGTCAGTGCTAGCAGCCTTTTTAGTTCTGATAGTTTCAAGCAATTTCTTGTTGATTTTCTGTGAAGAAGTTACTCTATCATTTCCTGTTTTAGAAGCTTCTAGATACCAGTCAAAGCACGGCCGGCCTTTTCTAATTGTGCACGCAAAAATATCAATTTTAGAATATCAAAAGAACCCCAATTTGGCCATTTTAGGTTGAGATCTCTTTTAGTATAATTTCTCCAATTAACTAGGTACTTGCAAGTATGAGCTCCATATGTATTGTACATGAATCTGGCTAGAGTGTTAGTCAGAGGCTGGCTTTCTGACACCCCTTTGTTTCTGTTTTTGAGAGATTCTGTTTCCCATTTTAAGCTGAATTTGTCAGGGATAAAAATCACTAGTGAACTTGTGTAGTGGGCCCATGTGCTGCTTGTGAGCTTAACTCCTCCAGGAGTCACCCCAGAGTCATTTCAGCTTGTCTTACGTGTCTCGGATTCTGCCTCCGGCAATCTAAGACCACCGTGGCTGCTCAGGTCGCTGAATGGCCAGTTCTTATGTGTGACCCCAGACGAACAAGTGTGTTAATTAATGAGTGGGTTTCCCTATGGGACCACTGCACGGTGTGAGGACTAGTCCTCTATCACTCCCGTAAATTTCTCAGTCACCTGAGAAAATCGAAACCAGCCAGGAGGAGTCTTGTCCCTTTTCTTCAGAGCAAAGCTCTCATGTATTTTCCTCACTTTTATCCTGACAAATTCTATAATGGCAGTCAAACTGAGGAAAAGTGTCAGATCAGCCTCTTACTTAACCACTCAGCCAAGACCATTCAGTCCCCTACAATGGAGCAACCTCGGCATCTTTCAGCCGAGCCCTGGGTATTCCTCGACTTCTTCCCAATCGAGCCCCCCTACCTGGTACCTTTCCACTGGGTGGGCAATTCTCCTGGCATCTTTCAGCCAGCCCCCCACCCAGTATCTTTTGACTGGGTGGGAATTTCTCAGTATCTTTCAACTGAGCCCCACTCAGTGTCTAGACCATGAGTGGGTATGCCCCGATGTTTCACCTGGGCCCACCCCAGTATCTGTCCTACTAGGAGGGGGCAGGTAACCTGCTCCACCGCCAAATAAAACTCAGAATCTCAACCAATACAGGAGATTTGAGAACCAGGAGAGACTTACCCAAATTCGTCTGCACTCCCCGAGGAGGCAGATGGGCGCAAGGGGCCACTGCTGGTACCAAAGCTCCAGTTCCTCATGGAGTCCAGTCAAAGGAAGGAAGTCCACTCTGGGTCGCTTCGTGGTCGCCATAACTGTCGACTAAAAAAGATGTACAACTTGAGAGTTGTGAGTTAAGTTTTATTTGGGGCAAAATGAGGACTGCAGCCTGGGAGGCAGCATCTCAGATAGCTCTGAGAGACTGCTCCAAAGCGGCAGTGGGGGAAGGTCAATATATAAGGTTTTGGTGAAGGGGGAGTTCAATACCATGAAGCACTCATTTTACAAAAATTTGTTACTCATTTTTTGTTAGTCATGAGGATCTGATGTCACCATGAAGGGATTTAGTGCTTCTCTAGATATGAGGAGATGCAAGGATTGAGATCATAAAATCTGTTCCTAAAAACATCCAACTATCTAAAGACCTGTCCCACCAGATTCCCTGGAGCACAGAGTGCCTCACTCCACCCTGAACTCCCTCAGGGGGTGTTGAAGGTCAACAGCTATAGCAGCATGGGGTTCAGTCTCTGTAGAGGCAGATGGCAAATGCCTTTGTTGTTCAGTCATTGGCTCTTGGTAAGTGCCAATTTGTAGTTGACACCCTCTTCAGCCAAAATGTTCATTACAATCATGCGTCCTTCCTCCTCTGATTCTTTCTTTCCTCCCAAAGTTAATCATGACTCTGTTTTTTCATTTGTCAAATTTTCTATGTTCCAGTAGTTTCTTCCCCTACCCCAAATAATCCAAAATCAGTAATAATATTTATATCTACTCAAGGACAGAGGTTCTGGGCTTCCCAGGTGGTGCTAGTGGTAAAAAGCCCACCTCCCAATGTAGGGGATGTAAGAGACACAGATTTGATCCCTGGATCCAAAAGGTCTCCTGGAGGAGGGCATGGCAACCCACTCATTATTCTTGCCTGGAGAATCCCATGGACAAAGGAGACTGGCAGACTACAGTCCATACGGTCACACAAAATCGGACACGACTAAAGCGGCTTAGCACACATGCGTGCACAGAGGTTCTAGTCTTCACTTCTGTTGGCAAATTCCTCTAATAAAGCTCCAATCCCTGAATCATTCTGGAGGCTGCTACCCATTCTTGTGTGGAGTCATTTGTTATGTAGGTGATGTGCCATCTTTCTCTTTCTTGATTAATTTCCTTCTTCTGCTGAAGCACATCTTCGAAGGAAAGTATATAGAAGGTAAAATATTTAAGCCTTTGGTTTTCAGAAAATGTCCTTCTCTTACAGTTTATTTGATTAATAGTTTGCCTGAGGATAGAATTGTGGCTGAAAGTCATTTTCCCTAAGAATATTGAAGGCATGTGTCATTATCTTCTATCTTTCAGTTTTGCTATTATGAAGTTCCATGCTATTCTGGTTTCAAATCTTTCACCTATCACACATACACTCATACACACACACACACACACACACACAACCATACCTGGAACTTCTAGAAGCTTTCTGTTTATTCTGGGTAATCCTACATGATGATATGATACTTTTCCAGAAATTCATTATTGTGGGCACTCTGTGTTCCCTTCCAGTGTTAAGTCTTTGGCCCCTCCATTCTGGAAGGTTTTTAATCAAGGCTTTGATAATTTCCTCTCTGCCAGTTTCTCTGTGCCCTCATTCTACTTCATCAGATACAGACTCTCCCTGACTGTATCTAAGTTCTCTTTCTCCACTTGCCATGGATTTGTTTCTGTTGTCCAATTTCAATTCTTTGGAATAGTTCCTGAAGTTTATCTTCCAATCCTGTTCATGAAGTTTCTATGTTTATATTCTACTTTTCAAATCCTAGTTTTAATTTCCAAGAGACCTCTCACAGTCCTTGAAGATATTAAGAAGTTTGGGGCTGTTTTCTTAGTTTTCTGTCTTCTACATTATCAGCATTTTCTCTGAATTCCTTTTTTCTATTTTGCTCTTTTTGATATTGATGACTACCCTCAAATATTGGTTCATATTAAAAATTCAGACATCAAAAAGCTGACAGTAAGATGTGTGGGGGGAGTGGGTGTAGGCCTATCCACAAGCCTGACTCACAACAATCCACATTTTCTAATAGGGGAATCCCAAGTGTCAGCCACCATCTGTCTGGAAAGAGGTCTTTTCATCTTTTCTGCTATCCAGAGATGGCAGGAGTGCAGATCTGGCTTCTAGCCTTTGACAAGAAGCTGAGTGAGAGTCCACTGTTTAATCTGCTCCCCTCATACCCAACCCTTCGTCACCCGCTGTCTCTCTGGGATCTCTGACCAGCTTTTCTAGATATAAATTCTCCATATCTCCTAGGTAGAGGGAGATGGGAGAGGAGGTATGGGATTTAACATGCTGTGTGCACATCTCATTGAATCCCTACTCCATGCTTCACCCCTGTTTCCTGTGGGACTTTGCACTTTCCAAGTCCTGAGGCTTATTCAGGATTTCTGCAAATTACTGCTCTGCCTTCAACACTCAAGCTAAGACTTCTTCTAACCCACTAAATCAGTAACTGCTCTGTTTTCCATCCTGGAAAAAAGCAATGTGTTCAAACTTATCAATTATTGCCTATTTTCCCAACCTCTTTTTCTTGTAGGTTAAACATTTTCCTTTAGAGTTTTTGGATGGTGAGAAAATTGAATCTGTGGCTAGCCTGCTCTGTTTTCAGACTCTGTCCTGAAAATCATTCAAACCTCTGCCATTTAGTAACAGTGGGGTCTTGAGCAAGTTATCTACCATCAAAACCTGAGTTCCCGCATCTGTAAACCTATGACTAACACCTGTTATAAAAAGGTCACAGATCTCTTCTGGTGAATAACTGACATATATAAATGACTTAACTGGTCTCTGAAGTGAAGTGAAGTCGCTCAGTCGTGTCCAACTCTTTGCGACCCCATGGACTGTAGCCTACCAGGATCCTCAGTCCATGGGATTTTCCAGGCAAGAATACTGGAATGGGTTGCCATTTCCTTCTTTAGCTAATTATCTGGTTTCTTTTCCCACATCTGACCTACCCTAGGACCTTCTCCTTGGGTGCATATGTACCCCTCAACCAAGATGGATCCCAAAGTGAAGGCTTCTGGGAGAAGCAAGACTCATTATGGCTTGGCATTATCCCCAAACTTTTGACCCACAAGTAGCCATTCTGTGCATGTGTAAAGTCTCCCTTGTCCCAAATGGCGGAAAATGGAGATCCCTTAATCCTTTACTCGAACAAGGTTTTGTCCCTGTTTGTCCTTGCCATGACTATTACCTTAAGGAGTTTACAAGAGGCAAAACTGGCTATTTACTCTGTTTCTGTTGTTACTTCCTCTTTGGAGGGCAAACAGGAGTCTGATTGTAATTGCCTTAACTGGATTTCCAACCATCTCTTCTCTCAGGAAATGCCAACAGGAGGCTACTTGTAGGTATCTAGCCTGAGGCCTACTTCTTCCTGTCCCATGAAATGCAAACTGGAGGCCAGTTGTAAATGTCTAATCTGGAGCTCATCTATCTCCTGCCTCAGATTCAACATCAGTTCAGTTCAGTTCAGTTCACTTGCTCAGTCGTGTCCGACTCTTTGCAACCCCATGAATCGCAGCACGCCAGGCCTTCCTGTCCATCACCAACTTCCGGAGTCTACCCAAACCCATGCCCATCGAGTCAGTGATGCCATCCAGCCATCTCATCCTCTGTCGTCCCCTCTCCTCCTGCCCCCAATCCCTCCCAGCATCAGGGCCTTGTCCAATGAGTCAACTCTTTGCATAAGGTGGCCAAAGTATTGGAGTTTTGGCTTCAGCATCAGTCCTTCCAATGAACACCCAGGACTGATCTCCTTTAGGATGGACTGGTTGGATCTCCTTGCAATCCAAGGGACTCTCAAGAGTCTTCTCCAACACCATAGTTCAAAAGCATCAATTTTTCAGTGCTCAGCTTTCTTCACAGTCCAACTCTCACATCCATACATGACCACTGGAAAAACCATAGCCTTGACCAGATGGACCTTTGTTGGCAAAGTAATGTCTCTGCTTTTTAATATGCTATCTAGGTTGGTCATAACTTTCCTTCCAAGGAGTAAGCGTCTTTTAATTTCATGGCTGCAGTCACCATCTGCAGTGATTTTGGAGCCCAGAAAAATAAAGTCTGACACTGTTTCCACTGTCTCCCCATCTATTTCCCATGAAGTGATGGGACCAGATGCCATGATCCTAGTTTTCTGAATGTTAAGCTTTAAGCCAACTTTTTCACTGTTCTCTTTCACTTTCATCAAGAGGCTTTTTAGTTCCTCTTCACTTTCTGCCATAACGGTGGTGTCATCTGTATATCTGAGGTTATTGATATTTCTCCCAGCAATCTTGATTCCAGCTTGTGCTTCATCTAGTCAGCATTTCTCATGATGTACTCTGCATATAAGTTAAATAAGCAGGGTGACAATATATAGCCTTGACGTACTCCTTTTCCTATTTGGAACCAGTCTGTTTTTCCATGTCCAGTTCTGTTGCTTCCTGACCTGCATACAGGTTTCTCAAGAGGCAGACAGGTGGTCTGGTATTCCCATCTCTTTCAGAATTTTCCACAGATTCAACATAATTCCTATCAAAATCCCATTTGATAATTTTTGTCAAAATTCACAAGTTGACTCTAAAATTTGTATGGCAGTGCAAAGGGATTCAGAATGGCCAAAACCAATAATGCAAAAGAACAAATTAGAAAGACTTACACTTTCTGAATTCAAATTTTACTACAAAGCTACAGTAACCAAGACTGTGATACTAATGTAATGATAGACATGCACCTCTATGGAATAGAATTGAGAGTCTAGAAATAACTCTTTACATTTATGGTCAATTGATTTTGACAAGGGTTCCAAGATCACTCAATGTGAAAAGAATAAACTTTTCAATAAATAGTACAGGGACAGTTGTATATCAAAAGAAGCTAAAGAATGAAGTTGTACCTCTTTCACACACAGTTCATATAAACTAACTCAAAATGGATCATAAACCTAAATTAAGAGATAAAAATCATTAAATTCTTAGATGAAAATATAGTTAAGCAATCGTTTCTTAGATAAGACACCAAAAGCACAGGCAAAAAAAGGACACAGTAGAAAAAAAAAATAATAGATGAATTGGGCTTCATAAAGGTTAAAGACTCTATGCTAAAAAGGAATAGCATCAGGAAGATGAACAGACAATCCAAAGAATGGGGGGAAATATTGGCAAGTCTATAAAGGACATGCATCTAGAATATTTAAAGAACTCTTACCATCAACAGTGAAAAGGTAACTAATCCAATAAAAAATGGACAAAGGATCCTTTTTTTGTTTGTTTTTTTGAACATAGATAATTGTTCAAAAAAGATATGCAAAAGACCGGTAAGCATATAAAAAGATACTCAATATCATTAGTCATTAGGGAAATGCAAATCAAAAGCACAATAAAGATACCACTTCAAACCCACCAGGATGACAGTGGTAAAATAAAAATATATATATATTTGGTCTTTGCCCTTGGTTTTTGGCCTATGGTTCCTAGGGTTCCTAAACTCTTTGGAATTTCTTCAGTGGTAAGAGTGTCTTTTGTTATTCAAAATGAGGCCTTTTTGATCAGATCTGAATTTATGCTGATGAAGTGGCTCTTTGTGGGCCCTTCACCATGGGGACTTGTTGCCAGAGGAACCAACCACATGATTAGAAAGTTAGAAATATAGTCCTGGTCCTCTAGGGAGAGGAGGTAGAGATTGAGTTCAAACACCAAAGCCCATTGATATAATCAGTTGTGCCTAGTCGATGAACTTTGATACAAACACCGAAACAAAGAGCTTAAAAGAGCTCTGGCCTGTGAATGTGCTGACACGCTGGGATGGTGGCAAACCTGGACAGGGCAGGCAAGCACTGCACCCCACTACCCCTGCCCTGTGCATCTCTTCCACTTGGCTGTTCCTAAGTCGTAGCCTTTAAAATAAAACTGCCATCATAAGTATAGTGGTTTCCTGAGTTCTGTGTTGTTTCAGCCAATTACTGTACCCGAGGTGAGGTCATGGGAAACCCCAGATTTGTAGTCACCACAGCAGAAATGTGGGTAGTCTGGTGACCCCATTTGCAGCTGGAGTGTGAAGTGGAAACAGCCTTGAGACTGAGCACTTAAACCTGTGGTATCTGCGCCAACTCCAGGTACTTGGTGTCAGAATGGAATTGAATGGTAATGAAAGCAAGCGGGACTCTGTGGGGCTCTGCGTATGGAAGCCTTTCTGGGTCCTCAGTTTCTTGTTTGTAGGAAATATGTTTCATGCAGCCTCCATGACCTTCCCTGAGTTCCAAAGGGCAGGTTCAAACAGTTGCTAATCAGGAAAGGAGGGGACGTGGAGAGAAGGAGGAGCAGTCAGGAAACAGTGATGCAGCTTGGGGCAGGGTTCTGGCTCCCCCTCAAGTGAGACACATACCAATATTTTTAGCTGTTTTGCAGATACTGAACCCCCGGCCAAATGGAAGATGTTAACTATTTGATGAAGCATTCTTTGTTCTAGAGAGACGGTCACACAGTTCAATAACCTTGAAAGCCACAGAAGCCCATCACAAAACCACCTGATGCCAAATGATTTCTGAATTGAAGGAATGCAGTCTCTGCATGCACCCTGACCTTTATCAGCAGTCCCACTCCTTGATTATAAGACTCCTCACAAACCCCCTGGGTTGGGACACACAGTTTTGAGGGTATCACCCCGCTGTGGCCTCACTTGCCTAGCAGATCAACAAAGTCACGTCAACTACAAACTGGCCCTTGCCTGTCAACTACTAATAGGCACTTGCCAAGAGCATTTTCCAGTGACTGAACAACAATAAGGACATTTCCATCTGCTTGTGCTACTGCAGCTGCTGGCTTTCAACACTCCCCAAAGGGAATTCAGTGTGGAGAGTGAGTCACTCTGTGCTCCAGGGAAACTGGTGGAATAGGTCTTTTCAGGAACTGATTTTATGATCCCAATCCTTGCATCTCCTCATATCTAGAAAAGCACTAAATCCCTTCATGGTGACATCAGCTCCTCCTGACTAGCAGAAAAAACCTTTTGTAAAGTAGCTTGATTGCATTGAACTCCCCGTCACCAAAATCTTATATATTGACTTTCCCCCAACTGCCTTTTTGGAGCATCTCTCAAGCTATCTGAGGCACTGTCTCCCAAGCTGCAGTCCTCATTTTGCCCCAAATAAAACTTAACTTGCAACTCTCACATTGTGCATCTTTTTAGTTGGCAGCTATTTTTTCCTACTTCACCCAAACTCTTTCTCTGAGATTCAATTCAGTGCCGGTGTACAGGGGCTGACTTTTAGTATCACTAGGACACCCAGTTGAAGTCAGAAAATTAAAAAACTGGTTGTTGTTGGGGGGGGGGGCGGAGTCTGTAATGAAAAAGACAATAGGAAGTGTTGGTGAAGACATGGAGAAATTGGAGCATTTTACATTGCTGGTGGGAACGTAAATGGTGCAGCCACTTGGAAAAACAATCTGGCTGTTCCTCAAAATGTTCTACACGCAGACATACAACCCAGCAGTTCCGCTCCTGAGCATATTTCTGAGAGAAATGAAAACACAAATCTACCAAAAATATTGTACATGAATGTTTGTAGCAGCATTATTCATAATAGCCAAAAAGTAGAAACAATCCAAGCATTCAACTGATAAATGTAACCTATTCATTCAATGGACTATTATTCAGCAATAAAAAGGAATGAATAACTGACATGTGCAACAACATGGATGACCTCATAAACATTATGCATTTAAGCGAAAGAAGTCAGTTGGAGAAGACCATATATTATATGATTCCATTTATATGCAGTGTCTATAGAGATAGGAAGTAGGTTAATGGGCACCTAAGTCAGGGGATGTGGAGTGGCAGTGGGTGATGGGAAGTGACTCCTAATAGGCATGTAGTCTCTTTTGGTGGTGAAAAAATATTCTAAAATTAGATTGTGCTGATGATTGCACAACTCCAAGAATATACAAAAACCATTGAATTATACAATACAATGGGTGAATTGTACAGTTATATGAATTACATGTCAACAAAACTTCTTTTAAAAAGTAGTTTGCAGACTCTAAAATTAAATACAAAAGTCAATTTTTAATTTAACATTGTTATTGGTAGTAAAACAATAAAAATATTGGAATCATTTCAGCCACTAGTCTTAATTATAATTTGACGTTTCTTGCTCAGATTCCCTGATGCTGATCAGAATTGCAAATGAAACCAACTGCTCCTTAGGAAGCTGTTTCAAGCACTATGGATCTGTCTGGATGCAAGAAGGCTGTGATAAAGACGACTGATGTTTAGGATCACCTGTGTATGTGGCCCCCTCCTGTTTGAACCATATTTGATGACTTAACAGTCTCAGAGAGCTCTTTTCTGAGTAGAGCAATGTTGCTTCACATCTCAGAAGTCAAAGCAGTGAGTTCCAGTAAAAATGCCCTTCTCAAAGCCACTTGACATTAAATTTTCAGCTCAATTTCCTGAAGAATTATCAGAGCCATAGAATGGAGATAGTAATCATTCTACTCACCACAAAACAGGCAAGAAGGCACACTGTTTCTAAATTCACAAGCACAAGCCTGAAACCATCTCACAATAGCTCAGCTGCTTGATGATAAAAATCTGAAGTGGGGTTAGACAGAGAAAAGGAGTGGGACGAGGTGAGCCTGGGGCACTGCTGTGCTGCAATCATGTGGGAAACACAGGCAAGAAACAAGAATATAGCCCATTTCATCACATTTGGCAAACATGCTTCCCATGAGTAGAAGTATATCATTTTATAAAAATGAAATACTATTAAAAATACAGTTCTGTAGCCTGTGTTTTTTGCTCAGCAGTATGTTATGAAAATCTATTGATAGTATTTAAAAGGAGTCTGATAGTTGCAATGGATCCCTCTATATAATGATACCTTCATTTTACCAATCTTGCCTGGTTAGATATTGAAGACTTCAGTTGGGGTTGGTCATTTTCTATGATAAACAAATCTTCAGCCAGGAGCCCCAGTATTCATGCTCTCAATGTCCCTGCTACCTTCTGGGGGCTGATTTTACACCATGGGAAGAAGGGTACAATTCTTCTTCTAATGCTTAGCCGAGATAAAACTTTGTTCCAGAATTTTGGGGAACTAGTCAGGAATTCAGGCAAGATGTCTAAGAAATAGACACAGGAGGATGTTTACTGAGAGCCAAACATGTTTCAGACACTTTATAAAAGGTCACGTCCCAACTCCTTTCTTTACAGAGAGGGATACTGAGATTCAGAGTAAACCGCAGAGCTTCTTGCTTTACCTGACACTGAAACTCAAGGAAGCATGAAGATGTGAGAGCCATGGGCAGGGGGGAGATCGCCGGAGGCCCAAGGGCTTAAGGCAGCTGTGGCCGAGTCATAGCCCTGTGACTCTCCTGGAGATGCCGGGACCCCTGGAGGGCTCTGCCACACTCCCAGATGGACCCTGCAAAGTGTTTGTATGCTGTGTATGTGAGGAAATATTTCTAAATTAAGATAATTTTTTCTCCTTTTCTTAAGAGGAGTCCTCATCATTGTTTCTGCACCAACCTCCATAAACTTCACAGAGGTGAAGTTGATACTGTTTGATACTGTTGATACTGTTTACAGTGAGGGGGGGGGCCTGAGGCTGGGGCTGCAGGACAGTGAAAAGTGAAAGTGAAATTTGCTCAGTCGTGTCCAATTCTTTGTGACCCAACCAAAGGGTCAAACCCAGGTCTCCTGCACTGCAGGCAGATTTTTAACCAGCTGAGCCAGAAGGGAAGCCCAAGAATACTGGAGTGGGTAGCCTATCCCTTCTCCAGGGGATCTTCCCAACCCAGGAATCAAACCAGGGTCTCCTGCACTGCAGGTGGATTCTTTACCAGCTGAGCTATCAGGGAAGCCTGGGGGGACCCCTCAAAGAGGCACTGTGTTCGTCCTTCTGGTCTAGATTACAATCTTTTCTGTCCTGGCCTCCTTAGCAAAGGGCCTGCAAACATTCAAGTTCTGTCTTGTTACAGACTCTCCTGGTGGTTCACAGCCAGCTGTGAGGACAGACTCCACACACTTTTGAGAAGAGCCCAGGTGGCAACCAGAGCCCTTTTTCTAAGGGAACTGGGCTAGATGCCTGAATCCCATAGTAAATGAAGGGTTGAGAAGAAAAGAATTTTTAATGTCACATTACCAAAACTCCTGACTCCCAGATGGCTGATGCTCACAGGCAAGTTCAATCTAGGTAATAGTCCTGGAGGTCTGTTCTCTTGAGAAACACAGACATCTCTATGATGCTCCTTAACCAGCCATGAAAAAGTTGCCCCTTTAGCTTCTTAGAGTGAGAGATTGTCATTGATTCTTTGAGAAGACTTTAGATTGTGGTTTGGAAAGATTTCTGAATTCAAATGAAAATAATTACAATTGATTCGGTCGATTGTACAATCGAAATAAACAGAAATATCATTTAACCTTGTCGACTAAAAAAAAAAAAGATGTACAACTTGAGAGTTGTGAGTTAAGTTTTATTTGGGGCAAAATGAGGACCGCAGCCTGGGAGGCAGCATCTCAGATAGCTCTGAGTGACTGCTCCAAAGAGGCAGTGGGGAAGGTCAATATATAAGGTTTTGGTGAAGGGGGAGTCAGCACCATGAAGCACTCAATTTACGAAGGGATTTTTGTTAGTTCAGTCCTTGGTAATGCTCTTGGTAAGTGCCAATTTGTAGTTGACAACTGATATGCTTTCCCTACATTTTACGACTGATGTAATTCCACCAACCTTCACTGTTTCAGTCCACACTCCTGTGTGACAGAGCCTGAGACCGCGTGCTCACCAATCCTCTGCAGGCAGTGCGTCTCTCCTGGTATCTGCAGGGTATGAACAGGGCTGCCTTCCAAGGGAGCTGGTTTCGGGGTGCAGGTGGATGGAGGAAGCCAGGGCTTGCCAGGGCCACAGTACAGCCTGGAGAGTCAGGTCTGATCCCTGCTTTCACAGATGGGTCATGAGCGGGTGCTCAGCAAGGGAATTTCCCTGAGGTCACTCAGCTTGCAGGACCACAGCTAAACAACTAAGTTTTAATGAGCCTGAATATAAAGGCCACATACATCCACTCTTAGAGCTAATTAGAGAAACCTAAGGAGAAGGAAATGGCAACCCACTTCAGTATTTTTGCCTGGAAAATCCCATGGACAGAGGAGCCTCATGGGCTACAGTCCATGGGGTCGCAAAGAGTCGGACACGACTGAGCGACTTCACTTCAAGGACAGAATCAAATCTGACTCTTGGAACTTTCTCCCTCTCCTCCCCAAACAGAGACCCACCACTTCAAGCCACTGGCCACACTCACCATCCACGCTAGATAGTGTGACCCACCACCCACATCCCAGCTCCACTCAGGAGTCACCCCATCTGCGGCTTCCCACATTCTCCATGGTCCCCTCCTCCCACAGCAGTTTATTCAAACTTCTTTGATGGAATTGATCCCTAAAGAAATCCTTGCCACTGGACTGTTAGTTTTGTGGGGACTGGTGAGGTTTTCTGGCATCAGAGTGTAGCCAGCTCCTGACATGGAGCTCAAAGAGTTTATGGAGTGAGTGTTATAGAAAGTTCAGTCTCTGTACACAGGTGCCAAATAAAATCCGAGTTTTAGGTGAAGTAGAAAAGGATAGCTTTATTGCTTTGACAGGCAAAGAGGAACACACCAAGTTTCTGCCTTGAAAAGCTATGCGTCACAACTCCACAGAACTTGATGAGGGTTTTTATAGCAGTAGGTCCAAGGTGGGGTCTCTGACAAGATTAGGGTGTATTAAGTGTACAGAGCAAGGCCTGTAGACCCTTAACCTCAGGTGGTTGATCTCCTAATCTTGATGAGCTTCTCTGGTCAGTTTAATCTTGTATCAGGTAATTTCTTGGTTGCTTCTCCTTTGATTAGCAACTGTTCAAATTCACTCTTTGGAACTCAGGGAAGATCATAATGATCATAATGGCTGGAGTCTTGCCTACAAGATATGGGGAGCAGAAAGGCCTCTGTGCCTGGGAACCCCACAGAGCCCCACTTGGTTCCATGCCTGTGGATTGGAGAGCCCTTGCCTGGTCTGACCACAGCCTTCCTGTCACTGGCCTCCCATTCAGCCTTCCTGAAGAACTCGGCCAGCCTCTCAGGGGCAAAATCCAACCCCAGCCCAGACAAGCCTTCAATTTTCTTTTCTATACTTGCCCGGGTTTTAAGGTCCCACCTTCCCAAGCTGATGTTGTTCCTGCCGCCTTGGCCCATGCCCTGCACCTCTATGTCCTAGGCTCCCTAAAGTACCAGGAAGAGCTCTGATTTCAGGCTTATAAACATCACAGTTTGAGGTCTCCAAGGGAAAGCTCCTTTCATAAACTAACTTCAAATAACAGCCACCCTCTTAGGGAAACAAGGAGACCTTTCCAAGTGGGTTTCTCCATCTGTGCGCTGTCCAACACAAACCCCATGCCACCAAGGAACAAAGCTGCAGGAGAATTCCATAGAAAGAGTTTACGATATAACATCATTATAGAAGAGTGGGTTACGTACACTGCAGCAGATGAAGTACGGTCACATCTCTGTACACACACATGCATGTGAGCATACATATACACTCAATAATGCTTGGGAAGTAAATACTCCAAAGCTTAATCATGGTTATTTTTTAGTGGTGGGATTTCAGTTCATATTTCACTTCTTAAAAAACATAGTTGTTCAAAAGGATAGATTTATCAAGTCCTTCTCTCAATAACATTTTTTTAAAACTTTTGGAAAACATGTACTATTTTGTAATAAGACATAAATTGTAATGAGACATAAACTAATATAAAGTTACTTTTCAAATGCCAAATGTATACATTCAAATTATACATTTTATGGATATTAAAACTGACAGTGTTAAACAAGACTTGTTATCACATTAGGATCTAAATAAGATACCCAAATACGCATCTATGACTGGGCTCTACTCCCAGAAGCAGAAGGCAAGAGATCAGGTTATGAGTCACGTGGTTGCAGAGCGGAGGAGGAAGGAAAGAGGAGTGTCTCCTGGACAAGTTGCTGCCACAGCCCCTTCTGGGGCAGCCCCCAACCCGGGGCTTACACCGTGCTGCGTGGGAGGCTGTGTCGCAGCAACCGCTACCCCGGGCTCCTTGAAAAGCACCCCCTAGTGGCGGGGTCACTCTGGCCCTCCGTCTCCCAATTTCTTGGGATGGGCCCCCTGACGTGGCACACAGCGCAGAGGACGCATCCAGGCCGCCCCAGACTGAACTAGCCTGCAGCCCGTGGCCCTGCCCTGCCCTCGGCCGCCGGCTCCTGGGTAAGCCCGCCACCTCCACCCCCACCCCGGGCGCTTGGAACACTGCAGAACCCTGCCCCTTCAGCTGTGCTCCCCCACCTCGGCCAGGGTGCCCCCAGCCCGAATGGCCCTGGGCTTACAGGGACCACCCTGTTGCCGCCCGACCCAGCAGGAGGCTCCGGCCTTGAGAGGTAACTCCTTTAGAGGCACCCTCCTCTGGCTCAGTGGGAGGAAGGAGATCCCCTCTTGACGGAAACACCAGGTTCGCACAGGCCGCCCGGGCTTTTCCCTGCCTGCTCCCTCCTCTGCCCCTGGCCTGGAGGGAGCGGGTCAGGGGGAGGGAGGCCACTTGTGCCGCAGGCCCAGTGGTGGCTGTCCTCGGTGGTTCCCCAGGGTCCCGTGCCCTGTTTGTCTTCAGCTGTAGGCGTTTGGCTCCAGTCTCAGGAGAAGGGGAAAGGGCCCAGCCAACTGTCCCTGGGGGCGGGGAAGCCCAGTGAGAGATTCCCGGAAAACACAGGTCCTGAGTGCCCCAGACAGAGGAAGGGGAGGAGAGCCTCAAGGAGAAGGTCAGTGCCAGAGGGGGGCAAAGCACAGTCCCCTGTGCTGTCCAAGGCATCCGTAAGTGTCCCAGCTTCTTTCTGTGCCTCTTGTCCTGGAGGTGGCCCGTCTCACAGAGGGCACACAGGCGACCCAAGGGCTGTGCTTCACAGGTGAACACAACACTGCTGATTTCTGAGCCCAGGGCCCACCCTCAGCAGGAATAGCAAGTACACGCTCCAAAGTCAGAGATTCAAGCCGTCTGACTCCTTGGCCATCCCCACCCCCACCTCATCCCCCCAGCCCCTTGGATAAGAGTTCTGTCCAGAGATTGTAAGTTGCTTTGAAAGTCCAAGACGTTTATTAATAACCCTATAGTGCTCCCTGGAGCTATATAAATGCTAAGTAGAACAGAAATTACTGTGCAGGATCCTCTCACCCGAAAGATCAGATATAGCTTCTTTTGATAAGTCATCAACACAGCTTTTAAAATAAAGCAGCCTCAACCCTTTCAGTTCTGACCACAAGACAAAGTGTATCGAACCAAAGGTTAAAAACTCCAATTGATGCAGCGCTTTCTCTAGCTTGTCCCTCTTCTAGATCCTCTTTATGGCAATGAATGAAGATGAGCCCTGGGCTGCCTTTGTTGAGGTGGTCATCACTGTGATTGTTTTTGAGATGGTTGTTGTGGTTGTTGGCACTGGTATTCATCCCCTCACCTATTCCTGGTTGAACAGAAATGTAAATCCCAGAAGTGGATTTACATTTTTTATTTGAAATGCCAATTGGGCAAATAAAATAAAACTCCCACCCACTCACGCTGTCTCTCAGAGTAAATTGGGACATGCAAGTTTCAATTAAGTTTCCTGTGACCTCATGTTGACTAAATATAAGGGTTTTATTTTCCAACTCTAGTGGATCATATATAGTCAGTCTTTGTCCTTAAGATGGTTGTATGCACTTTATTGGAGGGATTTCTATTTTGTTCACTGTGTTGCAATGCCCCTCCCACCCCCACCTCCTCCAGCAGCCTGTAGAGCAGACAGGAGTCTGCACAGAGTCCTTTTTGCCCTGGATTTCTTGTGCTCTTGATCTGGTGTTCGTTCCTCTTAATACCTCATCCCCTTCCTTTTCACCCTAATTAATCCTCCATCTCTTGCCTCATAGGCCCTGCATCCTTCCTCCGTTCCCGTGGGGTCACATGTTGAAGCCTAGCTGTTGCCATGACTCCAAGCTGTGCTTTCTCTCTGGTGCCCTGTTGGTGCCTCATTCTAAGTCTGGACTCTTTACAACGATATCAGACTCTTCATAGTCAAAATGGAATTTCTTTCTTATCTCTTTTTTTCCATTCATCTCTCTCTCTCCTGAATTCTATCTTGAATGGTAATGGTAATATCTTTAAACTTCATAAACTTAAAGGAAAGGAAATTTGAAACCCCTTAGCTAGTCTTGCTAATGGCTCTAGAAATTGAAGATGTGATCAGAAAAAAAAATGCTACCTGAGGCTTACATCTGACAAACAAGAAAAATTGGGTCAATGAAATGGAAATAGCAAGAATCTTAAAAGGATATGACCATCTAACTTTTAACTAAAATAGTGCTGTTATTGATTTCATAAAATAAACATTGAATCATTATAAAAAATTCAGGCAATAAAGAAAAATAGAAGAAAATAATGAATTACTCAAAATCATAATACCCAGTAATAATCAGTGTTAACATTTGGTGACATCACCACATATACCTCTTTGTGCTTATATAAAAAGGCAGTTTGATGGATAGATAAACAGGTGGATAGACGGTTTGAAGATGCTGTTCCCAAGATGTTAGTTCCTTAAATATCTCATTATACTGAAGAAAAATGACTACAAAAATTGTTTTAAAAAGTCAGAGTCATTTTTTTAAACTACATGTTTCAGTTGCAGAGAATATTGATTACTTGCTATGAGAAATAAGACATCCAGTATTCTTAAGCTTCTCAGCAACGACCCTTGCCCCACCCTTCCAAGATCTGTTCTCTGCATTATCGTTACTTGCAGAGGCCTCATGACACATGTTCTGATGTGCAATTCTGACCTACCTTCCCACCCCTGCTCCAGTTGCTTAATCTTAGTTTTTAATTAAGCAGCTTAATTAAATGAATTCAGCAGTCAGGATCAGGGTTTGCCTGGTAACCACAACTTTTCCATTTAAAATTCTTAACTTTGGTTCACCTCTCAAGTTGTTGAATTTTATTACTGGGAAATGTTTAATCAAGAAGCTTATGAGGGTCTCATACTGTCAGTGTTTTACATTTGTGAGTGTCCATCTGCTGTCTCTATATTTAAATGACAACTGCTAGAACAGTGTTCTCAAATAGCTCTTTCCTTTAGAATTCTATGGATGTTGTTCCATTTCCTGTCTATACTCTCCTTTTAAAATGTTAATGTTCTTAAGTTCACATGTAGTTTGAAACACTCATGAAGAAGATGTTTCTGGTTTAAGGATTATGTTTCCCTCCAGGCCGGATTCTTCTTCTGTCTATTGAATGAAGTATAAACACCCTTCTTTTTAATTCTGTGTGTATGGTGGGAGGGTGTCTGCAGAGTTGCCAGACCATTTCTTTTCATCTTGCTCATGCTGAACAAGAAGAGTTCTATCTAGACCTTTTATTTTTTGGAACATTAAATGTGAATTTTCCTTAGTACCTGCCTCACCTTATCTGGGACCAGTTTGTTTCTGCTTCCCAGAAGAATAAACAGAGTCACAAATTCTAGATTGAGTATTGTTTTCTACCCACGTTTCTGAAGCTTGAGGGAACAGGAGTGGGGTAGCACGGAGAGGCTGCTAATGGGGGACAGAGACTCTACTGTCTTTCAACATCTCACGAAATGCCCTGTGTTAAATGCCCACTGCATTAAGTTAGAAATGTATCCCATATCTATGAGCTCTGCTCATCCCTCCTACTCTACCCGGGTCACTGGGAACTTTTTGAGCTCTGGCTGCCTACTCACATCATTTTCATGCATTAAATGACAAGAGTGTTAGGCATTTCAGACTAGTTGTATCTTCATACATTCAAT
Source organism: Odocoileus virginianus (assembly GCF_023699985.2). NCBI lineage: Eukaryota > Metazoa > Chordata > Mammalia > Artiodactyla > Cervidae > Odocoileus > Odocoileus virginianus. The sequence continues at coordinate 803,415 of NW_027224331.1, forward strand.
GAACATTTATTAGGTATTTTCCTCTGTAAAAAGACTCCAATGTGCATGACAGAGGGCCCGTAGTTTCTCCATCGCCTTCAATCCTAACCCCTTCTCCCTTTTCCCCCTGCATCCCCCACCCTGTGAACCTTGACTGATGAACAAACTGCAAGACTTGCAAAAACAGTTCTTCAAAGTACTGCTCTAACAGGTACCAGGATAGGACCACCCAATCCTGAGCAAGATGCAGGAAAACCAGGGCAGCCACTAAAGGGCAAGTTTCATAGCAGTGAAAGACAGAAACTGTTACCTGACCCAACAACCAGGCGTGGCCGCCTGTCCTTCCCTCACTATACAGAGCTCCAGCCCTCCTGGGACTGGAGTTATGTCAGTGACTTAACATGTGCCCGCTGAATGAAGCCTTTGACCTCTGCTACAGCCCCTTGAGTTATTTTGTTTAGACAACTCATGGGAGTCCCAATGTCAGGCACTGGACATGCAAGTGTGTATAAGACATACTCTACGTGAGGAATACAAACGTCAGTGAATAAACACATACAGAAATAAGGACGTAAGCCTTTCCCTTTCTTTGAGAGTTGTCATCTGAATAAGCCAAACAAGCAGGAAAATGTGACTTCTTCACAAAATAATTTCCAAAACTCACAAACCACACAGGGAAAGACCTCAGAGACAAGGCCTGGGATGCAGCTGGAATCTGGGCCCTCTGTGGGCTAAGTCTAAGGCATCCATATGTCCAGGCAAGGTCCCTGGAAATACTCCTGAATTCTGTAATTCCTCATCATTAGAAGAGAAAACACAATCCCTGTTTCTGTCATATATGGAGCACACCGTGAGAGAATTTCCCTATTGAAATAGCATTTCTTTCCAAGGTATCTTACTGAAGTGTCCTCAGAAAGGCAGTGGCATGCTCCTTGGCAGGTTGGCGGTCAACCTTGCAGAGAGTCTGCTGCAGTGGACATGCCACAGTACTCCTTAGAGGAATTACATACTAAGCAAGAGAATGAGACAAGGTTGAGCCTTCTGAAGCCCCATGAGAATTCCCACAGCTTATTTGTGGGTTGACTGGTTTGTTTTGATGGATGGTTGTGCCAGATGTTGCTCACTTGATGCTGACTTGATCTCAGCTAACAAATCTGCTGAGATTTGCCAACGGGAGTGATTGGCTCACAAGAGGAACAGAGTCTGATTGTGTTTCTGTTGCCATTGATCTCAGTAGACAGAAGCCCTGAACAGGTTTAGAGGTGCAGTGGCTTTGGGCAAAGGAACAGAATTTGATTTTCTTGTGTAATAACAAAGTAAGCAAAATTTTACTCAAACCAACTCTCAGCAAGCTCACAGTAGAAGGAGCTGTAACTGCTGAAAGTGAGGCTTAGAATTCAGTGACACAACTGGTGAGTGTTCCAGCAGAGAGGAGGCAGGGGCAGAGTCTGCCTTTCTCTGGCAGGGTAATGACTTTGGCCCAATTCCTTTCTATGTAAGAGAGAATGGCAGTTATCTTGGAAACTTTCAGAATAGCTGTGCTAACTAATCTGCTGATACTGGCTTCAGATTGAAAGAAAGACAACTTAAACACAGGAGTGGAATTAAGTCCAGCTGGTGCTTAGAGCTCAGCTGACTTCCATTCAAAACTAAATAATAGCTTGTCCTCCTGCCTCTCAAATGCCATATAACCCACATACGTGAGGTCCCCTGATCACAAAATGAGCCCTACCCAGGGAACGCACTCATAGAAGCTTCCTGCAAATGGCTGCCTACTGTCATTCCCAAATAATTCCTTGCAAAATATTATTTATGGTGACAAGCAGCGAGGAGGACTTCAGATAGGCATGTCTTGTGGGGGTACTCACACCATCGTGGGGCTCTTACATAGTTTGTCAGCACCCAAGAGAGACGCTGCGCTGTGCTTAGTCGATCATCGTGTCTGACTCTTTGCAACCCCAAGGACCATAGCCCGCCAGGCTCCTCTGTCCATGGGGATTCTTCAGGCAAGAATATTGGAGTGGGTTGCCATGTCCTCCTCCAGGGGATCTTCCCAACCCAGGGATTGAACCCAGGTCTCCTGCATTGCAGGTGGATTCTTTACCGTCTGAGCCACCAGAGAAGCCCAAGAATACTGGAGTGGGTAGACTATCCCTTCTCCAGGGGATCTTCCTGACCCAGGAATCAAACCAAGGTCTCCTGCATTGCAGGCAGATTCTTTACCAGCTGAACTACCAGGGAAGCCCAAAAGAGACCCTGCAGTTCCTCAATTCATTCCAGACATTGAGCAGAAATTCACCAACCAGTTCAAGCAAAGGAGGCAGGGGTGTCCTTGTGAAGACAAAGAAGGGGCTTGCTGGGGTCCTGTTAATATCAAGACCGTGGGGGTGTCCACATTCCCATCAGCCCAGTGAATACAAATGACATTATATGGGGCACTCACAGCACTTTGGAGTGTGGGGGAGTTCTGCATGCTGCCTGTGACTCGAGAGCCAACATATGTGGTGAGAAGGAGGAGAGGGATGTGAAGAAGTCCTGTGTTTGGTGTAGAAGGATGAGCATTGCATCTCTGAACAGAGAAGATGGCTGCTCTCTTTAGGAGCTCTAGGGAGCATAGTAAGCAGCAATGGAATCAGCCTGGAAATATATCTGTAAACTCAGAGATGCTCCAGTGTTGACTCTTCTCCTGGTGGGCAACATTCATTCAAAAGTGTGTTCTCTCATGTTGATATTTGGCAGAAAACAGAAAAATTCTGTAAAGCAATTATTCCGCAACTAAAAAAAATAGTAAGCAGCAATGGAATCAGTCTGGAAATATATCTGTAAACTCAGAGATGCTCTAGTGTTGACTCTTCTCCTGGTGGGCAACATTCATTCAAAAGTGTGTTCTCTCATGTTGATATTTGGCAGAAAACAGAAAAATTCTGTAAAGCAATTATTCTGCAACTAAAAAAAATAATTTTTTTAAAGTACATTCTCCTAGACCTCTCTTTTTTTCCCTTCTTTTTTTCTCTTAGACCTCTTGCTTTCTTATCTTCTTTACTTCTGTTTCTCACTGTTGAAAATTAGTGCTTAGTTTTGAAGGAGACACCAGAAAATATGTCATTCCTGTTCTTAATCTTCCTACAACCTGGTTTGGGAATCAAGAGGATTATCCAAGTGAATACATGATTGAGTAATCAGTTTGGGGATTCAGATGGAAGTGCTACCAAGTATTAGAGAAGGAAGAGGTCACCAGAAATTTGGCTGGAGAAATCAGATCACTTTAACATCACACCCATTTAGCGAGCAATTTACATGTGACAGGGACTTTGCAATGTAATTTTTTTAAAATGTAAATCTTCCCAACAACATCTGGAGATAACTATTATGATCCTCCTTTTAAAGAGAAGAATATTGAGGCACATGGAGTAGAACGCATCTTGGGCAAGACAGATTTTGCTTAGATAAGAGAGAGAGTGGTCACCCCTAGTGGGGAAATTTCTGAGCACTGCACTTACATGCACATGTGCCCACATAGGCACTCAAACCCCCAGGAATCCAGGGCACTAGACTAGCAGGCCAGCTTGGTCCTGGGTTAGGACATGGGGCCCTGTTAGAGGGAATCAGAGCAAAGGAGCCAGATAGTTAATCCCCAGCCGAAGATCCCCGGGGACCACTAAGGGATGAACTGGAATACAAAGTTCAGTTAATAAAACCAATGTGTAAAAACAAACAAACAAACAAAAAACAGGAGAAGAGACAGAAACTGGATATAAGACAAAATGGGTCGGAGAGAACTGGAATGACGCAGGGGTAAGGTGTGAGCAGGAGATTCACAGCGAAGCTTTTCAAACAGCATGGAGGGGTGGATGCTCACAGGTTAGGTCACTGGGGAGCAGTCTGCTTGTCTTGAATGTGAAGATGGTCAGAGGAACCCAACAGAGATCAAGACACAAGACCAAGCTGGACCTGGCTGCAAACAGAATAGCCTACATGAGGCAACATGTGTGTCCACCAGGTGTGAGGTCACAAAGTCAAAGGCAAGGCCAGGTCTGGAGGAGCTTTGAACACTAAGAGTTTGGCCCCAAAGCACACAGCTATCAGAAGCCAATGGAGAAAAATAAGGTTTTAATTTCTCAACTTAAAAAAAAATACCACATCTACCTTTTTGATAAAGTAACCCCCAAATGTGAAAAAATTGCTAATACTTTCAAAATTGCTTGTTTTGCAATTGGTCAGTGACCATGAGACAGACCATTTATAGGCATCAAAATCCAGTTTAAATGTGACTTACTTCTCCAAGGATTAGAGACAGTCAAGGCTTGGTATTCAGATGAGACTTCCACAGCTAATCACTGTCACTCTAAAAGTAATTGACTCTCAAGTGGATAAAACTCCATATGTTTTCCGGTAGGAATTTAAATTGTCAGATTCTCTCCTGGTATAGTCACTCAAAAACTACTCGTTTCTAATTCCATAATGCCATCTCTACTATCATGAACCAACATTCTATTCTTTCATCCACACAGATATACTCAATGTAAAATATAGAAAATATTAAATATATTATATCCAGGTTCTGGATGAGAAATTCCAGAAAAAAAGACTATGTCTCTCAACCACATAACTGGTGCTGCTGAGAGCTTGTAGCTACATATTTACAAAGAGTCACAGATCTGTCCTGGGTCTCCTTGCAGAGCATTCAAGGATATTAAGATTCATGCCTTTGACCAGAAGAGTTTGTATTGTGAGAGATGTCCATGTTGGCTTACTAGAGGAAGAAATACTGCTTTTCTTCCTTTCTCCCCCAAAAGAGGAACGTGGAAATGTGGGCTTCGTGACTGGCTAAGGGTCAGATGGCCATTAAACACACCACTAACAAGGTCTTCATGACACTGTACTTTATAGCACCCTCCTCCCTACACACAGTTTTCTTTGTTTATCCCTTCAAAGCATTTCTTAAAATGTAGGCTTTCTGCAAATCTATTTTCTCACCACTTCTGTATGTCTTAATCTGTTCAGTCAGACTTTTGGCTATGATTCAGTTGTACCAGTGAAACTAACTAGCAACCTATGGTCACCGTGCCACTGTGCCTCCCCCTCCTTCTACTCGCCCCTCCCCCACATCCTTCCCACTCCTCCCCTTCTTCTCCTCCGCACCCTCCTCCCACTCCCTCTCCTCTCTGCTGTCTCTGCAGCATTTGTCACTGTTCACTGCTTCTCCTTTGAGAAATTGTCTCCTCTCCCAGTTTCCTGTACCCCCCCATTCCCTTAGGTGCTCCGTGGCTATTCTCCATCCTGCCACCCAAGGTTACTTTATGACCTCCTTCCTTCTCCTGACCTCGTCATTGCCCTGAAGTGATCTCCTTGTCCTTCTCTTGTCACCAAGTTTCATTCTCTGACTGATTTAATTCCTGCTCATGCCTACAGTTACTTCCTTCAACGAGGATCTCTCCTGAATCAACACTACTCACCATCCCCACTTGCAGCAGCTTCCTACTTCCTGACTGACTGCCACATGCTTGATGTGATCACCTGTGGGGCTCACACTGGTGACACCCAGTGTGGACCTGATTACCACCCCTGTGGGGCTCACACTGGTGACACCCAGAGTGGACCTGATTACAGGCCCTGTGGTGCTCACACTGGTGACACCCAGTGTGGACCTGATTACCACCCCTGTGGGGCTCACACTGGTGACACCCAGAGTGGACCTGATTACAGCCCCCTGTGGGGCTCACACTAGTGACACCCAGTGTGGACCTGATTACCACCCCTGCGGGGCTCACACTGGTGACACCCAGAGTGGACCTGATTACAGGCCCTGTGGTGCTCACACTGGTGACACCCAGTGTGGACCTGATTACAGCACCCGTGGGGCTCACACTGGTGATACCCAGAGTGCACCTGATTACCACCCCTGCGGGGCTCACACTGGTGACACCCAGAGTGGACCTGATTACAGGCCCTGTGGGGCTCACACTGGTGACACCCAGAGTGGACCTGATTACAGCCCCCTGTGGGGCTCACACTGGTGACTCCCAGTGTGGACCTGACTGCAACCCCTGTGGGGCTCACACTGGTGACTCCCAGTGTGGACCTGATTACAGGCCCTGTGGGGCTCACACTGGTGACTCCCAGTGTGGACCTGATTACAACCCCTGTGGGGCTCACACTGGTGACTGCCAGCATGGACCTGATTACAACACATTCGGTAAGCTCACCTTTGGATGAAAAAGGGCCCTTTCGGGGCAAGCATGGCTTGAGGGCTTGGAAGATGGGTCAGCTGAAACAGGGGTCTTCCTCAAAGAGAGTGGGCACTCTCAAAAGAGATTAATGCCAACACAGAAGACTCAGGTCTAATTCAGACCTGGATTCCTAACCAGGAAGGTCTGTGATCTAACTGATCAACATTCAGTCCATTCAGATCCTAAACCAGGGAGAATTATCTGGGATGAAGTGAAAAACTCCAGAAGCAAAGCCCAGTTCAGGGGAAATGGCGGTGACAGGAACCCCTCCAGAGGGCTAGGGCTCCATGGAGATCCAGGGCAGAAGAGTCCTAGGTGCTACATAGAGATGAAGGTTTGCATTCACATTAGGACCTGGCACCAGGATCATAGTGTGCAGGGGCAGATCAGTTCTTGGCACAACTCACTGCAGACGAGTTGCTTCAAGTGGACATCAACCCACGGTTGATTCTCATTGTTCCAAAGCCCAGAGCCCAGAAGCAGGCATTATTTGGGCAGCTGGGATTGGCAGGATCTGGCAGAGCTCACTCTCTCTTAATGACTCATTTTCAGAGTCATTTCCACAAGGGCCAGAGACCAGTTTTCCTTTCTCTAGTGAAGGCTTAGAATCATTCTGGACCCCAGAGTGGGTCCCATCCATTTTCCAGTCCAATTGGTTCTTAATCTATGGCTAATCTATCAGTGCTTCACGTCATTCCAAAGAGGATTTGCAGTAACTTGAAGAAGTTGCTGTTCAGTCGCTCAGTCATGTCTGACTCTTTGTAACTTCACAGACTGCAGCATGCCAGGCTTCATCAAAATAAGATTTAAGTAAATGAGTTAAGGAGGGAAAGAAAATGAGGACAAGAGGGTTAAGATAAAACCAAAATACAACACAAAATGTGTGCCGTGATACCCTGCAATAGACTCTGTTTCCAAGTATGGTTTCAAGCTCAACAAACTGACTTAAAGAGGAAGCACTACTCAGTGTCACTAGTCACGATGACCCAAGGCTTGTTCAAGAGAAGCATGGCCGTGCCTGGCACCAAGACAAGAAACTATGTGCACGTGAAGTTTCAGACTGAGAGCTTGTGATGCTGTGGGAAGACATGGAAAAATCTCAAGGCTGCTTCTGACGCCCCTCAGGGAAGGAGAACTGCCTAACACCAGAGCACTGTTCGGTAAAAGCTAGTGCACTGGTAGTCTCCCTGCAAGTTGTCTCTTTACCACCACCTCCACCTCTCATGACTTTCTTCCTCAAACCCCTCCCCTACCCTCCCCCTAGCCTATCCTGCACCAGCACCAATCATCCTCTCCTGTTGCCCTGCTTCCTAAGCCTTGCTTCAAAAGGCACACACTTCCTAAACCTTGCCTCAAGAGGCACACCCGCCACCCTCTCCTCCCTTGCAGGCCTGGTCCCCTCACCCCATGCATAGACCACTCTCTCTCCCCACACATGCCCACACTGTCCTGCCTTGCAAATCTGCTTTCTGTGGTGACTGAGTTTACATGTCAATGTGACTGGGCCACAGTGCCCAGTTGTTTGGTCGAACATTATTCTGGATATTTCTGTTAAATAATTTTTTGGGGGGTAAGGTTTACATTTCAGTTGGTGGACTTTGAGTAAAGCAGATTGCCTTCCGTAGTGTGGGCAGGCCCTCTCTAATCAGTTGAATCTTAAAATGATGGCTCTCCCACTGAAGAGAGAATTCCACCGGCAGATGCCTTTGGACTTGAACTTCAACTCTTCCTGGGTCTCCAGCCTGTCGGCCTGCTCTGCTGACTGTGGACTTGTCAGACCCCACCATCATGTGAGCCAGCTCCTTAAAGTTAGTTTCTCTCTTCACATATTCACATGCATCCTATTGACTCTCATTCTCTGGAAAACCCTAATATACTCTCCCGTTCCTTCTTTACCCAAGACTCTCTTCTACCATTCCTGTTGGTCAAAATCTGATCCATACTTCAAGGGTTTTTCTGTGGAGCACCCCAGTTCCACATTTGTGTGGTCACTCCCCTTCTCTCTCCAAGTAGCAGCCACACCCTGTGGGTCTTATAGTTTTAAGTATTTTTGGATCTCCACCTCTTTGGATCATCAGCCCCAAGAAGGCAGAGATTCTTGGCCTGGACTTAGGCACCCAATAAATATATAAAGACGCTTGGAGGATTTTCCCAGCAAGAGTCACTCTGAAATGTTTCTTCCCAGAGTACACATCACTGTATCAGCCACTCCATTTTATAAGGAAATTTAGAGCAAGACAGGGCCATGCACCTGTAGTGAATCAGCCACAAAAATGCATACAGGAGCAGAGTTTCTGACGTCTTTTTCTTTAATGCTGGGTCACTATGTGTGTGTGCATGCTCAGCCACTCAGTCGTGTCCCACTCTTTGTGATCCTGTACTGTAGCCCACCAGGCTCCTCTGTCCATGGGATTTCCCAGGCAAGAATACTGTGGAATGGGTTCCCATTTCCTCCTCCAGGGGATCTTCCTGAGCCAGGGATCGAACCTGCATCTCCTGCAGCTCCAACATTGGTAGGAGGATTCCTTACCACTGAGCCAGCTGGGAAGCCCTGGGTCACTATATACATGGGGGCATTTCTTTTCTCATCAATTTGTAAAATCCTATGTAGCAAGAAAAAGCTGGGGCAATCCACAGCTGACTGCTCCTACCGGCAGCCCAGTCAAGGTCCTGGTGGAGTAATTAAACCTCTTGCAGGTGCAGCCATCTAGTAGCCTGTGACCACTCAGGTGTGGCCCCAGGAGTGCTTGCTGGGCTGTGCCCTCCACATGCCAATCCTCTCCTGGAGGATGGGTCCCAAAGCAACACTCAGGCACACAAGTCCTGGGAGCCCCGAGGATTCCAGCCCTGCTCTGAGCTCCTTTGGAAGCGATGACTCGGGCACCTCGTAGAGTGCACAACCTGCCAGCAAGGGAGTAAAATTAACCATGCACACTTAGCATTTAGGTACCACTGTCTGGCAGGCCTCATCAGTAGTCTTCGCTTTTCCTGCTTCTTCCAGGAATTGCTTCTCAGAGAAATGATTGTTACCTTGCTAGTGGCATGGGTCACACTCTTGTCTGGCCTTGAGACCGAAACCCAGCCAGAGATCAGCCCCAGAGACACACAGGCCTGCCAAGGATGCAGTTCTTGCCCTGCCACCTCTGGTCCAGAAGCCTTAGCCACTCATGTGGCCTAAGCAGGCCTAAGCTTCTTGCCTTCAGGTGAAGGGAGTGGGCCATAGCATCTTTAAGTCCCCTCCAGCCTAAACATCCTATGCCAGAGGCAGTCTCTTTGGCTGAGAGGCAGGCCCAGGCAGAGGCTGCCAACCTAGAAAACTGTTTTCCATTCCTGGCCATCCTCGACAGTGGGGTTGCCTTGTCCTTCAAGGCTCTCTGTGTCTGCTTCCTGGGGGACACAGAATTCTAGTACAGACTGTACCCTTTAATTTATTGTCAGCTTGGTAACAGACAGAGTGAACCAACAGTTTTGGATGTTGGTGTTGGTCTGGTGAGTGGGCTCTGTTGATTCTTCATTCAGGTCACTGAGCATGTCTCAGCCCCTGATGCTGAGCATGGACATTTAGCTGCTGGAGAGTAGTGGCATTTAGGTCCTTTACAGAGGGGACCATCTCTGATGCCCCATCTGCCATTCAGGGTAAGTTCATACCTCACAGTCTGCACTTGCGGCTTCCACTGCCTCTCACTTTCCAGGTGGAAACAGGTAAGCCTGACAGGTAAGGCTCAGCAATGGATGTGCACACACAAAAGGCACTCGGTCCTGTTGGGAGAAGGTCTATGGAGTCTTTCCCACATACCCCTTTGCCATCTGAGAGAGAGACAGTCATTACTCAATACCCAGAAACTGGCAAACCCCTACCTCATCAGGACCCACAAGGCTCATCCCATGAGTGCCTGGGGTGTGGTAGGGCTGTGAGACTCAGATCGAGGAGTGAGACTTGAGTGCGCTGAGAGGCTTTCTGAGGCTCTGTATGGGACAGGCAGATGGACAGGGAGGCTGCTTTGCCCTTTCCTCTCCCTGGAATGCGCATGGGATGCTGAAGGTCCAGAGGCCCTCTGAATCGTGATGTGACCTGAAGAACGGAAGCCCATGATGAGCTGGCAGGGCTGGGGAGGCTGGTATTGCTGACCAGCCCCTCCAGCCCCGCTGCGTCCACCCTACACTTCTAGGATAAGAAAACAAACTTCTTTCCACTTTGAGAAGACTATTTTTTAATTTTTATTTCTAATTGGAGGATGATCGCTTTACAATACTGTGCTAGTTTCTGCCATATATCAATCAGCCACAGGTATATATGTGTCCTCTCCCTCCAGTCTCCCTCCCCATCCCACCCCTCTAGGTTGTCACAGAGCACTGGGATTGAGCTCCCTGTGTCACACAGCAAATTCCCACTGGCTGTCTATTTTACAAATGGTAATTTATATGTTTCGGTGTGCCTCTTGCAATTTGTTCACAGCGCATCTGGGTCTTCTTTTGAACATTGACAGTGTAACCCTAACTGCAGAGCCACCCCGGGCAACAGTCCCAGTTGTGGAGAGGCGTGCTGGCCCATGTCTTCTGTGACCTGGAGCAATTTTCAGGGGCAGCCGAAGGGCACCATGGGGGCTGGGGCCGGAGCCACCTCCATCCCCTTCTCGCAGGCGGCAGACGCCACCCTGGAGCAGAGCCCGGCCTTTGTGTTTGTCTGTTTTGTCCTCAGCAGGTGGGATTACCGGCCCCTCCTGCAGGTGCTGAGGTCAGAGCTGGGACCAAGGTGTCCCTGAGCTCAGTAAGGAGGCCGTGACAAGGGGTGAGATTGATAAATAAAGCACAGAGGCCCTTTCAAGAAAAGGCACTGAGAATGCCAGGAGGTCAAGACTGTTACCATGGCAACGCAGGGCTGGGGCTGGGACAGCAGAGACGCTGCCTTGAACAAGCAGCCAGAGGGCCCTGCAGCCGTGGGAAGCCCAGTTCCCTTCTCTCCCAGCTCCGGTTCAAGCGCCTCTGACCTCCAAAGAGGGAATACGCCTTTCAAAACCAAGCAGGGCACCACACAGCCCTGGCCTTGCCCCTCCAGACAGCCTGCTCTGAAGACCACTGTATGGAACCAGGTCTCCTCTTCTGCTACAGGCAGGGGAGAAAAATCACAGCCTCCTGCCTTCCTGTCCATCTTATTCTCTGTGAGAGCCCCTAATTCAGGAAGATTGTGTAGGTGGAGCAGTGATTAAAAAAAAAAAAAATCTGTCTGCCAATGCAGGAGACGCAAGAGATGTAGGTTTGATCCCTGGGTCAGGACAGATCCCCTGGAGTAGGAAATAGCAACCTGCTTCAGTATTCTTGCCTGGAAAATTCCATGGACAGAGGAGCCTGGAGGACCTCAGTCCTTGGGTCACAAAGAGTCAGACACGAATGAGTGCATACACACACACATACACGTGTGTGTGTGTGTGTGTGTGTGTGTGAGACAGGGTAAAAACTTTCCATACCAACCCCAAGCTCTCTGGACATATCAGTAAGAAATTCACTTGCCTGAAATGGAAACCTAATTAAAGGGACTTTAAAAACAAGTGTTTATGGTTCTCACATATCACAGTATCTGAGTCTGGGCAGTCCAGGGCTGGAGAAGCTGTTCAACTACTGGAGGCCAAGCCTCACTCTCCCTCCCTGTCTCACCATTCCCTGCATGTTGGCATTAATCCTTAAGCTGTCCCCTCTTAGTACAAGGTGGCTGCAGCACCTACAGATCTCACAGTCATGTTTTGGACAGAAACATGAAAGAAGAAGAAAAAATGAAGGGGAAACATCCAAGTCAGGAAAACAAACATTTCCAGAAACCCTCAAAAAGGTTGCTTCTTTTTTTTAATAAAAGAAACATTTTTATTTGGTCCATTGGAGCTCAAGTCTGGAAACCACCCATGGAGACTCATCCTAAAGAGATGGGGACTGAAAACTGATGAAATAGAAGAATCAAAAAGAGGAGGAGGCAGTCCTAAGATGGCAGAGGAATAGGACAGGGAGACCACTTTCTCCCCCACAAATTCATCAAAAGATCATTTGAATGCTGAGCAACTTCCACAAAACAACTTCTGAATGCTGGTGGAGGACACCAGGCACCCAGAAAGGCAGCCCATTCTCTTTGAAAGGAGGTAGGACAAAATATAAAAGACAAAAAGAGAGACAAAAGAGTTAGGGATGGAGACCCATCCTGGGGAGGGAGTCATGAAGGAGAAGTTTCCAAACAGCAGGAAACCCTCTCACAGGCAGGTCTGTGGGGAGTTTTGGAATCTCAGAGGGCAACATAATGGGGAGGGGAAAAAAAAAACCCACAGAATATGCACCTAACTGCAACTCCCAGTGGAGAAGTAGCCCAGATGCTCGCGTTGGCCACCAGTGAGCAGGGGCTGGACAGGGAGGCGCGGGCTGCATGCTTAGGGTAAGGACTGGGCCTGAAATGCCCTGAGGACAATCTGAGGGAGCTAATGTGAGATAGCAACCCAAACTGTGGGATAGCCAGAGAGAGAGAGAAAAAGAAAAGAAAAGAGAGAGAAAACTTTCCTGTGAAAAGCCCTAACCTAAGGCACTGCCGGCTCGCTCACAGAACAAAGGACTGAGCGAATACCAGAGGAGAGCTAGCCGGCTGTGGACTGGCCCATCCCCTGCCAGAGGCAGAGAGGCAGGCTGGAAACAGCCAGAGCCAGAAGGCAAGGGGCAAACTCGGCCCCAGAGACAGCATCCTCTACCAAACTGAGCAGGCTCCCAGTTGCTAACCAAGTCTTCCTGGGATCCTGGATGGTTGACATCCGCCAGGAGGGTCGCAGCCAGAGGTCAGCTCCCCAGAGGAGACACACGGCACACCTGAGACGGTGCTCCCACAGCACACCCGGGAAACCGAGGGGCTGGGACAGAGGAGGTGATTAAGATGCATGGCCCACCTGGGACAGTGCACTCGCCAAGCACCTGGTCGCCTGAGCTGCTCAGACCTGGGCACAAAATGCACACCCAACTGAGTCTGTGCCACTGTGGAGTACCTGAGAACCTGAACCTGAGCAGCTTGGACCTGGGAAGTGCACGAAACCCAGGGCCTGCTTTGGATCTGGAGCCTGAGCAGTGTAGACAGGAAAAACACACATGCCCTGAGCAGGGGCAAACCCAGTTTGGCCCATACACTGCGAGCACTCCCTACACACGCCAGTGATATTTGTTTGCAGTGTTCCTCCCTCCCCACAGCACGACTGAGTGAGCCTAAATAAGTGACCACCTTTGCCCCCTTGTGTCAGGGCGGAAATTAGACACTGAAGAGACCTGCAAACAGAAGAAGCCAAAAAAAAAAAAAAAAAGAAGAAGAAGAAGAAGAAGAAAGAAAAAAGAGGGAACCGCTCTGGCAGTGACAGGTGCAGCAGATTAAAACCCGGTAGTTAGCATTGACTAAGCATTGGAAGGGGCCTATAGACCTTGAGAAGAAATATAAGCTGGAACAAGGAACTATCTGAAACTGAACTGACCCCACACTGCCCTCAACAGCTCCAGAGAAATTCCTAGATATGTTTTACTATTATCATTTTTTAACTTTTAAAAATTTTTTTTTATTTTTAAGTTCTTTATTACTCCTTTAATTTTCATTTTTATAGCCTACTATTACCTTGCAAAAAAAAAGACCCTATTTTTAAAGCAAATTTCATATATATATTTTTTATAATTTTTGTGATTGATTTTGTTTTGATTTTTTTTTTTTTGTATTGTATTTTTCAGTCTTACCTCTACTCTAGATTTTTAATCTTTGCTTTTTGGTATTTGTTACCAATTTTGTACCTTTAAGAATCTAATCTTCAGTACCCATTTTTACTTAGGGGTGTGATTACCAGCTTGATTGCTCTCTCCCCTTTTGACTCTCCCTTTTCTCCCCCAGGTCATCTCTGTTTCCCTCCTCCCCCTTCTCTTCTCTACATAACTCTGTGAATCTCTCTGGGTTTTCCAGACTGTGCAAAGCAAACAGGGAATTGATTATTGTCTCGACTGCTCTCTCCCCTTTTGATTCCCCCCCTTCTCCTCTTGGTCACCTCTGTCTCCCTCCTGCTTCTTCTCTTCTCCATGTAACTCTGTGAATCTCTCTGGGTGTCCCTCACTGTGGAGAATCTTTTCACCATTAACCTAGATGTTTTATCATCAGTGCTGTATGGATGGAGAAGTCTTGAGGCTACTGTAAGAATAAGACTGAAAGCCAGAGGCAGGAGGCTTAAATCCAAAACTTGAGAACACCAGAAAACTCCTGACTCCAGGGAACATTAATTGACAAGCACTCAATCAAAATCCTCCATACCTACACTGAAGCCAAGCTCCACCCAAGAGCCAAAAAATTCCAAAGCAAGACATATCATGCTAATTCTCCACCAACTCAGGAACATAGCCCTGAGCATTAAAATGCAGGCTGCCCAAAGTCACACCAATCCCACAGACACCTCAAAATTCAATACTGGACACTTCATTGCACACCAGAGAGAAGAGATCCAGCTCCACCCACCAGAACACCAACGCAAGCTTCCCTAACCAAGAAACCTTGACAAACCACTCGTCCAACCCCACCCACAGGGAGGAACCTCCACAATAAAGAGTAACCACTAGCTTCCAGCATACAGAAAGGCCATGCCAAACACAGCAATCTAAACAAAATGAAAAGGCAGAGAAATATTCAGCAGGTAAATGTACAAAATAAATGCCCACCAAACCAAACAAAAGAAGAGGAGATAGGGAGTCTACTGAAAAAGAATTCAGAATAATGATAGTAAAGATGATCCAAAATCTTGAAAACAAAATGGAGTTACAGATAAATAGACTGGAGACAAGGATTGAGAAGATGCAAGAAATGTTTAACAAGGACCTAGAAGAAATAAAAAAGAGTCAATCAATAATGAATAATGCAATAACTGAGATGGAAAACACTCTGGAGGAAACGAAGACTAGAGTAACTGAGGCAGAAGATAGGATAAGTGAGGTGGAAGATAGAATGGTGGAAATAAATGAAGCAGAGAGGAAAAAAGAAAAAAAGAATTAAAAGAAATGAGGACAACCTCAGAGACCTCTGGGACAATGTTAAATGCCCCAACATTTGAATCATAGGTGTCCCAGAAGAAGAAGACAAAAAGAAAGGGCATGAGAAAATACTTGAGGAGATAATAATTGAAAACTTCCCTAAAATGGGGAAGGAAATAGCCACCCAAGTCCAAGAAACCCAGAGTGTCCTAAATAGGATAAACCCATGGTGAAACACCCCAACACACATATTAATCAAATTAACAAAGATCTAACACAAAGAACAAATATTAAAAGCAGCAAGGGAAAAACAACAAATAACATACAAGGGAATTCCCATAAGGATAACAGCTGATCTTTCAATAGAAACTCTTCAGGCCAGAAGGGAATGGAAGACATACTTAAAGTGATGACAGAGAAAAACCTATGACCCAGATTGCTATGCCCAACAAGGATCTCATTCAAATATGAAGGAGAAATCAAAAGCTTTACAGACAAGCAAAAGCTGAGAGAATTCAGCACCACCAAACCAGCTCTTCAACAAATGCTTAAGGATCTTTTCTAGACAGGAAACAGAGCAAAGGTTAATAAACTCGAACCCAAAACAACAAAGTAAATGGCAATGGGATCATACTTATCAATAATTACCTTAAATGTAAATGGGTTGAATGCCCCAACCAAAAGACAAAGACTGATTGAATGAATACAAAAACAAGACCCCTATATATGCTTTTACAAGAGACCTACCTCAAAACAAGGGACACATACAGACTGAAAGTGAAGGTCTGGAAAAAGATATTTCATGGAAATGGAGACCAAAAGAAAGCAGGGGTAGCAATACTCATATCAGATAAAATAGACTTTGAAATAAAGGCCACAAAAAGAGACAAAGAAGGGCACTACATCATGATCAAGGGGTCAATCCAAGAAGAAGATATAACAATTATAAATATATATGCACCCAACATAAGAGCACCACAATATGTAAGGCAAATGCTAACAAGTATGAAAGGGAAAATTAACAGTAACACAATAATATGTATCTGTAATACACCTATGGATATATCAACTAAACAGAAAATTAGCAAGGAAACACAAACTTTAAATGATACAATGGATCAGTTAGACCTAATTGATATCTATAGGACATTTCACCCCAAAACAATGAATTTCACCTTTTTCTCAAGTGCACACAGAACATTCTCCAGGATAGATCACATCCTAGGCCATAAACCTAGCCATGGTAAATTCAAAAAACTGAAATCATTTCAAGCATCTTTTCTGATCAGAATGCAGTAAGATTAGATGTCAACTACAGGGGAAAAAAGCTATTAAAAGTGTAAACATATGGAGGCTAACAACATACTTCTGAATAACCAAAAAATCACAGAAGAAATAAAAAATAAATCAAAATATGCATAGAAATGAATGAAAATGAAAACACAACAACCCAAAACCTATGGGATTCAGTAAAAGCAGTGCTAAGGGGAAGGTTCATAGCAATACAAGCTTACCTCAAGAAACAAGAGAAACATCAAATAAATAACCTAACTCTACACCTAAAGCAACTAGAAAAAAGACAAATGAAGAACCCCACAGTTAGTAGAAGGAAGGAAATCCTAAAAATTAGGTGGAAATAAATGAAAGAGAAACAAAGGAGACTATAGCAAAAATCAACAAAACTAAAAGCTGGTTCTTTGAGAAGGTAAATAAAATAGACAAACCATTAGCCAGACTCATCAAGAAAAAAAGGGAGAAGAATCAAATCAACAAAATCAGAAGTGAAAAACGGAGAAATCAAAACAGACAACCCAGAAATACAAAAGGATTATAAGAGACTACTATCAGCAACTATATGCCAATAAAATGGACAATGTGGAAGAAATGGACAAATTCTTAGAAAAGTATAACCTTCCAAAACTGAACCAGAAGAAATAGAAAATCTTAACAGACCCATCACAAGCATGGAAATCAAAACTGTAATCAAAAATCTTCCAACAAACAAAAGCCCAGGACCAGATGGCTTCAAGGATGAATAATACCAAAAATTTAAAGAATAGCTAACACCTATCCTACTCAAACTCTTTCAGAAAATTGCAGAGGGAGGTAAACTTCCAAAGCTATTATATGAGGCCACCATCACCCTAATACCAAAACCAGACAAAGATGCCACAAAAAAAGAAAATACAGGCCAATATCAATGATGAACATAGATGCAAAAATCCTCAACAAAATTCTAGCAAACAGAATCCAACAACATATTAAAAAGATCATACATCATGACCAAGTGGGCTTTATCCCAGGGATGCAAGGATTCTTCAATATTCACAAATCAATCAATGTGATATACCACATTAACAAATTGAAAGATAAAACCATATGATTATCTCAATAGATGCAGAGAAAGCCATTGACAAAATTCAACATTCATTTATGATAAAAACCCACCAGAACAGGCATGGAAGGACCTCAACATAACAAAAAGCCATATGTGATAAACCCACAGCAAACATTATCCTCAATGGTGAAAAATTGGAAGCATTTCCCCTAAAGTCAGGAACAAGACAAGGGTGCCCACTCACACCACTACTATTCAACATAGTTTTGGAAGTTTTGGCCACAGCAATCAAAGCAGAAAAGAAATAAAAGGAATCCAGATTGGAAAAGAAGAAGTAAAACTCTCACTGTTTGCAGATGACATGATCCTCTACATAGAAAACCCTAAAGACTCCACCAGAAAATTACTAGAGCTAATCAATGACTATAGTAAAGTTGCAGGATATAAAATTAACATGCAGAAATCCCTTGCATTCCTATACACTAACAATGAGAAAACAGAAAGAGAAATTAAGGAAAAATTCCATTCACCATTGCAATGAAAAGAATAAAGTACTTAGAAAAATGTCTACCTAAAGAAACAAAAGCCCTATATATATATAAAACTATAAAACACTGATGAAAGAAATCAAAGAACAGAAATAGATGGAGATATATACCATATTCATGGATCGGAAGAATCAATAGAGTGAAAATGAGTGTACTACTCAAAGCAATCTATAGATTCAATGCAATCCCTATCAAGCTACCAATGATATTTTTCAGAGAACTAGAACAAATGCTTTCACAACTTGTATGGAAATACAAAAGACCTCGAATAGCCAAAGCAATCTTGAGAAAGAAGAATGGAACTGCAGGAATCAACCTGCCTGGCTTCAGATTATACTACAAAGTTATAGTCATCAAGACAGTATGGTACTGGCACAAAGATCAATGGAAAAAAACAGAAAGCCCAGAGATAAATCCACACACCTATGGACATCTTATCTTTGACAAAGGAGGCAAGAATATACAGCGGAGGAAAGACAATCTCTTTAACAAGTGGTGCTGGGGAAACTGGTCAACCACTTGTAAAAGAATGAAACTAGAACGCTTTCTGACACCATATACAAAAATAAACTCAAAATGGATTAAAGATCTAAATGTAAGACCAGAAACTATAAAACTCCCAGAGGAAAACATAGGCAAAACACTCTCTGGTGTAAATCACAGCAGGATCCTCTATGAGCCACCTCCCAGAATATTGGAAATAAAAGCAAAAATAAACAAATGGGACCTAATGAAACTTAAAAGCTTTTGCATAACGAAGGAAACTATAAGCAAGGTGAAAAGACAGCCTTCAGAATGGGAGAAAATAATAGCAAGCAAAGCAACTGACAAAGAATTAGTCTCAAAAATACACAAGCAGCTTCTGCAGTTCAATTCCAGAAAAATAAATGACCCAATCAAAAAATGGGCCAAAGAACTAAACAGACATTTCTCCAAAGAAGACATACAGATGGCTAACAAACTCATGAAAAGATGCTCAACATCACTCATTATCAGAGAAATGCAAATCAAAACCACAATGAGGTAACCTACATCTCACGCTGGTCAGAATGGCTGCTATCAAAAAGTCTACAGACAATAAATGCTGGAGAGTGTGCAGAGAAAATGGAACCCTGTTACACTGTTGGTGGGAATGCAAACTAGTACAGCCACTATGGAGAACACTGTGGAGATTCCTTAAAAAACTGGAAATAAAACTGCCATATGACCCAGCAATCCCACTGCTGGGCATACACACTGAGGAAACCAGAATTGAAAGAGACACGTGTACCCCAATGTTCATCACAGCACTGTTTACAATAGCCAGGACATGGAAGCAACCTAGATGTCCATTGGCAGATGAATGGATAAGAAAGCTGTGGTACATATACACAATGGAATATTACTCAGCTATTAAAAAGAATGCATTTGAATCAGTTCTAATGAGGTGGATGAAACTGGAGCCTATTATATAGAGTGAAGTAAGCCAGAAAGAAAAACACCAATACAGTATATTAATGCATCTATATGGAATTTAGAAAGGTGGTAACTGATGCTGGGAGGGATTGGGGGCAGAAGGAGAAGGGGACGACAGAGGATGAGATGGCTGGATGGCATCCCCAACTCGATGGGCATGAGTTTGAGTAAACTCTGGGAGCTGGTGATGGACAGGGAGGCCTGGTGGGCTGTGGTTCATGGGGCCACAAAGAGTCGGACATGACTGAGCGACTGAACTAAAGTGAACTGAACTGAATGATGACTATATGCAAGACAGCAAAAGAGACACAGATGTAAAGAACAGACTTTTGGACTCTGTGGGAGAAGGCAAGGGTGGGACAATTTGAGAGAATAGCATTGAAACATGTATATTATTATATGTGAAACAAATCACCAGTCCAGGTTCAATGCATGAGACAGGGTGCTCAGGGCTGGTGCACTGGGATGACCCTGAGGGATGCTATGGGGAGGGAGGTGGGAGGGGGTCAGGACGGGGGACACATGTACACCCGTGACTGATTCATGTGAATAATGGCAAAAATCACTACAATGTTGTAAATTAGTTAGCCTCCAATTAAATAAATAAATTTAAAAAATTAAGTTGCAACAGAATTCAAACATAAAGAATGAACAAAATAAAATTAATTAATTTACAAAAAAGAAAAAAGAGGAGCTTCCCATATTTATAGGGCTAAACATATCCATAGCTCAAATAAAAGAGAAAATAAAAAGGGGATTTCAGGAGAGAGTGTAGCATCTCTCAGTGTTTCTCTAAGTGTAACCTCCTGCAAGCCCCACAGGGAGTGAGGGGCTCTGGGCTGGGCCACCGGGCAGAACTGTATTGAGTGGCTGTTCCTAAATACAAGGGAGTCTGCGAAGACAAGCATTTTCAGCTGAGCACATCATTTCCCTGAGCATAGTCCAGGTTATGTAGCAAAAAAAAAAAAAAAAAAAAGGAGGGGGTGGGGGGTAGAGGGATGGAAATGAGTGTTGGTTGAGAGTCAACACTGTCCTCCAAGCCAGGGGATCAAGACAAGGTCTTTAATCTTTCTGGCCTCAGTTTCTTCAGTCATAAAATGAGTATTGGACTAGATACAATAATTCCAAACTTTTTAATATTAAGAGCCCCTAATAGCAGATGATAGTCAACTCCTTACCTTATTTCCATTTCAGAGGCCCACAAGATCTCATTGAAGTCTCATATTTAATCTTAAAAAAAAAAAAAAAACTCCTGTTTTTCATGGAAAGTCATAATATGTTTTGTTTCATGTAAAAATAGCTTTTCTAAATCTACGAGTAAAATATCTACATGTTTGTCCTGTGTCCTTCCCCACACCCACTCCTCAGGGCGTGTGTTCCTCAATTTGAGAAACTCTTAAATTCAGTGCTGAGCACTGAACTTCTAGCTTCCACAGCAGAAGGACATGCTGTGAGGACTGACCAGTACAGATGGCTAGGACAGTGTCCAGTCTTACTGAAGCCTGAGTTTGCACTTTCTTGAAAGACAGGCCAGTTAGACCTGCTGGACATGTGCCGACAGAGCACAGCTGTCCTCTGCACCCAAGAACTTGGAGCTCTGCCTCCTAATCACAGTCGCTTTGGCTAATGTGCTATTGGCTGGGGAGTCCTTGAGTGAATATTGGAAATAATCATTGGCCTGGTCACCTGATAATGTAGGAGGATCAGGGGGCTCCTGGGGTCTGTTTCTTCCCAAGCTCCATGGGCAATGCCCAAGAAACAGACATGCTCACAGGTCGTCAAGCCAAGGGTCAAACAAGCCAGCCTGCAGCAGCGGCCTCTGCAGAGGCCTCTTTAGTTCCCACCTCTTTATCCACATATCCTGTAAGAAGAGAGACTGTGCTCCTCCCACCTACATTCCTCACTAGACGTGTCTACATCAAAACTTCTTCCCCTTTACCCAAGGCTAAAGTTTTCAAACACCCATTTTCTGTACTGGTGATGATAGAAAACCATGGATTTTGAAGAGAGGTGTCAATGGATAAACATTCTTTTACACTGTTACACAGAATATTCTGGAGATGGTAAGTGAATGCTGGGGTGGGTTGTGAGGTGCTCAGTGAGGAGATGCAGTGTCTATGCCCCTCCCCAGGCAGATTCTCAGTGGGTACCTTCTAGAGGAAGCAGACTTATTTAACTGCATCAGGCCCTGAGTCTCCTAAACACATATGCATGTAGAACTGGCTCTCATCCCTCACCTGTTAACCACAAAAAGGTGTTGTTTCCTACAAGGGGGTTTGAGGAGATGCACCCCAGATGGACTGACCTATGGACAGTCACCCAGTGGCAATCATTTCTCACCAGGACTATCAGAAAACTTCCTTGTCTCATCTTCCTGCACCCATTGGGCTTCCCTCCTTCCACAGTGAACAATGTAGCCACAATGAGCTGATCAGGACATAAACTGATTATACTTTACACACAAACACACATACAGAAAGGCTCCTTTTTTTAAAAAAATTGACATGCAATTGACATATTAAAGTAGTTTCAGATGTACAATATGATGATTCGATATTTGTATATATTGTGAAATGGTCAGCACAGTAAGTGTAGTTAATATCCAGTCATCATTCACAGTTACAAAAAACTTTTTTGTGGTGAGAACTTTCAAGATTTACTCTCTTAGCAACTTTTGAATGTACAATACAGTATCATCAACTTAGTCACTGTGCTGTGCATCACGTCCCCAGGGCTTATTTTATAACCATCTTTTGGTGTATCTTTTGACTCCACCTATTTCACCAGCTTCCTCCCTTACCCCTACTTACAGCTCTGGCAACCACCAACCTTTCTCTGTATCTGAAACTCGGTTTTTGTCTGTTTTGTTGTTGTTTTTGTTGCACATATAAATGAGATCACATGGTATTTCTTTCTCTGTCTGACTTATTTCACTTAGCATAATACTCCTGAGGTCTATCCATGTTGATACAAATGGCAAGGTTTCATTTTAAGATCCATCTTTATTCTAATAGCAATAGGTTCTGATTATCAGAAAAATTCCTAACAGGACCTGAAGAGTCCAGTCCCTGGAAGCACAGACCCTTCCTCGGGGTTTCTTTCTCACCATGCCCCTAACCTGGTCACTGTGCGCCCAGTGGGCTCCTTTCAGCTCCTCCAACCAGGTGTGTCCTTTCCCAACTCATTGTGTTCGCACCTGTTTCTTCTCCCACCTACACAGGATTCTCCCCACCTTCATATCCTTAACTGAAGCTGCCCTTCCCTCCTGGATCCCTGAGGAAGCCCTCCCCATCTCCTAGATGAGATCAATTACTCCGTTTTATACTCTTCCATGGGCTTACCTTCATTCTCTCTGGAGTTCTTTCTTCACTGATCTCCAGTAGCATATGTGGCACCTCCCGACCTGGGGAGTTCCTCTTTCAGTGTCCTGTCTTTTTCCCTTCTCATACTGTTCATGGGGTTCTCAAGGCAAGAATACTGAAGTGGTTTGCCATTCCCTTCTCCAGTGGACCACATTTTGTCAGTGGAGATCAATGGAGAAATGACTCCAGAAAGAATGAAGGGATGGAGCCAAAGCAAAAACAACACCCAGTTGTGTATGTGACTGGTGATGGAAGCACGGTTTGATGCTGTAAAGAGCAATATTGCACAGGAACCTGGAATGCTAGGTCCATGAATCAAGGCAAATTGGAAGTGGTCAAACAGGAGATGGCAAGAGTGAACATCAACATCCTAGGAATCAGCTAACTAAGATGGCCTGGAACGGGTGAATTTAACTCAGATGACCATTATATCTACTACTGTGGGCAGGAATCCCTTAGAAGAAATGGAGTCAACAAAAGAGTCCAAAATGGAATACTTGGATGCAATCTCAAAAATGACAGAATGATCTCTGTTCGTTTCCATGGCAAATCATTCAATATCACATAATCCAAGTCTATCCCCTGACCACCAACGCTGAAGAAGCTGAAAGTGAACAATTTTATGAAGACCTAAAAGACCTTCTAGAACTAATACCCAAAAAAGATGTCCTTTTCATTATAGGAGACTGGAATGCAAAAGTAGGAAGTCAAGAAATACCTGGAGTAACAGGCAAATTTGGCCTTGGAGTACAGAATGAAGCAGGGCAAAGGCTAATAGAGTTTTGCCAAGAGAACGCACTGGTCATAGCAAACACCCTCTTCCAACAACACAAGAGAAGACTCTACACATGGACATCACCAGATGGTCAACACCGAAATCAGATTGATTATCTTCTTTGCAGCCAAAGATGGAGAAGCTCTATACAGTCAGCAAAAACAAGACCGGGAGCTGACTGTGGCTTGGGTCATGAACTCCTTATTGCCAAATTCAGACTTAAATTGAAGAAAGTGGAAAAAAACCACTAGACCATTCAGATAAGATGTAAATCAAATCCTTTATGACTGTACAGTGGAAGTGAGAAATACATTTAAGGTACTAAATCTGATAGACAGAATGCCTGATGAACTATGGATGGAGGTTCATGACATTGTACAGGAGACAGGAATCAAGACCATCCCCAAGAAAAAGAAATGCAAAAAGGCAAAATGGTTGTCTGAGGAGGCCTTACAAATAGCTGTGAAAAGAAGGGAAGTGAAAAGCAAAGGAGAAAAGGAAAGATATACCCATTTGAATGCAGAGTTCCAAAGAATAGCAGGAGAGATAAGAAAGCCTTCCTTAGTGATCAATGCAAAGAAATAGAGGAAAACAATAGAATGGGAAAGACTAGAGATCTCTTCAAGAAAATTAGATACCAAGGGAATATTTCATGCAAAGATGGGCTCAATAAAGGACAGAAATGGTATGGACCTAACAGAAGCAGAAGATATTAAGAAGAGGTGGCAAAAATACACAGAAGAACTGTACAAAAAAGATCTTCACGACCCAGATAATCACGATGGTGTGATCACTCACCTAGAGCCAGACATCCTGGAATGTGAAGTCAAGTGGGCCTTAGGAAGCATCACTATGAACAAAGCTAGTGGAGGTGATGGAATTCCAGTTGAGCTATTTCAAATCCTGAAAGATGATGCTGTGAAAGTGCTGCACTCAATATGTCGACAAATTTGGAAAACTCAGCAGTGGTCACAGGACTGGAAAAGGTCAGTTTTCATTCCAATCCCAAAGAAAGGCAATCCCAAAGAATGCTCAAACTACCACACAATTGCACTCATCTCACATGCTAGTAAAGTAATGCTTAAAATTCTCCAAGCCAGGCTTCAGCAATATGTGAACTGTGAACTTCCAGATGTTCAAGCTGGTTTTAGAAAAGGCAGAGGAACCAGAGATCAAATTGCCAACATCCGCTGGATCATCAAAAAAGCAAGAGAGTTCCAGAAAAACATCTATTTCTGCTTTATTGACTATGCCAAAACCTTTGTGGATCACAATAAACTGTGGGAAATTCTGAAGGAGATGGGAATATCAGACCACCTGACCTGCCTCTTAAGAAACCTGTATGCAGGTCAGGAAACAACAGTTAGAACCTGACATGGAACAACAGACTGGTTCCAAATAGGAAAAGAAGTACATCAAGGCTGTATATTGTCACCCTGTTTATTTAACTTATACGCAGAGTACATCATGAGAAATGCTGGGCTGGATGAAGCACAAGCTGAAATCAAGATTGCCGGGAGAAATACCAATAACCTCAGATATGCAGATGACACCACCCTTATGGCAGAAAGTGAAGAAGAACTAAAAAGCCTCTTGATGAAAGTGAAAGAGGAGAGTGAAAAAGTTGGCTTAAAGCTCAACATTCAGAAAACTAGGATCATGACATCTGGTCCCATCACTTCATGGCAAATAGATGGGGAAACAGTGGAAACAGTGGCTGACTTTATTTTTCTGGGCTCCAAAATCACTGCAGATGGTGAATGCAGCCATGAAATTAAAAGATGCTTACTCCTTGGAAGGAAAGTTATGACCAACCTAGACAGCATATTAAAAAGCAGAGACATTACTTTGTCAACAAAGGTCTGTCTAGTCAAGGCTATGGTTTTTCCAGTGATCATGTATGGATGTGAGAGTTGGACTATAAAGAAAGCTGAGCACCAAAAGAGATTGATGCTTTTGAACTGTGGTGTTGGAGAAGACTCTTGAGAGTCCCTTGGACTGCAAGGAGATCCAACCAGTCCATCCTAAAGGAGCTCAGTCCTGGGTGTTCATTGGAAGGACTGATGTTGAAGCTGAAACTCCAATACTTTGGCCACCTGATACAAAGAGCTGACTCATTTGAAAAGACCCTGATGCTGGGAAAGATTGAGGGCAGGAGGAGAAGGGGACGACAGAGGATGAGATGGTTGGATGGCATCCCCGTCTTGATGGACTTGGGTTTGGGTGAACTTCAGGAGTTGGTGATGGACAGGGAGGCCTGGCATGCTGTGCTTCATGGGGTCACAAAGACTCGGACACGACTGAGCGACTGAACTGAACTGAACTGAATGGACTTACCTGGTGGCTCAATGGTAAAGAATCCTCCTGCAATGCAGGGGTCACAGGAGATGCAGGTTCAGTCCCTGGGTTGGGAAGATCCTCTGGAGGAGGGCAGGGCAACCCGCTCCCTTACTCTTGCTGGAGAATCCCATGGACAAAGGAGACTGGCAGGCTACAGTCCAGAGGGTCACAAAGACTCAGATATGACTGAAGCCACTTAGCATGCACACATGTTGTCCCAGCTACTTGTACTTCCTTTGATACCAATTACAGTTGTAATTGGGATTCCCAGGTGGCTTGTGGTAAAGAATCCATCTGCCAGTGCAAGAGACACAGGAGACGTGGGTTTGATCCCTGGGTCAGGAGGATCCCCTGGAGAAGGAAACGGCAACCCACTCCAGTATTCTTGCTGGAAAATCCCATGGACAGAGGAACTTGGCAGTCCACAGGGTCACAAAGAGTCGGACAGACAGAACTGAGTGACTGAGCACACACATACAGTTGTAATTCTGCTTTTACTTGAGTGTTTGTAACTATTGTCCATCTCCTTACCAGACTGTGAACTTCCTGAGCACCAAGATTGTGTTTTCTCTTTTCCTGCTCTTCCTGATGCTTGGCACAGGCTGCCACGGGGCAACACCAATGGCAGTTATTTCCAAAGGGGTTGCATGGTCTCAGGAAGACACCTGTAGCTGGGGCTCCATTTTTCTTCTATAAAATGAGCATGGTAACAATGTTTCACGCAGGCTGTAGTCATAAAAGATACAAGGATCTGTTGTTCATATTTGCTTGCACAAAAGTTCACACAACGAACCTGAACCCTTTAAATATATTGTTTTTGCTTTCTGCATTCAGTGTCTTAGCTATATATTTTTCTTTTTTAACCTTATCAATATTTCTGAGTACAGTACCAACAGTGCATCCAGAACTGTCCAAGATATAGTGATCATGATCTGTATTCAGGGAACTTATTATTGTGTGTAAATGATATTAATCTTGATGGAATCAAATAACAGTATGGGTTTTCTGAGGTGTGTACTCACTTATTACCTCTCCTGTTAAGGTCCTAACCTGGATAAGCAGCCTCTGTTATCTTTTCTTTACAGGTGGAGACCTGGAGGCAAATAGATGTGGCTTAACTTGCCCAAGGTCAGAAAGCAAGGAAGAAAGGAGGGAAGGATAACCATGGCTTGCATTTGTAAAGGGCTTTCCCTACTGAAAAATTCAAAGCTCTTAGCAATGCACAATTTAATTCATCATTTCAACAATGCTATGGAGTTTAACAAAAAGTACTGATTTCCGTAAGAGGGAAAGGTTTTGAAATATACTTGTGTAGTTAACTTCATAACCTTCTAGAAAGATCAGATTTTAAAAGTCATATTTTCATAACACTCAAATAGGTATTATTATGAACTTACTGAGAGTTCCAGGTCAAAGCAATTACTCAGGGCAGGATTCTCCCAGCCAAATTTCTTACTCCCTGCTCCTTAAGTTTAAATCAGAGCAGAAGACACAAGATGGACATTTAAAGAGGATGAGTATGAATCTGGAGTCCCTCATACATGATTCTTATCTATCTTTAGCACTATGACCTTAGGCAAGAAATTTGACCATGAATAAGCCTGTTTTCTCATTATTCAAATAGGGATAATAACTCAACTGCAACTTATCATGTAAATATTAAAGAGAAATCAGGTGCCCAGCATTGTGTCTGGACCAAATAGCTGTTTAATAGTGACTGACATTAGTATTTACATCTGCTAATAATAATAAATGGTTTCTTCAGCTTTTAAAGTTGTAAACAGATGGCCAAGTTAGGCAAGAAATTCTAAAGATGCATGGAGTTTAGTTAAAAGTGAAAAGGAGGGTCAGTCAAGACTGGATAGCAAGGTCTGTCCTCTGGCTGGAGTCCCAGTTTTTCATTCAAGGGCCTGCCCCTTCCCCTCTCTAGCTCCTATGGGATTCATGCAGGTGAATCTGGGGCCAAAGCTAAAGAAAGCTTTCCCCAGGTTGGGCCTGAGGTATGGGGAGCAAATGTGGAGAAAGATGAACCCTGGAAAGATTTCTCTGTTATCTCAAGCCACAAATAGATCAAAGAACAAAACAAAAACAAGGCAAGTTCTAACTTTAGGAATCTGCAGGAGATGCACCTAAGGGAATATTCCTGGGAATATGCTTTTCTGAGAACACCAAAGCCAAACCTTCCTGGAAAATAACCAGGGAACTTCCACACTGCCCAAGATGTGGCATGTTGTCTGAAAGCCCATCTGTTAAGGAAATTCTTACTAGGCAGATAAGATGTTTCTTCTAACACAAGTGGACACTCAACAGTCTACTGCTTAGTGTCAAATGGTTCAGTCCCATCTCTTGTCCTAATATCCAGCTGGAAGGAAAGTTCCAAAAAGTCAAGTCTAGGAGGGAGAATCACTTTGGAAGTGATGGCATCATTTGGTGGGAACTCTTGGAGCCTGTCCACTGGAAACATGAAGGAGGAGGCAGTGAAAACCCAGGAGGCTGTGCTGATTGAAAGATGGGCAAAAGAATTGAATCAATTACTATTTCACCAAAGAAGATAAACAGATGATGAACAGATGCTCTGGTGTATTTTTAAGTGGTTCCCTTCCTCCAACTCCTGTCAGAGCACGAAGGGATTTTTCTCCAGTATTTACTGTGGGGAACTGATGAACTTATGGAGGTAAAACCCACAAAAATATTAGTGGGTCCCTCTGGTATTTTAAACTAATCCGACTTGCCCACAAGTGGCCTCCAGTGATTTGTCAATAACAGATAAAGTTTCCATACCTCACCACTGGTTTCTGTGGAGGATTTAAACTCCTGAGTTTCTACTCTGTAAGCTGAAATCTTGAGTTTGTTCAGGAACTGAGAGGAAATTCCTGTCTTCAAGAAGGCAGGACCCTCTTCCAGCACAAAGGAGTGAATTACAACTGGGATAAGAAAGTCACAGTAACCTAACTCTAAGGCCATGGATATACCTAAATGAAAAGTCCTGGTCCCTAAGCTGTGACCTGGGGTAATTTACATCATAGACCTGGCAACAGCATTAGAAAAGGCACGACAGTGGTGATTTGTCACAATACCCTTATTGAGATCAAGCCCTGAGCCTTTGGCAGTGGGAGCACTGACTCCAAGACCCTAGACTACCAGAGAACTAACCCTCAGTTCAGTTCAGTTCAGTTCAGTCTCTCAGTCATGTCCGACTCTTTGTGACCCCATGAATTGCAGCATGCCAGGCCTCCCTGTCCATCACAAACTCCCGGAGTTTACTCAAACTCATGCCCATTGAGTCGGTGATGCCATCCAGCCATCTCATCCTCTGTTGTCCCCTTCTCCTCCTGCCCCCAATCCCTCCCAGCATCAGGGTCTTTTCCAATGAGTCAACTCTTCCCATGAGGTGGCCAAAGTATTGGAGTTTCAGCTTCAGCATCAGTCCTTCCAATGAACACCCAGGACTGATCTCCTTCAGGATGGACTGGCTGGATCTCCTTGCAGTCCAAGGGACTCTCAAGAGTCTTCTCCAACACCACAGTTCAAAAGCATCATTTTTCAGTGCTCAGCTTTCTTCACAGTCCAACTCTCACATCCATACATGATCACTGGAAAAACCATAGCCTTGACCAGATGGACCTTTGTTGGCAAAGTAATGTCTCTGCTTTTTAATATGCTATCTAGGTTGGTCATAACTTTCCTTCCAAGGAGTAAGCGTCTTTTAATTTCATGGCTGCAATCACCATCTGCAGTGATTTTGGAGCCCAGAAAAATAAAGTCTGACACTGTTTCCACTGTCTCCCCATCTATTTGCCATGAAGTGATGGGACCAGATGCCATGATCTTAGTTTTCTGAATGTTGAGCTTTAAGCCAACTTTTTCACTCTCCTCTTTCACTTTCATCAAGAGGCTTTTTAGTTCCTCTTCACTTTCTGCCATGAGGGTGGTGTCACCTGCATATCTGAAGTTATTGATATTTCTCCCAGCAATCTTGATTCCAGCTTGTGCTTCTTCCAGCCCAGCGTTTCTCATGATGTACTCTGCATATAAGTTAAATAAACAGGGTGACAATATACAGCCTTGACATACTCCTTTTCCTATTTGGAACCAGTCTGTTGTTCCATGTCCAATTCTAACTATTGCTTCCTGACCTGCATACAGGTTTCTCAAGAGGCAGGTCAGGTGGTCTGATATTCCCATCTCCTTCAGAATTTTCCACAGTTTATTGTGACCCACACAGTCGAAGGCTTTGACATACATAGTCAATAAAGCAGAAATAGATGTTTTTCTGGAACTCTCTTGCTTTTTCAATGATCCAGTGGATATTGGCAATTTGACCTCTGGTTCCTCTGCTTTTTCTAAAATCAGCTTGAACATCTGGAAGTTCTCGGTTCACATATTGCTAGGGAATATCAAATAGTGAGAACTCACACAAAGGAAACCACTTGAATACAAGACCCGGCATCACCCAACCACCAGTAGCACCCTGTGCAGGATGCCTCATCTAAACAATAAACAAAACAAAAATACAAACCCAATCATCAGCAGACAGGATTACCACCTCACTCAGCCTTTCCCAACAGAGAAAAACAAACAAATAAACAGCAACAGTAACAACAACAACAACAAAATGAAGCCCTGGTGGCTCAGACGGTAAAAGCGTCTGCCTACAATGCGGGAGACCCGGGTTCGATCCCTGAGTCAGGAAGATCCCCTGGAGAAGGAAATGGCAGCCCACTCCAGTACTCTTGCCTGGAAAATCCCATGGACAGAGGAGCCTGGTGGACTGCAGTCCATGGGGTCGCAAAGAATCGGACATGACTGAGCGACTTCACTTTCACTTTCCTTTCATAGGAAGCTTACACAAACCACTGGACCAACCTTAGGAGAGCAGAAACCAAAAGGAAGAAAGAATTCACCTTGAAGCCTGGGAAAAGGAGACCTCAAACACAATAAGTTAAAAAAAAATAATGAAAAGACAGAGAAATACTACACAAATGAAGGAACAAACTAGAAACACAGAAGTCCAAATAAATGAAGAGGAAATAGGCAAACTACCTGAAAAAGAATTCAGAATAATGATAGTAAAGATGATCAAAAACCTTGAAAACAAAATGGAGAAAATGCAAGAATCAATTAACAAAGACCTAGAAGAATTAAAGAATAAACATACAGACAAACAACACAATTACTGAAATTAAAAATACTCTGGGGGTGGTCCTAAGACGGCGGATGAGTAGGACAGGGAGACTACTTTCTCCCCCACAAATTCATGGAAAGAACATTTGAACACCAAGCAAATTCCACAAAACAACTTCTGAATGCTGGCAGAGGACATCAGGCACCCAGAAAGGCAGCCCATTGTCTTCGAAAGGAGGTAGGACAAAATATAAAAGATAAAAACAGAGACAAAAGAGGTGGGAATGGAAATCCGTCCCAGGAAGGGAGTCTTAAAAAAGAGAGAAGTTTCCAAACACCAGGAAACACTCTCTCCGGTGGGTCTGTGGTGAGCCTTGGAATCTCAGAAGTCAAAATAACTGGGAGGAAAAATAAATAAATAACTAAAACCCACAGATTACTTGTGCCTAACAGCAACTCCCAGCAGAGCAGCAGCCCAGACGCTCCCATCCCCCACTAGCAAGTGGGGGCTGGACAGGGAGGCGCAGGCTGCATTGCTTAGGGTAAGGACCGGGCCTGAATGCCCTGAGGGCAATCTGAGGGAACTAGCTTGAGATAGCAACCCAGACTGTGGGATAGCTATCCCGCGAAAAGCCCTAACCTAAGACACCTCCAGGCCCGCTCACAGAACAAAGGACTGAGCAGAGCTAGCCGGCTGCGGACCGGCCCATCCCCCACCGGAGACAGGCAGGCGAGGGCAGCCAGAGCCAGAAGGGGGCAATCGCGGCCCCAGAGAGGCATCTTCTACCAAACTGCAAGCAGGCTTCGTTGCTAACCAAGACTTCTTGGGATTCTGGAAGGTCGACACCTGCCGGGAGGGTCGCAGCCAGAGATCAGCTCCCCAGAAGAGACACATGGCACACCTGAGAAGGCACGCCCATTGTACACCCAGAAAACCGAGCGGCTGGGACGGGGGAGGCGATAAGTCACAGCCTTCAACTGGGGGCGACTGTGCTTGCCAAGCACCTGGTCACCTGAGCTGCTCGGACCTGGGACGGGCACAAAACGCAGGCCCAACCAAGTCTGCGCCTTTGTGGAGTACCCGAGAACCTGAACCTGAGTGGCTGTTTGTGGGAATGCAAACTAGTACAGCCAGTATGGAGAACACTGTGGAGATTTCTTAAAAAACTGGAAATAGAACTGCCATATGACCCAGCAATCCCACTCCTGGGCATACACACCGAGGAAACCAAATCTGAAAGAGACACGTGTATCCCAATGTTCATCGCAGCACTGTTTATAATAGCTAGGACATGGAAGCAACCTAGATGTCCATCAGCAGATGAATGGATAAGAAAGCTGTGGTACATATACACAATGGAATATTACTCAGCCATTAAAAAGAATACATTTGAATCAGTTTTAATGAGGTGGATGAAACTGGAGCCTATTATACAGAGTGAAGTAAGCCAGAAAGAAAAACACCAATACAGTATACTAACCACATATATATGGAATTTAGAAAGATGGTAACGATAACCCTGTATGCGAGACAGCAAAAGAGACACAGATGTATAGAACAGTCTTTTGGACTCTGTGGGAGAGGGCGAGGGCGGGATGATATGGGAGAATGACATTGAAACATGTAAATTATCATATGTGAAACGAATCACCAGTCCAGGTTCAATGCATGATACAGGGTGCTTGGGGCTGGTGCACTGGGATGACCCAGAGGGATGGGATAGGGAGGGAGGTGGGGGGGGGGGGGCTCAGGATGGGGAATGCATGTACACCCATGGCAGATTCATATCAATGTATGGCAAAACCAATACAATATTGTAAAGTTAAAAAAAAAATCAACAACAAAATTCTCTGGAAGGAATCAATATCAGAATATCTGAAGCAGAGGAACGAATCAGTGAGCTGGAAGATAAAGTGGTGGAAATAACTTCTGAAGAGCAGAATAAAGGAAAAAGAATGAAAAGAACTGAGGACAGTCTCAGAGACCTCTGGGACAATATCAAATGCACCAACATTCAAATTATAGGGGTCTGAGAAGAAGAAGAGAAAAAAAAGGATGTGAGAAAATTTTTGAAGAGATTATAGTTTAAAATTTCCCCAACATGGAAAAAGAAATAGTCAATCAAGTCCAAGAGGCACAAAGAGTCCCATAAAATATAAATCCAAGGAGAAACATGCCAAGACACATACTAATCAAACTAACAAAGACTAAATGCAAAGAAAGAACTTTAAAAGCAGCAAGGGAGGAGCAATAAGTAACATACAAGGGAAACTCCATATGCTTAACAGCTGATCTATCAGCAGAAACTCTGCAGGACAGAAGGGAATGGCAGGATATATTTAAAGTATTGAAAGGGAAAAATCTACAGCCAAGATTACTGTAACTGGCATGGATCTCATTGAAAATTAATGGAGAAAAAAAAAAAGCTTTTCAGACAAGCAAAAGTTAAGAGAATTCAGTACCACCAAATCAGCTTTACAAAAAGTCTTAAAGGGACTTACATAGTCAACAAACAGAAGAGAAGAAAAAGATCAACAAAATCAACCCCAAACAATTAAGAAAATAGCAACAGGAACATATATATCAATAATTACTTTAAATGTAAACAGATTAAATGCTCCAACCAAAAGACACAGGCTGGCTGAATGAATATAAAAACAAGACATATATATATGCTGTCTATGAGAAATCCACTTTAGACGTCAAGACACATATAGACTGAAAGTGAGAGGATGGAAAAATATACTCCCTGCAAATGGGAAGCAAAAGAA
This sequence comes from Odocoileus virginianus, assembly GCF_023699985.2. Classification (NCBI taxonomy): domain Eukaryota; kingdom Metazoa; phylum Chordata; class Mammalia; order Artiodactyla; family Cervidae; genus Odocoileus; species Odocoileus virginianus. The sequence continues at coordinate 837,344 of NW_027224331.1, forward strand.
AGCTGGAGTAGCAACCCTCATATCAGACAGAACAGACCCTAAAGCAGAGAAGGTCACAGAGATGAGGAAGGACACTGCATGATGACCAAGGGGTCAGTCCAAGAGGAGGACCTGACAACCTCAAATATCTATGCACCCCACACAGGAGCACCTCAATACACAAGACAAACACTAACAGACATAAAAGGAGAAATGACAGTAACACAATAATAGTAGGAGACTTTAACACCCCACTCACACCAATGGACAGATCATCAAAACAGAAAATTAATAAGGAAACACAAGTCTTAAATGATACATTAGATGAGATGGATCTCATTGATATCTTCAGGACATTCCATCCAAATGCAGAAGAATACACCTTCTTCTCAAGTGCATGTGGAACATTCTCCAGGATAAACCACCTCTTGGGTCACAAATCAAGCCTCAGTAAATTTAATAAAATTGAAATCATATCAAGCATCTTCTCTGACCACAACACTATGAGACTAGATATCAATTACAAGAAAAAAAAACTGTAAGAAACACAAACACATGGAGATTAAACAACACATTTCTAAATAACCAACAGGTTACTGAAGAAATCAAAAGGGAAATCAAAAAATATCTAGAAACAAATAACAATGAAAACACCGTGACTCAAAACCTATGGGATGCAGCAAAAGCAGTTCTAGGAGGGAAATTTATAGCAATACAATTCTACCTCAAGAAACCAAGAAAAACATCGAATAGACAACCTAACTTTACACCTAAAACAACTGGAAAAAGAAGAACAAAAAACCCCAAAGTTAGTAGAAGGAAAGAAATCATAAAGATCTGAGCAGAAATAAATGAAAAAGAAATTAAAGAAACAATAGTAAAGATTAATAAAACTAAAATCTAGTTCTTTGAGAAGATAAACAAAATTGACAAACCTTTAGCCAGACTCATCAAGAAAAGAGAGAAGAATCAAATCAACAAAATTAGAAATGAAAAAGGAGAGCTTACAACAGACAATGCAGAAATACAAAGGATTATAAGAGACTATTATGAACAACTATATGGCAATAAAATGGATAACCTGGAAGAAATGGACAGATTCTTAGAAAAGTTCAATCTTCTAAGACTGAACCAGGAAGAAATAGAAATTATGAACAACCCAATTACAAGCACTGAAATTGAAGCTGTGATCAAAAATCTCCCAAAAACAAAAGCCCAGGACCAGATGGCTTCACAGGGAGAATTCTATCAAGCATTTAGAAAAGAGCTAATGCCTATCCTTCTAAAACTTTCAAAAAATTGCAGAGGAAGGAAGACATCCAAACTCATTCTATGAGGCCACCATCACCCTGATATCAAAACCAGACAAAGACAACACAAAAAAAGAAAACTACAGGCCAATATCACTGATGAACATAGATGCAAAAATCCTCAACAAAATTTTAGCAAACAGAATTCAACAACACATCAAAAAGCTCATACACCATGATCAAGTTGGGTTTATTCCAGGGATGCAAGGATTCTTCAATATATGCAAATCAATCAATGTGATACACCATATTAACAAACTGAAAAATAAAAACCATATGATAATCTCAATAGATGCAGAAAAGGCCTTGACAACATTCAGCACCCATTTATGATTAAAACTCTTCAAAAAATGGTCATAGAAGGAACCTACCTCAACATAGTAAAGGCCATATATGATGAACCTACAGCAAACATTATTCTCAATTGTGAAAACCTGAAAGGATTCTCCTAAGATCAGGAACAAGACAAGGGTGTCCACTTTCACCACTATTATTCAACATAGTTCTGGAAGTCCTAGCTACAGAAATCAGAGAAGAAAAAGAAATAAAAGGAATCCAGATCAGAAAAGAAGAAATAAAGCTCTCATGTTTGCAGATGACATGATACTGTACATAGAAAACCTAAAGATAGTATCAGAAAATTACTAGAGCTAATCAGTGAATTTAGCAAAGTTGCAGGATACAAAATCAATATGCAGAAATCACTTTCATTTCTATATACTAACAATGAAAATTCAGAAAGAGAAATTAAGGAATCAATCCCATTCACCATTGCAACAAAAAGAATTAAATATCTAGGAATAAACTTACCTAAGGAGACAAAAGAACCATACACAGAAAATTATAAGACATTAATGAAAGAAATCAAAGATGACATAAACAGATGGAAAGATATTCCATGTTCCTGGGTAGGAAGAATCAATATTGTGAAAATGACCATACTACCAAATGCAATCTACAGATTCAATGTGATCCCTATCAAATTATCAATGACATTTTTCACAGAACTAGAACAAAAAATTTCACAATTCACATGGAAACACAAAAGACCCCGAATAGCCAAAGCAGTCTTGAGAAAGAAGAATGGAGCTGGAGGAATCAACCTTCCTGACTTCAGATTATACTACAAAGCTACAGTCATCAAGACAGTATGGTACTGGCACAAAAACAGAAATATAGACCAATGGAACAAGATAGAAAGCCCAGAAATAAACCCATGCACCTATGGGTACCTTATTTTTGACAAAGGAGGCAAAAATATACAATGGGGCAAAGACAGCCTCTTCAATAAATGGTGCTGGGAAAACTGGACAGCTACATGTAAAAGAATGAAATTAGAACACTTCCTAACACTATACACAAAGATAAACTCAAAATGGATTAAAGACCTAAATGTAAGACCAGAAACTATAAAAGTCTTAGAGGAATAACACAGGCAGAACACTCGGCATAAATCTAAGCAAGATCCTCTATGCCCCACCTCCTAGAGTAATGGTAATAAAAACAAAAGTAAGCAAGTGGGACCTGGTTAAACTTAAAAGCTTTTGCACAGCAAAGAAAACCATAAGCAAGATGAAAAGACAACTCTCAGAATGGGAGAAAGCAATCACAAATGAAACAACTGATAGAGAATTAATTTGCAAAATATACAAGCAGCTCATACAACTCAATAGCAGAAAAACAAACAACCCAATCAAAAAGTGGGCAAAAGATCTAAACAGACATTTCTCCAAAGAAGATATACAGATGGCTAACAAACACATGAAAAGATGCTCAACATTGCTCATTATTAGAGAAATGTGAATCAAAACTACAATGAGATATCACCTCATACCAGTCAGAATGGCCATCATCAAAAAGTCTACAAACAATAAATGCTGGAAGAGGGTGTAGAGAAAAGGGAACACTCTTGCACTGTTGATGGGAATGTTAAATTGATACAGCCACTATGGAAGATGGTATGGAGATTCCTTAAAAAACTAGGAATAAAACCACCATATGACCCAGCAATCCTACTCCTAGGCATATACCCTGAGGAAACCAAAATTGAAAAAGACACATGTATCCCATTGTTCATTGCAGCACTATTTACAATAGCTAGAACATGGAAGCAACCTAGATGTCCATTGACAGATGAATGGATAAAGAAGCTGTGGTACATACACACAATGGAATATTACTCAGCCATAAAAAGGAATGCATTTGAGTCAGTTCTAATGAGGTGAATGAACCTAGAGCCTATTATACAGAGTGAAATAAGTCAGAAAGAGAAAGGTAAATATCATATTCTAACACATATATACGGAATCTAGAAAAATGGTACTGAAGAACTTATTTACAGGGCAGCAATGGAGAAACAGACACAGAGAATAGACTTATGGACATGGGGAGAGGGGAGGAGAGGGTGAGATGTATGGAAAGAGTAACATGGAAATTTACATTACCATATGTAAAATACATAGCCAACAGGAATTTGTTGTATGCCTCAGGAAACTCTAACACTGTGAGGAAACTCTATGTCAATTGGGACGGATGGGATGGGGAGGAAGATGGGAGGGGTGTTCAGGAGAGAGGGGATATATATATATATACCTATGGCTGATTCATGTTGAGGTTTGACAGAAAACAACAAAATTCTGTGAAGCAATTATCCTTCAATAAAGAAATCAATTAATTGAATAGAAAGAAGATAAGCAAATGGTAAATAAGCACATGACAAACCACCTGAGCCGCCCATCCAGCCTGACCCCTACCCTCACCCCATGTAAAGAACATGCTTGTCCCCACTTGGGGAATAAGCAAGCAAGGGAATTGGTTGCTTGTTCTCACTTCTCCCCTGCACCCAACTGCTTCATGGGCCTCAGAATTTCTTGCCTTGCCAGAATTTCTTGTCTGTCCTCTAGTCAATTTCTATTGATTAAAGAGGCAAAGAATCCTGATCAGTAACACTACCTATCAGAGTGACTTTGTAAAAAAAAATAGTTATAACACCAAGTGCTGGTGAGGATGTGGAGAAACTGTGTCATGCATCATTGCTGGTGAAAATGTAAAATGGTACAGCTACTCTGAAAAACCATTTGGATACCTCAGCCTACCAGTGAGAAAAGAGTTGTCATGAATAGTGCCTGAGTGGATAGGCTAGGTTATGCTGCAGTAACAGAAACACAAAAATGTCAGTGGCTTAAACAATAAAATAGGTTTTGTTAATGGAAGTTAGTCAGACATGGTGGCTGAGAGAGTCGTCACACATACTTTTCCAGTTACCATGGCAAGACAGTGGGGACTTCACAAGCTACACCAACTCTGAAAGCCCCTGCCCTGAAGTTGCCCACATCTTCACATCCTCACTGCCGCTCACATTTTTAGGGCCAAACAAGGATGTATCCACCTACTTCAGGAAGGGGAACAGGAAGTTTGGAGTCAGAATAGGGGTCACTATGGTGTCATCAAGCACAACTGTCTCAGCTACAAAGGAGAGGACCTGGGTTTGAAGCTCTATCAGGATCTCAGAGCTGAAACCTGGCCCCAACTCGAGACCTATCTTCCCACAGGAAGGGTCTCCATGGTCCGGTGTTTGTAACTCCTAACAAAGGGCTGCAGGAGAGCTCGAGTGCTAACTGATTATGACTCAAACTTGTCTTGACCAGGAAATGGAAGGCACATGGGGGAAATTCTTTTGCTGTAACACCTGTCAAATATTTCTGAGTTTTGGGCTCTTTGCTTTAGAAAGATCTTCCCTAGTAGCTCAGCTGCTAAAGAATCTGCCTGCAATGCAGGAGACCCCAGTTCGATTCCTGGGTCAGGAAGATCCCCTGGAGAAGGGATAGGCTACCCACTCCAGTATTCTTGCCTGGAGAATTCCATGGACAGAGGAGCCTGGCAGGCTATAGTCTGTGGAGTCATAAAGAATTAATTAGAGTCAGCAAGGAGATGGGTATCTTCTCTGGTCAGCATCGTCTGTGACAGTCTTCATTCAAACACAGCAACTCATTCTTTCTGCAAAACAGCTCTCCTAGCACCACATACAATCAGATGCTTAGAAAGCAATTTCTGGTGAAGTCAGGGATCAGAAAAAGGTGCCGTGGAGGGTTTGAGTATATGGCTGCAAAAGAAGACTAGCAATTTCCCTAAACAACTGAATCCAGGAGACTAGAACGCTGTTTCAGCTTGATCAGATACTAAAAATAGCTGTGCTGGAGACTAGTCACTCCCTGGAAGTAGTGCTAACGCAACCTGTAACCAGTGCGAAAGCAGCAGCCCCTCCATATTCCCACTTCCCTTTGTGGCCCCTCCCACTCTGGGGGTCACAGCTAAGAGGTCCAGGTGGGCACCATCCATGACAGCCATTTTTCAGGCCGATGACCTTCAACCTGCAACCTGATTGAAAGAGGAGCTGATTCCAACCCATAACTTATCTCGGGAATCTGAATTAAAAGTGCTTAAGGAAGAAGAAATTACAAGAGAAATAAAAGCTAAAAGGTCAAGATGATTAAAGAGCTGGGGCAGCCATTGTTGGCCATGAGCAAGCCAAAGTTACCAGGAAAGAAAAGTCAGGCAGAGCTGAGGAAGCAGGGGGAGGAGGGGTAGAGTGGAGCAAATGGGCTGAGAGGAGCGGGGATACAAGAGGGTGCCCCGACCCTGGAGACCCAGGGCCTCTCAAACAGCCTCACCACCAGCCCAGAGCCCTGGGCCCTCCTTCCAGCGCTGCTGGTTTCTCGGCACATCTTCCTAAGCAGAGGTGGTTCTCTACTAAGGGCAATCTGGTGCCAGGTGTTCACTCACCTCTCTCTTACTCTGCTGCAAACTAAAGCACGGCCTACACTCTGCCTCTGAGTCAATCAAAGGGAGCAGAAATCTCTGCCCACCACCAATGGGAACAAATTCAACAACAAGGGTCAATTTAGTCTGATCCCAGTGCTCACAGACCCTTTGGATAAAGAATGACGCCTGAAAAAAAAAAAAAAGAATGACACCTGTTGTGATCCACAGGAAGGTCTCAGTCACATGTGAACATGTCAACACACCATTAGGGCCTCACTGGTCTCAGACCTCTGCCAGTGAGGCCTGTGAGCCCCAGCACCACACACACCAACCAGGACAAAGCAAGCCTGCCTCCAGCTTGGTCCAGGCCACAACTTCCTTGGGACTCCATATTCTCATCAGCAAAATAAGAGACATGGATTAGAATAGCTGATCTGGACAAGGCACCAGAGGGCCCACGGGGTTCGATGCAGTGGCCAGGAAACCTGCACGGAAGGTGGGAGGCAGCAGACCCCCATCTTTAATAGAAGCATCTCACCTCTGATCCCTCTTCCCATGGGGCTGTGGGTTCAGAATGCAGTTGAAAAAATGTTCCCATTGCTGAAGAACACTTGCAAACCATCTGCTTCCATCTCACCCACAGCCCCAGTTTGTCCACAGCAAAGCACCCATTAATGCACAAGCAACTGCTTCTGTGACACTTAGCAGACCATGTGACTTCAAGGAAAAATTTATATCAAGGTGATCCACTCCTGCAGCCAAAGAGCAGGGAAAGGGATTTCCCTGGGGCCACGCTGATGCACACCCAGGTCCACTTCAGGCATGCCCAGCATGGATCCTCTACTGAGAGGATGGCCCAGCCCAGGATTAGGGGGCTGCTAAGTTGCTCCTTGGAAGGAAAGCTATGACAAATCTAGACAGCATATTAAAAAGCAGAGACATCACTTTGCTGACAAAGGTCCATATAGTCAAAGCTATGGTTTTTCCAGTAGTCATGTATGGATGTGAGAGTTGGACCATAAAAAGGCTGAGCACCAAAGAATTGATGCTTTCAAATTGTGGTGCTGGAGAAGACTCTTGAGAATCTGTTGGACTGCAAAAAGATCAACCCAATCAATCCTAAAGGAAATCAACCCTGAATATTCATTGGAAGGACTGATGCTGAAGCTGAACTCCAATACTTTGACCACATAATATGAAGAGCCAACTCATTGGAAAAGACCCTGCCTGAGGCTTAGAAAGATTGAAGGCAAAAGGAGAAGGGGGAGGAGGCAGATGAGATGGTTAGATAGCAACGGTAACTCAATGGACACAAATTTGAGCAAGCTACAGGAGATAGTGGAGGACAGAGGAGCCTGGTGTGCTGTAGTCCATGGGGTCACAAAGAGTCAGGAATAACTTAGCAACTGAACAACAACAAAAGCAAAGTTGGATGGGGCTGGTCTCACTCCTGAGACTGAGAGTTGGTTGTCTGTCCATATGTATCCTCTTCTTCCACAGCAGAATCCTGTTATTGCATCTCAGCACATATCACTTGGGGTGAGACCACTTCCCAGCCCCCTTGCAGCCACATGTGGCTGCAAAGTCCAGGAAATGAGATATAAGCAGAAGTGCTATCTGGGATGCCTGGGGAAGTTCTTTCATCAGGGGACAGTGTCAAATGCTCAGTAGCTGTCGTATGTCATGAAAGCCAGGCTAGAAAGGTATCTGGGTTGCTGGTGACTTTAGAGCCATCATATTAGCTGGGACTGTATTTCTAGATTCTTTCTGTGAGAGAAACATAAGATTTTGTTTTATTAAGCCACTGTTATTTTGAATTTGAGATCACATTTAGTTTGACACAACATGGCAAAAAAGTGGTACATGGAGTGGCATGGTGCAAGAGGTAGAGCCTGAAATATAAGTGTGGTTAATGTAATATCGGCTGGCAGGTGACGAGGGCTCAAACTCTAAGCTGAGCAGTGGGTCAGAGTGTTACATAGCGATCATGCATTTGGTAAAATGGTCACCTACTGACCCTCGGATGAGAAACTGAACCTGAGGTTCAGAAACTGAAATTTGGGCAGGGAGACTGGGTGGGGAGAGTTCAGGATGTTAGCAGGTGGGAGCTGCAACAACGCATTAACAGTCGACTTGCTCAGGCCAGACTACCTTCCAGGAGGCCCTTTCCTGCAGGCACCCATGGGGTAGGCCACATGAGAACCTCCTTTGAGACCTGGAGGCCGGGGGAGCAGCAGGCTTTGTGTGGTTCCCCTCACGTCCCCCAGCATCACTGACCTGCTGGCTCACCTTTTTGGTGGGAAGCTGCAGTTGGCCTGTCTCTGCCCGGTTCCCTGCAGCCTCCTACAGATGTGTGCTCCTGGTTGCACAGGTGTGCAATCCACGCAGGATCCCACCTCTAAGCACCCTGCCTTCAGTGAACGGTGTGCTGTCACCTTCTTGACATTCAGAACTTTGGAACAAGTCTGGAACAAGTATTACTGAACCCAGGTTCAGCTGTTTGCCACTCAGAAGCCAATAGCCTAAGAGGCATGTGTATCAGTAGAAAGGACTTTTAAAGTGTTTTAATCAGAAAGCCAGCAATCTGGGGAGAAGAAGGACTCATGTTCAGAGACCAACTCTGAAGATTCTGCTCACTTAGGACAGTTTTTAAAGAGGAAAATGGGGTGGGGGGAAGAATCTGAACCATCAAGGCAGGAAGTTGGGTTCTGCATCCTTCTCCATTGAGTGTGAACTGGCTGACTCTCTCCTCAGAAATGATCTGCCTGCAGGATTGCTAAGGAAGCTGTTGCAGTTATAGAGCTGAACATTCTTTAACTATTTAATTCTTTATTCGTCCTTCTTTTCATCTAGGAAAAGAATTAAGGTAGACAAGGCATGGTGTGCATTCAGGAGCACGTAAGTCAGGAGTTAGGTTAAATTGCCTAGTGATCTCATTCCTACAAGTAGTTTCTTTTAAGGTTAGAGGGGACAGGAATGGGCAAATGGGAAAGGAAAGAAAAGAAAAAGGAGTCCCTTTCACAAGGGACTCTGCATTGTCACTTTGCATTGGGTCCAGCAATTTAAGTAGCCAGTCCTGCATAGTGATTTAACATCTCTGTTCACAAAGTTTTGCGTGCATGTATGTTTGTGACAGAGAGAGAGGGGGCAAGCTCGAGCTCAGCACAGTGATTAAGGCCCCAGGCAGAGAAGGTAAGGAGACTGCAGAGCTGAGGGAGGGACTGTCTGCCCACCGCCCCTGCTTTTGCATCCTGGCAGAGCTAGAAAGCAGCCCTTTAGAGGAAATGAGATGGTGATCTCCGCATAGAGGCAGTGAGACTGCTGGCAAGGAGATTAACCTTCACGACAAAGCCCGTTGTTTAGATGGCCTCAAACAGAGGCACCAAGCTGAGGACAGAAAAAGACAAGAATCTTCAGGCTTTAAAACCATGTACAGCCAAGATCTTTAATTGATTTTTTAAATTTTTTATTTTATATTGGAGTATAGTTGATTTACAGTGTTATGTTAGTTTCAAGTGTACAGCAAAGTGATTTAATTATGCATATTCATATATCTATTCCTTTCCAGATTCTTTTCCCATATAGTTATTGACAGAATATTGAATAAGTTTCCCTGTGCTATACAGTAGGTCCTTGTTGATTACCTATTTTGTACATAGTAGTGAATATATGTTAATCCCAACCTCCTAACTTATCCCTCACCCCAACTTTCTCCTTTGGTAACTGCAAATTTGTTTTCTAAGTCTATGAGTCTGTTTCTGTTTTGTAAATAAGTTCATTTGTGTCATTTTTTAGATTCCACATATAAGGATATCATATGATATTTGTCTTTCTTTGACTTATTTCACTTAGTATGATGATCCTTAGTTGATTACTTACACATAGAACCAGATGAAAGAAGATGAACTTAAAAGCTACCAAGTTTTTCAGGAAAATGTCATTCTAAAGAAATCCCAACCTTGCTGGTAACAGTCTGCAGGTTGAAACCCAAAAGCAGAGCACTGGGCCACAAAAGAAAAGAGATGACAAAGAATCCCAGAGGTCAAAGTGAGGTCCAGAAAGCAGAAGCACAGCTGCCTGGGAGGCTGAGGCAGGAAACCTGGTTCACTGCCCAGCAGGGCTTTGTAACAACAACCAACTGCAGATGCAAAATATCTGCTGGCCTGTGGTGCATCCCCCACGTGCCCCCCTTTTCTGAATACACATTTATGTTTTCCTGTTGCTTCTCCACCATTGCTGGTTTGACAAAGGCAGACATTTGCCTGTTAGTTTGTGGCAACATTTTGAGCTGACAGAACAAACTGCCCAGCAATCAGTGTCCCAGGGGAAGGAGTTGGTGGGTGTGTGGGGCTGCGTACCTCCCAGAGACCCAAAAGTGAAGGTTGCTCAGTCGTGTCCAACTCTTTGAGACCCCAGGGCCTGTAGCCCACAAGGTTGCTCTGTCTATGGGATTCTCCAGGCAAGAATACTGGAGTGGGTTGCCATTTTCTTCTCTAGGGGATCTTCCTGATCCAGGGATCAAAGCTGGGTATCCCACATTCCGGGCAGATTCTTTACCCTCAGAGCCACTTCAGGAATAACATGGAGTATTGTTCTCTGTATGGCTGACACTGCACTGTAGCTCGCTTTCCTTTACTCCTTCGCCAGCAGATCTTCCCGACCCAGGAATCGAACCAGGGTCTCCTGCAGTGCAAACAGATTCTTTATCAGACCCAAGCATACTGCAAATAAAGAAAGGCCTGTAGGCATGCAATTAGCCCTCCAACCTCCTCTACTTTCTTAGCAATAAAATCTCAGTGTTGGCTTAGCATACCAGACCCACAATAAAAGATCTCTTTTGTCAGCTTTCTAATGAGGAAGTATGGATATATGACTGAAGCTCTGGACAGTGACATGTGAGCAGAAGGGCTGGGGAGAGTGTGGTGTCCGATTCTCAAGCAGCCATTTTGCACCATGAGGACACATGCTAGGTCGGAGGAACAGCAAGGCAGAAGGAGTGTGGGGACCTGGGGTCTGTGGAACCACTTTACTAGACCTGGGCAGCTGAACTCCTGACTCGTGTATGAGAGAAATCCTCTTACCTGTCCAAAGGACAGTTAGCTCTTTCACAGTGGCCTAGGCTAATCCTAACTAATTCAATCCCAGTGGTCCAGAATTCTATCTGTTTGTCAGAACCCAAGCTTTCCTTATCTATTTGAGCACATAGCCAAACTCCATTTTCCACCTCCTTTGCAATTAGAGATGGCCATGGGTAACAAATTCTAGTCCATGGGAATCTGAGTGGCTTTCAGGATACGGCAGTGACTCCTCCCTTTTCTTGGTCCTCTTCTTCTGAGTATAGACAGTGATCATATCCTAGATGTTGGTGGAACCACAGACTTAAAGGGGTCAGAATCCCTGAATAACTACAGGAGCAGAACCCCCTAACAACCAAAACCACCACTGGGCTTAACTATTTGAAGGTGAAATAAACTTCCAATGTGCTTGATTTGCTGTGCATTTGGAAACTATTTGTTATGGGGGTTCTATATAGACCCACAGGGAGGAGGCTAAGACACTAATGAGGGTGCCCTAGGCCCCAGGTGTGGGAGCTTACATTCTGAGCTCTAGTTTGAGCAGAGAAATTTGGAAGAGGAACTCCAATTAGGAAACTTGACCCTAAATGCTGCCCTGAAGCCCAGGTTGGGGGAAGTTCCATCCTAATGGACTTGTAGATAAGTTTGATTCACATGTTGGATTGAAAATGAATAAACAGCCACAGAGACTGTGTTTTGGGAGTTAAGCTAGAACAAACCTGTACCTACACACAGGGCCCCATCTGAGCACCAAGCATGACCAATAAACAAAATCAAAATGGAAAACATTCCACTCACAACTTTTTAGTTCAGAAACTCATATCATAAACAAAAGCAGTGTGTAGTGATAAAGTCCCCAAACTAGCTGCTGCCATTCCAATCCCGACCCTGTGGCTTGCCAGCAGCTAAGCAGCTGTACCACTCACCTCCCTGAGTTTCAGTTTTCTTGGCTGTAAGATGGGTGTTATTACAGCACCTTCAGACAGTTGTTGGGTTAAAGGACGTAACACATATAAAGCACCAGCATGAATGCTGGCATGTGGTAAGAACACCAAATTTGTTACATGTTAATATCAGCAAAAACGCATCATCTCCACCATCACTGTGTCGTGTGTCATCCCATTTTGGACAAAGAGACCTACAGACAGCCTTTGAAACCCAACCTTTTGTAAGTAGGGTGGCTTCTGGAACTAGCCTATACATGTTTATCCAACAATATTCCAGATAAATCTATATGCTATTGTGATTATAAAATGCAAGTCCTAAAAAAACTGAATTTGTGATCATGTGGCATTACACTATTTCCTCAAGAAATACTCTCATTTATTCAATAGCTATTTGAGAAGGACTCACCAGGTGCCAGGCTCTGGGGACACAACAGAGAACAAGCCAGCAGGGCTCTCACCCTCCCACTCTTTCAACCCCATGGACTGTAACCCTCCAGGCTCCTCTGTCCATGGGATTCTCCAGGCAAGAATACTGGAGTGTGTTGCCGTTCCTTTTCCAGGGGATCTTCCCTACCCAGGGATTGAATTTGGGTCTCTCACATTATAGGCAGATTCTTTACCGACTGAGCCACCAGGGAAGCCCACCAGTTTCATAGCCATTAGAAATTTAGATACTTGCTCTTCATTCTGTTTGTGATGGGACAGTTTCAGCCGTCTTTGGCAGGATAGTTAGATTTATGGAATCCACATTTATTGGTCAAAGAGTGGGCAAAGCTTTACTTGTCAACTTGTGTGAACCAGTGTCTTTGTCCACTGGGCACACTGCAGCCCTGCTGCTCCACCTTTTCCCACCTTTCCTTGCATCCAGGGGTTAAATGGAGGCTCCAATCAAAACTGTTCTTGCTATGCAGACTTTCAACTGATTAGCTTTTACAGAAGCTTATATCCAAGGGGCAATTCAAGATGTCATGTTGGCATCAGTTCTGTGCTGGAAGCTGTCTCCTTTTCCCTTATGTGTGCAATAAAAACTTTTATACTACGCATTCAGAAGTGGAAAAAATAAACTACCCATAATAGGAAATTAAGAGGAATTGCCATGGAATTGCCATCATAAATTAGATAGGCTGTCAGGAAAATATGACAGAATGGGCTACTATAGAAAGGCTTATTTCTATGAGCACATTTATTTTTCATGAGTTTTATTATTCAGTAGCTTTAGATTTAATCAATGTGCTTCCATCTGTCATATGTGACCAGGGTCTTTTCCAGAGAAGAAGAGGGGGAGGCTCCCCGTCGTGTTCTGCCTGAAATCATGAAGGAATTTGTAGAAGAATATTTCAAGAAACCAAGCATTTGCCTCCAAGTAGCTGGGCATAGGCAGTTGAATGAACTTCTCAATGAGCACAGATGAAATCTGAAAACTTAGAGATAAGCTTGTCAATACAAACACTTCTGTCAGACCTCTTCACCATGAGGTCTTAAAGTATATATCTAGATACTTCAGACTTCTAGATTATTCCAGGTACTTTAGATTTTAAAACATCACCAACAAAGTGTTAAACAAGGATCTAAAAAACCCTGCCAAGCGAAATAGTTTTCCCTGAGTGAATCAGGCTCCCCTCAACAAGGGCAAGCTTGTGCCTAGAAGCCTGGAGAGCGAGGCAGTGGGAGGCAGAGGGAGGTCTCTCGCCAGGCTTGATTGGACTCCTCAAGTTTTCTTGTCCTGCTTGGGAGACATGACCACAGGGACTGGGTATGCTATACTCAAGAAGGTTCTTCACCCCATCTTAAAGAAGATCTATCATTTCCGGGTCAGAAGGACTGAAAGCAGAAGGTTAAAGATGGGGAAATGGGTTATCGGAGCATAACTCTTCCTTCTTCGATGGAAGTTGTCTGAATTACTGAGCTCATGGGAAGTGTTATTCTCAAGCAATCTAACACCCTTTCAAAGATCTCGAAAATTTTTATATGTTTTTAAATGTTTATAGGTGTTAACTGGGACACAAAAATGATAATGTTACCACTGCCTTTTTTTTAAAAGGGAAGAAGGTATTTTAATATTCTCCTTTATTTTCCAGGTGTATCAGAGTCACTTCCTTTTTCAATCAATTTTTTATTGAAGTATAGTTGATTTACAATGTTGTGTTAATTTCTGCTGTATAGCAAAGTGATTCAGTTATATCTGAAGATATATTTATATACATCCTTTTTAATATTCTTTTCCATCATGGTTTGTCTTAGGATAGTAGTACAATTCCCTGTGTTGTTTATCCATCCTATGTACAATAGTTGACATGTGCTAATACAAACCCCTCCCCCTTGGCAACCACAAGTCTATTTGCCATTGCCTTTAAAGGTCTTTGGTAGAGAAGAAAGTTTTAGATAAAATTCCAGGGCTTGAAAAGAGTAGGAAATGAGCTCCCCAGACCCCTATATTTTGTAGTTCTCCCCACCTCATCCCCAGTCTTGTGCCTCTCTAACCTATTCCTGGCCTTGAATTTAAGTCTGGGAGAATTATCTGACGACAGTACACAGAGAACAGGAATGAGAACACCAGCTTATTAAGAAGGAGTTCCAGGTGCTAGTCCCAGCTATACCCACGGCAGGCTTCCCAAGTCCTGGGTCAAAGAGAGTTCATTCTGCAATTCTGGGATCAGTTCTGGGAGTTTTTAATGTTCCATGTACATAAATTTAAAATCTGCGCTTATATTGGGCCCCATAAACAGCTTAACCATTAACTCATCCACTCAACAAATATTTGTTAAGCATCATTATGGGGGTTTTTTTGATCTGGGATTTTTTTAATTATGAAGTATAATAACATATTTACAGGAGACTTTAAAAATATGGAAAAAAGATACATATAGTTCTATTGTATATTATAATTATTTAAGTAGATAAATATTTTTTGCTGGAGTTTTAATATCATACTTTCAAAAATTAATAGAATGAATAGGCAGAAGGGCATTGAAATCATAGTCTATTCTCTTACCACTGTGAAATTATGTTAGAAATCAATATCAAGAGATATTTGAAAATAAACCAGGTATTTTCAAGAGCAATGTGACAATTACCAAGAGAAATTTTGACTTAGCCACTGACAGCCTCAATGAAGTTAAAAGATTGAAAAACACAAGAGGGCGATTGCAGAGAAGAAAGTATTTAAATGAGAAATTAATACCAAAATGAGAAATTAATATCAAAGATATTTTGGAGGAAAAGACAATACCTGTACATTTGTATTTTTCAAAAATTTTCAAGATAATTCTAATATGTATTTGGATTTTAAAAAGTGATTACAGGTTTGTCTATTAAATGGTAGTTTTAGTGACATAGAATTCTATTACTTTCTGTTGACCAATCATGATACAATGGTATTGAGTGAAAAATAGCTGCATAATCACAATAATAAAATAGCTTTATCAGTTTTCACAGTAAATAGCCAGACAATAATTAAAAGATAATTATAATTGCAAGCCATAATGAAAACATGATTAGCCTAACATTATAAAATAATAAAATAATTACATACAGTTTTAGTGGGTTAAGTAGAGTGATGTGGTAAGTGGAAGTGCATATGCATATGCACATGTTTTCATCAGTCCAGCCAGTCTATGTCTTTTGGTTGGTGCATTTAATCCATTTACATTTAAGATAATCATTGATATGGATGATCCTATTACCATTTTCTTAACTGTTCTGGGTTTATCTTGTGTAGGTCTGTTCCTTTTCTTGTGTTTCCTGCATAGAGAAGTTCCTTTAGTGTTTGTTAAAAGTTGGTTTGGTGGTGCTGAATTCTCTTAACTTTTGCTTGTCTAGGAAGATTTTGATTTCTCCATCAAATCTGAACAAGAATCTTGCTGGTGGAGTAAACATTTCTTGCATCTTCTCCATTTTTTTTTTTTCCCTGAGATCCTGGATCATCTTCACTATCATTATTCTGAATTCTTTTTCTGGAAGGTTGCCTATCTCTACTTCATTTAGTTGTTTTTCTGGAGTTTTATCTTGTCCCTTCATCTGGGACATAACTCTCTGCTTTTTCATTCTGATTAACTTTCTGTGATGTGGTTTTCATTCTGGCTGCTGTGGGAGTGTAGTTCTTGCTTCTTCTGCCTATCTCTGGTGGATGAAGCTAAGAGGCTTGTGTAAGCTTCCTGATGGGAGGGACTGGTGGTAGGAAAAACTGGGTCTTCCTCTGGTAGGCAGAGCTGTTCTCAGTGAAACTTTAAACTAATTGTCTGCTGATGGATGGGCTTGTGCTCCCTCCCTGCAAGTTGTTTGACCTGAGGCAACCCAGCCCTGGGGTCTACAGGATCTATGGCAGGGTTAATGGTGACCTTCAAGAGGATTTATGCCAAGGAGCTCTTTTCAGGACTGCTGCTGCCAGCCCCCCATCCCCACAGTGAGCCACTGCCGACCTACACCACCACAGGAGCCCCTCCAACACTAGCAGGTGGGTCTGGTTCTGTCACCTATGGGATCACCATTCCTTTCTCTTGGGCCCTGGTGTGAACAAGCTTTTGTTTGTGCCCTCCAAGAGTGGAGACTCTGTTTCCCCCAGTCCTATAATCAAATCCTCCTGGCCATCAATCAAAGTCAGATTCCCTGGGGATTCCTAGTCCCTTTGCCAGATCCCCAGGCTGGGAAGCCTGACATGGGGCTCAGAACCTTCACAACAGTGGGAGAACTTCTTTGATATTACTGTTCTCCAGTTTATAGATAGTCCACCTGGCCAGTATGGGATTTGATTTTATCTTCATTGTGACCCTCCTACTATCTCATTGGAGCTCCTTCCTTGTCTTTAGATGTGGGGTATCTTCTTTTTTTTTTGGTGGTGGTGGTTTTCATCATCCTCCTGTCGATGGTTGTTCAGTAGCTAGTTGTGATTTTATTGCTCTTATGGAAGGAGCTGAGTGCATGTCCTACTCTGCCACCTTGAATCAATCCAGAATCATGTTTTAAATGGAAAAAAAAGATAAGGAAAAGAAAGACAGTAGCTATTATAATCACCTAAAGATAATGTACAGTAGTATCTAGTTGCAAATAAATGTATCTGCTGAGTCTGGTTTAAAAGAAAAGGATTTACTAGAGTATGTGAGAGGCTTACAGACACTGCCTCTGGAAACAAGACCCCCCACCCAAGGGCAGCTCCAGCAAAGCCCCACCTCTTTTCCTGGCAGCAGCACAGTGGGTTCCAGGGCCCACTCATGCTGATGGAGCTTGGGTCAAATGCCAGGAGCTACTCCAGAAAAGGAGCCTCCCCTGGCCCACTGGCCACGTGATGGTGGAGCCCACATGCCCCTCTCTCCTGCCACTCCCATCTCCAACCCTCACCTCCCCAGGGCCTGGGTTTCACACCCACTCACCAGCTACAAAGGAGGCTGGGAAGTTGAGTCTTGACTTTTATTTTGGAAAAGTGGGACTATGGAATTTTCCTTGAAATAGAAGAGATATATAAGAGATGTTGACCAATAAATAAATCAGACAAATGAGCATGAAAATGTCTTTGAAATATCTTTCATCAAGAGGTGGTCATCCATTTTCTTCGGAATGCAATTGGGAAGATAGAGAAATTGTGATGCAGCCTATAACCTTAAAAAAATTTCTATAAAAATACATTGCTAAAAAAATATCAAACAGAACAGAATTATCAAAGAAGTGAAAAAGAAAACTACCTATTTCCTATTGCACCATTGCCATTCCCACTCCTAAGAGTTTTGTCTTTTCTATTATACACATTTGTATGCATATACACATATATATATGTGTGTGCATATAGACTGTTTTTCATTCAAATGGAATTATGACATACCATTTGAAACTTACTTCGTTCATTTAACAACGTATCATGAAAATATTTTTTATGTCATCAAATATAGCTTTACCTTATTTTTAAAATATTTCATTATGAAGAGTTTCAAAATCAAGTGAAAGTGGAGAGAACAGTATAATGAATTAAAATTCAACATGGTCCGTTTTGACTCATCTATATCATCACCCATTCTCCCATCCCTGGAATATTTTAAAGCAAATCCCAGGCATCACCTCTCTTCAATCGGTATCTCTTTTCATCAGTAGGTATCTCTAAGACAGGGGTCGGCTGGGAAAGGTCAGATGAGGTCTCTGTAGTAATTACTCAGCTCTGCTGCTGTGGTGCACAAGCAGCCACAGACAGACGGGGCTGACTGAGTTCCAATAAGCTTTCCTTACACAACAAGCAGTGGCCAGAGTGGCCACAGGGCTTAGTGTGCCCACCTCTGCTCTGAAAGAGAAGAACTTTTTCCTTCAACTCATGATAGTTCTCTTTAATACTATTTTTAAAGTTAGTAAAGATCTTTCTTTAATGTCATTAGATCTAAAAATGTTAACAATTTCTTAATAGCCAATATGCTCAGTTTCTTTTCCTGACCTTATTACAATCTTGTTTATAGTTTATTTAAATCAGAATCAAAATAAGAATAATAATTGCTTGGAATTGGAATTGCTCCAATCTTCTAAGTCTCTTTTATCCCACATATTTTTCTCCATCTCTTCCTTCACACTTAAAATATTTTTTGAAGAAACAGGATCTCATTTATAAAGTTTTACAGTCTGAGATTTGTTGATTATGTCTCTGTCTGTCATTCAGTATGTTCCTCTGTCCCTGGTGGTTGTGTAAATCAGTTATAGGATCTAGAGTCTTGACCAGATTTAGGTTAATTTTTTTATTTCTTGACAGGATTACTACTTTAGGAGGCACCTAATGTCTGATAATCTCTCTCTGCAATGCCATCAATCACTAATCGTCATTTGCCTGAT
This sequence comes from Odocoileus virginianus, assembly GCF_023699985.2. Classification (NCBI taxonomy): domain Eukaryota; kingdom Metazoa; phylum Chordata; class Mammalia; order Artiodactyla; family Cervidae; genus Odocoileus; species Odocoileus virginianus. Next base: position 856,214 of record NW_027224331.1, read on the forward strand.
GATATCTTACTTACAAGGAGTAAGTAAGACGCTACTCCTTGGAAGGAAAGTTATAGCCAACCTAGACGGCATATTAAAAAGCAAAGGTCTGTCTAGTCAAGGCTATGGTTTTTCCAGTAGTCATGTATGGATGTGAGAGTTGGACTATAAAGAAAGCTGAGCACCAAAGAATTGATGCTTTTGAACTGTGGTGTTGGAGAAGACTCTTGAGAGTCCCTTGGATTGCAAGGAGATCCAACCAGTCCATCCTAAGGCAGATCAGTCCTGGGTGTTCATTGGAAGGACTGATGTTGAAGCTGAAACTCTAATACTTTGGCCACCTGATGCGAAGAGTTGACTCATTGGAAAAGACCCTGATGCTGTGAAAGATTGAGGGCAGGAGGAGAAGGGGATGACAGAGAATGAGATGGTTGGATGGCATCACTGACTCAATGGACATGGGTTTGGGTGGACTCCAGGAGTTGGTGATGGACAGGGAGGCCTGGCATGCTGTGGTTCATGGGGTTGCAAAGAGTCGGACACAACTGAGTAACTGAACTGAACTGATGATATCTTAAGTTTGCTACTTCTTCATTTAACAGTTAACTTACTTTAAAGAGAAATTTTTCTTTATCTATTTTTGGTTACCCTGAGGTACAAAAAGCCAAAATAAACTTCTGATTCTTTTCTTTAATTAACTCTTTTTTTTTTTTTAATGAGATGGTTTTTTGAAATGCCCTAAGGATATCCAATGGAGGTTTTCATTTTTTGTTTTACTGTGAACCTTTGCATGTAAACATTGCATTGATTATCCTTAGTGATGCTGAAAGCATCCATCTTTGGTCAAGGAGAACTTATTCAGATAACTGTTCAGTCTTTTGACATCATTCTGGTAGTATTTAATGGCTCCTTTTCTTTCTGTCATGACAAAGTTTTCAGGTTTTTTGGTGTCCCAAACCTGGAAGCAACCATTTCTCCAAAGAGTCCTGGTTCCTTTAGTGGCAAGTGACATATAGAAAACATAGTCTAGGTTGTGGGAGTGCTTATTGCTACTGGGTTGGTCATTGTTTCTAGGCATTTTTGGTGGATGGGACTAAAAAATAACTGTTGCTTTGTTGAAGATAAAATACATCATGAGTTCATATTAATATTTCCAATTCAATTTCAGTTCTATGAACTTTTAACATAACCTCATCAATTTTACATTGTATTTCTTTTCAACCATGACAAAAATCTCAATTCTTAACACCACAAACATAATTACTTTTCCTATAATAACACACACAAAAGTCTCCAAATAACAACATCAAAACTATTATCAGCAATATGATTACTAAAAACAGTTTCATAACTTTGGGGTTTTCTCATTTTGTTGGGTGGTTTGGTTTGTTTTGGTTTACATGCTAAGGATATACCCCCACATGGGACATACAGTTACATGATTCTGTTTTAAAGTCAATTAAAGGGATTTCCCTGGTGGCCCAGTGGTTAACAATCGACCTTGCAGTGGAGGGATATGAGTTCAATCCCTGGTTAGGGAGCTAACATCCCACATGCCGAGGAGCATCTGAGCCCATGCACCACTACCACTAAGCTTGTGTCCGACAACCAGAGAGCCAGTGCATGGCAACGACCCACATCAATCAATGAAAGTCCATGTGCCACACCTAAAACCCAAGTGAGCCAAACAAATAACTATTTCTTTAATAAAGCCAATCAGAATAATTCCCTTTTAGAACTATGTCCTACCTAGGAACAAGTTCATTTGCTTTATTTTACTTTCAATTTTCAGTGGTTTCTTTTTAAAATTTGTTTAGCTTTGTTTTAAAATTCTCCATAATATTTACATGAGTCTGAGATTAAATATACAAAAGGATGTATATTTAGGTAAGTCTAATTTCTATCTACGCTCCCTCTACCTTACTGCCTCCCTCTCCTATTGATGTTGTTCAGCTGCTAAGTCATGTTCAATTCTTTGTGACCCCATGGACTGCAGAATACTCGTATTCTGTCCTTCCCTGTCCTTTACCATCTCCCAGAAGTTGCTCAAACTCATGTCCCTTGAGTCAATGATACCATCCAACCATCTCATCCTCTGTCATCTCCTTCTTCTCCTGTCTTCAATCTTTTCCAGCACCAGGGTCTTTTCCAGTGATTCGGCTCTTCATATCAGGTGGCCAAAGTATAGGAGCTTCAGCTTCAGCATCAGTCCTTCCAATGAATGTTCAGGGTTGATTTCCTTTATGATTGACTGGTTTGATCTCCTTGTGGTCCAAGGGATGTGCAAGAGTCTTCTCCAGCACCACAGTTTGAAAGCATCAATTCAGTATTCAGCCTTCTTTATGGTTCAACTCTCACATCTGTACATGACTACTGGAAAAACCATGTTTTGACTATATGGACCTTTGTCAGCAAAGTAATGTCTCTGCTTTTCAATATGCTGTCTAGGTTTGTCATAGGTTTTCTTCCAAGGAGCAAGCATCTTAATTTCATGGCTGCAGTCACTGTCCACAGTGATTTTGGAGCCCAAGAAAATAAAATCTGTCACTGTTTCCATTTTTTCCCCATCTATTTGCCATGAAGTGATGGGACTGGATGCCATGATCTTAGTTTTTTGAATGTTGAGTTTTAAGCCAGCTTTTTCACTCTCCTCTTTCACCTCATCAAGAGGCTCTTTAGTTCCTCTTCACTTTCTGCCATTAGAGTGGTATCATCTGCATATCTGAGGTTGTTGATATTTCTCCCAGCAATCTTGATTCCAGCTTGTGATTCATCCAGTCTGGCATTTCGCATGATGTACACTCTGCATAGAAGTTAAATAAGCAGCGTGACAATATACAGCCTTGATGTACTCCTTTCCCAGTTTTGAACTGGTCCATTGTTCCATGTCCAGTTCTGTTGCTTCTTGACCTACATACCATTTTTAATGCTTTATCCTTCCATTTTTTAAAAATTATAAGCAAACATGTATATATTTTTTATTTCTCCTTTTTTTTTTTAATTGAATAACCTTCTGTACATTCCACAAGAATGTTATAGTAGGCAGTGTTTTCCCAAAATTTGACCATGAAACTCTTTTTCTATGAGGCACCCCAATAGGTGAATATTGGGCAAAACACATTTGGAAAATGCTGCTACAATTCATAGAAGAAAAATAATCTGTGGATTCTTAATTAGGATACACAAGCTGAAACAGTTTTTTTTCTCCACAAAATGAAGAGGTCTTTCTGTTCTTTATTTAGTCAAGTCTCTTTCTAAATTTGTCAGTCCTTTCCTAGAATAAGATTTCTGTGACTATTCTTCTGAGAACACCCACCATGGAACTGTGATTGACAGTCTGCGATGTGGTTGCAAAGTCCTACAACATTGCAGTCTCTTGACTCCTCACACAACAGGTTAATGCCAGTCCCCTCTGGACAGGATCACTTTCTGGCCTTATGAGCTGTCTGCAATCACCGAAGATCATAAAATAAGTCACAAAGACATTTTCCTGATGTTTTCCCTCCACTCTCAGCTTCCTGGCATCATTAACGTGAAAGTCCAATGTCCTCTCCCTGCTCACAGGTCCAAGTGCACATCCTGCTCTAAAGAAGCTACATAGTGGGCTTGTTTGTTGGAATGTGCATTGTTTGTCCCCGAAGACTCCTTCTGTGTGGTTCCTTTATCTGTAGTTGAAAGACTTCTCTTTTTGCTCCAAGCACCAGTGGTGGTTAGTGGATTTTAATGGAAGATAGGAAGATTTGACTCCTCACAGGTGATACATCAATAGAAAGTTAATAAAGGATTCTGAGCTGCACTCAGTGTACCTGACTTTTTTAACTCCTACTGAGACAGGTCTTTTAGGAACCTTGATGATGAGATCAACCCCACTTCCTCTGTTTGTACTCAGCTCTCCGATAAAGCACTAAGGCAATTTGACCTGCATAACAACCTAGCATGAATCACTACAAAGCTAAAATTGTGTCCTATAGAGCTCATGGAAATGGAGAGGAGCATCTCGTGAAATAGGCCACACCACTGCAGAGGCAAAAGTTCATATAAATCAATGTTTGTAGTTGCCAGCAAAGCAAGGTTTTCTTGCTGCTTTGACTTTAGCTGTCTTCCTTCTGGGCTGCTCTTGTGTTTGAACCTTCCTGTGTGGGATGGCTTCAGCCTCTTTATCCTGAGGAGCACCTTCCATACACAGTCTATGCAGCCTGTGGAGGGAAAGCAATTCTGGATCTGCATGCCTTCTTAGCTCCTGCTCACACTCTCCCATCTCTCGACCTTCTATCTGGCTGGGAAGCCTAGCTCTTTCTTACTGGCCCTTTGTTACCCTGTTCTTGCTTCCCTGCTAGTCTCTTACCCATGTGGAGGCGCACTCATGTGCCTGAGATGGAATTCTATAGTAGCACCAAGATACTCCAACTGGGATCCTCAGCTGAGGTTTTTCCAACAAATGTCCACAGACCACCTGCATCAGAATCATCTTAGAGTGCCTGTTAAAAACAGAAAGTATGAGGTCCCACCCTAGACCTTGTGAACAGGATCTTTCGTAGGAAACCTGCCCTTTTACCACCCAAATGCTTCTCTTTGTTATTAGTTCAAGAACCACTGACCCAGACCTTGTAGGTCTGGCTCTTTCTATCTATTTGCAGAGAAGACCCACCTGCCTCACACCCATAGGCTTATACTGTTAAACACATTGTTTTCATTTCATTTTACACCTCACTGTAAAAGTCCCATGAACTTAGTGCCTTGTATGTCTATGGTCTTTTTTAGTTCTAGTCAAAAGAAAGAAGTAAAAAAGTGAGAGAGTCTAAAATTACCTCCTGAGACACAAAGGGGTCAGGGCACAACCTTTAAAAGAATGACTTCGCCCATATTTATAGTCCATGGAATTCTCCAGGCCAGAATACTGGAGTGGGTAGCCTTTCCCTTCTCCAGGGGATCTTCCCAACCCAGGGATGGAACCCAGGTCTCCCACATTGCAGGCAGATTCTTTACCAGCTGAGCCACAAGGGAAGCCCAAGAATACTGGAGTGGGTAGCCTATCCCTTCTCCAGTGGATCTTCCTGACCCAGGAATCAAACCAGGGTCTTCTGCATTGCAGGCAGATTCTTTATCAACTGAGCTATGAGGGAAGCCTGGAAATCCCCACCCCTCCCCCAAAATAACTGGAATACTCCTCCCACTCATTAACCTATGAAATTACCCATCCCTTATAAAAACTGACAACCCCATATCCTGGTTCTACTCTTGCCTCTCTGGCCTTCTGAGATGGCCCATACTCTGTCTAGGGAGTGTTTTTTGCTCCCTGAATAAACCTCCTTTCACTTTACTATGGCTCACTCTTGAATTCTTTCCTGCATGAAGCCAATATCCTACGCTTGGAGGCCATCCCAGAGACTCAAATGTGACTTGCAATGTGACCATCCTCTCATGCCTCAGTCTCTTTCCTGCATCACTTCTACCATTTAAAAAAAGCAGAAAACAGAGCAAACTGCTTTCAGACAATGGACAGCAGGCAGTGCAGGACTGTGATCACTGAGAAAAAGGGACAAGTGATGAGTTATGTAGCCCTCTGGTCCACCTGCCTGGAGGCAATTTCTGAAATGCTATTCAGGCTGAGGGAGAACTCAGATCCCAGCAGTCTTATCAAATTTAGACCACAGAGATAAGAGTTCAGAGAGGCCAAGGCAGCTAGAATTTAGGGGAGAGTACAGATAGGAGGAGATACACAGAGAAAGAGCTCCAGAAATCTGAATGATGTCCCCTTCCGTCTCTGACTGAAAAAACTATCTGCACATGCTTAGGATAAAGCTCCACAAGGAGGCAAAGAGAACTTCCAAGAAAAGAGCATTACAAGGTGTTTCAAGCTAAGTAATTCCCAGAGCTCACACACAGCTTGGAATCATATGAGTATCGACCTGCCAGAGTGAAGGGAACACCACTGAATACATTTAGCATAAACTCCAAAGAGTCACATCTTAGAAATGGGACTAAACTACCCTTAAAGTAAAGGCTACTCTGGACTAGTTTATATGAGCTTTAAAAACAAGCTTTGAAAGAGTCAAACTAATCCACAAGTAATTTAATTGCATGTCAAACTCAAACACACCATAAAGGAATAAGATAATACCTAGCACCCAACAATGAAAAAAAAATGCAATGTCCTATATCCAAAAAATTAGTAGACTTCCAAGAAGCAGGAAAAGTGTGTCACATAACTAGTAGAAAAATCAGTTGATTAAAAAGGACCCAGAAAAATGTAAATCAGTGCAGTCACTATGGAGAACAGTTTCCTCAAAAATCTAAAAAATCAGTTACCATATGACCCAGCATTCCTGGGTCATATTCCTGGTCATATTCCCATTCCTAGGCATATACCCAGAAGAACTTATAATTTGAAAATATATATATACCACAATGTTCACTGCAGCACTATTTACAATAACCAAGACATCAAAGCAACCTAAATGTCGATTGACAGATGAATAGATGAATAAGATGTGGTATATATACAATGGAATATTACTCAGCCATAAAAAAGAATGAAATAATGCCATTTGCAGCAACATGAATGGACCTAGAGATTATCATACTAAGTGAAGTAAGTCAGACAAAGACAAATATCATATGATATCAATTATATGTGGAATCTAAAAAAATGATGCAATAAAACTCCCAAACAGAAAGAGACTCACAGATGTACATGACAAACTCATGGTTACCAAAGGGGAAAGAGTTGGGGAGTGGGGCAAATTAGGAGTGTGGGACCAACAGATACACACCTCTATATATAAGCTATGTAAACAACAAGGACCTACTGCACAGCAAGGGAATTATATTCAATATCTTGTAAAAATCTACAAAGAAAAGTTATCTGAAAAGGGATAGATATATAAACATACATGTAAGTATTACAACTGAGTCACTTGGCTGCACATCTGAAACTAGTATAACATTATAAATCAACTACACTTCAATAAAAATTTTTTAAATAAAGTAAATAAAGCAAAAATGTCAGGATAAAATCTAGTTTATTGCTTATGTGCAATAAAAATAGACATAAATATTCCTCAAAAATTACATGGACCCAGAAATAATAGAGAAACTGAATTATCAGAAAAACATTCAAATAAATGTGATATGCTCAAAAATAAATGTGTGGTATGCTCAAAGATTCAAAGAAAAATACAAATATAATGGGAGAAAAGTGAACAAGTTAAAAAAGAAGCAAATGAGAAATACAACATAAAAATTGCATTTCTACAATTTTTACAGTGTAGAATTTACAGATGAGATATCCCAGAATAAAAGAACAATGAACTTGAATTCAAAATGAAACACAAAAGAAAAAGTCATAGAAGAAAAAAAGGAATCTCAGTGGTCTTTGGGACATTATCAAATAATCTAGGATAAATACAATTAGAAAGATAAGGAAAATAGAAAAAAATACTTGCATAAATGATGCCTGAAAATTTTCCAAAATTGATGAAAACTCTAAACCCAAAGATCCAGAAATTCTCTGGATGGGTGGCCCAGTGGTTTGGACTCTGTGGGTTCAATCACTGGTCAAGGACCCAAGATCCTATAAGCCACACAGTGCAGCCAAAAAATTTTTTAATTAAAATTAAAGAAAAAAAGAAAAGATCCAAGAAACGTAACAAATCCCAACTAGCACAATAATCAACAAGGAAAACTATACAAAAGAACATTATGATCAAACTGGTGAAAATTTGTAATAAAGAGAAAAAGCTTAAAAGTATCCAGAGAAAAAAGCATGTTATAGACAAAGGAAGAAAGATACGAATTACTATGAACTTGTTGATTGAGATTACAGAAGCCTGAAGACAATGGAGTTCTAAGAAGGGGAAAAATCACTAGAATTTTATACCCAGTGTAAAACTAAAAGCAAAGTAAAAACTTTCAGATGGGAAAAAGCTGAAATAATTTCCCAGCAGCAGACACATCCTATAAGAAATATAATTTTGAGAGGTAGCCAGATGGCAGAATAGGAAGATCCTGGCTCACCTCCTGTCACCAAAACCAGAACTACAACTATCGTGGAGCCACCATCAAGGGGAATCCACAACTGAAGGTATAAAGAAAGATCCACAACAAGCGGGTAAGGGGGCATGATGAGGTCAAGAGCCACACCCCCAGATGGGCTACCCACAAGCAGGAGTATAGTCACAATAGTAGACTTCTCCCCAAGAAGGAAGGGGTCCAAGCCCCACCTTGGGTACCCCAGCACCAGGGAGATGAGCCTCTAGAACATGTAGCTTTAAGGCCAGTGGGGCTTGTACATAGGAAAGCCAAGGGCTATAGGAAACAAAGACTCTATTTATAAATGGTAGATACAAAACTTCACATGATCCAAGACCCAAGCAGAGGCAGTGATCTTTAAGCAGCCTGGAAAACACCCACTTGCTGAACTTAAAGAGCTGCATAGAGAGGCAGGAGGCAGCTGGGGTTTCCCCTTGGGGATAGGGACACTGGGGGCAGCAATTACTGACAGCTCATAAAACAGTGAAGACACTGGTGCTGATGAGGGCAATTTGGAGTCCTCCCTCTCGCCTACTAGCACCTGGGGTTTAACTGCTTATCAGCTGGTCAGCACTGGCCATAGACCACTCCCCTAACTCCCCCAACCAGCAGCCCCAAGACCCAGTCCCAACCATAAGCAGGCCCAGGACCTGACCTTACCCATGAGCAGGCTGGAGCCAGCTCTAGGAAAACCAAGGTCCCAGTCCTGCCCACTAGTGAGCTGGCACCAGCCCTTAAGGCTCCAGGAAACAGTGTTAGCTATACCAGTAGACTACCCTGCCCACCAGTAGCCAGAAACCTCCATACCAGGAAATCCTGGCAGCCAACGGGATGGGGACCCTGCCAGCATGCCCACAGTAGCTGGCTCAGCCACAACAGAAGGACACGGACTGCCCACATGGCGGGGGTGCCCCTAGAATACACAGTTCTGATGACCACAGCAAATGTGCTGCTGGGTCTGCCAGGACACCTCCTACATAAGGGCAGTTTTTCAAAACTGGGAAAGTAACTGACCTATCAAATACATAGAAACAAAACAGGATTAGGTAACATGAGGCAACAGAGGAATATACCCCGAATGAAGGAACAAGATAAACTCCTAAAGAACTAAGTGAAGTGGAGTTAAACAACCTACCTGATAAAAACTTCAAGGTAATAATCATAAAGATGTTCAATGTACTCAAAAGAATGGATGCTCACAGTGAGAACTCACACTTCTATGGTCAATTTGTCCATGACAAAGAAGGTAAGAATAGACAAGAAGGAAAAGACCACCTCTTCAATAAAGGGTGTTGGGAAAACTAGAGAGCTACATGCAAAAAATCAAACTGGAGAAGGGAGTTTGAAGATAACAAAGAAGAAGGATGTGAGCTCACTTCTTCTTAAAAAAACACCAAAATCACAACTAACTGCTTAGCAGCCATCAGTAACAGCAACAAAAACAACATACCGGAACCTACCAAAAAAATTTTTCCAGTTTGTTGTGATCCACACAGTCAAAATCTTTTGTGTATTCAATGAAGCAGAAGTTGATGTTCTTCTGGAATTCTCTTGCTTTTTCTATGATCCAACGAATGCTGACAATTTGATCTATACTTCCTCTGCCTTTTCTAATCCAGCTTAAACATCTGGAAGTTCTTGATTTGCATACTGTTGAAGCCTAGCTGGAAGAATTTTGAGCATTACTTTGCTAACGTGTGAGATGAGTGCAATTGTGCAGTAGTTTGAACATTCTTTGGCATCACCTTTCTTTGGGATTGGAATGAAAACTGACCTTTTCCAGTCCTGTGTCCACTGCTGAGTTTTCCAAATTTGTGGGCATATTGAGTGCAGCACTTTCACAGCATCATCTTTTAGAATTTGAAATAGCTCAGCTGGAATTCCATCACCTCCACTAGCTTTGTTTGCAGTGATGCTTTCTAAGGCCCACTTGACTTCACACTCCAGGATGTCTGGCTCTAGATGAGTGATCACACCATCATGATTATCTAGGTCATGAAGATCCTTTTTGTATATTCTTCTGTATATTCTTGCCACCTCTTCTTAATATCTTCTGCTTCTGTTAGGTCCATACAATTTCTGTCCTTATATTGAGTCCATCTTTTCTGTGAAATGTTCCCTTGGTATCTGTAATTTTCTTAAAGAGATCTCTAGTCTTTCCCATTCTATTATTTTCCTCTATTTCTTTGCATTGATCACTTAGGAAGGCTTTCTTATCTCTCCTTGCTATTCTTTGGAACTCTGTATTCAGATGGATATATCTTTCCTTTTCTTCTTTGCCTTTCACTTCTCTTCTTTTCTCAGCTATTTGTAAGGCCTCCTCAGACAACCACTTTGCCTTTTTGCATTTCTTTTTCTTGGGGATGGTTTTGATCACTGCCTCCTGTACAATATTATGAACCTCTGTCCATAGTTCTTCAGACACTCTATGCCAAAAAGTGAAGAGGAACTAAAGAGCCTCTTGATGAAGATGAAAGAGGAGAGTGAAAAAGTTGGCTTAAAACTCAACATTCAAAAAATTAAGAACATGGCATCCAATACCATCACTTCATGGCAACTGGATGGGGAAACATTGGAAACAGTGACAAACTTTTAATTTTCTTGGGCTCAAAAATCACTGCAGATGATGACTGCAGCCATGAAAGTAAAATATGCTTTCTCCGTGGAAGAAAAGCTATGACAAATCTAGCCAGCATATTTAAAAGCAGAGACATTAATTTACCAAAACATGTCTGGCTATGATTTTTCCAAAGCTATGGTTTTTCCAGTAGTCATGTGTGGATGTGAGAGTTGAACCATAAAGAAGGCTGAGCACTGAAGAATTGATGCTTTTGAACTGTGGTATTGGAGAAGACTCTTGAGAGTCCCTTGGACTGCAAGATCAAACCAGTCAATCCTAAAGGAAATCAGTTCTGAATATTCATTGGAAGGACTGATGCTGAAGCCAAAACTCCAATACTTTGGCCACCTGATGTGAAGAACTGACTCATTGGAAAAGACCCTGATGCTGGGAAAGATTGAAGTCAGGAGGAGAAGGGGATGACAGAAAATGAGATGGTTGGATGGCATCACCAACTCAATGGACATGATTTGAGCAAGCTCCGGGAGTTGGTGATGGACAGGGAAGCTGGAATATTGTAGTCCATGGGTTTGCCGAGGGTCAAACATGACTGAGTGACTGAATTGACTGACCCAAAATATCCTGCATCCAATGACAAAGAAGGAGCCACAACAAGACAGTAGGAGGACAGTAATAAACTCAAGTCCTATGCCCGCCAGGTGGGTGACCCACGAACTGGAGAAGAATCATAACACAGAAGTTCTCCCACAAGAGCGAAAGTTCTGAGCCCCATGGGAGGCTTCCCAGTTTGGGGGCCTGGAAATGGGAGGGGGAGCCCTCAGAGAATCTAGCATTGAAGACAAATGGGGTTTGACTGAAGGAATTCCACAGAACTGAGAAAAACAGAAACTCCATTCTTGGAGGGCACACAAAGGATCTCATGCACACCGGAACGCAGGGAGAAAAGCAATGACATCCCAGGAGACTGGGCCAGACTTACCTGCTAGTATTGGAGAGTCTCCTGTTGTGGTGGAGGGTAGCTGTGGTTCACTGCAGTTACAAAGACACTGGCAGAGGCAATTCTAGCAAGCTGCTAGAAACAAGAAAATTATGAATGAAAAAGCTCATTGGCAAGGGCAAACATACAGTAAATGTAGGACAACATTCACAGACAAATGTGATATCAAAACCAGCAATTTTGAGGAAAGTACAAAGGGAGGATATTGGAAATGCATTTGAAATTAAAAGACCAGCAACTTAAAACAGTCTTGTTTATATACAGACTGCTATATCAAAACCTCATGATAACCACAAACCAAAAGTTTGTAATAGATACACACATGAAAAAGAAAAAGGAATCCAAACACAATGCTAAAGTCAGTCATCAAATCACAAGAGAAGAATACAAAAGAGAAAGGAAAGGAAAAAACCTACAGAAACAAAGACAAAACAATTAAGAAAATAGCAATAGGAAAATGTATATCGACAATTTCCTCAGATGTAAATAGATTAAATTCTCCAACCAAAGAACACAGACTGGCTAAACAGATTCAAAATCAAGACTGATACATATGCCATCTATAAGAGACCCACTTCAGGCCTAGAGACACATACAAACTGAAAGTGAGAGGATGGAAAAAGGTACACCATGCAAATGGAAATCAAAAGAAAGCTGGAGTAGCAATACTCATATCAGACAAAATAGACTTTAAAATAAAGACTGTTACAAGAGACAAAGAAGGACACTATATAATGATCAAGGGACCAGTCAAGAAGAAGATATAATAATTGTGATTATATATGCACACATATATACAATAGCACCCCAGTATATATGGCAAAAACTAACAGTCATAAAAAGACATATCAAGAGTAACACAATAATAGTGGGGGAATTTAACACCCCACTCTCATCAATGGACAGATCATAAAGACAGAAAATTAATAAAGAAACACAGGCCTTAAAAGACACATCAGATCAGGTGAACTTAATTGATATCGATAGAGCATTCTATACAAAAACAGCAGAATATACATTCTTCTCAAGGTCACAGTGGAACATTCTCCAGGTAGTTAAATGGTGGGCCACAAGGCAAGCCTCTGTAAATTTAAGAAAATTGAAATCATATCAACGGTTAGAGATTAGAAATCAACTATGAAGAAAAAAAAGTGTAAAAACAAAAACATGTTAATGCTAAGCAACATGCTGCTCAACAACCAATAGATTGCTGAAGAAATCAAAGAGGAAATTAAAAAGACACCTTGGGACAAATGAAAATGAAAGCACAACAAACCAAAATGCAAAAGCATTTCTAATATGGAAGTTTTTAGCGATACAATCTTACCTCAGGAAACAAGAAAAATTACAAGCAGCCTAATCTTATACCTAAAGCAACTAAACAAAGAAGAACATATAAAACCCAAAGTTGATTCAGTTCAGTTCAGTCACTCAGTATGTCCAACTCTTTGTGACCCCATAGACTGCAGCACGCCAGGCCTCCCTGTCCATCACCAACTCCTGGAGTTACTCAAACTCATGTCCATTGATGACTTCCCTGGTGGCTCAGATGGTAAAGCATCTGTCTACAATGCGGGAGACCTGGGTTCGGTCCCTGGGTCAGGAAGATCCCCTGGAGAAGGAAATGGCAATCCACTCTAGTACTCTTGCCTGGAAAATCCCATGGACAGAGAGACTGGTAGGCTACAGTCCATGGGGTCGCAGAGAGTCAGACACACTGAGCCACTTCACTTTCTTTCTTTCATGTCCATTGAGTCAGTGATGCCATCCAACCATCTCATCCTCTGTCATCCCCTTCTCTTCCTGCCTTCAATCTTTCCCAGTATCAGGGTCTTTTCAAATCAGTTGGTTCTTCGCATCAGGTGGCTAAAGTATTGGAGTTTCAGCATCAGCATCAGTTTTTCCAATGAACATTCAGGACTGATTTCCTTTAGGAAGGACTGGTTGGATCTCCTTGCAGGCCAAGGGACTCTCAAGAGTCTTCTCCAACACCACAGTTCAAAAGCATCAATTCTTCAACACTTGACCTTCTTTATGGTCCAACTCTCACATCTGTACACAACTACAGTAAAACCATAGGTTTGACTAGATGGACATTTGTTGGCAAAGTAATGTCTCTGCTTTTTAATGTTCTGTCTAGGTTGGTCATAACTTTCCTTCCAAGGAGCAAACATCTTTTAATTTCATGGCTTCGGTCACCATCTGCAGTGATTTTGGAGCCCAAGAAAATAAAGTCTGTCACTGAGTCCCCATCTATTTGCCATGAAGTGATGGAACCAGATGCCATGATTTTAGTTTTCTGAATATTGAGTTTTAAGCCAACCTTTTCACTCCTCTATCAATTTCATCAAGAGGTTCTTTAGTTCTTCTTCACTTTCTGCCATAAGGGTGGTGTCATCTGCATATCTGAGGTTATTGATATTTCTCCCAGCAATCTTGACTCTAGCTTGTGCTTCATCCAGCCCAGAGTTTCTCGTGATGCACTCTGCGTGGAAGTTAAATAAGCAGGGTGACAATATACAGCCTTGATGCACTCCTTTCTGATTTGGAACCAGTCGTTGTTCCATGTCCAGTTCTAACTGTTGCTTCCTGACCTACATACAGCTTTTGCAGGAGGCAGGTCAGGTAGTCTGGTATTCCCATCTCTTTCAGTATTTTCCACAGTTTATTGTGATTCACACAGTCAAAGGCTTTGTCATAATCAATAAAGAAGAAGTAGATGTTTTTCTAGAACTCTTTTGCTTTTTTGATGATCTAATGGATGTTGGCAATTTGACCTCTGGTTCTTCTGCCTTGTCTAAAACCAGCTTGAACACCTGGAAGTTCACAGTTCACGTACTGTTGAAGCCTGGCTTGGAGAATTTTGAGCATTACTTTGCTAACATGTGAGATGAGTGCAATTGTGCAGTAGTTTGAGCATTCTTTGGCATTGCCTTTCTTTGGGATTGAAATGAAAACTGACCTTTTCCAGTCCTGTGGCCACTGCTGAGTTTTCCAAAAAGGTAAAAAATCATAAAGATGAAGCAGAAATAAATGAAATAGAAATGAAGGAAATAATAGAAAAGATCAATGAAACTAAAAGCTGATTCTTTGAGAAGATAAACTAAATTGATAAACCTTTAGCCAGACTCATCAAGAAAAAAGTGAGAGGGCTAAACTCAACAAAATTAGAAATGAGAAAGTTACAATGGACACCAAAGATACACAAAGGATCATAAGAGACTACTAAGGGCAATGATGTACCAATAAAATGGACAACCTGGAAGAAATAAAAAAATTCTTAAAAAGTTACAATTTCCCAAGACTGAACTAGGAAGAAACAGACAATATGAACAGACCAATCACAAGTACAAAAATGGAAACTGTGATTTTAAAAACCTCAGCAACAAAAGTCCAGGACCAGATGGCTTCACAGGTGAGTTCTATCAAACATTTAGAGAAGAGTTAATACCTATCCTTCTGAAACTATTCCAAAAAACTGTAGAGGAAGATAAACTCCCAAATTCATTCTAAGAGGTCACCCTGATAACAAAACTAGACAAAGATACCAAGAAAAAAGATAAAGTTACAGATCAATATCATTGATGGACATAGAAACAAAAATCCTCAATAAAATGTTAGCAATCTGAATCCAATAATATATTAAAGAATCATACACCATGATCAAGTGGAATTTATCCCAGGGATGCAAGGATTTTGTAATATCTGCAAGTCAACCAGTGATATATCACTTAGCAATTTGAAGAATAAAAACTACATGATCATCTCAATAGAAGTTGAAAAAATTCAAAATTTAATACCCATTTATGATTTTTTAAAAATTCTTCAGAAAGTGGACATAGAAGGGACATACCTCAACATAATAAAGACCATATGTGACAAACCTACAGCTAATATCATACTCAATGGTGAAAAGCCGAAATCATTTCTGCTAAGGTCAGAAATAAGGCAAGAATGTCCAATCTTGCCACTTTATTCAACATAGTTTTGGAAGTCCTAGCCATGGCAATCAGAGAAGAAGAAAAAAAAAGGGAATCCAAATTGGAAAGGAAGAAGTAAAACTGTCACTGTTTGCAGGTGACATGATACTATACAAGAAAATTCTAAAGATGATAACCAGAAGACTATTAGAGCTCACCAGTGAATTTGGTAAAGTTGCAGGTTACAAAATCAATGCACAGAAGTTTGTTGCATTTCTATATACTAACAATGAAAGATCAGAAAGAAAAATTAAGGAAACAATCCCATTTACCATCTCATCAAAAAGAATAAAATACATAGGAATAAATTTATCTAAGGGGACAAAAGATCTGTGCTCTTAAGGTTTTTATTGTATTTTTTTAAAAACAATCAGAACCATACTAGTTTCTCACATTGTATAGAAAAATAAACACTGAATGGATTAAAGACTTAAATGTAAGACCTGAAACCATAAACTTGATAGCAGAAAATACAGGTGGTAAGTTCTTTGATGTCAGTCTTAGCAATTGTTTTTTGGATCTGCCTCTTCAGGCAATGGAAACAAAAACAAAAATAAACAAATCGGACTACATCAAACTAAAAAGCTTTCGTACACAACAAAACGAAAAGGCTGCCTACTAAATGGGAGAAAAGTGAAAGTGAAGTCCCTCAGTCGTGTCCGTGTCCGACTCTTTGCGACCCCATGGGCTGTAGCCTACCAGGCTCCTCCATCCATGGGATTTTCTAGGCAAGAACACTGGAGTGGGTTGCCGTTTCCTTCTCCAGGAGATCTTCCTGACCCAGGGATTGAACCCGGGTCTCCCGCATTGTAGGCAGATGCTTTACAGTGTGAGCCACCAGGAAAGTCCTAAATGGGGGAAGATACTTGCAAATAATGTAACTGATAAGGGGCTAATGTCCAAAATAGACAAAGAACTCACATAACTCAACATCCAGAAAAAGAAAAAAAAAACTGACTTAAAGGATGGAGAATCTGAATAGACATTTTTCAAAGAAGACATACAGACAGTCAACAGATACATGGAAAGGTGCTCAACATCACTAACCATCAAGGAAATGCAAATCAAAACCACAATGA
This sequence comes from Odocoileus virginianus, assembly GCF_023699985.2. Lineage (NCBI taxonomy): Eukaryota > Metazoa > Chordata > Mammalia > Artiodactyla > Cervidae > Odocoileus > Odocoileus virginianus. The sequence continues at coordinate 872,861 of NW_027224331.1, forward strand.
GATATCATCACACACTTGTTAGAATGGCTGTTATTTAAAAAGACAACAAATAACAGCCACTGGGAAGGATGTAAAGAGAAAGGAACCCTCATGCATTGTTGTGGGAATGTAAATTGGTGCAGCCATTGTGGAAAACTGAATAGAAGTTCCCCAAAAAATTAAACATACAACCACCATATGATCTGGCAATTCCACTTCTGAGTATTTTTCCAAAGAAAAGAAAAACACTAATTGAAAAAAAAAAAAAATATATATATATATATATATATATGCAGTTCTATGTTTATTGTAGCATTATTTACAACAGCCAAGATATGGAAGCAACCTAAGTGTCCACTGATAGATGAATGGATAAATAAGATGTGTGTATGTGTCTGTGTACACACACACATACACACTAGGATATTACTCAGCCATAAAAGAAATGAAATCTTGACATTTGCCATAATTCCACCTAGAGGGTATTCTGCTTAGTGAAATACATCAGATAGAGAAAGAAAAATGCCATATGATTTCACTTACCCGCAGAATCTAAAAAGCAAAACAAACATAATGAAATAGAAAGAGACTCATAGACATAGAGAACAAACAAACAATTGCCAGAGGAGAGGGGTGGGAGGATGAGTGAAACAGGTGAGGGAGAGTAAGCGGTACAAACTTCCAGTTACAAAATAAGTGAGTCAGGGGGTGAAATGTAAGGCATGGGGCACATAGAAAGCAACACTGTAATATCTTTGTATGGTACTAGATGGCAATTAGACTTATAGTGGCTATAAAAATTTTGAACCACTATGTTTTGTACATAGAACTGATATATTCTGCAGGTCAATTATACTTCAATTTATTTTACTTATTTTTTAATTAATTTATTCATTTTAATTGGAGGCTAATTACTTTACAATATTGTAGTGGTTTTTGCCACACATTGACATGAATCAGCCATGGGTGTACATGTGTTCCCCACTTCCCTCCCCCTCCCATCCCTTAGGGTCAATTTATACTTCAATCTAAAAAGAGAAAGAAATGCAACTCTTCATGAAATTCTTTAGGAAGCAGGAAACCAGATAAAACTTCTATCTACACAAAAAATTCCAGACATGGTGATATATAGGTAAATGTAACACATTTTTGTCACTTTAAATTTCTTTAAAAAATAATTGACTATAAAGCAAAATAATAACAATTATGTGAATTATGTGAGAGACAATATATAAAAGTAAAATCCATTAAAACAATAACATCAAAGTTAAGAAAGGGTAAATGGAAGTACACTGCTGTTAGTTTCTTAACACTATGCTTGAAGTAGTATATGAAAGCAAAATGTGATTAGTTAAAAATGCATATTTAAGCCTTAGAGCAACAATTAAAAAGAAAAGAACACAGAACTTGCTTGGGCAGCACATTTAGTAAAAAGAAAACAGAATTAGTTAATAAGCCAACAGTGGAGATGAAATAGAATCCTAAAGCTATGGTTAATCCAAAGAAAGCAGTAAATATGGAAAAGTAATAATAAGGACTTCCCTGGTGGCTCAGATGGTAAAGTGTCTGCCTGCAATGCAGGAGACCCAGGTTTGATCCCCAGGTTGGGAAGATCCCTTGGAGAAGGAAATGGCAACCCACTCTAGTACTCTTAGAGTAGAGGAAAATAACAGAATGGGAAAGACTAGAGATCTCTTCAAGAAAACCAGAGATACCAAGGGAGCATTTCATGGAAAGATGGACTCAATAAAGGACAGAAATGGTATGGACCTAACAGAAGCAGAAGATATTAAGATGAGGTGGCAAGAATACACAGAAAAACTATACAAAAAAGATCTTTACAACTCAGATAATCACAATGGTGTGATCACTCACCTAGAGCCAGACATCCTGGAATGAGAACTCAAGTGGGCCTTAGTAAGTATCACATGAACAAAGCAAGTGGAGGACATGGAATTCCAGTTGAGCTATTTCAAATCCTAAAAGATGATGCTGTGAAAGTGCTGCAACTCAATAAGCCAGCAAATTTGGAAAACTCAGCAGTGGCCACAGCACTGGAAAAGGTCAGTTTTCATCCAACCCCAAAGAAAGGCAGCGTTAAAGAATGTTCAAACTACTGCACAATTGCACTCATCTCACACACTAGCAAAGTAATGCTCAAAATTCTCCAAGCCAGGCTTCAATAGTACATGAACCGTGAACTTCCAGATGTTCAAGCTGGATTTAGAAAAGGCAGAGGAACCAGAAGTCAAATTGCCAACATCCACTGGATCATCAAAAAAGCAAGAGAGTTCCAGGAAATTATCTATTTCGGCTTCATTGACTATGTCAAAGCCTTTGACTGTGTGAATCACAATAAACTGTGGAAAATTCTGAAAGAGATGGGAATACCAGACCACCTGACCTGCCTCCTGAGAAATCTGTATGCAGGTCAGGAAGCAACAGTTAGAACTGGACATGGAACAACAGACTGGTTCAAATAGGAAAAGGAATACATCAAGGCTGTATATTGTCACCTTGCTTGTTTAACTTATATGCAGAGTATATCATGAGAAAAGCTGGGCTGGAGGAAGTACAGGCTGGAATCAAGATTGCTGGGAGAAATATCAATAACCTCAGATATGCAGATGACACCATCCTTAAGACAGAAAGTGAAGAAGAACTAAAGAGCTTCTTGATGAAAGTGATAAGGGAGAGTGAACAGGTTGGCTTAAAACTCAACATTCAATGTGTAAATCCATGGCTGATTCATGTCAATGTATGGCAAAAACCACTACAATATTGTAAAATAATTAGCCTCCAACTAATAAAAATAAATGGGAAAAAAACTCAACATTCAGAAAACTAAGATCATGGCACCTGGTCCCATCACTTCATGGCAAATAGATGGGAAAACAGTGGAAACAGTGGCTGACTTTATTCTTTGGGGCTCCATAATCACTGCACATGGTGACTGCAGGCATGACATTAAAAGATGCTTACTCCTTGGAAGGAAAGTTATAACCAACTTAGACAGCATATTAAAAAGCAGAGACATTACTTTGCCAACAAAGGTCTGTCTAGTCAAGGCTATGGTTTTTCCAGTAGTCATGTATGGATGTGAGAGTTGGACTGTAAAGAAAGCTGAGTGCCAAAGAATTGATGCTTTTGAACTGTGGTGTTGGAGAAGACTCTTGAGAGTCCCTTGGACTGCAGGGAGATCCAACCAGTCCATCCTAAAGGAGATCAGTCCTGGGTGTTCATTGGAAGGACTGATGTTGAAGCTGAAACTCCAGTACTTTGGCCACCTGATGGGAAGAACTGACTCACTGGAAAAGACCCTGATGCTGGGAAAGATTGAAGGCAGGAGGAGAAGGGGATGACAGAGGATGAGATGGTTGGATAGCATCACTGACTCAATGGACATGAGTTTGAGTAAACTCTGGGAGTTGGTGATGGACAGGGAGGCCTGGCGTGCTGTGGTTCATGGGGTCACAAAGAGTTGGACATGACTGAGTGACTGAACTGAACTGAACTAGTACTCTTGCCTGGAAAATTCCATGGATGGAGGAGCCTGGTAGGCTATAGTCCTTGAGGTCACAAAGAGTCAGACCTGACTGAGTGACTTCAATTCAATAATAAGGGATAAAAAGAAAAATAGCAACATGTTAGACTTAACCCCAATCATGTCCATAACTATTATAGAATCTAAACACTACTATCAAAATGCATGTATTGCCAGTCTAGATTTAAAAATCAAAACTGGATTATATACAGACTATAAGATATTCACGTTTAATATACACAAGTAGGTTAGAAGTAAAAAATGAAAAAGATGAACTATTCAAACACTATTCCCCCCAAAGCTCTAATACCAATATTAATATCAGAAAAGTAGATCTCAGAACAAGAAATACTACCAGGAATAAAGAGAGACATTTTATATTGATAGAGGTGTGACTTCATTGGGAGTAAAAACAAAGCTTCAAAAAACATAAAGCAAAACTGATAGAACTGTAAGGAAAAATAGACAAATCCACAGAGCTGGTGAATCTTTCATTCTTATCTGAGTAATAATACAACAAGTAGACAGAAAATTGGCAGCGATGTATAAGACTTCAAGGATACATAAAATAGGATGTTCAGTAAGACTTCTGTCCTGGAATTGGCACTAAGGCCTATAGCTGAAAACAAGAGACTCTAAGTATCCAGTATTCTAAAGAAAGCTGCCAAAAATTGAAGCCAACACCCCCTTATTAAGAGACAGACAAATTAGTCGTACTGCTACTCCCTACCTTCATTCCAACTATCATCTACCTGCCTCTCCACTAGCCCATATCAGGAAACAATTGTTAGGAGGAAAAATTAAAGTTGGAAGCCTGGCCTTGGAAGGAGTCTAAGGTTCACATTAAAGAGCCTCCCCAGCACAGTTTTACGAGGGTTAAAATCCCGTGTAGAATCTGAGATGACTTGTCTGAAGGAGAGACTACCATCTCTCCACTGGTTGCATCCTTGGTGAGCAGTAGGCCAGTAGGCCCATCATCATGTGTGGAGAGAAGTATGAGAATCGTTGGGAGAACTTGATCCATATCCCTGGAAGTTGTATACCACCTGTGAGCTTGATAAAGACATTTCTCTCTCTGGAAATTTCTGGAGGCAAGAAGCCTATATGAGCAGCTGAAGGCAGAAGGAAAAGAAAGTGCTGTGACCCTCATGGAAAGGACTTTCAACACCCTCTCCCAGCTCAGAGAATTGGAAGGGAGAAGCAGAGTCCCTGCAGCCCCACAGGCAGAGAGCCCCAAGTGTGGAAGAGACAAAAGCTCAAAGCCAAGACGATGGCCCAGCAGCCACCTGTCAAGAAGGGCACTCTCAAGTCAGGCCCGTAAGATCTCCGCCCCTCCTCCTCTTCCAATCCCCAACACCATGGGAATTAGACCTTGAAAATCAGTGGGAGTTGAGATGATAACAAGCTCAAAATCATCTTCCTTTTAAACATTGCAGAGAAGGCAGTGACAGAGAAGCTCCCATTCCTTCCCTCCCAAGAGAGGCTTCTGGGCTGTTCAGCACTGGGGAAGCAGACAAACTTAGCCTGAAGTTACATCTTAATCTGGAGTCTGAATAACTGAAAGAGAACGGAAACTGTGGAATTGGCCAAAAATGCTGCCATGGTAAGGAAAGGCAGACTTGGTGGAGTACAGTGATTGGGAAAGCATTAAACTTTTCTTGTTAACACCTCACTAAGTTTCGAGAGTTTGACAGAACCAGACTGAGTATTACTGTGTACCTGAATAGTCCACATATTTGTCAGTTTTGATGGCATTTCATCACACTGGTGTGTGTTGCATTTTTTGTAGATGCAATGATGTGCTTAATAATGTACCTATCATTGAACATTTGAGTTATTTCCAGTTTTCCCCTTAGGGGTAAGGTTGCTATAAACATCCTGGGATATATCACTCTATTTTTTCTTAGCTATGTCCCTAGGCATATGCCTGAAGACTCCCTTCCATAGGTCCCTTCCTCACATAGACCGTCACTCTACTGTGACAGGCCATCAGTATGACTAATGTGATGAGTTGGTTTTCCTTCTGTATAGGTGATAGCATGCAACTCAGGCTGGCTTATACACAGAAGAGACCTTATTGGCAAGGGCAGGGCTGACCACAGTGCTTCAAAGCAGAGGCTCAGAGTATATCAGCTGGCCGTTTTTCTAATCTCTTTGTTCCGCCTTCTCCAGGAGTTGATTTTATCCTCTGCTGATATACTCCATGGAAGGCAACAGCAGCCGCCAAGCTCACACCTTCACAAAATACAGTAAAAGAAAATGTACCTTTCCCACAAGCCCCAGCAAACATCTTTATTGTTCTCATTGGCTCCAAATGAGCTATATACCATCTCTGAACCAATTACTGTGACTGGGGGATTGCAGTGGTTGGTGAAATACAGCGATAGAATTAAATTAGGGGTGGCTGGGTGAGTGGTCAATCTATTCACATGGTGGAATTGAAGATGTTTCCTAAAGAAGATTTGGACTCTTGTTGTCAGAAAGAAGGAGCATAGAGTCCACTACAATCATTAATATGTCTCCTTCTCCCTATAGGACTATAAACTCTGAGTGCAGGGATTATGCAGACTTCACCATTGTGTTCACAACACCCAGAACAATGTCTGACACAGGGAAGGTGAGTGGTTAGTGACTATTCACTGAATGGAAAAAAATCCCCAAAGTGAAATAACCAAGCCAGAGGAATTAAGCATTTTCTAAAGGTCTTATTACCTGCTGCCAGATTCTTCTCCAAAAAAAAAGTACCCATGTATAATAGAATTGTGGTAAAGAATAGATTGATGGTAACGTACATTAGGATTACAACAGACCAGTTCCAAATCGGGAAAGGAGTACATCAAGGCTGTATATTGTCAACCTGCTTATTTAACTTATATGCAGAGTACATCATGAGAAATGCCAGATTGGATGAAGCACAAGCTGGAATCAAGATTGCCAGAGTAATATCAATAACCTCAGATATGCAGATGACACCACATTTATGGCAGAAAGTGAAGAGGAACTGAAGAGCCTCTTGATGAAGGTGAAAGAGGAGAGTGAAAAAGTTGCCTTAAAACTCAACATTCAAAAAACTAAGATCATGGCATCTGGTCCCATCACTTCATGGCAAATAGATGGGGAAACAATGGAAACAGTGACAGACTTTATTTTCTTGGGCTCCAAAATCACTGCAGATGGTGACTGCAGCCATGAAATTAAAAGACTCTTGCTCCTTGGAAGAAAAGTTATGACCAACCTAGACAGAATATTAAAAAGCTGAGACAGTACTTTGCTGACAAAGGTCGGTCTAGTCAAAGCTATGGTTTGTCTAGTAGTCATGTACGAATGTGAGAGTTGGACTATAAAGAAGGTTGAATGTTGAAGAATTGATGCTTTTGAACTGTGGTGTTGGAGAAGACTCTTGAGAGTCCCTTGGACTGCAAGGAGATCAAACCAGTCAATCCTAAAGGAAATCAGTCCTGAATACTCATTGGAAGGACTGATGCTGAAGCTGAAGCTCCAATACTTTGGCCACCTGATTCAAAGAGCTGACTCATTGGAAAAGACCCTGATTCTGGGAAAGATTGAAGGCAGGAGGAGAAGGGTCAACAGAGGATGAGATGGTTGGATGGCGTCACGGACTCGATGGACATAGTCTGAGTAAGCTCCAGAAGATGGTGAAGGACTGGGAAACCTGGCATGCTGCAGCCCATGGAGTCATAAAGAGTTGGACAGGACTAAGTGACTGAACACACATGCAGTGTTTCATTGTATGTGTACATTACATTGGTTTATCCATTCGTCTGTGGATGGACACAGGTTGTTTCCACCTTTTGGGTGTTTTGAATAATTCTTCGGTGGACATGGTTGTACAGATATCTGTTCAAGGCCTTGTTTTTCACAGTGGCTGGACTGCAAGGAGATCCAACCAGTCCATCCTTAGGCAGATCAGTCCTGGGTGCTCATTGGAAGGACTGATGCTCAAGCTGAAACTCCAATATTTTGGCCACCTCATGGAAGAGTTGACTCATTGGAAAAGACCCTGATGCTGGGAGGGATTGGGGGCAGGAGGAGAAGGGGATGACAGAGGATGAGATGGCTGGATGGCATCACCGACTCAATGGACATGAGTTTGAGTAAACTCCAGGAGTTGGTGATGGACAGGGAGGCCTGGCATGCTGCGATTCATGGAGTCACAAAGAGTCGGACAAGACTGAGCGACTGAACTGAACTGAGCTGAACTGATACCATTTTACATTTTATTTCCCACCAATAGTGCATAAATGTTCTAATTTCTCCATTTCCTCACCAACATTTTCAAGAACCCAGAAAATTTTGGAGAAGCCATGGGTTGTTTCCCATTGAACTATCTTCCTGGTATCATTGTCAGGAAGCCAGACATTTCCTGAGGATAAAAAAATAATGGCATCTCAAGATATGTAACAGCAGCGAAAGAAAATAATGGGAAAAATATAAAACAAGAGGGTAAATGATAGAAAATATTATGGATTTCAAGGAATATAGACCACAGTTGGGAGAAAGAGAGTAAAAGAAACCAATTTTCCTATGAATAAGAGGCTGCAAGTCTTCCACAGGTCACCAGCAGTAAGGACAGTAGAAACGAGGTAGGAGATAGATGCGCCCCTGGGCTGGACACCTGGTGTCTGTCAAGTGGGGTAAATTGAAGCTTTGTTTTCCTAGAGACTCCAAGGACAAAATTAATGACAGGAGCTGAGCTCTGCTGCAGTAAAGAGATAAGATGACCCCTCCTGATGTCAAGGAGATCTACCTAACTAAACAGGTGCAGAAAGCCTCCTCAGGAGTCAAAAAGAAGAGCGCACCACCCCATAATAGGTGATACCAAGCCTCCCCCAGGCCTCTGCGCTGGAATCCGTCTTAGCAAAAAGATGCGCATGTGGATGGGGGCGGTGGGGAGGGTCCTAGGGCGGATCAGATGTGGGAAAAGAAGTGTGATAACTGGCCAGAGGTAAAACTGCTGTATATAATGATTTAATCACCTGTTTCTGGTGCTTTTCCTCAGGGAGGACGCCCACACCCTTTCTCTCCAGGTGTGTATTTCTGCCTGCCTCTATCCTAACTTAACAAACTCTTTCTCTGTGAGCTCTGCCACTTGCTGTGCTATCTCTAAGAGTAAATTTTGTACCTACCTCTACAGGTTTTGCCTCTTTGAGAAATTAAGTTTTCAAACAGGGCAAGAGTCAGGGAAACTTCGCTTCTAGTTTCCAGTTCTCAGTGGTCTAGTGGCCAGGATTCCTGGTTTTCCATCCAGGCTACCCAAGTTCAGTTCCTAGCAAGGAACTAAGACTCTGCTTCAAGACCACTTGCTGCTATCTTCCCAAGATCAAAAACACCAACAGAAACATCTTGAGAGAAGTGATCAGAGAGTGATGGAGTAGTTCATTTATTTATTGAGCTTGTTATATGTGTCAGGCACTTTTGGAGACACTGGAGGTTAGACCATTGAACAAAATAGACAAGTCCCACCTTCATGGAGTTTTCATGATAGAGAAGGAAGCTGATGAGTAAGGAAATATATAGCATTTCAGATGGTAAGTTCTATGGAGAATGACACAGAGTCAGAGAGGGATTGGGGGCAGGAGGAGAAGGGGATGACAGAGGATGAGATGGCTGGATGGCATCACCGACTCAATGGACATGAGTTTGAGGAAACTCCAGGAGTTGGTGATGGAGAGGGAGGCCTGACGTGCTGCGATTCATGGAGTCGCAAAGAGTCAGACACAACTGAACTGAACTGAAGTGAACTGAACTGAACTGAAGGGTAAAAGGAGTACATTGGCAGGACTGGTATGTGTTCCTATGTTATACAGAAAGGCCAGAAATAGACCCTCTATTATAGTGATATTTGAATAGAGATCTTAAGGAACAGAGGGATTGAGAGGAGTGAACCATTCAGGTTTCTGGGGGCAGAACAACCAGACAGAAGAAAGAGAATGAGAAAAAGCACTAGGGCAGAAACAAGCCCAGGGATGTTGGAGGGACAGCAAGGAAACCCATGTGGCTTGACGGGATGGAAGAAGGGAAAGTCAGAGGAAACAGTGTCTAGAGTAACAGGGGGCCAAATTGTGCAGGGACTTTGGGCCTTATTCTGAGAGAGCTGGCAAGCCCCCAGAGGAGTAAGAATGAGGGATGGTGTGACCTAACTTCTGTTTTTTAAATATCATTCTGTTGGAGTATTTGGCAAGAAGCAGAAACTGTCTAGGGCTGATTGCAAGCCAAGAAGCCAGTTAGAAGGCAATTGCCATAACCCAGGACAGATGGCAGTAGCTGGGATGAGGGTGGGAGTGATGGTTGCGGAGGAAGTTGTCAGGGTTTAGATGTATTTTGAAGGTTAAGCTGTCAACATTTGGCGATGATTTGGACATAGAGTGTGAGGGAATGAGAGGGTTAAATGATGTCTGAACTTTGGCCTCAGCTGCCGGTAGGTTTGGCTTGCCATTTGCTGAGATCAGAGGAAGAGAGATTTGGTGAGAGTGACCAGGAGTTCAGGTTTGGACTTAGTCTTAGAAGCCGACTGGATGTGGAGTGGTTGAGGAGGTGGTTGTTGCAACAGTTGGCAGCTCAGGGAAAGTTGGGGTAAGAAAGCCAGCCCCAGACATAGCCCAGCCACCTCTGACTGTGAATGTCACCACAGCCAAAGATTAGAGGCTGGAGCATAATTCACATGTCTCACTTTTTTATGTTATAAGGTATTTGTAATGAGTTGCATAGATCTAAAACCTAACAGAACTAAGTAACAGTAATGTGTATAACAATATATTTTCAAGTAATATCTTTCAGTAAAGACTACATCCTCCCCATGACCCATATGTATTCATCTTGTCTCTTGTCTCCTTGTTAGAGCCCCCCACGTCGCCTCTCACCACCCAGAGCCTCATGCCCCAACAATGACCCAGGAAACTCTGACTGCTCACCCTTCAGATCTTGGTTCCTGTATCCCTTTCCTCAGAAGCCTCAGGCCCTGAGCTCCAGCCATCCGACAAGTGTCAACCCTTCTTTCCAGGGGTAGTTTTATATCTATTCTAGTGATTATGTGATTAACATCCCTCTTGCTCATTAGAGTGTAAACCTAGTATAAAATTTTATCCACAGTAGTTTCTCTGGGACCTGGCCTATATCTGGCACAGATACTCAATCATCGTTGCATCGGTGAGTAAAGAGAAAGAAAACCAAGCAACAACATTTTACCTTAATGGTTTGAGAAACCTGAGCAAGTCCTCTACTTTAATATCAGTAATCCCTTAAAAACCATGATAGAGTGAAAAGAAAATTTGAAATGTGTTTACATCTTATTTGTTATTGTTGTTCAGTCACCTAGTTATGTCTGACTCTGTGACCCCATGGACTACAGCATGACAGGCCTCCCTGTCCCTCACCATCTTTTGGAGTTTGCTCAAGTTCATGTCCATTGCATTGGTGATGCCATCCAGCATCTGACGCCCTCTTCTCCTTCTGCCCTCAATCTTTCCTAGCATCAGGAATTTTCCAATGAGGTGTCTTTTTGAATCAGATGACTGGAGCTTCAGCTTCAGCATCAGTCTTTCCAGTGAATATTCAGGGTTGATCTCCCTTAAGATTGACTGGTTTGATCTCCTTGCTGTCCAAGGGACTTTCAGGAGTCTTCTCCAGCACCACAGTTTGAAGGCATCCTGTAAGAGGACCCTATTTCCCAAAGAGCTAAAAAGAACTATAAAATTACTCCTCACACCCTTTCATTTCATATTTTATGACATTTTCACCATTCTTTACACATTCATAAATTTTGTACTTTTTCTTTGACAATTTTTTAAAGAAATTAAACACATTCTCAACCGGCTTAATTGTAAATACCAGTCAACTGAGGTTAAAGTTTCACTGTCAGCATACCTGATGGTTTGTATCATTGTTTTAATCAAATTAAGTTGATAATATCTATACTTTTATCACTATTATTGGCACTTTCATTTTCCTTTCGTTTTTATAAAATAACAAGGGACAAACACAATAAAATACTTAAATGCATACACTATTGTACAGATGGAAATGGTGACAGTAAAGCAGAGTAGGAAGTTCAAGCAATCCATCCTTCCACCTGAACAATGATCCAACTGGCCACAACTGTCTGGAGTAACAATTTTTGAACCCTATCATCTAGTTAAACACTTGTAGTATCCAGGGGAAGCCTTGATAAAGAAGCCAGCACGTTTCAATGAATTTCAGCCTATTGCATATTAGATTACCAGTCACCAGTGCCTAACCTGCGGCAGGCATCTGTGGGGATAATTGCCAGCATTCCTGGTGTGGCTTCCTAGAACCAGGCTGGACATAGGACCTTCTCTTCCAAATGTCAATACTGTGTATTCTGATTGCTGGTTGCTGCTTTTGATCACTGAGGGACTAGAAGTCACTGTTTCAGCTCCCATGGGCTGCAGAGGCTTCCCAAGAACTTAAAGAGACTCTCCTTTTTGGAGTCAAACATTTAAGTAAATCTTTGTCAAGACATTGACTGACCACAGAGAAAATGGAATAGAAACTTCAGCAACAATACACAACAAGGAATACACACTATGCAAAAATAGTCTGGAAAAGTCACAAAAGATGGCTCCAACTCTCAACAAGCAATTCCTGAGGACTTTCAGAATCACCATAATTTCCAAAATGTCCAGCTTCTCATTAAAACATAATAAAACTTGCAAATAAATAGGAAAACATAGCCCATTAATGGAAAGAAGGTTTTGAACTATGGTGTTGGAGAAGACTCTTGAGAGTCCCTTGGACTGCAAGGGGATCCTACCAGTCCATCCTAAAGGAGATCAGTCCTGGGTGTTCATTGGAAGGACTGATGCTGAAGCTGAAACTCCAATACTTTGGCCACCTGATGCGAAGAGTTGACTCATTGGAAAAGACCCTGATGCTGGGAAAGATTGAAGACAGGAGGAAAAGGGGATGACAGAGGATGAGATAGTTGGATGGCATCACTGACTCAATGGACATGAGTTTGAGTAAGCTCTGGGAGTTGGTGATGGACAGGGAGGCCTGGCGTGCTGCGGTTCATGGGTCGCAGAGTCAGACATGACTGAGAGACTGAACTGAACTGACTGATCCCTAGGGAAGCCTAGACATTGAAATTATTACTCAAGATGTTAAACCAACTGTCTCAAATATGTTCTGTGAGCTAAAAGAAATCATGGACAACAAACAAAAGGAAACCAGGGAGACAATATATGAACAAACTAAGAACAGTGATCAAAATATTCATTTTATAAAATGACACTGAGCACATTGTAGACCCAAAAAGTACAATAACTAAAATATAAACTTTACCAGAGGAGTTCAATAGCAAGTTGAGTAAGTGGAAGAAAGGATCAGTGAATTTAAAGAGAAGAACATTGAAATTATCCTGTCTTTGGTACAGAAAGAAAAAAGAATGAAGAAAATGACCAGAGGCTGAGGGACCTATAGAACACCATCAAATGCACCAGTGTTCATATTATAGGACTTCTGCAGGGGAAGAAAGAAATGTGCAGAAAAATAATTTGAGAAAAAATAGTCCCAAGCTTCCCAAATCTGAGGAAAGGTATGAATATACACATTCAAGAATCTCAGTGAACTCCAATAAGGATAAATTCTAGAGAAATCCACATAGAAACACATTAGAGCCAAATTGTTAAAACACAAAGACCAACAGAGAATCTTGAAAGTAGCAAGAAAAAAAATGACTCATTATGGCCAAGCTATCCTCAATGAAATAAATAGTTAATTTCTTCTCAATAACCATAAAAGCCAGAAGACAGTAGGACTTCTAGCAACCTAAAAGTCTATACCTAGAAAAACTATCTTTCAAGAATGAGGGATAAATTAACATATTTCTAGATAAACAAATGCTGAGAGTTAATCACCAGTAGACCTGATTTATAAGAAATGCAAAAGAGAATTCTTCAGACTGAAATTAAAAGCCACTAGAGAATAGCTTCAGTCGGTAAAGAGTGCCTGCAGTGCAGAAAACCTGGGTTCGATCCTTGGGTTGAGAAGTTCCCCTGGAGAGTGAAATGGCAACCCACTCCAGTATTCTTGCCTGGAAAATCTCATGGACAGAAGAGTCTGGTGGGCTACAGTCCATGGGGTCGCAAGAGTCAGACACGACCTAGTGACTACACCACCACCAAGGATGTCATCAAGAGAGTGATAGTATAATGCTCAGAATGAGAGAAAATATTTGCAAAAAAAATCTGCAAATCATATATCTGATACACAGTTAAAATACAGAATATATAAAGAGCCTCTAAAACTCAACAACAAAAAATCAAACAGCCCAAATCAAAAATGGGCAAAGGATTTTATGGTCATTTCTCCAAAGAAGATATACAAATGGAAACAAATACATGAAAAGATGTAAATAACCTTAATCTTTAGAGACATGGAAGTCAAAAAACTGCAGTGAGATACCACTTCATATCCACTAGCATGATTGCTAGGAAAAATTAGAAAATAAAAAGTGTTGGTGAGGATGTGAAGAAATTGGAACACTTATACACTGCTGATGAGAATATACAATGTTACAGTTGCTGCATCACACCATTTAGTGGTTACCTCAAAAAGGTAAACATAGAATTACCATAAGATCCATCAATTTAACTCTAAGTATATGCCCAAAGAATTGAAAGCAAGTGTTCAAAACAGATACTTTTATACTCATGCTTATAGCAGCATTATTCACAATATACCAAAAAGGTGCAAACAGTTCAAACATCTCTCAGCAAATGGATGGATAAAGAAATTGTGGTCGGGGGTAGGGGGAAGAAGGAGAGGGTAGGATGAATGGAGAGAGTAACACAGAAATATATACACATCCATATGTAAAATAGCCAATGGGAATTTGTTGTATGACTCAGGGAAGCTCAAACTGGGGACTCTGTAACAACCTAGAGGGGTGGGATGGGGTGGGATGGGGTGGGAGGTGGGAGGGAGGTTCAAGAGGGAGGGGACATATGTATACCTATGGCTGATTCATGTTGATGTATGGCAGAAACCAACACAGTATTGTAAAGCAATCATCCTTCAATTAAAAATAAATACATTTTAAAAAAAGAAACCATACAACAGAATACTATTTAGGCCTAAAAAAAAAAAAGAAATTCTGACATCCTACAACATGCATGACCTTGAAGACATTATGCTACATAAAATAACCCAGACACAAAAGAATAAATATGGTATATAAGTCCACTTATATGAGGTATATAGAACAGGGAAAGTCATGAGACAGAAAGTAGAAATAACAAGGTTGCCCAGAGTGGTAGTGGAGAGGTATTGTTGAATGCGTACAGAGTCTCTATTTAGGATGATGAAAATTATCTGGAATTGAATAGTGGTGGTGCTTATATAACAGTGAGAATGTATTTAATGCAGTTGAATTGTTCACTTAAGATGGTTTAAAAAGGAAATTTTTTTGTATTTTGTCACAATATAGAAATGGCTAAAATGGCAAACATTTTTGTATTTTATCACAATATAAAAATAATAAAATAAAATAGGGCTTCCCTGGTGGTTTGGTGGTTCAATGGTTAAGAATCTGCCTGCCAATGCAGGGGACACAGGTTCAATCCCTGGTCTGGGAGGATCCCACATACCATGAGGCAACTAGGTCTGCACCACAACTCCTGAATCCTGCATACCCTCCAGCTTCTGCACCATAGCAAGAAAAGCCACCCCAATGAGAAGACTGCATGCCACAGCTAGAGAGCAGCCCCTGCCCATTGCAGCTGGAGAAAGCCCTTGTGCAGCAACAAAGATCCAGTGTAGCCAAAAATAAATTAGATAAATAAAAATGTAAAATAAAATAAAAAGATCAACCCAGGCAGATGGGTGGAGGTTGATAACTTCTTGCAAGCACTGCAAAGGACACATAAATTTAGATGTTCCCCTGAGTGCCAGGAGCAGTGTCCTGCTTAATAGAAGGAAAAAGAACCTCATGGACCTATGAAGGTGGTCTGTTGGCTAGGCCTGCAGCCAAGGAGAGGTATCTCAGCCTGCTTGGAGCATTAGGACCTGGGCAGAGTCAGGGAACTGGGTACGTCACTGGAACGTCAGCTCTATGAGGACAGGTACACTGTCCACATTTGTCATTTTATCACCAGCCCCTGACTCATAGCAGACACTCAAAACACATTTGTTGAACACATGAATGAATGAATGAATGTTAGCAAGAAGCAGTTCTCAAACTGTGTGATATCAGAATGTATCTCTGTCAGAATCCTTGGAGGCCTTGTCAGCACATACATTGCTGGGCCCAGAGCTCCTGATTCAACAGATTGGGGATGAAACCTGAGAATTTGCATTTATGACAGGTTTCCAAGGTAACACTGATGCTGCCAGTCTGGGACCACACATTGAGAACTACTGATTTACAAGAACAATCACCATTGTTAAAGAACAAGACCCCTGCTCAAATATAAAGTAAATATATAAAGCCTTAGATTCCTCTCAAAATCCTAGGTTGGGGAGCCCAAAACATAACTGAATCTCTTACCACCCTAAGTGGAGGATACAGAAAGCCAGATTTAATAAGCATGAAAGAGAAAGCAATAGAGCTTTTTGTGTATGTGACTATTAAATTTTTACTCAATAAAACAGGTAAAGAAACCAGTTTCTGAAGGAAGTTAGTCCTCAATGAGACCTGTAAAGGCAAAACCAGAAAAGGATTGGTATTCTGAGTCTGCTGCTCACTAGTTGTGTAACTTAGGGTGGAATAAGTTGCTCTCTGAACTTCAAATACTATACCTTAAAATAGGGATGGGATTCCCTGGTGGCTCAGTTCAGTTCAGTTCAGTCACTCAGTCGTGTCTGACTCTTTGTGACCCCATGGACTGCAGCAGCCAGGCTTCCCTGTCCATCACCAACTCCTGGAGTTTACTCAAATTCATGTCCGTTGAGTCGGTGATGCCATCCAACCACCTCATCCTCTGTCATCCCCTTCTCCTCCTGCCTTCAATCTTTCCCAGCATCAGAGTCTTTTCTTTTTTAAAAAAATTAATTTATTTTAATTGGAGGCTAATTACTTTACAATATTGTGGTGGTTTTGCCATACATTGACATGAATCAGCCATGGGTGTGCATGTGTCCCCCATCCCAAACCCTCCTCCCACCTCCCTCCCCATCCCATCCCTCTGGGTTGTCCCAGTGCACTGGCTTTGAGTGCCCTGTTTCATGCATCAAACTTGGACTGGTCATCTATTTCATAAGTGGTAATATACATGTTTCAAAGCTATTCTCTCAAATCATTCCACCCTCACCTTCTCCCACAGAGTCCAAAAGTCTGTTCTTTATGTATGTGTCTCTTTTGCTGTCTCACATATAGGGTCATTGATAAACTTTCTAAATTCCATATATATGCATTAATAGGGTGTTTTCCTTTCTGGCTTACTTCACTCTGTATAATAGGCTTGAGTTTCATTCACCTCCTTAGAACTGATTCAAATGCATTCTTTTTAATAGCTGAGTAGTATTCCATTGTGTATATGTACCACAACTTTCTTTTCTAATGAGCTGACTCTTCAAATCAGGTGGCCAAAGTATTGGAGATTCAGCTTCAGCATCAGTCCTTCCAATGAATATTCAGGACTGATTTCCTTTAAGATTGACTGGTTTGATCTCCTTGCAGTCCAAGGGACTCTCAAGAGTCTTCTCCAGCACCACAGTTCAAAAGCATCAATTCTTCAATGCTCAGCTTTCTTTATAGTCCAACTCTCACATCCATACATAACTACTGGAAAAACTGTAGCTTTGACTAGATGGACCTTTGTTGGCAAAGTAATGTCTCTGCTTTTTAATATGCTGCTAGGTTGGTTATAGCTTTTCTTCCAAGGAGCAAGAGTCTTTTAATTTCATGGCTGCAGTCACTATCTGTAGTGATGCTGAAATCCAAAAAAATAAAATTTGTCAGTGTTTCCACATCTATTTGCCACTAAGTGATAGGACTCCATGCCATGGTCTTAGTTTTTTGAATGCTGAGTTTTAAGCCAGCTTTTTCACTCTCCTCTTTCACTTTCATCAAGAGGCTCTTCAGTTCCTCTTCACTTTCTGCCATAAGGGTGGTGTCATCTACATATCTAAAGCTATTAATATTTCTCCCAGCAACATTGATTCCAGGCTGTGTTTCATCCAGCTGAACATTTTGCATGACGTACTCTGCATATAAGTTAAATAAGCAAGGTGACAATATACAGCCTTGACGTACTCCTTTTCTGATTTGGAACCAGTCTGTTGTTCCATGTCCGGTTCTAACTGTTGCTTCTTGACCTGCATACAGATTTCTCAGGAGACAAGTAAGGTGGTCTGGTATTCCCATCTCTTGAAGAATTTTCCAGTTTGTGGTGATCCACACAGTCAAAGGCTTTAGCATAGTCAATAAAGCAGAAGTAGATGTTTTTCTGGAATTCTCTTGCCTTTTAGCTGATCCAGCAGATGTTAGCAATTTGACCTCTGGGTTCCTCTGCCTTTTCTAAATCCAGCTTGAACATCTGGAAGTTCATGGTTCACATACTGTTGAAGCCTAGCTTGGAGAATTTTGAACATTACTTTGCTAGCATGTGAGATGAGTGCAATTGTGCAGTAGTTTGAACATTCTTTGGCATTGCCTTTCTTTGGGATTGGAATGAAAACTGACCTTTTCCAGCTGAGTTTCCCAAACGTGGGGGCATATTGAGTGCAGCACTTTCACAGCATCATCTTTGAGGATTTGAAACAGCTCAGCTGGAATTACATCACCTCCACTAGCTTTGTTCATAGTGATGCTTCCTAAGGCCCACTTGACTTGGCATTCCAGGAAGTCTGGCTCTAGGTGAGTGATCACACCATCGTGGTTATTAAGATCTTTTCTGTATAGTTTTGTGTATTCTTGCCAACTCTTCTTAATAGCTTATGCTTCTGTTAGGTCCATACCATTTCTATCCTTTATTGAGCACATCTTTGCATGAAATGTTCCCTTGGTATCTTTAATTTTCTTAAAGAGATTGCTAGTCTTTTCCATTCTATTGTTTTCCTCTATTTCTTTTCATTGATCACTGAGGAAGGCTTTCTTATCTCTCCTTGCTATTCTTTGGAACTCTGCATTCAGATGGGTATATCTTTCCTTTTCTCCTTTGCCTTTAGCTTTTCTTCTTTTCTCAGCTATTGTAAGGCCTCCTCAGACAACCATTTTGCCTTTTTGCATTTTTTTTTTTCTTGGGGATGGTTTTGATCACTGCCTCCTGTACAATGTCACAAACCTCTATCCATAGTTTTTCAGGCACTCTGTCTATCAGATCTAATCCTTTGAATCTATTTGTCACTTCCACTGTATAATTGTAAAGGATTTAAATTAGGCCATACCTGAATGGTCTAGTGATTTTCCCTACTTTCTTCAATTGACATTTGATTTTTGCAATAAGGAGTTCATGATCTGGACCACAGTCAGCTCCCAGTCTTGTTTTTGATGACTGTATAGAGCTTCTGGTGACTCTGACAGTAAAGATCTGCATGCAGTGTGGGAGATCTGGGTTCTGTCCCAGGGTTGGGAAGATGCCCTGGAGGAGTGCATGGCAACCCATTCCAGTGTTCTTGCCTGGATAATCCCATGGACAGAGGAGCCTGGCGGGCTACAGTCCACAGGGTCACAAAGAGTGGGACACGACTGAGCAGCTAAGCACAGCACAAAATAGAGATGGGAACAGAAAACTGACGGGTCGTCACAAGCTTTAGAAGAAAGAGAGCAAAATCAACATGCAGGAGCTGTTCTCCCACCCAACTGCTATGCAACCAACTTGCCAATTTAATTTCTCCGTCTTCCTGACCTAGGCCTGCTGCAGGTTCATGGCCGGCATGCTCTTGTCTGTCCTCCCCATGGAATCAGCCCTCTGTATCCACACATGCAGACACTTGGATGTGGAGAGCAGTCTATACCCCACTATTTTATATTATACAAGGGGCTTGAACATCTGTGGCTTTTGGTACCCATGGGAATCCTGGAAACAATCCCCATGGATACCATGGATTGATACTGTACTTCTGCTACCACCAGCAAATCAGAGGCATACAAATCAGGTGTGTCTGTCATCAAACCTCTGTGCTGGCTATACTTCCCAATGGAATTATGTAATTTAACTCAATATTACTTAAATCCATGAAATATGACTGCAAAAAGAAAGAACACTATTGTTTCTAAGAAAGACAACTTGAATGCTTTGGAAAGTCTCCTAAAGGCAAGTTGTTAAATAAATTACTCTCAGATTTCATACACGAGACATCTGTGAAAGAGTGGGGAAACAGTTAAAATTTATAAAGATGTTTTGCTTCATTGGTCCACATACCTTTAAGTCCTTGCTCCACTTAAGAGGATCTCAAACTGGAAATCCTAGCAGATAGACCACAAAAGTGGTTTATGCAAGAATAACATAAGAAACACGTCACTTTCTGTCCTCAAAGGAAGAGTTTCGGCCTTGTATCCACAGATCATCCCCCAAAATGAACAGAATCATGTTTTAAAGTAAAATGTTTAAAGTCTGAATATACCACTCTGTATGCTTCCCCACTTCAACTTTCACAGCCCACAGCCCCAGTCCAAATACACTGGGTAAGAAGTGCTGACAGTACATGGTGCTGCTGAAATGTTACTTCTTCTCCCACCACTACCCCTGCCACCCTGAGAGTTCCATTTGGTTTCACACCCAAATGTCATTCCTGTTCTTTAGCATTTCATTGGTAAATACACACTGTTGAAGTGTGTTATTTGCAGAGACAATTTGAGGCCCAGGACATTTCCATTTTACACTTTCCAGGAGCCTCCCCCCACAGCTCAGCAAGATCCAGGGAGGCTGGGGAAAGTGTCAGCACAGACACACTCATGAATAGTCATCCCGCCTTTAATACAAATATGGCACCTGCCCTTACATAGCATGCTAATAAGCTCTTGGAAGACACAGGTTAATCTCCTGGCACCCCTTGGAGCTGGGCCACCGCTGTTCTTTTCCACTTAGAAGGTTAGGGAGTGGGTCACAGAAAGGTTAATTTGACTTGCTTAAGTCAACATTACAAGTCAATAGGAGAGATGGAGTCAGATGTCGGGTGGCTGATGTTGCCACCTGTCAGACCTGGTCTCGAGGTTTCCGGTTTGATTCCTTTCCCAAGAGCTTATGTGTGTTTGTTTAGCACAATAATACTTTTATGTAAAATATAAAGTATGTGTGTATCTGTGTGTGTGCATATGCATGTGTATCTTTCCTCCTTCATGAGAACACCTGGAAAAGAAATAGTCTGTTTAAAGTTTTGTCACGTTCATTTTCTCTAGCTCTTAAATTGACTGGAAACAACCCAGCTCCCCCACTCTCCCTGCCCCCATTTCTGCATTTGCTGATAACTTGTTTCTTAAAGAAAGAAGCAGATGCCAGGGCCGCTGCATACACCATCCCAGTGCATTCACAGCAATGAGAAAAAGCTGGGAGAAGCAGCCCAATCTGGGCAAAGGACTGCAGCCTGGAGATAAACTTTCCTGAAGACCAAGCTGTACTTGCCCTCAGCAAGTCCTAGAATTGTGAGACAAGCAGCCTATCCACAGCTAAAATGTCCTGCTGTGTGAAGATAGGGTTCCTTGGTGCTCAGAACATTCCCCTTTCCCCGGCCCCTTGGCCGGGACCACATCACGGTTAGGACACTTGAAGAGGTCGACCATAAATTGTGACCATTGGCATGTAAGCTGCTCCCATGTTAAAAGGAGGAAAAGTTATGCAAATATCACCTCAGTCTGAGGAGCAAATACAGGTGGGCCACAGAGTGAGTGTGAGCAGGGAGGACTGATAAGATCCTGTCGTCTCTCCCAGGGCCCACCTGAGAGCCTCTGGGACCAACATTCAGTCATCCACAAACATCTATCAAGCAGTCACTGTGCGCTCTGGGCACTGACCCTCAGAGGAAACCCCTCTTCCCACAGCATGGAGGGGAGGAGGCAGAAAAAGATTAGGAAGAAGAACGAGGAAGAGACTGGGGTACCCGCAGGCTTGGTGCAGTCTCTGTAGCTGCCTAATGAGTGCGCCATCCCAGAGCTCCACCCTGAGACCAGAACCCCTTCTGTCTGCCCTGTGCCTCCTGCTTTCCTCCCAAGCTTCAGGGCTCCACAGGGGGTGATGGCCCAGACCCACGGGGTTGGTAGGAGTCTGTGCCACGTGGAACCAGCAAGACCACAAGGGAACCCTTCATTCCGGTCTTGGTGTCTGTGTGTGCTCAGCCGCTTCTGTCGTGTCCAACTCTCTGTGACCCCATGAACTGTGGCCCCCCACGCTCCTCTGCCCATGGGATTCTCCAGGCAAGAATACTGGAGTGGGTTGCCATGCCCTCCTTCAGGGGATCTTCCCAACCCAGGGATCAACCCTGTGTCTCCTGTGTCTCCTGCACTGCAGGCAGATTCTTTACCTGCTGAGCCACTGGTTTTGGTAGAGCAAAACATACGGAATGAACTTCAACTACTTTGCTTCTCAAGTAACTCAGATTTTCAAGGCCACACATGAGCCTAGAAACCCTTCACGGGTCAGTCTCTACCTGTTAGCTCAAGATCGGTTTAAAGTCATAGAACTGTTATAAAAAAGACAAGAGATAGCAAATGCTGATGAGAATGTGGAGAAAAGGGTTAACACTTGTGCATGGTTGGTAGGAATGTAAACTCATGCAACCTCTATGGAAAAGAGTATGGAGGTTACTCAAAAATTAAAAATAGAGTTACCATATGATCCAACCCTTCCCTGGTGGTTCAAATGGTGAAGTATCTGCCTCCAATACAGAAGACCTGGGTTCAGTCTCTGGGTCAGGAAGATCCCCTGGAGGAGGAAATGGCAATCCACTCTAGTATTCTTGCCTGGAGAATTCCATGGACAGAGAAACCTGGCAGGCTACAGTCCATGAGGTTGCAAAGAGTCAGACACAACTGAGCAACACACAACACACACATATGATCCAGCAATACCACTTTTTGGTATTTATCAGAAGAAAATGAAACA
This sequence comes from Odocoileus virginianus, assembly GCF_023699985.2. Taxonomy (NCBI): domain Eukaryota; kingdom Metazoa; phylum Chordata; class Mammalia; order Artiodactyla; family Cervidae; genus Odocoileus; species Odocoileus virginianus. Next base: position 895,403 of record NW_027224331.1, read on the forward strand.
CTACCTTGAAGAGTTATCTGCACCTCCATGTTCACTGCAGTGTTACAGCTGAGACATGGAAACAACATAAGTAGTTAAATAAAATGTGATCCACATATATTTTATTTATAGATAAACCTATATTTATACTATACACATGCAATGGAATATTATTCAGCCATAAAAAGGAAAACAACCATGCCATTTGTAACAACATGGATAGACCTGAGAGCATTCTGCTACGTGAAATAAGTCAGACAGAGAAAGACAAGTACTGTATGGTATGATCTCACTTCTGTGTGGACTCTAAGAAAGCCAAATTCACAGAAACAGAGAGTAGATGGGTGGTTGCCATGAGCTGGGAGCTGGTGGAAACAGGGAGATGTTCCAAGGTACAGTCTTCAGTAAGATGAATAAGCTCTAGAGATGTGATGTACGGCTTGGTGACTATAGGTAATAATACTGTCTGATTGCTGGGAGGAAAACTATGACAAATCTAAGCAGTATATTAAAAGCAGAGACATCACTTTGCCAGCAAAGGTCCATATAGTCAAAGCTATGGTTTTTCCAGTAGTCATGTATGGATGTGAGAGTTGGACCATAAAGAAGGCTGAGTGCCGAAGAATTGATGCTTTCAAATTGTGGTGCTAGAGAAGACTCTTGAGAGTCCCTTGGACTGCAAGGAGATCAAACCAGTCAATCCTAAAGAAAGGACTGATGCTGAAGCTGAAGCTACAATGGTTTGGCCATCTGATGTGAAGAGCTGACTCACTGGAAAAGACCCTGTTGCTGGGAAAGATTGAAGGCAAAAGGAAAAGAAGGGCAGCAGAGGATGAGATGGTTGGATAGCATCACCAACTCAATGGACATGAGTCTGAGCAGACTCCAGGAGACAGTGAAGGACAGGGAAGCCTGGCGTGCTATAGTTCATGGGGTCGCAAAGAGTCAGACACACCTTAGCGACTGAACAACAACTGTATTATAACTGGAGAGTTGCTAAAGAGTAGATCATAAGTGTTTTTAACACACGCAGACAAAGTAATTATGTGAGTTGGTGGAGATGTTAATTAACATTTTGGAATGATTTCTAGATATATACATATATCAGATCAACACATTGCACACTTTAAACTTACACAAAGTTATATGTCAATTATATCTCAATATAGCTTAAAAAAAAAAAAAGAGTAAGCCACATCACAGAAAAGCCAACATTTGCAAATGTGACCTCCCTTACTTTTTAAAAAAGAACGTATTTTGGAGGCAGGGTGTGAAACTGAAGCGGCACTAACTGTCCTGAGGTTTAAGGAGACATGGTGGGGACGTCCCTACTGGTCCAGTGGTTAAGAATCTTCCTGCCAGTGCAGGGGACATGGGTTCAACCCTGGGTCCAGGAAGATTCCACATGCCATGAGACAATGGGGCCCATGGGCCACAACTGCTGAATCCACACTCTAGCGCCCCTGAGTCACAAATACTGAAGCCTGTGCATCTAGAGCCCACATTTTACAGTAAGAGAGGCTGCCACAATGAGAAGACCACACACTGCAGCTAAAGAAAGTCTGCATGCAGCAACAGAAACAAAGAACCGCAACAAAGAACCAGCATAGCCAAACATAATCAATTAATTTAAAAGAAGGAGAAGAACTGGCATCCCAGCTCTCTTATGAATTAGTGCTGGGCCAACTGATTCGCGACACTCAGACACCTCATGTTACCCATTTACCCCTGAATTTGGGCTACGCATTTCACAAAGTATGCAGAGCCTGTTGGTGTCTGAGTCCTGCTTCACAGGAGAACTGAGGGCTGGTCCTTCATCCCTTACCTCAATGAAAGACTGACTATTTGCTTCTTGCTTGCTTGCTTCTTGCCAGAACCGCCTTCTAAACTCTGCTCTGAATAGAAAGCCGGCGGGTGGTCAGGGAGTGAGGTAATAGCCCATAGTTCCTCCTGGCCCATTCATTGAAAGGGGCAACAGCCCTGTGATGAAGCCCTGCCCGCCCCTCCAGGTCCCAGGTCCAGGACCAAGGCTGCTGAGAGCCCCACACAAGCTGTTCTTTGAGGATCTCCATCACGTGGACGGAACTCCAGGACACCAGGCTACACTCCTTCCTGGGGACTCATCATGTGGAAAGCAAAGTCCCAGTCCCTTGGCCTCATTTAAGACAACCCAAAGAGCCGACCCCATGGCAGAGTCCCTGGGAGATGAACTGAAGCTTCTGTTAGAACCATATCACAGTCAACTTCCCCTGAGCATGCCCATTCCCTTACAGGGGCTGCACCCCAGAGCCCTCCCCCACCCCTTAATCCCCTTACTCAATCTCCAGCTCAGAGTCTGTCTCTCAGCGAAGACGTTAATCTAATCTAGGACAGTTACACACCACATCCACAAACAGGCTCATTCAGATGTTTTAGAATGGCAAAGGAACACTTTCCCCCACACCTCTTGCTGGAAGGATGACTAACTGCAGGGTGTGGGGTGTGTGTGTGTACACACACGCATCTACTCCAGAAGAACTGAGGGCGAACCACTGATGTTATACCTGGAACAGACCATGAGATTAGGTCAGACTGGCTAATTAAGGCTCATTCTCTGCCATCTCCCAAGATGAAAGCTACCATGGACTCACACAGAAAACAATTAACCCCACTTGAGTTCAAGCAGCTTATGTGAGCAGAGAGAGCCCATTCCTTCTTCTGGAGTCATTAATTAATAAGTCTGCTTCTTCCCCATCCCTCATTACCATCAAAGCTTCTTTCACTAGTGGCATCAATTGTCATTCTATGCAATTCCCCAACTGACAGCAAGAATGCAAATTTGGAGGGAAAATCACAGGGTGAGGGAATACTGTGGAGGGGGTGTTAACCACCGTTTCTGTGGAGATGCTCCTTTTGCTTGAAAGCATATCACAGCCTGGCTCAGGCAAGGAGCAGCGGTCAGGAGAGACCAGCCATAAACCCAGAGGTCCTGAGAATCCTCACTAGTATAAATGAATGTGGCTTCCATTTGACAGGGTGAGAAAAATGGTGTGTTTTTAAATAAGACCTGAAGCACTGTAGGTAAATGAGAGGGCTTCTGTCACAGGCATACATATGTACCACTCAGATCCTTGTGCTGGATGCATGTTTTGGAATTACCCATATCCACAGTGCTTTTAAATGGACCTAGTTATTCGCAAACAAGGTTACTGACTGTCGTTTTTAACCACACTGGTCTGAAAAAAGATGTACTGCCTTCTCATGGGGCCTTTTTCCTTTATGTTTGTGATATTGTATTTCTCCGATGTTGTAATGAAGAGCAAAGAGAGAGACTGGTCCAGGTAAAGGATTCTAGGAATTCTGTAGATCTCAGACCAGTCTCTAAGGGGATAAATCTCAGCAGCTAAGGCTATGGGAGACAGAGTTATAAAGGAGAAGGCTGAGGTACAGCCCGGGAATGACAGCATGATGTGGAAGGGGGAGATGTGTGTGCGTGTGCAGACAGAAACACTAAGAGTCACTGTCCTGGGCATCTCACTATGAAGTTATCTGAAGTAGTAATTGGAAAATTAAACAGAGTCAGAGCAAAGGGAGCTTTATGGGTTATTTTATCCAGTTTAGAAAAGACCATGGAGAATGGTGTCAGGGCTGAACTAGAGTTTACTGTTGAAGAGACTATAATTTTTATCTTTCTTTTAGTCTTTTTTATCCCCATCAGGCAATGCTACATAAATACAAACTCTTTGTTTCTGAACCCTTCTTTTTCTAAGCTCCATATAAACTACCACCCTACAGTTGTCATTTATCATACAATGTTGCAATTACCAATATTATATGTTTATCACATAAAAACTAATAAATTTGAAACAGATGGGTGGCATTTCAGGGAGGCTCTGAAGAGCTCCCAGTCCTTTATGTCTCACCATAGAAAAAATTCAGTGAGAAGCAAAGTGATAGATAAGAAGTCATTTATTAGAACATACTTGTGAGGCTTACTAGTGGGTGAGCAAGAAGGTATCATGTTGTGAGAACTTTGCGAGCTACAGTTTCATAATCAAAGGAAAGGTGGAGGGAAAAATTTCCTTATAATCGAAGGAAAGGTGGACAAGAATTCTTTGTCATTCTTGACATCATGCTTCTATCATCAGCTCCTCCTCAAGGTGGGGCAGGGAAGTTTCCTTGTCCCTACATGTTTGAAGTGAAGTCGCTCAGTCGTGTCTGACTCTTTGCAACCCCATGGACTGTAGCCCACCAGGCTCCTCCATCCATGGGGTTTTCCAGGCAAGAATACTGGAGTGGGTTGCCATTTCCTTCTCTAGGGGATTTTCCCAACCCAGGGATTGAACCTGGGTCTCCCGCATTGTGGGCAGACACTTTACCATCTGAGCCACAAGGGAAGTACATGTTTAGGTTAGGTCTATGAATTACTGCTTTTTATGTGTGCAGAGTGTGTCCTAACTTATTGAGCTCACTGGGCATAATGTGGGTCTCATGCCACATTGTTTTATTGTTTGGGGGCATATCTTGTGTGTCTGTTGCATGGTTTTGTTGCTAAGCAAGCCTGCTTGGTTTTGTGGTTAAGCAAACCTGCTTTCTTGAGTAATCATTAACTTACAGGGGTCTCCCATATTTCCATTTTTTTTTTTTACATACAATTCCCTAGTGAGATTAACTATTTAATTACCTACTTTGTCCCTTTACTCTGTCTCTATCAAATTTACTTTAGGTGACAGTATGTGTTCTGCTCTTCATCATAGGGGTTTACCTGTGTGGTGTTTCTCCATGTTCCTACTATACCCAGATATTGTTTTTCTAGACTATGACATTGGGACCCATACAGTGGTCTTTAAAATTATAAAGTACTATTAGAATTCAAATTGAGGAACTAAGAAACAGAGAGGGATGGCAGAGGTAACAGAAAGAAAGGATAGTGGAAGAAGGGTGGACAGATAAGTGAATTTGTTGGGGAAATGAGCCAAGATTCACACTCACACATGTGAAACAACTTTGGAAAACAGAACGTGCCAAGAATGAAGAAATCTTTGGTGTAGGGTAAAGGTGGCCAACCTGCTGGTTGTAATTAGTAACCTTAGGGCTTCCAAACTCAGTCTGCCACCTGCTACATCAATGAATTCCCAAGGGTTTAGAAGAAACGCTTTAGAAAACAGTCTAGACCTATGCAACTTTTAGTCTCAAATCCCTAACTTATTTCCTACCTAGAGAACTGAGCTGTAAAACTTTTTTAGCCCCTCTACACTACAAAACAACTGCCAGATCCACGTACCTTTTCTCCAGGGAAGGGCCCTCATTTCCACATGCTTTTTAAAGTGATGTGAAGTGAGAAGATAGGAAGCACTTCTGCCACAGCAGAGCTCAGTTCAGTTCAATTCAGTTCAGTCGCTCAGTCGTGTCTGACTCTTTGCGACCCCATGAATCGCAGCACGCCAGGCCTCCCTGTCCATCACCAACTCCCAGAGTTTACTCAAACTCATGCCCATCGAGTCGGTGATGCCATCCAGCCATCTCATCCTCTGTTGTCCCCTTCTCCTCCTGCCCTCAATCCCTCCCAGCATCAGGGTCTTTTCCAATGAGTCAACTCTTCGCATGAGGTGGCCAAAGTATTGGAGTTTCAGCTTCAGCATCAGTCCTTCCAATGAACACCCAGGACTGATCTCCTTTAGGATGGACTGGTTGGATCTCCTTGCAGTCCAAGGGACTCTCAAGAGTCTTCTCCAACACCACAGTTCAAAAGCATCAATTCTTCAGCGCTCAGCTTTCTTCACAGTCCAACTCTCACATCCATACATGACCACTGGAAAAACCATAGCCTTGACCAGATGGACCTTTGTTGACAAAGTAATGTCTCTGCTTTTTAATATGCTCTGTAGGTTGGCCATAACTTTCCTTACAAGCAGTAAGCCTCTTTTAACTTCATGGCTCAATCACCATCTGCAGTGATTGTTTGGAGCCCAAAAAAATAAAGTCTGACACTGTTTCCACTGTCTCCCCATCTATTTCCCATGAGGTGATGGGACCAGATGCCATGATCTTAGTTTTCTGAATGTTAAGCTTTAAGTCAACTTTTTCACTCTCCTCTTTCACTTTCATCAAGAGGCTTTTTAGTTCTTCTTCACTTTCTGCCATAAGGGTGGTGTCATCTGCATATCTGAGGTTATTGATATTTATCCTGGCAATCTTGATTCCAGCTTGTGCTTCTTCCAGCCCAGTGTTTCTCATGATGTACTCTGCATGTAAGTTAAATAAGCAGGGTGACAATATACAGCCTTGATGTACTCCTTTTCCTATTTGGAACCAGTCTGTTGTTCCATGTCCAATTCTAACTGTTGCTTCCTGACCTGCATACAGATTTCTCAGGAGGCAGGTCAAGGTGGTCTGGTATTCCCATCTCTTTCAGAATTTTCCACAGTTTATTGTGATCCACACAGTCAAAGGCTTTGGCATACATAGTCAATAAAGCAGAAATAAATGTTTTTCTGGAACTCTCTTGCTTTTTCAATGATCCAGCAGATATTGGCAATTTGACCTCTGGTTCCTCTGCCTTTTCTAAGTCCAGCTTGAACATCTGGAAGTTCTCAGTTCATGTATTGCTGAAGCCTGGCTTGGATAATTTTGAGCATTACTTTACTAGTGTGTGAGATGAGTACAATTGTGCGGTAGTTTGAGCATTCTTTGGCATTGCCTTTCTTAGCGATTGGAATGAAAACGGACCTTTTCCAGTCCTGTGGCCACTGCTGAGTTTTCCACATTTGCTGGCATATTGAGTGCAGCACTTTCACAGCATCATCTTTCAGGATTTAAAATAGCTCAACTGGAATTCCATCACATCCACTAGCTTTGTTCATAGTGATACTTCCTAAGGCCCACTTGACTTCACATTCCAGGATGTCTGGCTCTAGGTGAGTGATCACACCATTGTGATTATCTGGGTCATGAAGATCTTTTCTGTACAGTTGTTCTGTGTATTGTTGCCACCTCTTCTTAATATCTTCTGCTTTCTGTTAGGTCCATACCATTTCTGTCCTTTATCAAATCCATCTTTGCCTGAAATGTTCCCTTGATAACTCTGATTTTCTTGAAGAGATCTCTAGTCTTTCCCATTCTGTTGTTTTCTTCTATTTCTTTGCATTGATCACTGAGGAAGTCTTTCTTATCTCTCCTTGCTATTCTTTGGAACTCTGCATTCAAATGGGAATATCTTTCCTTTTCTCCTTTGCTTTTTGCTTCTCTTCTTTTCACAGCTATTTGTAAGGCCTCCTCAGACAATCATTTTGTCTTTTTGCATTTCTTTTCCATGGGGATGGTCTTGATCCCTGTCTCCTGTACAATGTCACAAACCTCTGTCCATAGTTCATCAGGCACTCTGTCTATCAGATCTAGTCCCTTAAATCTGTTTGTCACTTCCACTGTATAATCATAATGGATTTGATTTAGGTCATACATGAACAGTCTAGTGGTTTTCCCCACTTTCTTCAATTTAAGTCTGAATTTGGCAATAAGGAGTTCATGATCTGAGCCACAGTCAGCTCCTGGTCTTGTTTTTGCTGACTGTATAGAGCTTCTCCATCTTTGCCTGCAAAGAATATAATCAATCTGATTTTGGTGTTGACCATCTGGTGATGTCCATGTGTAGAGTCTTCTCTTGTGTTGTTGGAAGAGGGTGTTTGCTATGACCAGTGCATTCTCTTGGCAAAACTCTGTTAGCCTTTGCCCTGCTTCATTCTGTACTCCAAGGTCAAATTTCCCTGTTACTCCAGGTGTTTCTTGACTTCCTCCTTTTGCATTCCAGTCCCCTATCATGAAAAGGACATCTTTTTTGGGTGTTAGTTCTAAAAGGTCTTGTAGGCCTTCATAGAACCGTTCACCTTCAGCTTCTTCAGCATTACTGGTTGGGGCATAGGTTGGATTACCGTGATATTGAATGGTTTGTCTTGGAAACGAACCAGAGATCATTCTGTTGTTTTTGAGATTGCACCCAAGTACTGCATTTCAGACTCTCTTGTTGACCATGATGGCTACTCCATTTCTTCTAAGGGATTCTTGCCCACAGTAGTAGATATAATGGTCATCTGAGTTAAATTCACCCATTCCAGTCCATTTTAGTTCTCTGATTTCTAGAATGTCGATATTCACTCTTGCCACCTCCTGTTTGACCACTTCCAATTTGCCTTGATTCATGGACCTAACATTCCAAGTTCCTATGCAATATTGCTCTTTACAGCATCGGACCTTGCTTCTATCACCAGTCACATCCACAACTGGGTATTGTTTTTGTTTTGGCTCCATCCCTTCATTCTTTCTGGAGTTATTTCTCCACTGATCTCCAGTAGCACATTGGGCACCTACTGACCTGGGGATATCCTATCATTTTGCCTTCTCATACCATTCATGGGGTTCTCAAGGCAAGAATAATGAAGTGGTTTGCCATTCCCTTCTCCAGTGGACCACATTCTGTCAGACCTCTCCACCATGACCCAGCCTGTCTTGGGTGGCCCCACACGGCATGGCTTAGTTTCATTGAGTTAGACACGACTGTGGTCCTGTGATCAGATTGGCTAGTTTTCTGTGATTATGGTTTTAGTGTGTCTGCCCTCTGATGCCCTCTCGCAACACCTACCGTCTTACTTGGGTTTCTCTTACCTCGGATGTGGGGTATCTCTTCACGGCTGCTCCAGCAAAGTGCAGCCGCTGCTCCTTACCTTGGACGAGGGGTATCTTCTCACGGCCGCCCCTCCTGACCTTGAACGTGGAGTAGCTCCTCTCAGCCCTCCTGCACCCCACAGCAGCCACTCCTTGGAGGTGGGGTTGCTCCTCTCGGCTGCCGCCCCTGACCTCAGGCGAGTAAGGATCTCCAAATCCCAGCTCCTCCATAACAGCAACTGTAACACTGGAAAGAAAGTTACCAAAGTCAGTGTTTCAGAATTCTCAAAGTTAACTAAAGTCTTGCAACAATTCAAAAAAAAATTTTTTTCAAGAAAAACAGTTGAATATTGAGATTGAATATTGGTAAGAACAATGAGCCTTGTGGTATTTTCACTTGTCCTAATTCTACTCCCATCTCCCTAGCTTCATATTAGCCTCGAAAACCAATAGCCCAACAATATAGTGACTATGAAAGTCTTCACCCAAACAACCACTAGAATGGGGAGAATGGGTTTGGAACTCATCCAAAAAGTTGTCCCCAGAGCATTATCACTCTTTAAACAGTTTGACAGCTGACTGAAACACTCCATTCTCAGGCCTTGTCTTTATTTGACCTGACTCAGAGCAAGCAGTCCTATTCCCAGGGCATTTGTCAAAAACAATCAGTAGTAATTGTTTAACATCTCAGCTGCCTAAGGCAGAATACCTCAAGGGATATTCTGAGGGCTGAAAACAGGTTGAACAAAAAAATCTAAAAGGAAAACCTGAAGAACAGGTTCCTCAAGTAAAGGAGAACAATTCTACAGGGAATGAAGAGGTGGAGCCAAATCAAAGCAACGCTCAGTGTGGATGTGACTGGTGATAGAAGCAAGGTCCGATGCTGTAAAGAGCAATATTGCATAGGAACCTGGAATGTTAGGTCCATGAATCAAGGCAAATTAGAAGTGGTCAAACAGGGTATTGCCAAATTCAGACTTAAATTGAAGAAAGTACGGAAAACCACTAGACCATTCAGGTATGACCTAATCAAATCCCTTATGATTATATAGTGGAAGTGAGAAATAGATTTAAGGGACTATATCTGATAGACAGAGTGCCTGATGAACTATGGACAGAGGTTTGTGACATTGTACAGGAGACAGGGATCAAGACCATTCCCAAGAAAAAGAAATGCAAAAAGGCAAAATGATTGTCTGAGGAGGCCTTACAAATATCTGTGAAAAGAAGAGAGGCCAAAATCAAAGTAGAAAAGGAAAGATGTACCCATTTGAATGCAGAGTTCCAAAGACTAACAAGGAGAGATAAGAAAGCCTTCCTCACCGATCAATGCAAAGAAATAGAGGAAAACAATAGAACAGGAAAAACTAGAGATCTCTTCAAGAAAATTAGAGACACCAAGGGAAAATTTCATGCAAAGATGGGCACAATAAAGGATAGAAATGGTATAGACCTAACAGAAGCAGAAGATATTAAGAGGAGGTGGCAACAATACAGAGAACAACCGTACAGAAAAGATCTTCACGACCCAGACAATCACAATGGTGTGATCACTCACCTAGAGCCAGACATCCTGGAATGTGAAGTCAAGTGGGCCGTAGGAAGTATCACTATGAACAAAGCTAGTGGATGTGATGGAATTCCAGTTGAGCTATTTTAAATCCTGAAAGACGATGCTGTGAAAGTGCTGCACTCAATATGCCAGCAAATGTGGAAAATTCAGCAGTGGCCACAGAACTGGAAAAGGTCCGTTTTCATTCCAATCCCTAAGAAAGGCAATGCCAAAGAATGCTCAAACTACCGACACAATTGTACTCATCTCACACGCTAGTAAAGTAATGCTCAAAATTATCCAAGCCAGGCTTCAGCAATACGTGAACCATGAACTTCCAGATGTTCAAGCTGGATTTAGAAAAGGCAGAGGAACCAGAGGTCAAATTGCCACAATCTGTTGGATCACAAAAAAAGCAAGAGAGTTCCAAAAAAACATCTACTTCTGTTTTATTGACTATGCCAAAGCCTTTGACTGTGTGGATCACAATAAACTGTGGAAAATTCTGAAAGAGATGGGAATACCAGACCACCTGACCTGCCTCTTGAGAAATCTGTATGCAGGTCAGGAAACAACAGTTAGAACTGGACATGGAACAACAGACTGGTTCCAAATAGGAAAAGGAGTACATCAAGGCTGTATATTGTCACCCTGCTTATTTAACTTATATGCAGAGTACATCATGAGAAATGCTGGGCTGGAGGAAGTACAAGCTGGAATCAAGATTGCCAGGAGAAATATCAATAACCTCAGATATGCAGACGGTACCACCCTTATGGCAGAAATTGAAGAGGAACTAAAAAGCCTCTTGATGAAAGTGAAAGAGGAGAGTGAAAAAGTTGGCTTAAAGCTCAACATTCAGAAAATTAAGATCATGGCATCCAGTCTCATCAGTTCAGTTCAGTCATTCAGTCATGTCTGACTCTTTGCAACCCCATGAATCACAGCACACCAGGCCTCCCTGTCCATCACAAACTCCTGGAGTTTACTCAAACTCATGTCCATCAAGTCAGTGATGCCATCCAGCCATCTCATCCTCTGTCCCCTTCTCCTCCTGCCCCCAATCCCTCCCAGCCTCAAAGTCTTTCCCAATGAGTCAACTCTTCGCATGAGGTGGCCAAAGTATCGGAGTTTCAGCTTCAACATCAGTCCTTCCAATGAACACCCAGGACTGATCTCCTTTAGGATGGACTGGTTGGATCTCCTTGCAGTCCAAGGGACTCTCAAGAGTCTTCTCCAACACCACAGTTCAAAAGCATCAATTCTTTGGCACTCAGCTTTCTTTACAGTCCAACTCTCACATCCATACATGACCACTGGAAAAACCATAGCCTTGACTAGATGAACTTTGTTGTCTCTGCTTTTTTAATATGCTAACTAGGTTGGTTATAAATTTCCTTACAAGGAGTAAGCATCTTTTAATTTCATGGCTGCAATCACCATCTGCAGTGATTTTGGAGCCCCAAAAAATAAAGTCTGACACTGTTTCCACTGTCTCCCCATCTATTTCCCATGAAGTGATGGGACCGGATGCCATGATCTTAGTTTTCTGAATGTTGAGCTTTAAGCCAACATTTTCACTCTCCTCTTTCACTTTCATCAAGAGGCTTTTCAGTTCCTCTTCACTTTCTGCCGTAAGGGTGGTGTCATCTGCATATCTGAGGTTATTGATATTTCTCCCAGCAATCTTGATTCCAGCTTGTGCTTCATCCAGCCCAGCGTTTCTCATGATGTACTCTGCATATAAGTTAAATAAGCAGGGTGACAATATACAGCCTTGATGTACTCCTTTTCCTATTTGGAACCAGTCTGTTGTTCCATGTCCAGTTCTAACTGTTGTTTCCTGACCTGCATACAGGTTTCTCAAGAGGCAGGTCAGGTGGTCTGGTATTCCCATCTCTTTCAGAATTTTTCACAGTTCATGGCAAATAGATGGGGAAACAATGACTGACTTTATTTTTGGGGGGGTTCCAGAATCACTGCAGATGGTGATTGCAGCCATGAAATTAAAAGATGCTTACTCCTTGGAAGAAAAGTTATGACCTATCTAGACAGAATATTAAAAAGCAGAGACATTACTTTTTCAATAAAGGTCCATCTAGTCAAGGCTATTTTTTTTTCCAGTAGTCATGTATGGATGTGAGATTTGGACTATAAAGAAAGCTGAGTGCAGAAGAATTGATGCTTTTGAACTGTGGTGTTGGAGAAGACTCTTGAGAGTCTCTTGGACTGCAAGGAAATCCAACCAGTCCATCCTAAAGGAAATCAGGCCTGGGTATTTATTGGAAGGACTGATGAAGCTGAAACTCCAATACTTTGGCCACCTGATGCAAAGAGCTGACTCATTTGAAAAGACCCTGATGTTAGGAAAGATTGAAGGCAGGAGGAAAATGGAACAACAGAGGATGAGATGGTTAGATGGCATCACCAACTCAATGGACAGGAGTTTGGGTGGACTCCGGAAGTTGGTGATGGACAGGGAGGCCTGGCGTGCTGTGATTCATGGGTTTGCAAAGATTCAGACATGACTGAGCAACTAAACTGAACTGAAAAGTTTCCATCATAATCCTAAAACTCTAGAAGGTCACACAAATGTACAGAGTTATGTACATGCCTAGGAAATACCTGAGAAGGCCCTAATTTACTTCTTGCTGACCTTCACATTTTACATAAGCAAAACGTAAAGACTATAAGGAAGATTTTTTTAACTGCCTGCCAGCACCATTGATGGCATACCTCAAAACACACACACATAGCCACTTGGCAAACTCTAACAGATGTATTGATCCAAAGTATTTAAAGAAATCTGAGTCTAATCATTAGCTGACCAGTATGTTGAATGAGCATAGATATCAATGGCTCCACATAACACACATATCAATGGCTACATATAATACAGAGTGTATAGATTTATATCAGGGAAATCACTAAACAAACACAAAAACAACTAACAAGATTGTTTAGCTCAACAACTGGAGATCAAGGTGATTTTATTTCTAGAATTACTATATCATAATTATTTGACTTCCAGTTTCAAACAAAAAGATGAGGATAAACAGGAAAGTATGGTTCATATATAGTTAAAATAAACTGTCGAGATAAACTATTTCTGAGGAAACTCAAATGTTGGAGTTACCAGAAAAAGAGCTTAAATAAGATATTTTAAATATGTTCAAAGAACCAAAGAAAATTTTGTCTAAGGATTAAAAGAAATCTTTAGAATGATGTTTCACCAAATAGAGAATATCTTTAAATGGATGGAAAAGTTTAGAACCAAATAGAAATTCTTGATTTGAAAAACACAAAATTGAAACAAAAAATTCATTACAGAAGCTCAACAAAGATTTGAATTGGCAGCAGAAAGAATCAGTAAACTTGAAGAGAGATCTATTGAGATCATCTAGGCTGAGGAAAAGAGAACAAAGAATGAAGAAAAATGAATAGATCTTAAGAGAGACCACCAACTAACATTCACATGAGAGAAAAGAAAGAGAGAGGAGATAAAGAATATTTGAAGAAATAATGGTTAAATACTTCTCAAACTTGATGGAGAACATTAGTCTGCATATCTAAGTGGTTCAATAAAGTTTAAGTAGGATATCTTAAATAGATTAACACCTAGACATACCATTGTCAAATTGTCAAAAGACAATAGAGAAGTAACTCATCACATACACAGACTCTCCAACAAGATTAACAGCTGAAAGCATGGAGGCCAGAAGGTAGTAGAATGACACTCATTTCTGAAAGAAAAAGATAATCAGCAATTCTATATCCAGCAAAATGATCTTTCATAAAATATTTTCTGGAAATTAAAATATTTCCAGAAAAATAAAAACTCAGAGAATTCATCACTAGCAGACTGGCTCACAAGAAACAGTAAAGGGAGTCCTTCAGGCTGAAATTAAATAACACTGCACAATAATTTGAATCCACAGGAAAGAGTAAAGAGCACCACTAATAGTAACCACATAGGTAATGATCTTCCCTGGGGGCATTAGTGTTAAAGAACCTGCCTGCCAATGCAGAAGACCTAAGAGATGCAGCTTCCAAGGCTGGGCCAGGAAGATCACCTGCAGGAAGAAATGGCAACCCATTCCAGTATTCTTGCCTGGAGAATCCCATGGACAGAGGAGCCTGGTGGGCTACAGTCCATAGGGTTGCAAAGAGTCAGACACAACTGAAGCAACTTAGCATGCACCCACATAGGTAAATATGACAACATGAATGTATTTTGTTTGTAATTTTATTTTCCTACCTGACTTTTTTTTAAAGCTGCACACAGTGCTATTGATAAAACTGTGTTGGTGGACTTATAATGTATATGGATCTAATTTGTATTATAAAAATAGTACAAAGGAGGGGAAAAATACAAAGCTATTTTGGAGCAAAGTTTTTGTATATTACTGAAATGAAGTCAGTTTTAATATGAACCATATTGTTTTAAATTAAAATGCTAATTTAAACTCCCAAGGAAACCACTAGGAAAATAGCTTTAAAATATGGTAAAAGAAATAGCAAGGAAATAAGAATAACACATTTAAAAATATCTAGCTAAAAAGAAGGTAGTAATGAAGAAATAGAAGATCAAATAAGACATGACATACCAAAATCAAATGCAAAATGGCAGATGCAAACCATACCTTATCAACAATTGCAATTAAATCTAAATGGAGGCTTCCAATTCAAGATGGCAGAAGAAGGACATGTGCCAATTTCCTCCCGTGAGAGCACTAAAACCACAACCAGCTGTTGAACAGCCAACAATAGGAGGACACTGGAACTCATCAAGAAGAGATACGCCATGTCCAAAAACAAAGATGAACCCTCATGAATGGTAGCAGGGGCACAATCATGATAAAATCAAATCCCATACCCACCAGGTGGGTGACTCACAAACTGGAGAACAATAATACCAAAGAAGTTCTCCCACTGTTGTGAAGGTTCTGAGCCCCACATCAGGCTTCCCAGCCTGGGGATCCAGCAAAGGGACTGGGAATCCCCAGGAAATCTGACTTTGAAGGCCAGCAGGATTTGATTACGGACTTCCACATGACTGGGGAAAACAGAGACTCCACTCTTAGAAGGCATAAACAAAACCTTATGCACAAAAAGACTTGGGGGAAAGAAGGAATGATACCACAGTGACACTGCTGACACTACAGCAGTGACAGAACCTGACCTACCCACTACTGTTGGAGGGTCTCCTTTGGAGCTGTGGGTCAGCAGTGGCTCACCACAGGACTGGGGCTCTGGTAGCAGCAGTCCTGGGAGGGTCCCCTTAGTGTAAGTCCTCTTGGAAGTTGTCATTAACCCTATCATAGAGCCTGTAGACCCCAGGGTTAGGTCACCTCAGGCCAAACAACTAACAAGGACAGAGCTCAATCCCACCCACCAGCAGATAACTGGATTAAAGCTTTACTGAGGAAGACCCTGCACGCTAGAGCAAGACCCAGTTTTTCCCACCCAGTTCCCCCATCAGGAAGTTTACACAAGCTTCTTAGCCTCATCCACCAAACAGTAGACAGAAGAAGAAAGAAAAATAATCCCACAGCAGCTAGAATGAAACCCATATTACAGAAAGTTATTTAGGATGAAAAAGCAGAGAGTTATGTCCCAGATGAAGGAAGAAGATAAAACCCCAGAAAAATAACCAAGTGAACTGGAGAAGGGCAACCTTCCAGGAAAAGGACTCAGAATAATTATAGTGAAGGTGAGCCAGGATCTGGGGGGGGGGGGGGGGGGGGGAGGGAGGGGCGCGGGGGGGGAGGGGTCGGGGGGAATGGAGAAAATGCAAAAAAAAAAAAAAATGTTTACCAGAGACCTAGAAGAACAAACAAATAGAGATGAACAATATACTGGAAGGAATTGGCAGCAGAATAATTGAGGCAGAAGAATGGAAATTGGCTTGGAAGATAGAATGGTGGAAATCACTGCCATAAAGCAGAATATAGAAAAAAGAATGAAAAAGAAAAAATGAAGACAGCCTAAGAGACCTCTGGGACAACATTAAATAAGCCAAAATTCACATTATATGGTTAACAGAGAGAGAAAGAACCTGAGAAAACATTTGAAGAGATAATAGCTGAAAACTTCCCTAATATGGGAAAGGAAATAGTCATCCAAGTCCAGGAAACACAGAGAGTCCCAGAGGACAAACCCAGAGAGGAACACACTGAGACACATAGTTTTCAAACTGACAGTTAAAGACAAAGATAAAATATTAAAAGCAACAAGGGGAAAATGACAAATAATATACAAGGGAACTCCCATAAGGTTATCAGCTAACTTCTCAACAGAAACTCTACAAGCCAGAAGAGAATCAGTTCAGTTCAGTTGTTCAGTTGTGTCCAACTCTTTGTGACCCCATGGGCTGCAGCACACCAGGCTTCCCTGTCCATCACCAACTCCTGGAACTTGCTCAAACTCATGTCCATCGAGTTGGTGATGCCATCCAACAATCTCATCCTCTGTCATCCACTTCTCCTCCTGCCTTCAATCTTTCCCAGCATCAGGGTCTTTTCCAATGAGTCAGTTCTTTGTATCAGGTGGCCAAAGTATTGGAGCTTCAGCTTCAACATCAGTCCTTCCAATGAATATTTAGGACTGATTTCCTTTAGGATTGACTGGTTTGATCTCCTTGCAGTCCAAGGGACTCTCAAGAGTCTTCTCCAGCACCACAGTTCAAAAGCATCAATTCTTTGGCACTCAGCTTTCTTTATGGTCCAACTCTCATATCCATACATGACTACTGGAAAAAATCATAGCTTTGACTATACAGACTTTGTCAGCAAAGTAATGTCTCTGCTTTTTAATATGCTGTCTAGGTTGGTCATAGCTTTTCTTCCAAGGAGAAAGCATGCCTTGCTTCATTGCTTTCATGGCTGTAGTCACCATCTGCAGTGATTTTGGAGCCCAAGAAAATAAAGTCTGTCACTGTTTCCATTGTTTCCCCATCTATTTGTCATGAAGTGATGGAACCAGATGCCATGATCTTAGTTTTCTGAATATTGAGTTTTAAGCCAGCTTTTTCACTCTCCTCTTTGATTTTTATCAAGAGGCTCTTCAGTTCCTCTTCATTTTCTGCCATAAGGGTGGTGTCTACCATGAACAGAAGAGAATGGCATGAAACATTTAAAGTGATGAAAGGAAAAAACCTCAACCAAGAATACTCTACCCAGCAAGACTCTCATTCAGATTTGATGAAGAAATAAAAAACTTTACAGACAAGCAAAAGTTAGAGATTTAAGCTCCACCAAACCAGCTTTACAACAAATGCTAAAGGAACTCCTCTAGGCAGGAAGCACAAGAAAAGGAAAAGACATATACAAAATAAGCCCAAAACAAGAAAATTAAGAAAATGATAATAAGATCATACATACATATTGATAATTACCTCAGCTGTAAATGGATTAAATGCACCAACCAAGAGACATACATTGGCAGGTTAGATGAAAACATGTGCATGCATGCACTTCTACTTACCACATCACTCTACTTAATCCCCCCAACTGTATGTAATTATTGTTGAGTTAATCATGTTTCCATTATGGCTTGCAATTATAATTATCTTTTTTGTCTGGCTATTGATTGTGAAAACTAATAAACATCTTTTACTATTGTGATTATGGAACTTAATTATTATTATTCACCTAATACCGTTGTATCATGATTGGTCAACAGAAAATGATATGATTCTATATCACTAAAATTACTGTTTAATAGAAAATCCTGCAATCACTTTTTAAAATATGAATGCATTTCAGAATTATCTTGGAATTTTTTGAAGAATACAAATGCCCAAGTATTGCTTTTTTTCTCCAAAGCTCCAGATGTGTTTCTAATGAGCAGCCATGTTTAAAAACAACTGGACTATATGATGATCTTTTACTTTTATCTAGTTTGTTTCACTTTTTCTATTTCATATTCAGTGCTCCCATTTCATTTAGTTTATGTTTTCCAATTTCTCCATCTCTTTTTTTTTTTTTGATGTTCTTCTTCAACCCTTATCAAGCACAGTAGAAAAGCTTTGTGTGTATACACACACACACACACACACACACACACACATATATATATATATATAATGTATAATACAATATATATACTTTAGATAACATGAATTTTTGCCTAGCTAAAAGTTTTGTGACATTTTGATTGCACTTGTTTGACTGCATAGGAATAGAATGCTAGATTTCTAATTTATATTCTTAGTTGTTGAGTTCTTTTTATAACTCAAAACTTGTATATAGTTCCATGTATTTTGGCATCTAGTATTACTGCTAAAAGTCTAGAAAGTTTATTATCTTAGTGATTAAAAAAAATTTTTTTTGAATGAGGCTTGAAACTTCTAATCCAATTCTGAGAATATAAAGAAATACTATGCTATTAAAAAAAAAAAAACAGGAAATTAACATGTGATACAGTATTATTAACTAAAGTACAGATTTTGTTCAAATTTCACAAAATTTTATACTAGTGTCCATTATTTGTTTTCATACCTTATTCAAGATTCCACATTGTGCATTGAGCAGCTTCAGCTGCATGCAACAAATTCTGGTAAATTCTCTTTTCATTTTTATTCTATTACAAATATTTTCTATTTCCTTGTTATGGCTTCTTAGTGGACATTTAGTTTCCAAATACATGGAACTTTAAAGTATCCTTGATATTAATTTCCCAGTTTGATATTAATTTCCCATTTAAGCAATCTCTTCTCTGCAATCACCCTCTGTGTTTTTCAGTCTTCTAACTTTACTGAGGCTTTCAATGGCTAAGTCAAAGATCTCTCTTGGTAAATGTCACATTGCACTTGAAAATATGTGGGTTATTTTCAAATATCTTTTGATATTGATATCTAACATAATTCCACAGTGACAAGAGAACAGATTCTATGATTTCAATACCTTTAGACCATCAAATTTTTGCACCTGGTCTTATGTCCCTGGATATGTTCTAGTGTCTCCTAGTTTATAGTCTATGGGAACTTGAATAGAATTTGTATCCTACTGTTGTGTGAAAATTGTATAAATCTTAATTATGTTGAATTGGTTCATAGTGCTTTTCAGGTCTACTGTATCCTTCTACTTCTCTATATATTCAGTCTATCAATTTTTGAGAGTTTGATATTGAAACTCCAACTAAAAACCTTAATTTATCTACTTAAAATATAATTGTAATATATAGTGAACTATATGTAACCTTGCCCTGTATTTTCCAAATCTCCTGTAAATTATTTTTGCAATTAAAAAAAATTTAATGTAAATGGAATAAACCTTCTAACCAAAGAGTAGAAATGATTTGCAGCATAGTTTTAAACACTGGATGGCTCAGTGGTAAAGAAACCACCTGCAATGCAGGAGCCACAGGAAACGTGGGTTCAATCCTGGGTCGGGAAGATCCCCTGGAAAAGGAAATGACAACTCACTACAGTATTCTTGCCTGAAAAATCCCATGGACAAAGGAGCCTGGGGTTGGGGGAGGCTATAGTCCATAGGGCTGCAAAAATTTGGACACGACTGAGCACAGCACCTATTATCAACTATATATGCTGTCTTCAAGAGACAGTTTAGATTTAAGACACCATAGATTGAAAGTGAGAAGACAGGAAAAAAACATATCATACCTTAATACAAATAACATCAAAAAGAGAGCTGGAAGGGCTATACAGACGAAACAGATTCAGATAAAACTGTTACTAGGAGCAAAAGAAGATATTTTATAGTGATAAGGGGAACAATCCATCAGACATATATAGTATAAACCTGTTTTTGCATATAATGAGTCCCAAAATACATGAAGGAAAAATGACAGAACTGAAAGGATAGACAGTTTAACCATAACAGTTGGAAATTTCAATACCCTACACTCAATAGTGGATAGAACAACCGGACAGAAGATCAACAACAAAGAAGCAAAGAGGATGAGAAGAAATATTTCTTTTCTGATTGGATGATAATCTGGACCTACTTTATTGCCCATGTTCCTTTAGAGAGAAGAAAAGAAGTAGTTCAAAGAAGAAGGATCCAGAAGCACCAAAAGTGGGGTGTTTCCAAAACAGTGCCTCCCTTTGAAGGGACAGAAGCTTTTAATCTCTTTGTTTCTCCTAGAGGAGTCAGCCCACACAAAAAATTTTTGACCCATATCAGCACTTCTCATCAGGGAGAAGAGTGGGGTAGGATGGAAGTAGGGTCCTTAATCTTCCCTTAAAAATTAGAATGTGAATTATTATTAAAGAATAACAAATAATTTATTTTATTAGCTAATAAAAGGTAAACAACTTCTGTCTCATTTGAAGATGCCTATATTTTTTCCATTCATATATATCTGGGGAAAATTTAGCACTTTTTCTTCCCTCAAGGATTCAAACATTTTGCAGTGTCACCAAGCAAGCATTGATGTTAAGTTCAACAATCCACTGTAGAATGCGTACATTAGAGCGGGTTTTCTGTTATTTTATAATTTATTGACTAATTCCTTCAATCAAGTCCATTTAAGGGCTTTAATAGATTTCTAGTTTAGTTTGATGACTTTTTGCCAATGCCCTCTTACAATAGTGCTTTTTTTAATCTTTAAAAACTTCATAATCTTTAATTAGCTAATTTTCATAATACTCCAGTGAGGTTAGATGATAATTACTCAGTTTTTATGAAAGACTTAGTGGAATGATTCTCACAAAAGAATACACACCAAAATCACCAAGATTACTTATTAAAAGTGAAGATTCTTAGGCCCCATCCCATAGGAAACTTTGATTCAACAGGTTTCAACAGGTATTGAGACCTAATACCCTGTAGTTTAAGTAAACAGTCCTTATGTAGATGTCAGAGAACATTTCAAAATGTTGTTAGAACATTTTGAAAAGCACTATCTTAATCCACAAATCTCTGGACAGGAAAATATTTTATTTTCCAAACTATGGTTGTTTATCTACTTTGACTTCAACCCTACAGGATTACTTTCATATTATATCGTAAAGTAGTTTTGGTGCTTGAAAATATGTGATACAGCTTTTAAAAACTGTAAGTCTGAGGAGAAGCGAAGGAATATCTAAAGGACAACAGCTCAAGGAATTGAGAACTGAAGAGGGAAGTGAAGCAGTGAGTTTCATTTTCAGATTTTACACCTCCAGGGAACATACGACACAAAAGTGAAAAATCAGGGCCTGCCCAAGGTGGGAAATTTTTAGGAGACACCTCCATTATGCTAGGATTCCAAGGGCTATACTCTCAGTGCAAGGGTGAATCAGAAGTAACCTTGTCCTCACCCACAGCAAGCTACAGTAAAAATTGCTGACTCACATTGGCCCTGGATGGAGCGGAGGAAGAAACTACGCTGAAATTCGTAACTACACAGTAGTTCTCACATGGGTTTTCAGCCTGAATTCACACTATCTGTATAATTTGAAAATCTCAAATTCAGTCTTCAAAACCAGGTCCTGGGGTCAGTCCAATAGGAAGATACAATATTTATAAGTATGTATGCACCCAACACAAGAGCACCTAAATATATGAAGCAAGTACTAACAAATTTAAAAGGAGAAATAGACAATAATAGAATAATAGTGGATATTTAATACCCCATTTCCATCAATGCATAGAGCATCCAGACAGAAAAATCAGGAAGGAAACATTAGTCTTAAATGACTTAAATTGGACCAGATGGACTCAACATACATATATAGAACATTCCATCTAAAAGAAACAGAATAGACATTCTTCTTAAGTACACATGAAACATTCTCCAAGACAGATCATATATTAGGCCACAAAACAAGTCTTTATAAACGTTATAACACTGAAATCAAGTCAAGCATCTTTTCCAACCACAATAATATTAAACTGGAAATCAGTTATAAGAAGAAAACTGGAAAATTGACAAATAGTGGTGATTAAACAATATCTCACTAACTAAACAATGGTTCAAAGAAGAAACCAAAAGAAATAAAGCAATATCCTGAGACAAATGAAAATGGAAATATAGCATACCAAAACATGGGATGCAGCAAAAGCAGTTCTAACAGGGAAGATTATAGTGATAAATGCCTACATCAAGAACAAGGAATATCTAAAATAAACAACTGAACTTTACACCTCAAGGAACTAGAAAATGAAGAACAAATAAAACCCAAATGTAGTAGAATAAAGAAACTAACAAATATCAGAGTAGAAATAAATTGACTAAAGACAACAGAAATTACCAATGAAAGTAAGAGGATTTGGTTTCTTTAAAGATAAATAAAATAGATAAATCTTTAGCCAGAATCACCAGGAAAAGGAGAAGACTCAAATAAACAAAATCAGAAAGAAAACAGATGTTACAAGTGATATGACAGAAACACAAAGTATTATAAGTCTACTACTAAGAATTGTTGTTGTTTAGTTGCTAAGTCATGTCTGATTCTTTTGCAACCCTATGGACTGTAGCCCACCAGGTTCCTCTGTCCATGGGATTTCCCAGGCAAGAATACTGGAGTGGGTTGCCATTTCCTTCTCTGGGGGATCTTCCTGACCCAGGGATCAAACCCACGTCTCCTGCATTGCAGTGGATTCTTCACCACTGAGCCACCTGGGAGCCCACTATGAACTATTATATACCAACAAATTGAACAACCTAAAATAATGAATAAATTTCCAGAAACACACATCCTAACAAGACTTAATCATGAAGAAACAGAAAATCTGAACAGACTGTTTATTGGTAATGAAATTGAATCAGCAATCAAAAACTTCCCCAAAACAAAAGTCCAGGACCAGATGGCTTCCCTGGTGAATTCTACCACACATTTAAGGAAGAATTAATACCAATCCTCTTCAAACTCTTCAAAAAGCAGAAGAGGTGGAAAGACTTCCAAATTCATTTTACAAGACCAGCATTACCCTGATAGCAAAACCAGACAAGGACACTACAAGAAAACAAAACCATAGACAAATACCCTGATGAACATAAATGTAAAACTTCTCAACATTAGCTAATATATTCAACAATATATTAAAAGGATCACACATTGTGATCAAGTGGGATTTATTCTAGAGAGGCAAGCATGGTTCACATCTGCAAACAAGTATGTGTGATATACTACATTAACAAAATGAAGAATAAAAATCATATAAATTAAAAACAAAAACTATCCCAGTAGATACAGAAAAATCATTTAACAAAATTCAATATCCACTTATGATAAAAACTCTCAACAAAGTGGATATAGAAGGAACATATCCCACCATAATAAAGGCCATTTCTGAAGAGACAAGAACCAATATCAAACTCAATGGTGAAAAGCTAAAAGTGTTTTCTTTAAGATCAGGAACAATAAAAGGATGTCCAGTCTAGACACTTTTATTTAACATAATATTGGAAGTCCTAGCTAGAAAATCTAGGCAAGAAAAAGAAATAAAAGGCATCCAACTAAGAAAGAAAGCAGCAAATCTCTATTTATAGATCACATAACATTAAATTAAAAAAAAACACCAAAGACCTCATAAAAAACTGTTAGAACAAAGAAATTCAGTAAAGTTGCAGGATATAAAATCACTATATAAAAATCAGTTGGGTTTCTATATGTGAATAATGAACTATCCAAAAGAGAAGTGAAGAAAACAATCTCACAATTGCATAAAAAAGAATTAAATACCTAGCAATATATTTAATCAATGAGGTGAAAGACCTGTACAATAAAAACTATAAGACACTGATGAAAGAAATTAAAGATGCAAATAAATGAAAAGATATTATTTGTTCATGGATTAGAATAATTAACATTGTTAAAATGTCTATACCACACAAAGCAATCTACAGATTCGATACAATTCCTTTCAAAATTTCAATGACATTTTTCACAGAAATAGAACAAACCATCCTAAGATGTGTATAGAATCACAAAAGACCCCAAGTAGCCAAATCTTGATCATCTTGAGAGAGAACAAAGCTAGAAATATGACACTTTCTGATTTCACACTATTACAAAGCTATAGTAATCAAAGCAGTATAGTTTGGCATACAGATACATAAATCAGTGGAACAGAATTGAGTGCCCAGAAAGAAATCCTTGCATATATTGTCAATTAATTTACAACAAAGGCACCAAGAATATGCAATGAGAAAGGACAATCTCTTCAATGAATTGTGTTGGGAAAACTGTACTTCCACATGCAATTGAATGAAACTGTTTCACTATCAAACACCACACACAAAAATTAACTCAGAATGGATTAAAAGCTTGAATGTAAGACCTGAAGACTTAAAACTCCTAGAACAAAATACAGGAGGTAAGCTCCTTTACAATGATCTTTTGGATTTCATGCCAAGAGAAAAGGCAACAAAAGCAAAAATAAACAAGTGGGACTACATCAAACTAAAAAGCTTCTGCACATCAAAGGAAACCATCAACAAAATGAGGAAACCTACTAATGGAAGAAAATACTTGCAAATTATATATTCAATAAGTAGTTCACACACACACACACACATTCAAAAAAAAAAAACAACTCATACAACTTAACCTAATTTAAAAATGGGCACAGGAGCTGGACAGACATTTTTCCAAGAAGAACTACAAAGGGAGGGTGCTCAGGGTTGGTGCACTGGGATGACCCAGAGGGATGGGATGGGGAGCGAGGTGGGAGGGGGGTTCAGGATGGGGAACACATGTACACCCATGGTGGATTCATGTCAATGTATGGCAAAAACCACTACAATATTGTAAAGTAATTAGCCTCCAATTAAAATAAGTAAATTTATATTAAAAAAAAAAATAAAAAAATTAAAAAAAAATTACAAAGGGCCAACAAGAGTATGAAAACACCACTAATCATCAGAGAAATACAAGTTCAAACTACAATGAGATATCACCTCACACCTGTTAGGATGGCTACTATCAGAAAGACAAGAAATAACAGGTTTGGTCCAAAATGTGGAGAAAAAGGACACTTGTGCACTGTTGATGGGAATGTGAATTGGTGTAGCCATTATGAAAAACAATATGGAGGTTCCTCAAAAATTAAAATAGGACTACCCTAGGATCCATCAATTCACCTACTGGGTATTTATCCGTAGTGAAACAAAGTCACTCTGTGTCTTCTTCCTATATCATGTTCATTGCAACATTACTTATAATTCCCAGGACATGGAAGCAACTTGAGTATGTAAGTGTTCATCAATAGATGGATGAATAGATACAGAAAATGTGAGATATCTGTGTATGTGTGTATCCACATATATGAACACAACATACTCAGTCACAAAAAAGAAGGAAATCTTGCCATTTGCAACAAATGTGGATGGACCTTGAGGGCATTATGCTAAGTGAAATAAGTCAGACAGAGAAAGACAGATGATGAATAGTCTCACTTTTATGTGGAATCATCAAAAAACAAAACAAGAGAAACTCATAGATACAAAGAACAGATTGGTGGTTGCCAGAGGCAGGGAGTTGGAGGTGGAAAAATGGGTGACGGTGGTCAAAAGGTGTGAATTTCCAGTTATAAAATAAGTAAGTCCTTGGCATGTGATGTACAGCATAGTGACTATAGTTAATAATACTGTATTGTATATTTGAAAGTTATAAAGAGAGTAGACCTTAAAAAGTTTGCATAACAAGAGAAAAGAAATTTGGGACTTCCCATGACTAAGACTCCATACTCCCAATTCACGGGGCCTGGGTTCAATCTCTGGCTGGGAAACTAGAGTCCACACGCCACAGCTAAAGTTTTGCATGCTGCAACTAAAGATTCCACATGTTGTAATGAAGATCAGAGATCCTGCATACTGCAACTAAGACCCAAAATGAAGACCAAAGACCCTATGTGCTGCAACTAAGATCCAGCACAGCTGAATATATAAGTGTTAGTTGATCAGTCATGTCCAACTCTTTGCAACCCCACAAACTGTAGTCCTCCAGGCTTCTCTGTGGGGTGGATTGCCATTCCCTTCTCCAGAGGATCTTCCCGATCCAGGGATTGAACCTGGATCTCCTGCATTGCAAGCAGATTCTTTAACATTTGAGCTACAGAGAAGTCCACAGCTGAATATATATATATATTTATGCATGCATACCCAGTTGCTCAGTCGTGTCCAACTCTTTTTAACCCCATGGACTTTAGCCCACCAGGCTCCTCTCTCTGTGAGATTATTCAGGCAAGAATAGTAATAATAATAATAATAATCAGGGAATCTTCTCAACCCAAGGATCAAACTTTCATCTCGTGAGTCTCCTGCATTGGCAGTATATATACATACTGCCCCCCAAAAAAGAAATTTGTAATTATTGTGTTGAAGGATGTTAACTAGGCTTATTGTGGTGATCACTTCATGATATATACAAATATTAAATTGTTATGTTGTATACCTAAAACTAATATAATGTTATATGTCAATTAGTTCTTGGTTAAAAAAAAAAAAAACAACTCCTGAGTATCCCCAGGCAACTGACAGATACAAACCATCCCTAGAGAAAACCACTTTCACAGGAAAACTCATTTTCCACAGCTAAAATTTCAATACTTATGAGGTCATAATAAAAATATCATTTAATATCAAGGAAATAAGCCTCCATGCTGCTGCTGCTGCTAAGTCGCTTCAGTCGTGTCCGACTCTGTGTGACCCCATAGACAGCAGCCCACCAGGCTCCTCTGTATCTGGGATTCTCTAGGCATGAACACTGGAGTGGGTTGCCATTTCCTTCTCCAAAGTCTCCATGAGACAGATCCAGGAAAAAAAAACAGCAGATTCAGATCCACAAAAAATTGAAAAATTAGAACTCTTTTTAGACAGAATATAAAAGCATTTATATAATATGTTTAAAGAATAAACGTTTTAAATGAGGTTTTTGTTGTTACTGTGTAGTTGCTAGGTCATGTCTGACTCTTTTTGCAATCCCATGGACTATAGCCCACCAGAATCCTTTGTCCATGAGATTTCCCAGGCAAGAATACTGGAATGGTAACCATTTCCTTCTCCAGGGAATCTTCCCAACCCAGGGATTGAACCCATGTCTTGTACATTTTAAGAGCTTACTCTTGTAAGATCTATGCCCTCTTCCCAAAGCATGTTCATTGCAGCATTACTAATAATTCCCAGGATGTGGAAGCAACGTAAGTACATAAGGGCCCATCAATGGATGGATGAATGGATACAAAAAATTTGAGATATATGTTCATGTCTGTATACATTTATATGAACACAACATACTCAGTCATAAAAGAGAAAGAAATATTGCTATCTGTAACAATGTGGATGGAACTTGAGGGCATTATGCTAAGTGAAAGAGACAGACAAATGATGAATGGTCTCACTTACATTTCTTGCATTGGCAGGCAGATTCTTTACCACTGAGTCTCCAGGGAAGCCCTATATGTGGTTGAGAAAATTTAAAAACACAATAATGGAAATTTAAAACTCCATGTTGAGTTTATCAAAATGGATTAAAGATCTAAATGTAAGACCAGAAACTATTAAACTCCTAGAGGAGAACATAGGCAAAACACTCTCCAACATAAATCACAGCAGGATCCTCTATGACCCACCTCCCAGAATATTGGAAATAAAAGCAAAAATAAATAAATGGGACCTAATGAAACTTAAAGGCTTTTGCACAACAAAGGAAACTATAAGCAAGGTGAAAAGACAGCCTTCAGAATGGGAGAAAATAATAGCAAATGAAGCAACAGACAAAGGATTAATCTCAAAAATATACAAGCAACTCCTACAGCTCAATTCCAGAAAAATAAATGACCCAATCAAAAAATGGGCCAAAAGAACTAAACAGACATTTCTCCAAAGAAGACATACAGATGGCTAACAAACATATGAAAAGATGCTCAACATCACTTATTATCAGAGAAATGCAAATCAAAACCACAATGAGGTACCATTACACGCCAGTCAGGATGGCTGCTATCCAAAAGTCTACAAGCAATAAATGCTGGAGAGGCTGTGGAGAAAAGGGAACCCTCTTACACTGTTGGTGGGAATGCAAACTAGTACAGCTACTATGGAGAACAGTGTGGAGATTCCTTAAAAACCTGGAAATAGAACTGCCATATGACCCAATGATCCCACTTCTGGGCATACACACCGAGGAAACCAAATCTGAAAGAGACACGTGTACCCCAATGTTCATTGCAGCACTGTTTATAATAGCCAGGACATGGAAGCAACCTAGATGCCCATCAACAGACGAATGGATAAGGAAGCTATGGTACATATACACAGTGGAATATTACTCAGCCATTAAAAGGAATTCATTTGAATCAGTTCTAATGAGATGGATGAAACTGGAGCCCATTATACAGAGTGAAGTAAGCCAGGAAGATAAACACCAATACAGTATACTAATGCATATATATGGAATTTAAAAAGATGGTAACGATAACCCTATATGCAAAACAGAAAAAGAGACTCAGATGTACAGAACAGACTTTGGGACTCTGAGAGAAGGCGAGGGTGGGATGTTCAGAGAGAATAGCATTGGAAAAAGTATACTATCAAGGGTGAAACAGATCACCAGCCCAGGCTGGATGCATGAGACGGGTGCTCAGGGCTGGTGCACTGGGAAGACCCAGAGGGATGGGATGGGGAGGGAGGCGGGAGGGGGGATCAGGATGGGGAACACATGTAAATCCATGGCTGATTCATGTCAATGTATGGCAAAAACCACTACAATACTGTAAAGTAATTAGCCTCCAACTAATAAAAATGAATGAAAAAATAAAATAAAACTCCATGTTGAGTTTAACAGCAGATGAGATGAAGAGAAAATTAGAGAATGGAAAATAAATCTGAAGATAGTATGTAGAATGAGGTATAAAGAACAAGAAAGAGAAAATTTAAAAGAAAGATTAAGAGAAATGGTAAAAGAACGAGAAGGACTAATAAATGAATATTGGAATTCGAAAAGAAACAGATAAATAGTTTCAGAGACAGTATTTAAAGTAACAATAGCTGAGAATTTTCTATAACTTATAAAAGATAAAAATCGTTAGATTCAAGCAGGATAAAAAAGACAATTCAAATTGCAAAATACCGTAGACCCAGGGTCAGCAAACTTTTTCTGAAAACTGTCAGTTAGGTAAAAGCTTAGGTTTTACAGGCCAAACTCTTGGCATTACCTCTACTCAGTTCTGCTGCTGAAGAACAAAAGCAGCTACAGTATGCAAAAGAGTGAGCCAGGCTGTAGTCCAACACAACCTTATTTACAAAAACCATTCGTGCCTCAGATTTGGTATTTCTGGCTGTTTGTTGATGCCTAGCGTGGACAAAACACCTTAAAAGCAAGTAGAGGGAAAAGACAAAGGAATGCCTACAAAGGAATGACAAGTAGATTTGCATCTGACTTCTTAATAGCAAAATGAAGACAGTGGAATAATGTCCTCAATGTGCTAAGAAAAGAACCACCAACCCAAAATTATATCAGTCAAAATAACTTTCACAGATGGAAGAGGTAAAAAAGTTATTTCTTATAAATAAAAATTGTAAATTAAGCACAAATAGATCCTTAGGTTTTAGAAATAAATTCTGATGAATATATTTCAAGCACCAGTAAATATACCCATGATGGGAGGTCTAATTAAAAAAAAGAAGAAAGGAAGGAAGAAATAAAATAGGGACTTGCCTGGCAGTCTAGTGCTTAAAAGACTCCATGCTTCTACTTCAGGGAACATGGGTTCAATCCCTGGTCAGGGAACTAAGATCCTGCATATCATGTGGTACAGTCAAGACAAACAAACAAACAAAAATTCAAAAGAAAAAAAAAAGAAAAGAAATGATGAGAAAGTTGAAAAAAATTAAATTATGAGCAATGTGATGAGATTTGTTTTATGGTTCAGCATATTATCTATTTTAATGAAATTTCCTTGGGTAATTGAAAAGAACGTATATTATGCTCTTTTTAGGTGGAGTAGGCTACAATCACAATTATATCAAATCTTGGCAGTTGTATTATCTATTGCTATATGATAAATTACCCCGAAATAATAAAGTTTCTGAGAGTCAGGAATCTGGGAGGGGCTTAGGTAAGTAGTTCTGACTCAGAGTTTCTTGTATGGTTGCAGCCAGTCTGTTGGCCAGAGTTGCTGAAAACTTGGTTGGAGCGGGAGCATTCAGTGCCAAGCTCTGTTATGAGGCCATCGGCAGACGGCCTCAAGGCCTCAGTTCCTGCCACGCTGTCCTCTCTAGGTCTGCTCACACACTGGCTTCCCACCCTGGTGAGCAGACCGAGAGAGAGTGTGTGAGCCCCAGGACAGGAGTCACTGTTTTCTCAAACCTCACCTTGCTCACGTGGCATGTCGCCACTTCTGCCACTGTGACACAGGCCACAGATCAGCCCTGCGAGATGCAGACAGGAGGACCTAGAGGTGCAGATACCAGATCCCTCAACTGCGCTATTCAAATTTCTGTGTCCTACTGCTGTGTGGTGGTGGGTTCTATCAGTTACTGAGAGAGGAATGCTGACATGTGCAGCTGAAGTTGTGAATATGACTCTCCTTTCAGTTCTGTCATTTTTTGTGTTTGCATTTTGGAGCTGTGTTTTTAGATACATACACACTTAGAGCTACTACATCTTCTTAGGGCACCGATTCCTTTGTCATAAAAAAACTTGCCTTAACCCTAGTGAGATTCTGGGCTTAAGAATTGGTTTTGTCTAATAGTAATAACCATTCCAGCTTTTTTTTTGTTTACTGTTCTCATCAACTGACTTTTATCTTATATATGATTTGCTATTTAATAAAAGTGGGGTCACCCATGTCCCTTGGCTTGCGATCCCCCACCTCCGTTTTCAAGCCAGGAACAGAGGGCAGAGTATTTCTCCAGCTGCCATTGCTCTGTGGCCAGGAAAGCCTCTCCATTTCCGAGGAGCTGTGTGATTACATTGCACTCACCTGCATAATCCAGGATCAATCTCCCCATCGTAAGGCCCTTAACCGTGAGTACTTTCATCTCCTCAAAGAGCTTCTGTGTGACTGACACTCTTGCATCCAATCTGTCTGAGGTGCTAGCAAACCATTGCACAGCTGCTCCCTTTGTGAACCTTCATTAGGAACTCAACAGCCTCAGCTCTAGGTAGGCCTTTAAAAAGTTAAAATTTTGCAGATTGTTTAGATTTTTCTCATCAGGTAGGAGCAATGTCAGAGAAGAGCAATGTCATCAGAGAAGACAATGGCAGCCCACTCCAGTGTTCTTGCCTGGAAAATCCCAGGGATGGGGGAGCCTGGTGGGCTGCCATCTATGGGGTCGCACAGAGTGGACACAACTGAAGTGACTTAGCAGCAGCAGTGATCTTGCAGCTTTCTGCATCGTAAGTAGCAGTGAAAATTCTACTTAATAGCTAACAAAATATTTAACTAGATATTTAATAAAAACATTTTTAGAGAAACAAGGGAAAGGGGAGAAATGATATTGATTGTGAGATGGGCCAGGGTAAATGCTAATCACATAACTGAGAAGCTGGTCACAAGACATCGAAATGAGGAAGGAAAAAAAGATTAGACCTGCAGTAGGTTTTCTACTTTTGATTTTAAAAACTTAAGGCTAATATACAAAGATATAATTCCTGGTTAAACCATCCCAATGCCCTCTCAAAGACTAGCATATTTGATACCATCTGGTAAGCAAGATAAATGGTCTCTGGAGTACCCTTAGCTTAGTGGATCTTCATTATCAGAATTAGCATCATATGATCATAGATTAACATACATATCCTTCCACCCGCATTCAAAGCTGGGGGACAACATGACTCTAGCATTTACAATAAAGGACAATATGTGCTGGCAGCTGGCAAAATCTATCCTAAGTCTGGGAACCAAAGAATGCATCTTCCCTGAATCCTGATTCTTGCCCCTAAAAGCAGATAAAATATAACTTTCTAACCTAGAAAGGGCAGATATTTCAGTCCCAGAAATAGAGTGGCACCCAAAATGTATCTCCTTGCCCCAAGCATAGCAAACATAATTTGATTTGTGGATTTATCAAGACTGAGAACAGTGCTTTCTATACATATAGGATGAGTGTGTGTGTGGGCAAACCTAGTCATTTTTATGGCATCTTTTCCTGTTATTTTTTGACATATTTAATGGAAATTACTAAGACTTGTGTAAAAGATTGAAATTATTACATGACTTCAAGTCATTTCTACATTGTGGAGACTTTTTTCTTTCAGAACTTCTTAGGCACTGTTGGGTCAAGACAGGGAACAAAGAAACAGTGTAGAAAAACTAAAGAGAGAGTTTAATCTCTTCAAAGCACACTTCTCTCCTCCAAGTCACAAACCGGGGCCCAGCTGTCTCTCATTTGTGTGGAAATATTTCCTGGGCATTTATGCTCCTGGGGAAACTACGTAGCAAGGTTCTCAAGGTTCTCTGAGGGATAAGCCTCTGAGCAGTGTGTTTACAAATTGAGGTCAGCCAAGGTTGGGTGTATTTGAGGTCACTTATGTCTGTGCACAGTAATATTGGGTGAGCCCAAAAGTTCATTCAGGTTTTCCCTAACATCTTACAGAAAATCCAAATGAACATTTTGACCAACCCCAAAATTTGGAGAATGTCTCTGATTCCACAGTTGTACCCGTTTAAGTTGCTTTGCACGAGGAGTCCCAGAAGAGGGGGAAAAAAGTAAGAAGATACAAAAAAAACAGCATCCTTGTATCCCTGTGCTACCACTGAGGGTCAGCCTGCTGCTGCCAGAGTCCTTGGCTCAGCTCTTTGACCCTGTGACTGTCACGTGTGGCATAACTGGTAAATAGTTGGTGAGCATGTGATTGTCCGAGGGAGAGGGAAGCACTGAGTATTTGTTGGATCACGAAAGAGCAAGGTGTGTGCAAGGGCTGCTGACGTCGATTCTTGACCTGGGTGCTGGTGACATCCATCAGCAATACAAACAAGTTTCAAAACGTAGGTTTCATTCTTGTTCAGATGTGGCCAGTCCAACAGATCAGGAGACAACTACTGTTGTAAAGATAGTTTATTAGTCATGGTTCCCATGAGGAAGCGGTGCCCTGTGCCACAGGGGTGAGGGCAGATAAAGGAAAGGCACCAGGGTGTCAGGAGGGAAGGAGAACCATGGGCAGGAGCCTGGACTGTGGCTTCCATGGAAATGAACCAGCGAGGCAGGGTCAGCAGGCTCAGGACTGGCTGAATGGAATAGTTTCAGGGCTCCAGGGAGTAGGCTCTTCCCTAGTTGTCTGGTACCTGGCCCTGGGGGATCAGGGCAGGGGGACCGTGGCCCCAAGTGAGAGTCTCATAGGGGAGATGGTTGGGATGTGGGCTCTGGATTGGTTGGTTTGTATATGAAAGGAGTTTATTGTCTTTAGGAGTCAGCCAACCCTGGGAGGGGCAGGCCCTCCAGAGTCAAGAAGGTATCAACACATCAAAACATCAGAAATACAGAAAATAAAAAGATGTGATGAATACAACATGTGATCTGGTCACCCCCTTGTGTGTATATTATACATCAATAAAAAGTGCACAACTACGATGAAGTAGTTGTTTGTAGAGTCACTCACATCCTCCATGTCTCCGGATGCCACACGGGCACACAGGGTTAGCAGGGCTCGATTTTTGTGGGGAGAGAAGGGCTCCCTTGGCAGGGCTGGCGGCTGAGGCCAAAGCAGATCCTGGAGGGGTCTTCTCGTGCCTTACTGTGGGGAGGCGACCCCTTCACTGCCCCTTCTTCAGCTCCATTCTCCATGCCCAGCCCCTCCATCTTCCTGAGCTTCCTGCTTTGAGGGGCTCCATCTGGGACTGTGTACATAGTTGGAATATTAACGCAAAGCTGTGCCTTCTCTGGAGGATGCTCATCCCATCCAGGACCAAAGACCACCCACCTCTGGTCTCAAAAAGTCTGAGCCACAGGGACCCTCTTTCACTTGGGTGGGTTCCATGTGTGCCTTATCATGGTGGAGTCTGGCAAGGGTGCTGCAGCATCATGTTGGTCCACACGGCCAAAGTTCTGGCTGTGCTGCCTAACCTTAGGATGACTTTACTAACCCTTCCCTGCCCCAGCCTCCTCATGTATAAATGAAAATTGTGATACTAAAATTAATAAGGCCCCAGGTGCCGCTAGTGATAAAGAATATGCCTGCAATGCAGGAGAACGGGGTTCGATCCCTGGGTTGGGAAGATCCCCTGGAGAAGGATATGGCTACCCATGCCAGTATTCTTGCCAGGAGAATTCCATGGTAGAGGAGCATGGTGGGCTACAGTCCATGGGACTGCAACAGTCAGACACGAATGAGTGATTGAGCACCCTTTATAGGGTTACTGTGAGTCTCAAAGGAGTTACTATACTTAAAACGTGTCTGGAACATAGAAAATGTAACAGAAGTGCTTGTTAACTTTGTAGAGCACTTTACTGTACTGTCTAGTAATTAGGCAC
Organism: Odocoileus virginianus; assembly: GCF_023699985.2. Lineage (NCBI taxonomy): Eukaryota > Metazoa > Chordata > Mammalia > Artiodactyla > Cervidae > Odocoileus > Odocoileus virginianus. The sequence continues at coordinate 929,937 of NW_027224331.1, forward strand.
AACTGACCATTTGTTCAAAAAATGGTTATAATCACCATTAATTTTACTGACTGACATGTTTCTTAGTTGCTCAGTCTTGTCCAGCTCTTTGCGACTCCATAGACTGTAGTCCGCCAGGCTCCTCTGTCCGTGGAATTCTCCAGGCAAGAAATACTGGAGTAGGTAGCCATTTCCTTCTCCAGGGGATCTTCCCAAAAATGCAGGCAGATTCTTTACCATCCTAGCCACTAGTTTTTCTTTCTTCTTTTTATTTATTTTTAACTGAAGGATAATTGCTTTACAGTATTGCATTGGTTTCTACCAAACATCAACATGAATCAGCCATAGGTTTACCCATGTCCCCTCCCACCTGAACACCCGACACTCTTCCCTCCCCATCCCACCCCACCAGGCTGTTACCTTCTCAAGCCTCAGACATTCATTTTCAGACCCTTACTGAGTAGCCCCTCACTGCCAGGATCTGAACTACTCTCTGGAGATTTCTAACCCAATGTGTCAGTAGGAGACAGCGGCAGTCATTTGTTGAAAATTTACAAAGCCTCAGATCACGAATTAAATACTTGGCACAGGTGAGCTGGCATAACCCTGACACTTGATCACAGGATGTCTTTACTCCCATTTTATGCACAAGGGAGTTGGGGCTGGCAGGGCACTGCACCTGCCCACGTCAACAGTGATGTGGTCTGACCAATGCTGACCTGGGCACGATGGGGAGACAGAACCTTCAAGGTGTGACTCCTGACCTGAGATTTGAAGAATGCACTGGTGCTATCCCAGTCAGCAAGGATGAATGCAGTCTGGGCGGAGGAAAATTGTGGGCACAAAGTGAAGTGCTGGGCAGCTGCACACCTGGACAACCCCAATGTACCTGTGAGACCTGAGGGATGCTGCTGGAGAGGGGCCAGGGGGCAGTCCATTCTCTAGAAGTTACCAGAAGAGTCCAGAATTCATTCTCAGGGGCCAAATTCTGTATATCTTTGTCATTTGAAATGGCCAAAATTCCAACCACAAACATATGTGACAATTTCCCATCACCTGCCTTTCAGATGACACAGGCCAAATCTCGAAATAAAGGCCTGCCTTTGGTTTAATGGAAAAATACCCAGTGCTCTGACTCCATAAGACCAGATATTCTTCGAATCTGAATGCCTCTCCCAACTTCACTGCTCAAGGGACAGGTTCGACTGGGGATGAAGGGAGACCACAGGTGGCAAGGTGGCCCTGACCCAGCAGGAGAGTCCTGCAGTAGATCAGTCCCAGCCTCACAGCTTGTGGGGCCACACCCAGCAGGTGCAGCTTGTTAGGTGGGATGGCATCTCCCCAGTGTGATCAGCAAAGGCAACGATGAGCTGGGGTCTGTGCCAGTTGGGTGAGGTGGTTCCCACTGCCTTTTCCTCCGGCTCTGATCTTGCCATCCAACTGGAACCAACAGAGGCCTGTCTCCCACAAGCACTGCCCCCAGCAGAAAAGGGGGCCCCAGATGAGCTCTCAGCCCTGGCTGCCCAGTATTACCCAGAAACTTCTGATTCAGAGAGACTATGTGGGCCGTGCCCCTCAGATGCGCAGAGCCCCACTGCCGTCGGAAGTATGGCCTGGACTCCCCTCCATTTGCCCGGCCTCAGTCTCTGACAGAACGCACAGGAGGGAGCCAGCCCCTCTCAGCCCCTGGGAGCCAAATGCAGTTCTCACACGTCTCAGGAGGACACACCTGATCAGAAGCACAGCAAGGAGAGTAACCACAATTGCATACTGGTCTAGACACACTCCCTCTGGTATAATCCCACATCCTTGGAAGAGATATTTGAGGACAAGTATTTACCCTTCAATTCCTCAACTATGGCCTAAGTAAAGAACAGTAATTGGCCTATATTAGCTATCTTTTTCTTTTCCAGTGACTGTTACAAGGGAGACATGATCACACACTGGAGGTAGCTACAGGAGGCCAACATCCCTACAGTGTGGATTTGAGGGACAAAAGAGAGAAAAAAAAAAAAAGAGATGTCCGCTATGGTGGGTGGGAAGCATCAGAATATAAACAATCACACTGTACTAATGGTCGGTGGTAAGCACAGAGGACCATGCAGAGGGGCCCCAACGTCTACACAGTGGGACAGAGAGGGGCACACCGTTTTGAATAAAGCAGCTGCACACAAGCTTGGTCTATATACATTTGTTTGCTTATTCATTCATCGGTTCGTTTGTTTGTTTTCTAAAGCCAGAACCAAGACAGTCCTAGCAAGGCAGTGACTGGAAACTCAGGACCTGAGGGTGGTCCAAGGGAACCAGAAAGAGTCACAGTTCAAGTTCACACAGCTGGTAACTTGCAGATTGAGTGCTGAGGCCAACCCTATCCAATTTCAAAGCCCATGCTCTTTCCTCTGCTCATCACAATAGCTCCTTAAGTAGAAAAATATTTTGCCAGTCTAAGCAAGTATAAGAAAAGCTCATAAAGCTACTCATTGGTTTGTTTGCTGATATAATGACTTGGTTTTATAAGGTTTCTGAGAGGCTTACAAAAATACATAATTTTCAAAAATTACTTATTAAGCATTTACCATGCAGCAGGCACATGCTAGAGCTTTTACCTACACCATTGCATTTTATCTACAATAACCCTTTGGTAGGCAGTATTACCATCTCCATTTATTTGGATGAAAAAACTGGGATTTAAAGAGACTTTAATTTGCACAATGTGATACAGTTAGTATGGGGTAACGTTAGAATTCAAGTCAGGTCCAAGGCCTTAAGCTCTTAACTGTTAGGTTAAATAGCTGAAAAGTCAAGGTAAAGGAAAAACATAATTAAGAAATTGCAGCCTGATTATACCCTAGAATTGCATTCCGTATCATCCTGATTGGAAATCAGAAATGAGCCAGAAATACTAAAGATTCCCAGCAGACAAAGCAAAAACAAATACTGATTATGAGTCACAATATCCTTAAGATAAAAACAAATTTAGGACAGCCCAACTTTTCTGATATTGTGAATTTTACCCATGAGTCTTCACAAAGAGAATAATACTGTATGATGTCATGGATAATGTCCTGACCACATCTTTACAATAAATAAAATGGTGAGCTTTATACATCTTACACTTGCGATTCACACACTTCATCACAGTTAGGATAAAACAAAAAAAATGTGTTGAGTTTGAGAAGTTCTGTGTGAGGCCAAACCATTGCAATCCAATTCACGCTCTCTGAGGGACTGATCTGAGCCAGGGTATACGTGTGTGTGTGTGTGTTCAGCCTGCACTTTATTCAAGGGATCCTCTGCATGTATTTGATTAGGAGTTATACAGGGAGCCCTCATTGTGATTTCTGTTAAAATTAAGGCACTAAGGAAGATGGACCTGGGTGGATGGTTGCCCTGTCTACGTGGAATAATCTGGTTTTGATCACTGTCATTCCCTGGTGGCTCAGCGGTAAAGAATCTGCCTGCAGTGTAGGAGTCTCAGGAAGATTCCCTGGAGAGGGAAATGGCAACCCACTCCAGCATTCTTGCCTGGGAAATCCCATGGACAGAGGAGACTGGTGGGCTACAGTCCATAGGGTCGCAAAAAAGTCAGACACGACTTAGCAACTAAACAACAATTTTATAAATATTGCTTTTAAATATTAATAAGCAACGTAAAGTCATTCACAGGAGACCAAATTTAAGACAGCAGTCACTGCCTGCTACTTCAGTAAAAGAGCCTCAGGGAGTCCCCTTCTTGAATGTTTGTCAGAATGTCTTCTGATCCCTCGTCCATCATTTTCCATTGAGAATACAGAAAAGTTCTCAAAGAATAAAGGTATTTCAAGAGGGGAGGTGCTATTGCATGTGTAGCTTCAAGCCTCGAATATCTCAGAGTAAATCACTTTCCTTTTCTGCCTTCACTCCTACCTACATGGGGCTTCCCCAGTAGCTCAGTGGTAAAGAATCCACCTGCAATGCAGGAGACCTGGGTTTAATCCCTGGGTCAGGAAGATCCCCTGGAGAAGGAAATGGCAACCCACTCCAGTATTCTTGCCTGGGAAATCCCATGGACAGAGGAGCCTGGCAGGCTATAGTTCATGGGGTCACAAAGAGTCAGACACAACTGAAGTGACTAACCAAGCAAGCAAAATTCTCTCAATTTTGAATTCATATGAAATTTTTTGAATTCTATGAAATTCTATGAATTGTTCTTTTAAGAACAATACACGAAATACAAATTCATATGCCAATGCTATTTTGTGTTCTCTCAATTGTTTTGAAAATAAAGTAGTGATTCTTACTGTTTAATTCTAAATAGAAAAGTATTTTAGGACTTCCCTGGTGGTCCAGAGGTTGAGAACCTGCCTGCCAGTGCAGTGCACACAGGCTCAATCCCTGGCCCAGGAAGATCCCACATACTGCGGGGCAACTAAGCCTGTACGCCACAGCTGCTGGGCCTGAGCTCCACAGTCCACGCGTGACAACTAGAGAAAGCCCATGCTGAGCAACAAAGACCCAGTGCAACCAAAAACAATAAATAAAAAAAGAAAAGAATAGCAGTTTAACAAACTAATAAACAATGGCCAATGTGAGCAGTTGAATTATAGATGAGAGCAAATGAGGCAGCTCCCTTTAAAGTATAGCTTTGATCATGCAATAAAGAATTGTTTGAAAGATTTTCCTCTCTTCTTTATAATGGAAATAAAGTGCCTTATAAATGAAGTTTTTATTAAGAATTGAAAGAAAGCAATGAGAACAAAATGAACTTGGAATGAGGTGGAATTGGTGAGGAAGACATATTAGTAGAAAGTACATCAAAATATATGAAAATGTCAAATAAAATATGACTTGGAATGTCAGCTAGGTAGTATTCAGCATACAGCTTAAAATTGGAAACAAAATATTCTGATGTTTCTATTTAAGTCAGGAATGAGATGAAAAACTAGTAGGCCTATTACCATGAAGTGAAGAATTCACAATTTGGCTCATCAAAAAGATTCCTAGATTTCAACAAAAAGAAAACTATTAAATTCATTTTAGAATCATGTGATAGTTTTTGCTTGTGAAATGGTTTTCATAATACAGACTGAATTGAATGGTGGCTAAGATCCAAGGCCTCTGCAAAAAATGAATGGTGTGTATATTTAATGAGAAAAAGTGGGATAATGATTAGTGAAAATGGACTGATGTCTTTATGACACCAATTAAAGAAACCAGAAAAAATTCAGTGAAGAAAAATGTGGAACTTATAAACATCTTTACTGCTGTGACATACAGTTATATATTGATGTTTAAGTTAGGATGCAGATTTTAGGTGAATTCATCCATTTTTTGTTTTTTGGTTTTAGTTTTAACTAGAATGAAAATAACTTGGTTAAATACTTCCTTTTTCTTTTGACCTCACTCACATATGCCCTTGTGATCACAACTGAATGGCATGTTGCTCCCAGTTGCATCACTGAGAAGACTTGTCTGTCCAATTCTCTCTTATACCCCCCAGCACCTAGAATAGTGCACACAATTGCTGCTTAAGAAGCATTTGTTAAAAGAATAACTCCTTTTGAATGAGTGAATGAATGTCATTTAGACACAGAAGTAAATGCCTCAAAAACTTGGAAACAAATTGACTCTCTAAAAATGACATTAATAAGATATACAGTGGTAAAGAATGTGCCTGCCAATGCAGAAGATGTGGGCTTGATCCCTGGGTCAGGAAGATGGAGAAGGAAATGGCAACCCACTCCAGTAGTCTTGCCTGGGAAATCCCATGGACAGAGGAGCCTGGCAGGTTATGGTCCATGGGGTCAAAAAGAGTTGGACATGACTTAGCAACTAAACAAAAACAACAAAATATAATCAAGACATGGGTTATAGTACTAGGAAGTTATGACATAACATGATGGCAGCCAAGGAAATAAAAGACTAACTTTTTACATGTTGCTGGAAAAAATTAAGTAACAGAATGGGATCTGGTAAATGGTGGGGGGGGGGGGGGGGGCGGCGTCAATGATTAAGAATTTTTTTTCCTCTGGCTACCTTAATAGTAAGAAAATAAGCTCCATGAGGGCAGAGACTTTTTTTGGTTTTGATGGATAGATGGATGAAGGGATATATGTGTGGGTGGGTTGACAGATGGGTGGATGAAGGAATGGTGGGATGGACAGATGATTCATTTATCCATGTAGTAAAGAATTGTACAGGTTTCCCTGGTGGCTCAGATGGTAAAGAATCTTCCTGCAGTGCAGGAGACCTGGGTTTGATCCCTCAGTTGGGAAGATCCCCTGGAGAAGGGAGTGGCTACCCACTCCAGTATTCGTGCCTGGAGAATTCCATGGACAGAGGAGCCTGGCGGGCTACAGTCCATGACATCACAAAGAACCAGACATGCCTGAGTGACGACCACTTTCGCTTTTCAAAGACTTGTCCACACTAATCCAAATGGTAAGACACTCACTGCATCTCAAGCCCCCTGTGAATCTGCTCCTCACACCTGCATCTCCACCAGCTGCAGGGGCCTCAGAGAAGAGGTACACATCCTGGAAGGCTGAGCATGGCTGTGTCTCGCTGCCAGGGAAAGGCGGGCACGAGAACATGAGGTGAACTGTGACCCCCACCCTCTGGCTCTGCAAGAACAGACAGATGCTCATGGGCATCATCCAGCTCTTCTGCCTGGTCACCTGCCAACCTCCAGGTATTTCTCTTGTCTACCTGGCTGTGCTCCAGGTAACAGGAAAAAGAACCCAACCTACTTCCTCCTGGAGAATGACCAGGCAGATGCACACACAACATCAGTTTGTGAGTCAGTAGCCACATGGCCATACCAGGTAGGCTGGAAAGATAGCCTTTATGCTCTGCGGGCACAGACCTGGTGACTCTCTTCCTCTGCAAAGGGAAGATGGACATAGAAGGACAGCGTCGGTCCTTTACTGGCGTGGCGGGGGCAGGGGGGCATCTGTAGACTGTTTTGCAGGGGAAGGTAATCTGGCACCAGTAAAATTAAAATGTTGATGTTTGTAAATGAGTTGCAGTTTGCAAATTATATCCCTCCTTGATTGTCTTTCATTTCAACAGGACTCTGAGTGAAGATCAAGACAGAGAGCTGTGGTTGGTACACCTGTGTAAACGAGCAAGGCTTTGGTGGCCCATGGACTCCATCAGACAAGCACATGACAGACAGCAGGGATGGGGAGGGAGAGAAAGGCACAGACCACATTTTAAAGCTGGGGAGAGTGCAGCAGCCTGGGCTAGACAGCCAGGTGGAGCCCAGGAGCGGGTTAGTACTGTCAGCATTTGAAGCTCAGAGGAATGATGTAAAGACCCATGTGAAGGCCCTTGCAGATACCTTTACACAAACATCACCCACAAAGGATGAGAACAGGCTTCCCAAGGACTCTGAAACTAGGTAGGGCTTGGCACATTCAGTAAGAATCACCATCAACAGATCTGTCCCCTGTAAACCTCTTCCAAGTTTGGGGATCATAACATTGTGAGTTAACCCAGAAACTAGCTGACACTGGGCTCACTGATACAGTGAAGATTCCCAAACTAGCACAAATGTATGTCACCAGACCATAGGGGGACCCTGGGTTAGGGGTCTGATCCACTGCAAGCCCTGCCCATATGGGTGGCCTGCTTGTACCACCTCAGCATTTCTGTCACTGGCATGACTCATGGCAACAGAATTAGCCTAACTCCAAGCATGTGACCTCATGGCTTAAACGTGTGTGCTTATACCAGGATGGCTGCCTCCCAACTAGAAGATGCAATGGAATGGGCACACCTGTCTGTACAGCCATCCACGTGAGACACAGGTGCAACTCTGTCACCAAGAATCACAGAAACTCTCGTGGCAAATAAGCACAGAAAACCCCCAAATACCTTTTCCCAGCAGTAAGAAATTAGACTATTCCAATATTTCTGATTTAACATGGCTGATTTGAGATTCACGTCTCAGGAGAGGAAAAAGTGACAGATCTCTTGCCAACAGCTAAAATGGAAATAAAATGACAAAACTTTACAAAAATACCCAAATCAGAAATACACTGTAAATGTAATCAAAGGTACATAGTGCCCTGCCTATCAATTTGCTTAAGTGATCTTTTCATTTTCAGTGAAAATTATAGACATAGCTATTCTCAACAAATGTGTAACTTGGATGGAGAAAAGCCCAGAGCTAGTGTAAAATTCATCTCTATCAGTTGGTGTTTAGCTATTTCTAAAATGAAATAGAGCAGAAACAATTCCAAAGCTCCCGGAAAGTGACTGGATTCAAAGAAGTAGCAAATAAAAAGGAAACATGTGCAAAACCCCCAGCATCCAGCCACCTCAGAGGATGTTCTGATTCTGGTAGATTCTGTCCACTTTAGGAACCCAAATGTCTTTCTATCTACATATTAAAATATTTTGCATTGCCTGGAGTGAAGGCTATCACTGCAAGTCTATGACCTAAGGGCATGGACCACAAAGATAGTAATGGCTAAGAAGGTCAAGGTTTTTCTTAAATTTTGCATTTTCTTTTTCTGGTTCTGTTATTAAACCCCAATTTCTGACACCTCCAAGAGCAACTTCAGTGTCCAAAAGAAACACCCACCAAACCCCAACTTCATGCAAGGGGATCCCTCAACATAAACATCCTGTCCCTCTCTAGCCCAGGGATGGGATAGATCTTGTCCAGTCAACTCTAGGTGACCAAACCTCAATATATTAAAATGTCAGCATCCCAGTTTCCAGAGGATATCTTCCAAAGAGCCACAACTGATAACAAGCGCCTCTTAAACTCCCTACGTTGTCCTCACCAAATAAAAAACATGCCCTTCACTACCCAGTTCCTGTTTGTCTTTAATAATCACGTTTTCTAAGAATGTTTCCTGTGACTTTCTGTTTGGTTATAGGAGCACAGCGCTGTTTGGTTGCTTTTGTCGTGGGACCTAATCCAGGTTCAAGGATTGCTTGTTTTATCTCAGTAATTTCTTAATCTAGAATATCCTCTCACTTTTTCTTTTTTCCGGACATTGACTTTCTGATGAGTTTTCTAGAATGTCCCAAAGATTGTTTTGTCAGACTGTTTTCTTGCAGTGTCACTTAAGTTGTTCCTCTAACCCTCAACTTTCTGAAAGTTAGATCTAGAGCAGTGCTGACCAATAGATGTACGATGTGTATCACACATGATTCTAAATGTGCCTTTGGCGGGCGGGGGGAGGGGGGGGGTCCTAAGATGGTGGTGGAATAGGATGGGGGACCATTTTCTCCCCCACAAATTCATTGAAAGAACATTTGAATGCTGAGCAAATTCCACAAAACAACTTCTGAATGTTCACAGAGGACACCAGGCGCCCAGAAAGGCAGCCCATTGTCTTTGAAAGGAGGTAGGACAAAAGATAAAAGATAAAAAGAGAGACAAAAGAGTTAGGGATGGAGACCCATCCCAAGGGAGGGTGTCTTTAAAGAGGAGAAGTTTCCAAACACCAGGAAACCCTCTCACCGGTGGGGTCTGTGGGCAGTTTTGGAATCTCAGAGAGCAGCATAACTCGGAGGGGAAAATAAATAAAATAAATAAAAAGAAAGAAAGAAAGAAAACCTGCAGATTACGTGCCTAAGCGCAACTCCCAGCAGAGAAGTAGCCCAGACGCTGGTATCTGCCACCAGCCAGTGAGGGCTGAACGGGGAGGAGAGGGCTGCATTGCTTAGAGTAAGGACCAGGCCTGAATGCCCTGAGGGCAATCTGAGGGAGGTAACGTGAGATAGCAACCCAGACTGTGGGATAGCCAGAGAGAGGGAAAAAAGAGAGAGAGAGAACGATCCTGTGAAAAGCCCTCACCTAAAGCACTGCCGGCCCGCTCACAGAGCAAGGGACTGAGCGTATACCAGCGCAGAGCTAGCAGGCTGGGGACTGACCCATCCCCCGCCGGAGTAGGGGGCAGGAGGGCGCCCAGCCAGAGCCGGAAAGGGGCAAACTCGGCCCCAGAGATGGCATCCCTACCAAACTGCGAACAGGCTTCCAGTTGCTAACCAAGACTTCCTGGGATTCTGGACGGTTGACATCTGCCGGGAGGGTTGCAGCCAGAGATCAGCTCCCCAGAAGAGACACAAGGCACACCTGAGACGGGTGCGCCCGCTGCCACCCAGGAAGCCGAGCGGCTGGGACGGGGAGGCGATGAGACGCAGCCCCGACCTGGGGAGAGTGCGCTCCCAAGCACATGGTCGCCTGAGCTGCTCGGACCTGGGAAGGGCACAAAATACAGCCCAATCCAGTCTGCGCCTTCGTGGAGTACCCGAGAACCTGAACCTGAGCGGCTTAGACCTGGGAAGTGCACGCAACCCAGGGCCCGCCTCAGACAGTTCCCAGCAGAGCAACCTGGAGCCTGAGCAGTGTAGACCGGGAAAGCACACCGCCGCGTGAGCGGGGCAAACCGAGTGTGGCCCAGACACTGAGAACACTCCCCACAGACGCCAGTGATGTTTGTCTGCGGTGCTCCTCCCTCTCACAGCACGACTGAACAAGCGAGCCTAAAATAGTGACCACCAGCGCCCCCTTGTGTCAGGGAGGAAATTAGACACTGAAGAGACCAGCAAACAGAAGAAGCTAAAATAAACAGAGGGAACCGCTTTGGAAGTGACAGGTGCAACAGATTAAAACCCCGCAGTTAGCACCAACTACATAGGAAGGGGCCTATAGATCTTGAGAAGTATAAGCCTGATCAAGGAACTATCTTAAAATGAACTGACCCCACACTGTCTGTGACAGCTCCAGAGAAAGTCCTAGATATATTTTTATTATTATCGTTTTTTGTTATTTAAAAATTTTTTTTATTTTTAAGTCCTCTATTACTCCTTTAATTTTCATTTTTATAACCTACTATTACCTTGCAAAAAAAGACCCTATTTTTAAAGCAAATTTCATATATATTTTTTATAATTTTTGTGATTTTTTTTTTTTTAAATATTGTATTTTTGAGAGTCTAACCTCTACTCTAGATTTTTAATCTTTGCTTTTTGGTATTTGTTATCAATTTTGTACCTTTAAGAACCCAATCTTCAGTACCCATTTTTACTTGGGAGTGTGATTACTGGCTTGATTGCTCTCTCCCCCTTTTGACTCTCCTTTTTCTCCACCAGGTCGCCTCTATCTCCTCCCTCCCCCTTCTCTTCTCTACCCAACTCTGTGAATCTCTTTGTGTGTTCCAGGCTGTGGAGAACACTTAGGGAACTGATTACTGGCTAGATCTGTCTCTCTCCTTTTGATTCCCCCTTTTATCCTCCTGGCCACCTCTGTCTCCTTCCTCCCTCTTCTCTTCTCTGTGTAACTCTGTGAACATCTCTGAGGGATCCAGACTGTGGAGAGCACATAGGGAAGTGATTACTGGCTAGCTTGCTCTCTCCCCTTTTGATTCCCCCTCTTCTCCTCCTGGTCACCTCTATCTCCCTCCTCCCTCTTCTCTTCTCTCCATGTAACTCTGTGTACCTCTCCAGGTGTCCCTCACTGTGGAGAATCTTTTCACCATTAACCTAGATGTTTTATCATCAGTGCTGTATGGATGGAGAAGTCTTGAGACTACTGTAAGAATAAGACTGAAAACCAGAGGCAGGAGGCTTAAATCCAAAACTTGAGAACACCAGGAAACTCCTCACTCCAGGAACATTAATCGACAGGAGTTCATCCAAAAGCCTCCATACCTACACTGAAACCAAGCTCCATCCAAGAGCCAACAAGTTCCAGAGCAAGACATACCACGCTAATTCTCCAGCAATGCAGGAACACAACCCTGAGCATTAAAATACAGGCTGCCCAAAGCCATGCCAAACCCACAGACACCCCAAAACTCACTACTGGACACTTCATTGCACTCAAGAGAGAAGAAATCCAGCTCCATCCGCCAGAACACCAATGCAAGCTTCCCTAACCAGGAAACCTTGACAAGCCACTCGTCCAACCCCACCACAGGGAGGAACCTACACAATAAAGAAGAACCACAAACTGCCAGAATACAGAAAGGCCACCCCAAACAGCGATCTAAACAAGATGAAAAGGCATAGAAATATTCAGCAGGTGAAGGAAGATGATAAATGCCCACCAAACCAAGCAAAAGAGGAGGAGATAGGGAGTTTATCTGAAATAGAATTCAGAATAATCATAGTAAAAATGATCCAAAATCTTGAAAGCAAAATTGAGTTACAGATAAATAGCCTGGAGACAAGGATTGAGAAGATGCAAGAAATGTTTAACAAGGACCTAGAAGAAATAAAAAAGAGTCAATCAATAATGAATAATGCAATAAATGAGATCAAAAACACTCTGGAGGGAACCAACAGTAGAATAATGGAGGCAGAAGATAGGATAAGTGAGGTAGAAGATAGAATGGTAGAAATAAATGAAACAGAGAGGAAAAAAGAAAAAAGAATTAAAAGAAATGAGGACAACCTCAGAGACCTCTGGGACAATGTTAAATGCCCCAACATTCGAATCATAGGAGTCCCAGAAGAAGAAGACAAAAAGAAAGACCATGAGAAAATACTTGAGGAGATAATAGCTGAAAACTTCCCTAAAATGGGGAAGGAAATAATCACCCAAGTCTGAGAAACCCAGAGCCCCAAACAGGATAAACCCAAAGTGAAACACCCCAACACACATATTAATCAAATTAACGGAGATCAAACACAAAGAACAAATATTAAAACCAGCAAGGGAAAAACAACAAATAACATACAAGGAGATTCCCATAAGGATAACAGCTGATTGTTCAACAGAAACTCTTCAGGCCAGAAGGGAATGGCAGGACATACTTAAAGTGATGAAAGACAAAAACCTACAACCCAGATTGCTATACCCAGCAAGGATCTCATTCAAATATGAAGGAGAAATCAAAAGCTTTACAAACAAGCAAAAGCTGAGAGAATTCAACACCACCAAACCAGCTCTTCAACAAATGCTAAAGGATCTTCTCTAGACAGGAAACACAGAAAGGGTGTATAAACTCAAACCCAAAACAATAAAGTAAATGGCAACGGGATCATACTTATCAATAATTACCTTAAATGTAAATGGGTTGAATGCCCCAACCAAAAGACAAAGACTGGCTGAATGGATACAAAAATAAGACCCCTATATATGCTGTCTACAAGAGACCCACCTCAAAACAAGGGACACATACAGACTGAAAGTGAAGGGCTGGAAAAATATATTCCATGCAAATAGAGACCAAAAGAAAGCAGAAGTAGCAATACTCATATCAGATAAAATAGACTTTAAAATAAAGGCTGTGAAAAGAGACAAAGATGGACACTACATAATGATCAAAGGATCAATCCAAGAAGAAGATATAACAATTATAAACATATATGCACCCAACATAGGAGCACCGCAATATGTAACGCAAATGCTAACAAGTATGAAAGAGGAAATTAACAATAACACAATAATAGTTGGAGACTTTAATACCCCACTCACACCTATGGATAGATCAACTAAACAGAAAATTAACAAGGAAACACAAACTTTAAATGATACAATGGACCAGTTGGACCTAATTGATATCTATAGGACATTTCACCCCAAAACAATGAATTTCACCTTTTTCTCAAGTGCACACGGAACCTTCTCCAGAATAGATCACATCTTGGGTCATAAGTGTAGCCTTGGTAAATTCAAAAAAAATTGAAATCATTTCCAGCATCTTTTCTGACCACAATGCAGTAAGATTAGATGTCAATTACGGGGGGGGGGGGGGACTATTAAAAATTCCAACATATGGAGGCTAAACAACACACTTCTGAATAACCAACAAATCACAGAAGAAATCAAAAAAGAAATCAAAATATGCATAGAAACGAATGAAAATGAAAACACAACAACCCAAAACCTATGGGACACTGTAAAAGCAGTGCTAAGGGGAAGGTTCATAGCAATACAGGCTTACCTCAAGAACAAGAAAAAAGTCAAATAAATAACCTAACTCTACACCTAAAGCAACTAGAGAGGGAAGAAATTAAGAACCCCAGGGTTAGTAGAAGGAAAGAAATCTTAAAAATTAGAGCAGAAATAAATGCAAAAGAAACAAAAGAGACCATAGCAAAAATCAACAAAGCCAAAAGCTGGTTCTTTGAGAAGATAAATAAAATAGACAAACCATTAGCCAGACTCATCAAGAAACAAAGGGAGAAGAATCAAATCAACAAAATTAGAAATGAAAATGGAGAAATCACAACAGACAACACAGAAATACAAAGGATCATAAGAGACTACTATCAGCAACTATATGCCAATAAAATGGACAACTTGGAAGAAATGGACAAATTCTTAGAAAAGTATAACTTTCCAAAACTGAACCAGGAAGAAATAGAAAATCTTAACAGACCCATCACAAGCATGGAAATCAAAACCATAATCAGAAATCTTCCAGCAAACAAAAGTCTAGGACCAGACAGCTTCACAGCTGAATTTTACCAAAAATTTAGAGAAGAGCTAACACCTATCCTACTCAAACTCTTCCAGAAAATTGCAGAGGAAGGTAAACTTCCAAACTCATTCTATGAGGCCACCATCACCCTAATACCAAAACCTGACAAAGATGCCACAAAAAAAGAAAACTACAGGCCAATATCACTGATGAACATAGATGCAAAAATCCTTAACAAAATTCTAGCAAACAGAATCCAACAACATATTAAAAATATCATACATCATGACCAAGTGAGCTTTATCCCAGGAATGCAAGGATTCTTTAATATCTGCAAATCAATCAATGTAATACACCACATTAGCGAATTGAAAGATAAAAACCATATTATCTCAATAGATGCAGAGAAAGCCTTTGACAAAATTCAACATTCATTTATGATAAAAACCTTCCAGAAAGTAGGAATAGAAGGAACATATCTCAACATAATAAAAGCTATATATGATGAACCCACAGCAAACATTATCCTCAGTGGTGGAAAATTGAAAGCATTTCCCCTAAAGTCAGTAACAAGACAAAGGTGCCCACTCTCACCACTACTATTCAACATAGTTTTGGAAGTTTTGGCCACAGCAATCAGAGCAGAAAAAGAAATAAAAGGAATCCAGATTGGAAAAGAAGTAAAACTCTCACTGTTTGCAGATGACATGATCCTCTACATAGAAAACCCTAAAGACTCCACCAGAAAATTACTAGAGCTAATCAATGAATATAGTAAAGTTGCAGGATATAAAATTAACACACAGAAATCCCTTGCATTCCTATGCACTAACAATGAGAAAACAGAAAGAGAAATTAAGGAAACAATTCCATTCACCATTGCAATGAAAAGAATAAAATACTTAGGAATATATCTACCTAAAGAAACAAAAGACCTATATATATATAAAACTATAAAACACTGATGAAAGAAATCAAAGATGACACAAATAGATGGAGAAATATACCATGTTCATGGATCAGAAGAATCAATATAGTGAAAATGAGTATACTACTCAAAGCAATCTATAGATTCAATGCAATCCCTATCAAGCTACCAATGGTATTTTTCAGAGAACTAGAACAAATGCTTTCACAACTTGTATGGAAATACAAAAAACCTTGAATAACCAAAGCAATCTTGAGAAAGAAGAATGGAACTGGAGGAATCAACCTACCTGACTTCAGGCTATACTACAAAGCTACAGTCATCAAGACAGTATGGTACTGGCACAAAGACAGAAATATAGATCAATGGAACAAAACAGAAAGCTCAGAGATAAATCCACACATCTATGGACACCTAATCTTTGACAAAAGAGGCAAGAATATACAGGGGAGAAAAGACAATCTCTTTAACAATTGGTGCTGGGAAAACTGGTCAACCACTTATAAAAGAATGAAATTAGAACACTTTCTAACACCATAAACAAAAATAAACTCAAAATGGATTAAAGATCTAAATGTAAGACCAGAAACTATAAAACTCCTAGAGGAGAACACAGGCAAAACACTCTCTGGCATAAATCACAGCAGGATCCTCTATGACCCACCTCCCAAAGGAATGGAAATAAAGCAAAAATAAACAAATGGGGCCTAATTAAACTTAAAAGCTTTTGCACAACGAAGGAAACTATAAGCAAGGTGAAAAGACAGCCTTCAGAATGGGAGAAAACAATAGCAAGCAAAGCAACTGACAAAGAATTAATCTCAAAAATACACAAGCAGCTCCTGCAGCTCAATTCCAGAAAAATAAATGACCCAATCAAAAAACGGGCCAAAGAACTAAACAGACATTTCTCCAAAGAAGACATACAGATGGCTAACAAACACATGAAAAGATGCTCAATATCACTCATTATCAGAGAAATGCAAATCAAAACCACAATGAGGTACCATCTCACACTGGTCAGAATGGCTGCTATCCAAAAATCTACAAGCAATAAATGCTGGAGAGGGTGAGGAGAAAAGGGAACCCTCTTATGTTGTTGCTGGGAATGCAAACTAGTACAGCCATTATGGAGAACAATGTGGAGATTCCTTAAAAAACTGGAAATAGAACTGCCATATGACCCAATAATCCCACTCCTGGACATACACACCGAGGAAACCAGAACTGAAAGAGACACATGTACCCCAATGTTCATCGCA
Source organism: Odocoileus virginianus (assembly GCF_023699985.2). Lineage (NCBI taxonomy): Eukaryota > Metazoa > Chordata > Mammalia > Artiodactyla > Cervidae > Odocoileus > Odocoileus virginianus. The sequence continues at coordinate 946,478 of NW_027224331.1, forward strand.
GCACTGTTTATAATAGCCAGGACATGGAAGCAACCTAGATGTCCATCAGCAGACGAATGGATAAGAAAGCTGTGGTACACATACACAATGGAATGTTACTCAGCCATTAAAAAGAACACATTTGAATCAGTTCTAATGAGGTGGATGAAACTGGAGCCTATTATACAGAGTGAAGTAAGTCAGAAAGAAAAACACCAATACAGTATGCTAATGCATATACATGGAATTTAGAAAGATGGTAATGATAACCCTATATGTGAGATAGCAGAAGAGACACAGATGTATAGAACAGTCTTTTGGACTCTATGGGAGAAGGCAAGGGTAGGATGATCTGAGAGAATGGCATTGAAACATGTATATTATCATATGTGAAACGAATCACCAGTCCAGGTTCGATGCATGAGACAGGGTGCTCAGGGCTGGTGCACTGGGGTGACCCAGAAGGATGGGATGGGGAGGGAGGTGGTAGGGGTGTTCAGAATGGGGACCACATGGCTGATTCATGTGAATGTATGGCAAAAACCACTACAATACTGTAAAGTAATTAGCCTCCAATTAAATAGATCAAAATAAAAACTAAATAAATAAATAAATTTGCCTGTTTCCCCACTAAAAATTTTTTAAAATAGGTGAAGTTAATGTTACTAACATACTGAAGTCCCATAACTAAACTCTTTTCATAACTAAACATCATTTCAACACTTAGTAGTTTTTGGATTAGTAATGAAATATTTTACAGTATTTCTTCATACTAAATCTTCAAAACATGAAACATTTTTTAAATTAATTCATTTATTTTAATTGGAGGCTAATTACTTATAATATTGTAGTGGTTTTTGCCATACATTGAATGAATCAGCCATGGGTGTACATTACATGTGTTTTTTTATTCTTAGAGCACATCTCAAGCACCTATTACTGGCTGGTGGCTACCATATTAAATAGTACATGTTTGGAGACTTGATTGGATTCTGGCAGCAATATTTCTCAGGAGATAATGTGTAAGCAGGTCACTACTTAGTGGTGGTATGTTAACATGGCCAGATCTCTCTTTTACCAAAGACTTTTTTACCAGATCTCTTTACCAAAGACTCCTTCCTCCCTCCTTGTACTCAGCAAGTAATCCTCGGGATGATACTTCACATCTTTCTTGGGACAATGGGAAAATGTTTAATATAGACTGACATTAAATGATTTTATAAAATTATTTTAACTTTTCCTAGGTGTGATAAGGGGATTGTGGCTATGTAGAAGAATGTCCTTATTATTAGGAACAAGAAAAAATTTTTAGGAGTGAAACATCATGATGTTGGCCACTTCCTTTTACACTATATTAGCAAAAGTTTTATATATGTAGATAGATAAATTTGACACATTTACAGAGAGATAAAGCAAATATGTCTAAATATTTACATTTTTCAATCCAGGTGCAGAGCATATGAGTGCTTGTTGTACTATACTTTGATCTTTCTATAATTCTGGAATTTTTTACAAGAAAAATTTGAGGGCAAGTTTTTTGAAATAATGATAATAGCACTTATTCTCTTCCGGGGACTATGCTAAAATGTACTAAAAGTCCATTATCACATTTACTCTCTGAAACAACTAGACAAGGTAGGTGCTACTATTATCCCACTTCTCCTGACAGGAGAACCAAGGATAAGAGAAGTTAGGTGATTTGCACAAACTCACTCAGTTTAATAAATGACAAGGAAGATTCAAATTAAGTATGTCTAACTTGCACTCTATGTTCTGAACCAGAAAATGCATTGTCTCCTCAGCATTCACAACAAAGAATCAACATTTAGAAACGGCATTTTTGTAGGTATTTATTCTGAGGATCCAGCAGCAGTGGGAAAAGAACTTAGAAAAACTCAAACCTTGATTCAGGACCCTGATGTTGACAGCAGCCAAGGGCAGACCTGCTCACAGCACCAGAGCGGCCTTGCCCCCTGACATCAACAGGGCTTTGCGTTTGCTTGGTCTATTGTCTCTAAGAACTGTGATGATCTTCTCCATCCTAGAGCCAACACAAATTAACTCAAATACTACTGGTTCTAAAGCTAAACTGGATTTCAGCTCGTTTCTCTCTCATTGGTAATAGAATAGTGATGATACTGAGAACAGTCACTGCTTACTGAACACTTGCTGGGTGCCAGTCACTCTTCTGAACACACTCACATACTACCTAACTCAATCCTCCAACCACTCTGTGAGCTGTGTTCTGGGAGGAAAATGAGGCACCGAAGCCACAGGCAGTAAGCAAACCCTTGGAGCATACTTCCAGAACATGCCTTTCACCACTGCAGGGCAGGGTGGGAGGTGCTGTCCCCGGAGAGCTTGTCACAGGAACGGGGTGAAGGCAGAGCTGGCTGTGAGTATGCTGGCAGTGGCCATGGCATCATATTACTCTCCGAGGAGGAGACGGGGGATTGGCAGGGGAGAATACCCACACCTGTAGAACTCCTTCCACAGCTGATAGCGGGTGAGGTCCATTAATCCCCATTATCCTGCTTAAGAGGCAGGACCCCTCTGGGGTAAATAATTATCTCAATGTCACAGAGGAGAAAATGAAACTTGGGAAATTAAGTCACTTCCCCAGAATCTCACCACTAAGAAATGGTGCTTGCTACACAAAGTTAACAAGTGTTTGCTGGATGAAAGCCCAAATATATAGCTTCATAATTTAAAAATAAAAACACAGAAGCTGTCAGATTCCATAAGCTAGATGTATTGACACCCCTACCACAGGCACACTGGGAGGGTATGGTGGATGGAGGGAAAGAACCCAGGGCCAAATTCTCACATCTAAACAGTCACAGGAAACACAAGGCAACACCAGCGGACTCTGAGAAGCAGGTTCCAGAACCAAACTTGGAGCAGTTGGTGCACGCCACGAGCACTCGTGAGGAGGTGTGTGAGCTGCACTCGGGGTGCCCGAGCTGGACCACAGGCGCAGGTGGTATGGGTGACAGCACCGGTCACGCTGGAAAAGCAGGTGAGCGGGATCCCCTCAGAGCCGAGAGAAAAAGGCTTTTAGCTATGGGCGGGCACAGGGCCCTGGATACAAGGCTCAGCAAACAGAACTCAGGTCAGGAAATTTGGGGCAGTGCACCAACTGTACACCTGTACACAGTAGCCCTGAAGGTAGGCAGAGAGTTGGAGAATCTCTTTCAGAGCCTCTGGACCCTGGACACTACCTGTCTCCTGGTCCGGCTCTGTGTGGACTGTGACCGCCTGCTGACACAAGCTGGCCTCACTGAGCATCCTACCCCTGAGCATCTCTGGACAGCAGCCTCCTCCCCATCTCCCACCTGAAGCCCTAACAAAGCAGATGCAGCCCAAGGGACAGGAGCAGAACGCAACTTCCTTTCTAATCTCTCTCTCTCTGCTTCATGGTCCTGCCCTCGCTGCTGCTCCCTGGATCATATTCCAGAAACAAAGTAAGATCACACATGTCCTCTGTCTCACACGCTGCTTTCTAGTGAGCCCAGGCTAAGAGAGAATCAACAGAAGCCCCCTTCCCCAGAAAAATGCACATTCAAGCAAACTGAGGCATGATGTCTCCGTGGGTTCATGGCTCCCCTGCAGGCCAGGTTAAGACCTTCCATCCTAGGCAGGTAGGTAGTAGTTTCAGTTTCTAAGCAGACACATACTTTGCTTCTCTTATTCATGAAGACACCCCAGGACTTCTGACACCGGGAAAGTCAAGAGTTGATCATGGGGAGCTCAACAAAGCACAGAGGAGCCTGAAACAGCATAAGGAGCAGAAAGCAGATGGGAGGGAAGTAGCTATCAGAGGCTCCCAAAGAGCTGGAGGGAGCTTTGAAATGAATCTGAGGGGAAAGTGTGTTCCTGTCCTGCTGCTCAGCCCTTGACCAATCTCAGCTCACATGGTCTTTTCCCAAAATGCCCTTTGTATCAGCAAGATGCATCAAAATTGTTCAATAACATGAAAATTTCATAGCGAAACCTTTCATGGTCCAGAAGCCCACCAATGGGAAGGGCTACTCACCCAGACCACAGCTCCTCCAGCTATCCCACATGACCAGACACCTAAACCACTGCACCCCTCCCCCAACACCCTGTGGCCACGCCCTACCACCTGGGATTTGGGTGGGTTTTGTTATTAGATGTGGCTCTTTGGGAGATTTCCACTGGAAATTGGGATGCTGACATTTTAAGATATTGAGGTTTGGTCACCTAGAGTTGACCAGAGACATTGAAAGACCTGAAGTTTCTCCCTCGTCCCCTCTAAGGAGGGAAGAAGCAGCCCCATGGCCAGGTGTCCGCCTCTATGAAGATGTGCTTGGAAGGAGCTGGAGGAAATAGTCAGCAATCGCGGGACACACAGCTAATGGACGTGCAGGCTAATCATTCTGAGAGCCTGTCAACGGACACCCAGCAGTGACATCCAAAAGCTACCCAGAGAACCTCTAAGGGGCAAGGAAGCACTCAGATCTGCCCAGTGCTCCTGCTTTGTGCAAAGTCACTACAGACAGACAGACAGGCTGGCTGCTTTTAACCCACTTCAGCTCCTCTGGATACTTCGCTTTTCACACCCCCATTGCAAAGGGCGCCACCAGCCCCTGCGTTTCCAGCCCTGCAAGGTGATGAGCCAGCAGCAGGACATGTGGCCAGGAGCCTCACTGGAATTCAAATTCAGCACAGTTGTCTTCCGCCTGATCTCAAATCTAAATAACAGCAAAAACTAGGCACCTGGCAAACAGGTTCAGAAAACCTCAGCCTCTGCAGCTAAAAGCACCCTCCTGACATGTGCCAGATTACAGATGATGGATCTGGAAATTGCAACAATTAAGAAGCTAAAAAAATACAATGCTGGCATCACAGTTCCAGATGGGACTAAAATGTAAGCTGTGGGTGGGCTTTAAGTGGAAGGAGGCTGCAGTAAAGCTTCCCTGTGGTAAATAGCAACCTCAGAGTTTCAGGCCACACAGCATCAACCCACTCGCTCATTCTCTCAAATATTTATTCTGCAAAGACACTTTCATTGACATTTGTGGAAGCAGGAAGGGGGAGAGCAGGATTTTAAACTGCTCTGCTAAAAGCCCAGAATATCCAAGGGGCTTTCATTAGCAAACATGAACCAAGCACCTACTATGTGCTGGCGCTGTCCCTGGTGCTGAAAAAGCAGCAAACAGCACAGTCCCTGTTCAAGTGGAGCTCAACTTCTACTGGGAGAGGGGACACCAGGCAGAATTAGCAAGTAAAATACATATAAATTAGGAGTATAAATACTGAGGGAAAAGGGATAATGCAGTGACAGGAACAGGGCATTCAAAGTGGGGAGTCTGAAGCTCTAGTTTGGGTTTCTAGAGAAGGCTTCCAAGAGAAAGAGATTTTCAAGTAAAGCTCTGAAAGAAAAGGAGACCCTGGTGGTCCAACAAGGGTAGTAGGGGGAGGAAGCAGAGCCAGGAAAACTATGGGGGAGACAAAGCTCAGAAGAGGGAGAGGGAGGGGAGGAAAGAACTGGAAAGGAAGAGCAGAGCCTGGGAAGGTGGAAGGAGGCTGAGCCAGAAGCAGCAGGGTTAGAAGGGAAGAGAGGGCAAAGTAAGCTGTGCCAGACACCCAGGCATGTCATTGTGGTAGCCCTATTTTCATCTGTTAAAATTACTGATGACTTTGCATTGGAAAATAATTCACTGTTAAAGGAAGGGAGGAACAGTTTTCAGCCATGTGGTATGAAAGCCTTTGGAATAAGATGGTGCTGGGTTCAACTCCCAGATCGGTCATTTGTGGCCTGAGCATCCTGGATATCTGACATACATCTAACCCTCCCTTTCTGCCCACCCAGTCGAGGAGGCTTGGAGAAAGAGCACCTGGCATAGAGTTTGCAACTTACCAGAGCTCAGAGAACTGTTTCCCTGACCCTTCTCTACCATGGTCAGGCTGGGCTTGAGAGATGCACAGACTGGGACCTGCCTTCAAGGAAGCATAGCCAGGAAGCGAGGTGAGGGAGCGCACATGGGACATGGTAAAAGGCAGCATCCAGCTGCTGCTGAGCTAGAGATCTAGCCTACAGAAGCCTCTGTTTTCAGCTACAGGGACCAGGGGAGGCAATGAATTAGGGAGGAAACTGGGGTGGAGGGAACAAGATGCAGTTTTAATAAGCAGGGTGTGTTGGAGGACAGCAGACACCTTGGTGAAGGTCTGTCCTTGACAGCTAGAAAGGCTGTCAATGGACTGTAGTCAGATCACAGAGCACCTCCAGTGCCAGGATAAGACAGTGATTTTTAGAAGAAAAAGGGTTCTGAAAGGTTTTTAAGGTTTGAACCATTTAGACACAATGTATGGGATAGATGACCAGAGGGAGCATGAGACAGAGGGAAGACAGGGGCTGGCATGTGGGGTGGATGGTGGTGGTGGGTGCTTGGAGCCCAGCAGGGTTAGGTAACAGTCCAGGCAGCCGACCCAACAGCCGCACTGCCCTCTATGGTCATCAACTCCAGAGAAAAGGCAACTCAAGGACTAGAAACTGGAAATTTTGTGAGGGACTTTGCTCAGAGGAAATTGGTGATAGAGGAGAGATGGAAAGGAAGCAGCTGAGACTGGGAGTGGCCCCTGGGGACATGGGGTCTGAGGGAGAGTGAGCACCTGGGACCCTGGAGTTGAAGGAGGCAGAAAAGCCAAAGGTGCCTGGAGATGAGAAAGAGAGGGCCAACCCGAGAGCCCCAGAGCTGGGCGGTTCAAACTGGGCCCAGGATCTTCTCAAGAGCAGCTTCAGCAGGAGGGATGTGAAGGTAAACAGGAACCACAAGCGTAGACTACTCCTTATATCTCGTTGGTGGTCAGGAGAAGAGGCTGGGGTGATTCGGGTGGTTATACGGGATCGATAATCAAGTTTATTAAATTGAGGATATTCTGGGTACATTGGTAAACAGAAAGGGAAATGGAGAGAAGAGGACAGAGGATGTGGTGAGAAGATGGGAAAAGGCTTGTTTGACTCATTTGTGTGCGTGTGTGCTCAGTCACTCAGTCACGTCCGACTTGCTGCAGCCCTTCAGACTGTAGCCCACCAGGCTCCTCTGTCCATGGGATTTCTCATGCAGGAATACTGGAGCAGGTTGCCATTTCCTCCCCCAGGGGACATCAGGGATCAAATCCATGTTTCCTGCATTGCAGGTTGATTCTTTACCCCTGAGTCATTGGAGAAGCCCGTTTGACTAGTTTAATCTGTGATAAAAGCTCAGAATACAGAAGATAGAGAAGATAGCAGCCAGAGACCCAGGACCCTGCATGCTGTGGGCACCCACATCTGAACACACGGGGCAGCCACCTCAGTCCTGAGAGTGGCCTCGGTGGCCACGTCCTGCACACTGACAGGCATGGCTGCCCCCGTGCCTGCTGTGGGGTTCATCACCACTGTGGCATCCACCAGGCACGCTCTGCTGGGAACTTCATGGTCCTGTTTCCCTGAATATGTTTCTCATCCCGGAGCCCGTGGAGCCTGGCCCGGCAGCCTGCAGAGCACCCGGCGCCCATCCCGATGAGTCGCTCCTTTGTAAGGAGAACCCCGTCCCACTCTTCTCAGCTGCATTCGGGATGGACATTTTTCAAACCTCTTTCTCTCACCCATGACATTTATATCCTACAATCAGCCACAACCTCATACAAAATCATCACCACAGTCCAGTCACCACTCATTCAGACCACTGCAAAGCTGTGCTGCCTCAGATACACGTCTCCCTCTGAGGAAGACGACATTTTCCTCCCAACAGGTGGGCCCAGGTGAGGACTGAGAATAGGATTTTGTGGAATCACTGCCGTTGTTACTTCCTACTGCCACAGTGTGCTGCCCCCTGGAGCGGGAGTGGGCACAGGACAGCCAGAGAACAACAAAGGAGAGGATGTTTGTGAGAGTACGGTGGGCACGCGGGTGGAGGGACGCCCGGCAGGCCGAGGCGGCGCCGTGTGGAGGGGAGGTGACACCGAGGACAAGCCCTTGGTGTGTGGAGGCTTCTGAGGGAGGGCCAGCTGCTGGCGCCTGGTGGTCGAGTGGGGACAGGCGTGGCAACCTTAGGAAGTGGGGCCAGAGGGCTGGCAGGGAACAGCGGGGACGGGACCCAGAGCCACAAGGCCGGCAAGTGGGAGGGGCTTGGAGGGAGTGGGAGGGGCTTGGAGGGAGTGGGAGGGGCTTGGAGGGAGCGGGAGTGGACAGGGGGCAAAGTCCACAACAGCAGTCAACCAGGGTGCTCCAGCCCAGGATCACACAAGTGACACCCGTAAGGGTGAGGAGGAGAGGCACAGAGAGGCTTGAAACACTCAGAAAGGAAAGTGAAACAAGAAAGAGAAACAAGAGTGTTAGGAACACACAGGAGGGAACAAAGAGTCAAAAGTGATCTAGCCCTGGCCTGTGCAGTAGACATAAAACTCAAAGCATAAAGCTGATTAGACAGAAGAGGCAGGGTTGCAGCTGAATTATTTTGAAGATAACATGAGAAATCAGGCAAAAGAAACTTTCAACCCAAATCCCTCCCAGGAGAGTATGAACCTTTCTTGACCTGATACTGGGGAGCTGTGGAGGAAGAAGACAGGTCGCGAAAGCCCGGCTGCTTTGGTCCATGGGGGTATGGCACAGCCAGGGCTTTGCTCCCCAGGAGAGCCAGAGCAGCCCCACAAAACTGCATCCCAGGCAGAGCCCCCACCTTAATCCTTCTCTCTAGCCGACTTCCAACACCTCTGTCTCACCCTTCAGGTGCCTGTCCTTGGCCAAACCAGTGAGACAAGTGACGTCTGTGCAGCCTCCTGAAGGCCCCTATTGGCTCTGAGTCGTTCAGGCAGGTGTCACCTCAGACGTCACCTGCCCAGGGCAGCCTCACCCTCACCCAGTGCCTGTACTCATGCCCCCTGCAGTGACCCTGCTTACCTGGTGGTGGGCTCAGTCAGCACCCCCAGCAGGCAGCCAGCTCCACAAAGACCACACCACCTGGCACAGATGGACCAACGCCCGCTCGCTGGGGCCACCCCTCTCCCCATGAGGTCTAGTCTATTGCTGTTTAGTCGCGGAGTCATGTCCCACTCTTTTGCAACCCCATGGACTGTAGCCCACCAGGTTCCTCTCTCCATGGGATTTCCCAGGCAAGAATACTGGAATAGGTTGCTATTTCCTACTCCAGGAGATCTTCCTGACCCAGAGATCAAACCTGAGTCTCCTGCATTGGCAGGCAGATTCTTTACCACTGAGCCACCAGTGAAGCCCCGAAGTCTAGTCTAATAAAGTAAAAATGAGCACAGCTGAGCTCCCATGATTATCACTAAGAATGCGGTTTCCTCTTCCCTGTTATAACCAAAACAGTGGAAAATTTTTCCTCCTCCAAGGAAGATTTAGAGTTCAAGCAGAGATGACTGAGGAAATGATGGGGCGGGTGGGGGTGGGGTCATTCGCTGCAGGGATGCCTGGATCCATAGCCCCCTTAATCCACTCTCCCAGGGTGCAGGCACTCTGAGCCTGGAGCGTGGCCCTGCAGTGCCACTACCAGGACACCCATGGAACTGCTCCAGGCCTGCGCCCTCAGATGGTCCCAAAGCAGGGGCATTCCTGAACTTCTGGCAGAGAAAAAACAGGCGCAAATCTGTGAGGGTCTTGGAGACCAGTGACTCTCCTGTCGGGGTATTTGACCAGGAGGTTAAGCCAAAAATATGGTTTTAATTCCAGGTCTGTTTATAATCTGTGTCCTTGAAAGTTCCCCAACCAGCTCTAGCACACCATCTCCAGGTGTGAAGAGAAGTAACACCATCAACCCCTCAGAGGATGATGCAGAGAACCAGACACATGGAGAGAATTCCAAAACAGAGCATGAAGTAAAAAATGTGAGTGCCCTGGACCCACCTCCAGTAAAGCCCTACACAGGCTCAGTCACCCAACACAAGAAATACAATCAAATCTGAGGCCTGAAAATGGGGTATTTCCATTAGACAGCCAAAAATCCATTTTGTATTGTATGCTACAATTACAGGTGCTTGAAAAATTAGCACTAAAAAAAAAAAGCCTTTTGCTTAGTGATGATCCTTCCTAATAATTCAAGTTTATATTTTGGCTGACTAAAAAAGGGGTATCAAGAGAATTCCAAAATAAATTCCACAAAGATAATGTGTAAGAAAAAAAGCAAATATCCCAATTGAGAAATAGGCTATTACATAAGACACATAATTGCATAATTTATTTAAGAAATAAAATGGTAGATATAAAAAATGAAAAATCTCTTAGTAATTAGAGAAATTCAAAACAAAATAACATTTCACCATCAAAGAGGCATTAAAACAAAGAAAACCAATAATAATTGAAGTTGATTCACTGGAGGGAAAATAAATTTGTACACTTTCTGAAGGGCAATTTGCCAATATTTATATAAATCCTTAAAAACCAATAAGACTTTCTAACAAACAATACAACTTATGGGAATTTATCTTATAGAAATAATTAAAGACAGAAGTAAAGAGTTGGCTGCAAGCATCGTCTGTAAAAGAAAATTTGGAAAGAATCTGACATCTATCATGGGGGATTTATTAAATAAAACAGCTGCATCTGCTCAGCAGATTACTATGCAGCCTCTACAAAGTGTGTCTAGTATCTGTATAGTCCTTAAGATGTTACTAAAATATTGCCCAGGAAAAAAAGCCAGGTAATTACAACAAAAAAATATATTTATGATCCAATTTGGCAACTACACATTTACTTAAACACACATCTACATATATATATGTATATATATGCATAGGTGGAAAGATGATTGTGGCTGTCTGAGCAGCTAAGACAGGGGATATTTCTACATTTTTTTTCCTTTATTTTTATTTTCTGAGGTTGCTACAATGGAATGTATTGCTTAGGCAATATGAGAAAAACAAAAGTATTTAATATTAAATTAAAATTTAAAAAAGAAGAAAGTAAAATTCCAAAATAAACTTCTGTGTGCGGAAGCAGGAAGGACATGGAACCCCAGGCCTAGAATCTTCTCACCAAGCATCCACCTGCACAGTAGGGGTCACGATCCCCGCCCAGAGCAGTCACCCGGCTGACGCCAACCACATCTCAATGCTCCAACGTGCCCAGCTCCACCCAAAGGTACAGGAGGGCACCTCGGGAGGAGGGCAGAAAAGCCGTGTGTCAAGAACATGCCACATCTGCTTGAAGAACATAAAAGGCAAAGAGATTTAAATTGGGCTTCATTATATAACCATGTACCTGAGGTGAAAAAAACAAGTCCTACATAATTCCTAGCGACTTCCCAGGTAGCACAATGGATAAGAATCCGCCTGCCAACGAAAGAGACATAGGAGACGTGGGTTCGATCTCTGGGCTGGGAAGAGCCCCTGGAGTAGGAAATAACAACCCACTTCAGTACGCTTGCCTGGAAAAATCCATGGATAGAGGAGCCTGGCTGGCTACAGTCCATAGGGTTGCAAAGAGTCTGACATGACTAAGCAACTGAGCACATAGTTCCTAGCAGGAAGAGGGGACCTTAAACCACTGGACTAACAAAGAACCACATTCGGAACAGCCACAAGGGAGATCTGGCAATTTTTATTCAACTCACCAGGATCTATTTTCAGGATGCTATTGTAACGTTTACTGCATTAAAAAAATACGTTAAAAAATATTCGGTGTGAAAAAATAACTGTAAAAGGCAATACATATTATATCAACCCCAAAGGATTTTGCACATATTTCAATGCTGTGAATTCAAGCATCTGAAACCTGACATCCTCCAGCTCGCTCGGGCCCGGGGCCATGGTGGCATGTCCTGGTGCAGCTTAGACAGCATATCTTTTCTCTCCCTCGTGCTTGGCCTTGTGGTACTTCACATAGTCACTATGCAGCTCCTTGAAGACGTCTCTCACCCCCTGCTGCAGTGAGGCCCGCAGGAACTGGATGTCAGACTCAATGCACAGGTCTAGGATGAGGTAGATACCCTCTTGCAGGAGGACTTTCACCGCTGGATACAAAGTGACCTGGGATGAGGAGATACACTTGTCTGTGAGAGTGAACACGCAGATGCCAGGCCCTAGAATACCTGATGAGGGAGTCCAACTTTGGCCGCCAATTTGAGAAAAGATGCTCCTTTTAAAATATCATTTAAAAAATAAATAAATAAATAAATAAATAAAATGTCATTTTGCAGGTAACTTAATTGAATATTCATACCTTAAAAGTTTTCATTTGGAGGAAATAGAGGTCAACTCAAGCCAACAAAAACCTGGAGTAAAACATCATGAAAGCACAGAGGTAGCTTTGCTATTCAGTAAATGATGCTTCTGTGCCTACCAGGGGTGTTTAAAAACTGGAAGCTTTAGATTTAAAAATCGTATAGTAACCGTCACCTTACGGGTCACATTCATCCATGTGGCCAGTCTCACTGGAAGCTATCCTACCTGTGGGATGAGGGCAGCAAAGTCACCACCTTCCCCAGAGCAGGGCAGGCGGGCAGCATTCTCCAAGCAGATCCCTGATAGATCTTGTCACAGGGCCCAACATCAGATGTGATTTCTAACTACCATTTAAAGAATCTGGGTTAACCAAAATCTGAGCCACAGAAGGAGAAGTGGGCAGTCCAGATCTGGTATGACTACATCTGCTACTGGCACAAACTTTCAGATCAGAGATTCAGACTGGTATCTGGACAAAAAGACCAAGACAGCAGGCGCTGCTCACCCTGCCAGGGCCTCGCAGGCTTCAGCTGGACCTGGGCTGCACAGAGTGCACACCGCAGCAGCTGCAACCAGAAGCAGCAGGAAGGTTCGGGTCGACAAGCCTGGGGGTTGGCCGGTTCTTTATTAGTGTCCTGATGACCTAGCAGCTCATGCCTCTCTGCAAACATGCAGCTTCCAGCAAGGATACAGTTTATTAACTAGAGGCAGCATGATTCACCAAGGTAACCTCTGGGAGGCATAGTCCTAAAGAGGCGATTTGTTTCTACCACTAATGATGCTATTCTTCACATTATGGTTATTTTCACATGATCACTCAAAAAGCATTTGACAGATGATCACCTTAATTAAATTTTACTCTTTTATAGATGATAAGAACATTCAAGGACAGCAGGAGGAATGACTGGTCTGTGATTCCATACTAAGGTATTACGGAAGGAAAGAAAAAGTGAAACAAACTGGAAACAGAAGTCCTTAGCCTCTCTAGCTGGGGTGAGAACTTGCTCACTCATTCACTGAATCATCACTCACTAAACAAATAATCCTCCTTCCAAACGCAAGAAGAGGTGCAGTTATTTCCCCAGGGGAAGAACAGATATCTGAACTGAATGCTGGAGTTCAGATGTCGCAATCCTTTTACCTGGCGTCCTCTGGAGAAGGCAAAGCCCAGAGCATGGGGTGGGGTCGGGTTGCGGGAACAGGAAGGCGGTAGGATAAGGACAACACAAGCACTGCACATCTTCACATTAGACAACTTATTTAGAAAACAAGGGGAGGAAGCCAGTTTCTACAACACTGGCCAATGAATGAAAACACTTCTAGGTAACTTTTAAAAGGACCCTAGGCCAGGTGAGTAATGCAAACAATTTACCCAAAGCTATCAATAAAGAGGGAAAACTGTACATCTGATCTATGGGTAAAAGAGAAGATAAAAGTGACGATAATCTCCCTGACACACACCCAGGGTAACACAGCACAGCTCTGCATGGAAGGAACAAGGTCTTCAGCAGTGGCTGCCTCTCCCTGACCGAGGCTGTCTCACTGTCCTCAGCCCCAATCACTGACACACCTTCACCGACGGCACCTGCCTCCAGAACGCGAGGAGAAGGCGAGCTACCCCTGCCATCCAGCCTGTAATTAAAACAACACATCTTCCTGGTCTCAAAAGATTTATGGTTCTCTCAGTAGAAGCTGCTAATGCACATGAAATACTTTCTTCATTACCAATATTAAAAACAAATAAAAGGTAAAATGTAGACTGTCCTGCCAATGGATTTTGGGACACAACTCCCTGAGATAATTCCCAAAGCCTTTGGTCTTCAAGATTAAAAATCAAAAAATACTGATAAGCATAAATTAGACATGTATAATGAGGCTGGGATGCGAAAGACTTTTCATACAGTAAATCTCGGGGTGATAATCAGTGACTTCACGCTTCAAATTATAGACTCCCCTCTTGTCCTTAGGTAAGTGATACTGTGGTGTCTCCTTCTGTTCTTCAGCTCATGCTCCAACAAAATCTCTCACATTAATGACTGCTTGGGAAATACCAAGAGTCTATAAAAATGCTAAATAACTGCAAGGAAACCAAACTCCAAGCCCACATCTCATTCAAAGGATGACTTGAAGGGGCTCTTCCGTGCAGCTCTGGCTCCCATACACCTGCCTCCCACCCACCCACCCACCTGCCCACATGATGGGCATCTCTGCTGACAGAGGGAGCAGGGTCGGGGCTGTGGAAATGCCCTGAAACAGGGTCCGGACGTATGCATACATGCATACATGCCAGGGTTCTGAGGAATCCCATTCAGATGACCCTCCTTTGAGGAAACGGTAACTCCTCTAATGTAACACTACCAGCCGCTCACCACCAGTCTTACAAGATTCACAATAGGATATTCTATCGGGAGCAAGATATCCTACACAAGTAGACAGATACACACCTGAACATACTGTACTTTAAGCCTCTGACTTTCCATTATAACAAGTAAGACATGAAGTCTTATAAGGAACTTAATACACAGGTCACAGGGGGCCTTGTGGAATTACAAAAATAGCACACTGACACGCCAAAGTGAGATCACTGTTGAAGAATGAATGAATTATCCAGAAGCCCAAAGTCAGATGATCTGGGACTACAGCCTTTAATCGGACTGAACAAGTCTACCAGGATCTTCCCCAGGTCACCTATTGGAGTGAGAGCAGCTGAGTCACATGCACAATGAACCCTTGAGCCCTCTGCTGCTGAGGGACCCCAGGACCTCTTTCTGTCTCCTGCTCTAGGACTTGGGTCCCTCCTTTCCTCTCCCTCATGACCCAAGAGACCAGGCACAACAGGCCCAGGGTTTGCGCTGGAGCAAGAAGAGACCCAAGGGTGGCTGCAGGAGCCCGCGAGCCCCGCGCCGCCAGCCTCTGCATCTGTGTGGCTGTCTCGGTGGCCCTGCGGGGCTGCTGCAGTCGCGGGGCAGCTGCCCCCAGGGAGGACCGCCAGGAGGCCTGTGATCGCGGGTGTGAGCAGAAGCCCTCGGGGCAGGCAGCCCGGCCTACCTTCTGTGCCTCCACCACATACTGGGCCACCATGAAGGGGGAGAACACCCGGAACTCCTCTGCCCGCGCCGCCACGTGGCTGTACATCCGCTCCAGGAGGCGGGCACACTCCAGCACCACCGGCAGGTCCTCTGCGCTTCCTGTGGGGGCAGCATTCCCAAACCGATCAATTCAGAGACCGTGCATTTTAACTCTTCAATTTTACACTTTCAACATGCCCCAGTTATTCAAACCTTCTGTTTCTGTTTTGTTTGTTTTCCTAGACTCTTTAACTGGCTCAATTTGAAGACAGAATTAGGGGGAGACAATGCATCCAAATATTTATCTATATTACAAAGAGAAGAACACTTACAATACTCAAGAGTCCACGATTGTTTTTTTAAGAGATGAACTAGAATAACCAAGATTTCAGGATGAATCTAGGATTGCTATTGTATTTAAAAAGGAGACGGATATCTAAAAGAAAAATTTAAATGGGGGAAAAAAAGAAAAACCATCTCTAAAAAAAGGCTTTTGATATCAAATGGTTCTGAAGATAAGATGGCCTAATTGTGTCTTTGCCTCGTTAAGTTCCAAAAGTTGTCTAGGATTTTTCTTTCATAGTCAAATATATATATATATATATATATATATATATGACTCAACTAACATTACTAGATCTACCCAGTTTCCCAGATTTATTTCAGATTCCTAGTTCTTCCCATCTTAGAGTTCCAGGATCACCCAGGCCTTAACAAACTCCTCCTCGGAATTCTAACAGTCTGAAATGTACCACAACCCAGGGTATACATGCCCCCCCCCAAGTCTGTCACAGCAGGGTGGGCCGGGTACCCCAGCACAGCAGAGCAACCTCCCTGGTTTTCCCTCAGCATAGTAATACACTGTTTTTATTAAATTCTAGAAAATGCAAACAAGCCTATAATGACAAAAAGCACACTGGTTGTTGCCAGGGGCTGGGGCTGGACCCCAAGAGGGCTCTTCTGGGGATGAAGCAAATGCTGTTTTAACTGTCATGGTGCTTTCCTGCATGAATTTATCCATCAAAACTCACTGAAGTATATACTTCAAACGGATGCAGCTTCTCACACATATATTATGCAACAATAAGCTTAATTTTTGGAATGCACAATGCCTTTTTTTAGACACTGAACATATACACAGATATCTTACACATAAGCAATTCTTCTCGGTGAACGCTACTTTATGGAAGTGCATCAGCGGTTACCATCACTCCACTGAATGCGTCAATAAGTGACACACACGAGCGAGCCTCTTTAGCTTCTAATCTATACCACATCTTCTCTCCTGAAACCCTGAAGACACGTGTGGTTCACACAGGAATGCCTGGCACCTGTTATTTCAGTCCAAATTTAACATGTGGCTATTAAAGAGTATAACCACCCACAAAAAAAAATAACCAGCTAAGAGGCTCCGCGATTAAGCCATGAACACATCAGAGAGCCCAGTCTGGCCTGACGGGAGGTGACTGGGCCACACCAGCAACGACGAGGCAGAACCCAGAGCCCAAGATCAAACTTTAGGGCATGCTGATGACCACATGCTGCACACATCCAATCCACCCTGACTGCCAGTCCAGGACCAGGTCTTCTGCCGCAGTGGATGGCACAGCCAGAACCAGGCTCTTGCTCGTGAGTTCAGAACTGATCTCAGCAGCCTGAGCACAGAGCTGGGGTCACACCCACGGCCCGCACAGGGTCAGGAGCCTGTTTCCAAATCCTGTTGCCAGATAGACTCACAAAGTCACAAGAGAATGAGAAATACCTAATTGTGCTACTAGCTAACCCCAAAATTAGGCAGAATAACTTGGGAATTACAGTCAGTAATAACTTTACCTTTTCTCCTTCTGCAAAAAGGTAACTGGTTAAGTAGCTTAAATCTCCAAATCTAAACCCATTAACCTGATTCACAAGTGGGGATTACCACCATATACTTGGGTGATTATATATTTCTAGTCCAGAACTACTGCCTTGGGGTTTCCCCCCAATGCCCTCCAAGCTGAGCTCTGAGGCCCTCCTTTGTAGTCCCAAGCACCCAGCACACCCACCCTTGTGCCAGGCACATCAGACGGTATGTTCATGCTACACAAATTTGAAACAGCACAGTATAGAAAGCTTCACTTTATATGCAAATTTCTAAATATTGAGAATCTCCCACAAATTAGAAGTTTAGCAAGAATCAACCAACTTCAAGGCTGGAAAACCAGCTGTACACATAATTTATGCGACTGCCATATGGCAGTTTGCTTCACTGTTAAACAAACATGACCTTGCCGAGATACAGTGGGAATGGTGAGTTGCAGAGACTCCACCCTTTTATAAGATGAGTGATGAGCTGGCTCAGCCACTGCCTGCTCCCCTTTAATCTCCCCACTGACCTACGAGCTCCAGAAATAGTTCTTGAATCCGCACACTTTTTTTCCTCCAGAAAAGAACTATTTCAATTAGGGGATGTCAAATGCATTCACTGCTGTGGATATAGTAAAAACTGTGACAGTTTTTTTTTTTAATGTGACATTTTAAAAAACTGTTCTGAGTATTTCTTTAATGATCTGAATATGTACCTTATTTAAACTTCACTGAGTTGTTTAAGTTGGGTGGTATTTTACCTTTGGTAATATGTGTGGCCAAAGACAACTGTAAAATAAACACATTTGAAATTGTGCATAATACCGTTTCTCTGAATTACCTTTATCTTTCTGCCGTCCTTCATGTATAACTGAACACACCAATCTATGAAAACAGTTCAGGAAAGAAGGGATAGTTTTCAGCATTACCTGCAATAAGAGACAAAAGAATATAAAAATACAGAGGCAACTGTTTATTTCAAATTCTACTTTAAAGGAAGTTGTATTTATTTCCTTCTTAACTTTACCCATCAGGATACTCAAAACAGTTGCAGCAACTCCTTCTAGCCAGGACTTTCTAGGGAAATGCTCACTCTACTTACTTAACTGCTTTACATCCTGTTTTCATGGTTGGAGTAGGGCTTCCACACTGCATTAACTTTAGGAATCTAATGAAGGATCCTAGTTTAGAATTTACTGAATCTGTCTTTTACTCTAAGCTGTTTCTGGTGCATTCTGGATATGGGTAGAAACAAGTAACAAAAAGTACAGTAGCCAATGTATTCAAGTATAATGGCCACTAGAGAAAAGATTACATAAAGCAAACCCATCTAAAATGAGAAACAAAATTTCTCATTTTTTAGCAATGAAAAGGTCTGGCTGGGACTTCATCTTGAAAAATGATATCTAAGTTATACATAGGATTCTTTTATACTCAACCGTCCTGAGATCTCAAGATTGCCAGGAGAAATATCAATAACCTCAGATACACAGGTGACACCACCCTTATGGCAGAAAGCGAAGAAGAACTAAAGAGTGTCTTGATGAAACTGAAAGAGAAGAGTGAAAAAGTTGGCTTAAAGCTCAACATTCAGAAAATGAAGATCATGGCATTCGGTCCCATTACTTCAGGGCAAATAGATGGGGAAACAATGGAAACAGTGACAGACTTTATTTTGGGGGGCTCCAAAATCACTGTAGATGGTGACTGCAGCCATGAAATTAAAAGACACTTGCTCCTTGGAAGAAAAACTATGACCAACCTAGACAGCATATTAAAAAGCAGACGGACATTACTTTGCCAACAAAGGTCTGTCTAGTCAAAGCTATGGTTTTTCCAGTAGTCATGTATGAGAGTTGGATTATAAACAAAGCTGAGTGCCAAAGAACTGATGCTTTTGAACTATGGTGTTCAAGAAGACTCTTGACAGTCCCTTGGACTGCAAGAAGATCAAACCAGTCAATCCTAAAGGAAATCCTTCCTGAATATTCATTGGAAGGACTGATCTGAAAATGAAACTCCCAATTCTTCGGCCCCCTGATGCAAAGAACTGACTCATTTGAAGAGACCCTGATGCTGGGAGGGATTGGGGGCAGGAGGAGAAGGGGACAACAGAGGATGAGATGGTTGGATGGCATCACTGACTCAATGGACATGAGTTTGAGCAAGCTCTGGGAGTTGGTGATGGACAGGGAAGCCTGGCATGCTGCAGTCCATGGGGTCACAAAGAGTTGGACACGACTGAGCAACTGAACTGAACTGATCCTGAGATCATAATCAAAGCAAGACACTGTCAAATAAAGCAGCCACAAGCCACATGTGGCTACTGAAATTCAAATTAAGTTAAAACTTCAGTTCCTAGTCATACAATTTCTAGCCCACATTTCATATGGTCAAGACATGGCCAACAGTTCCCGTGGGAGACGCAGGTACAAACACCGCCGGCCCAGGAGAATTTCTATTGAGCGGCACTGCTCTAAGGCCCAGGGTGAACAAAGAGTGAATCAAAGGCTAGGACTCTTTTCTTGGGTACAGTTTATTCAAGCAAGGTCTGGAGAGCATAATATACCGCTCTTTATGCCAAACCATCAACTTCAGCAACATGTTCAGAAAGGGGGGTCATCTTGCCAATTCTGTCAGCATGTCACCACGCGTACTGAGGCCTTCGCTTCATCCTGAGGTCAGTGATGAGAAGCACATAGACCCAAGGTCAGACCACCTGAGCTCACACACGGCTGAACGTGCAGTCCTGGACAGAGCACTGAGTCTTCTGTGCCTATTTCCTCACTTGCAAACTGAGGATAATAACAGGTTGTCATGAGGGTTAAATAAGGTAAAAGACACCCAAAGCTCAGAGTGGCACCAGCTGCTGTACTGCCGGGTACCCTGGCTGGGCTCACTTGTGCTACTCCCTTCAGATTCACCCGAGCAGATTCTAGCCGGGGGTTTGGATCAACCCTTGTGTATCACCTACTACACACGACCCAACGCACGGGCCCTGCTCCCTGCAATGTGCCCCACAGGCTGTCACAGGTCACATCCTTCTTTACTGCAACACCATGTTGTTATCCTTGTCAATTCTCTCCTATTATTAAATGGTCTAATTCTGCTCAATGGTTATTCATCATTGGTTTTGCAGGAGACGCACACAGCTTTCCAATGTTACTTTCAAAAACTGCATGAAACCCCACAGCTTCTGCAAGATCTGCAGGTCCAGTTTATAACTGATCGGTACTGACCTCTTCCCTGGTGGCTCAGACAGTAAAGCGTCTGCCTACAATGCAGGAGACCTGGGTTCAATCCCTGGGTTGGGAAGATCTCCTGGAGAAGGAAATGGCAATCCACTCCAGTATTCTTGCCTGGAAAATCTCATGGACGGAGGAACCTGGTAGGCTACAGTCCATGGGGTCGCAAAGAGTCGGACATGACTGAGCGACTTCACTTCCACTTTATTGCATGTATACTCTACAGTCACACAGTAATCTAAGAATCAGCAGGGATCTAACAAACAAAGATGCTGACAAGATGGGCAGGGCCAAAGGTGATTGTTAAGTGGGGAGGACATTGGATGGAGTGCTGAGTTTACCAGAAAACAAATTTTTCAAAAACTACACTATCGGCAGGTCTCCAAATTTAGAGCATTAAAACATTTAAAAACATTTGAACGTGCCTATGTGTATGTGTATCTGTCCTATTTAGAAGTTCCCATGTATCACGTAGAGCAGTGGCACAGCAAAACGAACATTGGTCAAGGAAATCCAGTCTTCTGGCTAAAATTCAGACTCAGCGGGGTGACACTGATCAAATCATTCAGGAGCTCTGAGCATCAGTTTCTCTACCAATGAAATGGGATCGTCACTGACTACAGAGTTGCTGCAAGGTGAAACGAGACACACAGCACATGTTCAGTAAATGTCAGCTGAACTGAAATCTCTTCTATGAAGCATTTGTTACCAGTCTCATTTTATTTAAAAAGCAGCATACTATAAAACCGGAACTCAGGATGCCTCACTCACTGTATCCAACTGAATTATAAACCTGAGATGAGATCTAAGCCAGTGAGTGACATTTAAATATATGATCCCCATGTCTCAACAGTAAAGAATCTGCCTGCAATGCAGGAGATGCAGGTTCAATCCCTGGGTTGAGAAGATCCCCTGGAGAAGGAAATGGCACCCACTCCAATATTCTTGTCTGGGAAATCCCATGGACAGAGAAGCCTGGTGGGCCACAGTCCAAGGGGTCACAAAGAGTCAGACACAACTTAGTGACTAAACAACAACTGCAAAAACAGAATAATTTCTAATGGGCTTCCAGAAACACCTACTACACAGATATGTTTCAAGTGTCAGATTCAACAGCCTGATGTAAAGGTCAAACACTCCTGTGCGTTAGAAACCACTTGGGCCCTGGAAACCACTGGAAACAAACATTGCAATGATTGCAAACCATTACGCTCCTCCTGCTGCTGCTCTTCTGAAGGGTGCATTTCCCTGACCACATGCACCCTGCCCTCCTCACCTTTGGGTGACACTGCAGGATTGAAAAGAGTACATTGTGTGCCCTCGAGAAGATACGCCCATACTCAACGGGCTTCAGGTGGTCCAAGGGCACGGTAAGCAGGATGCTGAAGGCCAGGCTGACGTGGTGCGGGTTGCTGATGGTCCCTTCCCCCTGCCGCAGCAGCGCAGCCAGGACGTCCAAGACAGGCCCCACCAGAGCCAGGGCCAAGGGCTGCTCCTGACAAGCCTCTCGGGTCTGCAGCTACAGGGCAAGGAACAAGGGACAGAAAATGAAGGCAAATCTCCAGGGAAATAGCCCCAAAGCTGAAGTGACAGAGGTAAGAAAGTCCAGACTCCAGCACTGACCAGGTCCCACCCTGACCCCCATTCACACTCCCACCCTCTTCCTCCTGATGCTCCCCCTATCCACACCTAAGTACAAAGGGGCTTTGCCCACTAATGCAGATTCCCAGGGAAACAGCAAAGCAACAAAACAGAAGATCAGAGAGAAGGCTTAGACGCTACGCCCTGAGAATGTGCTAATCCAGGGCGATGCTCATGTAGCACAAGTTAGACTCAGAGCTGATAATGACATAAGCACAAACTGTAAGCACAGTGCTTACAGCTGACTTCAGGACGCAGCCCCAGAAACACGCTCTGCATAATGAAACCAGCGCATGACAGAAAACCAGCGCATGACAGAAGCAGAGGCAACTGAAAGGCAGGGACAGGGGTATGCACAGCCCAGAGGTACTCACCGTCAGAGCCGTGACCACTTGCGGGCATGCGCGCCAGAATAAACGGGCCTTCTCGTCACTGCATGGACAGGTCAGGAGTAACTTAACCAATGTCGCAGCAGACAACACAGCCTAAGGGACAAGCGAAAACACTAGCAGTGGAAGGAGCTGGCATTGGAAGGAGGCCCATCTCGGGAAGCAGGCCAGTCACAGTGCTGTGACAAAGCATAGCCCGTCGGAGCCCCATGCTGGGGTGGGAATGAGACTCAGCTCAGGTCAAGTCCTGAGAGTGACATCCTTTACACCGCCTGAGGGAATAGATGAACCGCGTGGGCAGAATGGTGGCAGAGGAAGAGCCTTCTCTGCAGCGCCGCACTAAGCCCAACACATAAACATGCCAGGACAGTGAGACTGAAGAGTCTGCGGAGACCTGAATCGGAGGCCCCGTTCATCACGGCGCTGTCACGAGGAGGCCACCGCACCTTACCCACGAGACCCATCTGTGTTGAGGGACAAAAAGCAGGGCCAGCGGGAGATGCGGGCAGAGTGTGACAATCAGACCAGGTGCCGTGATGACCGGCGATGGTTCTAAACCATGAGAAGGAAGGAAAGTGACTGTGACCCAGGTGGGCATCTCATCCCGTGAACTCGGGCCTCATGGGGACCCCTCCTCCTCTCCTAATTTTGCAGCCTCCCCCACCACGAAATCCTCGCCTCTGCGCTTTGCCCTTGCTCCCTCCGACCAGACAAACCCACTCTCTCTGCTGAGATCCACTCCCCTCTCCACCTCCCTGCAGGCTGTGTCTCCCCATCAAGGGCCTGCTTACTGCCCACCCCTGCCACCCATCTCCCCACTCACTCACCCATTTCACCTCCCTTGTCTCCACAGGAACACCCCAGTTCCATCCAAATCCTCTTTATCTCTGAGCTCAGCTCAGCCTCACCTCCTCCACGGTGTTCCTCTGACTAGCTGATGGGTATCTTTCTTTCTTTTTAATAAATAAATACTGCATGGAAGATCTGTTTCTTGCCCAGGGATCAAACCCGAGCTCCCCATAGTGGAAGCCCAGGGTCTTAACCACTGAATGCTAGGGCAGTCCCTGCCAGGTCTAAACTGAAGTTCATGGGTTGTATCCACTGGCTGACTGAAGGGAAGCCCAGAGGCTTCTCCAAGCTAGGCCTTCAGGGCTGCAGACACACAGTGCAAACTCCCAGAGAGGCAAGCACGTGCTGTGGGGGGGCTCACATAGAGGAGAGGCCAGCTCCCCCTGTCGCCCCCAGTCTGCCTCCCACCAGCTCTCCTCCCACTCACATCAAAACCCAGCTCTGGGTGCCAATTCTAACCAGGACTCAAGAAAGCCCTCGTGAAGCAGAGAGAGCCTGGGACCCAGTGAGCCCCCAGCTCTGCCCTCCTGTGCAAGTGACAGCCTCCAGCCGGCCTGCCGCTCAGGGGGTTAGGGGCCAAACCCGAGCGCTTTGGCTCTGCACAGAGGCTCCCGGGACACAGTGACCTAGTGTGAAAGCAGGGCTTCATTAGCAATGACCAAGGAGGCTGGGGCAGGGGGCCCAAGGGCAGCTCGCTACCCTGAGAGTTTCAAGTGGGAGCCAGGTTTGGTATGCAACCAAACCAAGTAACATTTTCACAAGTATGAGGTGAGTGGTCTCAAACAATGGAGAGTAGAAATTAACTTTCTGTGTGTCAATATCATGAGTGTGTGCGTGCTATGCATGCTCAGTCTCTTCAGCCGTATGACTCTGTGCGACCCTATGAACTGTAGCCTGCCAGGCTCCTCTGTCCATGGGATTCTCCAGGCAAGAATACTGGAGTGGGTTGCCATTTCCTTCTCCAGGGGATTTTCCTGACCCAGGGATCAAACCCACATCTCTTCATTGTCTCCTGCATTGGCAAGCAGGTTCTTTACCACTAGCACTACCGGGGAAGCCCAACAGTATTCCATATGACAAGAACACAGTTGTAATTTGAAAGAGTTCCCCTTTGGAAAATACAGCCTCTGTGCATTGAGGACCTGGGCTCCCCTGAGTCCACAGCTCCCTCCCAAACTCCTCGGGGCCTACAGTCTCTGTCGGATTGATACTGCACGTTTGTATCATTCAGCACTGACACAGGCATTCCTAACTTTTCCCACTGAAGCCAAAGGAGCAACCCACCTGCAGATCTGCTCTCCACAGGTTACTGATGTCCAGTCCCTGGAGGACACACTGCAGCCACATGTGGAAGTCCTCTGTCGTCCCAGCCTCTAACATTTGGGTGAACAAGGCTCCCAGGTGAGGCTCAATCTCCTCAACTACCTGAGCCGGAATCGCAGGATCTGTGAGGGAAACAGGACTGCTGAGATCTGGCAGACAAGGGCAGGTTAAGTAAACCATTTCAGTACGATGAAGTGGTGTGCAGTCAGTAAGGGCACCTCGGGGACAAGGAGAGTCATGGTGCAAGTGAGAAAGCAGGGCACACTCACAGCCTGACGCTGCCCTCTCACACCAGCCCCTGCGCCCTGCCCACAGCTCCTGTGTACCCAGTGCAGGGAGTCCAGGAGGATGATGATGGCGATGTTTAGCAGGGCTTACCTCTGGACCGTGGGAGGCAGGTGACTGACAATTGCGTCATACTCTTCTCTACTTTTCTTGTATTCTTTTATGAAATCAGTAGGGGCTCAGAAGTGGGGTGGTACTTTTACATAGATGGGGATGTTGAAGGGATGGAAAGAAGCCCGGGCTCATGGAGCCTGCCTGTTGCAGTCACCCCGGTACACCTACTTAATGCAGGACAGTCTTATGAAGTACACCCAGGGTCCACAGGTTCATCAGAGAGCTCACAGTTAACGGGCCCAAGGTCCTTTACGATCTGACCCCAGCGTAACTGTTCCAGCCAGCAGATGAGTCCACCCCGAGCAAGCCCCTCCTGTGCCCCAGTCTGTTTACTACAGGCAGCGCTGGGGGCGGGTGGACAGGCCCAAGGCTCTGAGAGAGAACATCCAGGTCCAAGTGTCCCACAGCCACAGGACCCTGGAGGTGCGACCTCCCTGAGCCTCAACTCTCCCATCCGTGAAATGGGTGGGACAGCACCAACTCCTGTAGCTGTCAAACACTGGATGGCTGAACGTCAGCACCGTGACCTCACTGCCCCCGCCTCACCCATCTCCCCTGGGAGGCCTTGCCTGCCAGAGTCCACCGTGCTGGTCACTTCAAAGCTTTTCTTCACCCTGTGACTCAGGTAATTTGTGTGAACATCTGTTTACTAAATTAGGTCAAAACCAACACCTCATTCATTTCCGCCCATCTGTGCAGAGGACACAGCTCCACACATATAGGAAGCATTTTTTAAAGTGATGGTTTTTTATAACTGAATCAAGGTAGTCAATTCTCCTGTCAGCCAGCATTTCTTAAAAATCCTCATTTTTCTGAGCTGAGACCTACTTGACTCACCCCCAAGGACCAAGGTAGTCACCTTAACCCTCCCTCTCCCAGCCCAAAGCCCTGGACCACCCTCCTAGGCCTTTCCTCCAGTCCTCTCACCATGCTGGTCCCTTCTAGAGGTGAGTCTAGGTGCGTGAGGCCTGCCCCCATGGCAACCCTGGCAATACTCAGGTCTGTGATCTGGGGGTGCAGTGGGGTATGAGGCCTCACCCCCCGACCCAGATCTGTCTCTGGGGTAAAAGGTACCACAAGTCCAGGGACACATAATTAGGACTCAGAGGCCGCCTCCAATCACAGGGGTCTCAGGGATAAAGGAGGACACTCCATTCTATCCAACAAAGGGGAAGGGGGCCAGAGCTTTAAACCACCAGGGGCCATTTCTCAGGACACTGGTTTTAAATGCTCTAACAGAAGTGTTAAATGAGTTAACAGAAGACTGGATTTTACCCATTAAGAAAGTGACACCATTCCCTAAGAGAGTCGCTGACAGAGTGAAACAGAACACAGAACACGTGACCAAGGACTGACTAGTGTCAGTCCGCACCCAGAGCAGACCACGAAGAGAGGCAGCAGCCCTCTGCCCTGGCCATGGCCCAAGAGGCCTCTCTTCCTGCAGAGCCCAAGAACATCTGTGTGTGTGAGCAGACTATAGCCCCAGCTCGCCACCACAGCCTCCCTACCAGGAAACAGAGAGGTCGGTGTGCACTGTGAGGGCTGGGCTAGGCTGGCGGGCCCCCTGCCCCAGCTCAGAGGATCCTAACTAGCCTCCACCTCAATAACAAGCAAATAAGAAGAAAACAGGCCCACAGCAACGGGGGACAGTGCTACCTTGAGGAGATCAAGTTAGGGAGGGACTCTGGTCTGCTGACCTCTGACCTGGGGACAGCAGGGAGTGGATTCTGCACAAGGACACTGGCTGGGTTTTTGGTCCTGATTAGCTGGACTGCAAGGGTGACATCCAGCTAGAACACTGCAATGACATCATGGGCCAAGCCACTGTAATCAGGACCCGTGGCCCCACAATGGCCAGTGCCACTGAGGCCTGGGGGATGACATCCGCCCTCGAGGGATTTCATGAGGTCTCCTATAAATTAAGTCACCTGCAACTTTAAAAAGCTGGCAGGTGAATCTTTCTGAGGTCCACTGGCGGTGCTGAAGATCTGACCCTGGAGGGCCTACAAACAGGGATGAAGTCATCTACGCTGGCTTCTGGGGCCAGGACGGAGAGACGCCATCAGAGAAGAGTGACTCCAGACTGCAGACTAGAACAACCTCCAAAGTAAGTGAGGAACTAAAGTGCGAAACACTGTATCTAGAAGGCTGCTACTTGTGTAAAAGTGGGGAAACAATTGTGGGTAACACTCACATGCACGAAGAAGGGAGACTCTGGAGACAAACACCAGGGAGGGTGTCTACCAGCTCCCGGCCCAGTACCCTCTGAAACGCACACCTGTTTCAAAAAGGCGGTGTGCAGAAACTCACCTGGCTGCCATTCAGGGACCTTTCACCAAAAGCTCTGCAGTATGCAAGGAGCTCAAGAGAAAACATCTCACCTGCAAGGACTTTTCTCACAGAATGAAACACGGAGGTACACACAGAATCCTTCTGAGGGTGTAGTTCTGGGACCAAAATGAACAGAGTTAAAAACTGCACAGCTGCCTGGAAAGATGGGGGATCTCCCACCAGAGCTGGCAACTCCAACAGGACCTGAGCATAGATGGTCTGGTAGAGGGCAGTGTAAGCGGACAGCGCTTTGTCTGTCTCTCTGGAAACATCTGTCCAACTGTGCCTGGAGCGCAGGGCCACATGGGCCTCCAAGAGCGAGCCCACGGACGAGATGACAGCGGGCGGGAGGCAGCCCAGAGCCCCAGGGGCCACGCAGTGCTGGAGCAGGGCCCCCGCCTGTAGCACCGCCTCCTCCAACAGCTTGGGCAGCACTTCCGGGGCCTCGTCCTGCTGCTTCTGCTCCTTGACCAAAGGCCCCAGCACTTGGCACACCTTGGTTAAGGACACCAGCACGAGCTGCTGGCCCAGAGGAGTCTGTTTTTCTGACCGTTTTTCTGAGGTCACTTCACTGTGCAGTTGGTGCCCTGAGAGGAATGCAAGGATTTTCCCAAAATTGAGCCCCGGGCTGAGCTTTCTCTGGATGAGCATCTGCAGGAGCTGTTCTAAGAACGTTCCCACCACCTGGAGGAATTCCAGCCAAGAGGGGTCATCCACACTCACAAGAAACCTCTTACTGGCTCTGAACAAGGAGGTCAGTGTGATCTCAAAGATATCGCTAACATACATGACCCTGAGCACCGCCTGGGCACTCTTGCCTCTCTGCAGGCAACCGAGAAGCTGGTAGCACGTCCTCAGAAACCTGAGGGTCAGGGAGGAGGGGCAGGAGCTGCCCAGCGAGGAGACGGCCACAGACAGTAACAGAAGGAAACAGTGCACGTGGCGGGGTGCCAGGAGGCTGTCCAGCTGTAGAGCAGAAAGAACCCCCAAAAGCTGCAGGGTGCTCTCCAACTGCTCCCCCTCCAGCTGAACAAGGGAGTCACCCCTGACCAACGAGAGTATGCTCTGGGCAATTTCTCCTCTCGGCTCTACACCTTCAGATCCAACTTTGGCGAATCTGCTTTCCCAGTGAGCCATGACCATGTAATCC
The DNA here is from genome assembly GCF_023699985.2 of Odocoileus virginianus. Taxonomy (NCBI): domain Eukaryota; kingdom Metazoa; phylum Chordata; class Mammalia; order Artiodactyla; family Cervidae; genus Odocoileus; species Odocoileus virginianus. Next base: position 974,883 of record NW_027224331.1, read on the forward strand.
TCTTCAAAGAGCCAGGGCAGCTGCTGGCGGAGAAAAGCTGGCCCCCTCCGGGCAGCAGCACACAAGATGCTGCCGCAGCGCGCGGTCAAGCCCAGGAAGAACGCGGAGTGGAGGGACTGCATCTCGGGGAAGAGAGGGCTGTGGAGGACAGCCTGGGAGAGCTTTCCGAGTGTGATATCTGGTTCCTCCTCCGCTGAGTCTTCCTGGGCTTTGCTCACTGGCAAAGTTCTCAGCAGGACGCTGGCCAGGTACTGTAGGTCATCTGGACCAAGATATGATGTTAAAACCATGAGATTGGACATGACCAAGTGCCAGTGGGCGATGGGGTAGGTGAGCGCACTCACTGTCCCGACCTGGCCATCCCAGGAAGCTGATGTCCCCCGGGTCATACTTGCTCTCCCAGAGCCCAGGATGTAGGCAGCATCACGCCTCAGAGCACAGAGGGCTTCTTCAGACTGGAAACTGGCTTGCAGTAAGGTGTTCTTCATTCTCTGCAGGTGTAGCTGCTCCAAGCAGTACCGACCGAGGGAGCTGGACTGAACCATGAACTCCTCTATCTCCTCCCAATGCTTGGCCTCCACTCCTGGGAGCAGCGGAAGGGGGCCCGAGAGCTCTGGGGCGGCGCCTGCTAGGGCCCCGGGCTCAGAGCGGTACGGGCTGCAGCTCAAGCGCAGCACAGTGTCCACCTGAGCCCAGGTGTGCGCAAGCAGAAGGGCAGAGTCGCCGACCTTCTGCTGCCAGAGCTCAGGTGCTGAGGGCCAGGGCTTGCGGAGGAGGTTCAGCAGGGGCTTCACGAGGCCCTGCAGCAACCCGTCCATGGCCTGCTGCGTGCGCCTGACCAGGGGCAGGGGTGAGCCAGCATCCAGGCTCCGCGCATGGACCATGACACAGTACAGCAGCGAGCTCAGCGACAGGGACTTCAGGGCCATGTCCTCGTCACCCCGCAAGCCAGGCAAGACCAGAGACTGGAACTGCTCCTGCACGCAGGCCCACGTGTCCAGGACCTGGCTCGCGGGCAGCTCCGGGAGGCACTCTTGGAGCACCGCGGCAGGGCCGGCAGCCAGCACTGGCAGCCTCAGCGCCTCGGCCGCGGGGCGACAGAGCACCCCCAGCACCTCCTTGAACAGCCGGGGCACCTGCCGGAGCTTGGCGTACGTCTGGAAGAGCAAGTGGATCAGTGCCTCCTGGGCTTTCTGGGTCCGCAACTCTGTGACTTCTGCATCGATCCACGCTGAAGACAACAGGTCATCCAGGTCTGGCTCCAGGATCATATGATTCAGGGAGAGCAAAACCTTGAGGCAGCGGAACCAGGCTGGCACGAGGGCCTGTGGGTGGCTTAGCAGCAGCTCAGCCAGACGACGGTAAAAGTGGAACTGAGCCTCACCATGCCGGATTCGGTCAGCAGCGATGTTGTAGATAGTGTTACTGGCCACTGAGTTTAGAAGCTGTTCCACAACCAGGAGTTCTGTGGTCCAGTCGGACACGGACAGGGCTTGCCTCTGCTCCTCCAGGTGGGAAATTCTTAAGCAGCCAAAAAGTCGAGGCAGCACCTTGAAGCAAAGCAGCTGGTTCCCCTCCTTGAGGTAAGACTCTACAAAGAGTTTGTACAGCAAGGCCACGGAGTTGGCCACCACTAAAGCCTGAAGGGACGGGTCACAGTAGCCGGCATCCACCAGCCTGGCAATCACAGTGCCCAGGGGAGCTAGGAGATTCTTCATGGCCCCCATCTTTGAGTCGTCTTGCTGCTGGTCCAAGAGCTCCTCTTTGTACGAAGGGAGCAGCTCGGGCTGAAAAGCTCCACCACGAAGCACGGCCTCAATCTGATTCCTAATGTCCCGGCCTAGCACTGGCCGCAGCTGGCCTTGGCCAGCCTGAGTCCACATGCCCCCCGAGAGAAAGTGTCTCAAGACCAGGAAGGGCTGGAGCAGGTGCCCAGTCAATTCCCCAAAGGCGCGCCTTGGGTTGACCTGCTGCTGCTGAAGTGAGAGGTAATGGCCAAGGCTCAGGTGAATGACTTCAAACAACTGGGGTGTTACAGCTCCTGGCTGCCGACAGGCCGACCAGCAGAGCTGGCTCAGCAGCTCAACTATCAGCTCCTGCCTGGCCGTGTAGATGACCGCAAGGGCAGGTGTCGAGAGGATACCCTGGCAGCAGCTCAGCACAGCACAGATGTTCCTCTGGGATCCCGAAAGAGAGAACTCGGCTATTCTTTCATTGATGATCTGAGTATTAAGAAAGAAAGGAAAAAAAGGAAAAAAAAAAAAGAAAGAAAGGAGACTCGTCACTGACCCTAAACATGCAGACACTCAAAAGACACAAAACAATGAGCAAACTCATTCCTTGCCCTGATCTTAATGAGAAAGAAATGCCCAGATTAGCACATCTAAATGAACTTGACTTTTCCTTAGCACATTAAAGGAAGGCAGAGGACCTGTCTTAATTCCTACACACATTCATCTCCTACCAATATAAATCAAGAAAAGGGCTCCATACCTTTGTATATCTGCTGTCCCTTTCTAAATAGCAGAGTTTTATAAGGCCTAAAGTCCAAAGACTTCATGTTTTCTTAGAACCTAAACCTATAATTCAACTTAGATGCTACAGGTAGATGGGGCAGTGGCCTTTGGTTATGATCCTGTGGTCCAAAACACATTTTTATAATCAGTAATACTGTTTGTATCTAAAAAAGCCAAAGCAAAAGGCACTCTTAAAAGAAGAAAGCAAATGTTGCCAGTTACTACTTAGGATAATAGCAAACCCAGTCTACAGCTTTCAAAATTCTGAAATTCACAAAAACCAGAAATCATGAGGGCCAGGCAGATTCCAAAATTCACTTATGGGCTATGCGACTTGCTTCCAGCCTCACAGCATCTGAGAATCAAATTTAACCCAGGTGCTAAGTTATGAGTAGCCCAATGACATAGATGTGTTTATCTCCATCCATGTAACTGCTGTCTCTGGAAAAGCTGAACCAAAAACACTTTGTACTTAAATGCCAGCACTCTACTACTTTTTCTGATTTCACTCTACTATTTCTGATTGTACAATTTTTTCCGCTTTTATACCTGATAAGGTTATAAATTACACTCATGCACCATAGTACGAGTATTTTATACAATTATAAGGCATACATAAAAATCAAGGTGACCTTTTAAAGATCATATAAAGATGTGAGATTTTCTTCTCACATCCCCAAAGGACCATTCAGAATAACCCAGTTTGGTGACCACTGACCTATTATTTTAAAAAGTGATGCAATTCAGAACATAATTTCAAGAACCACTAAAGCCTGTGGACCATCAGGCATCATCCATTTAATTCCTCTGTTCCCAGCCTCTACTGCTTTTCTCCTGCCCACTGAGTCAGAAACCTTTGAGGAAATTCTCATTTAGATTTTGACCTTTGATCTCCCTCTAGTCCAACAAAAAGGTGGGGGGATAAAGGTATAAAGTAGCATCATTTGCTGGATACCTTCTCTAATTAAAAAGGTAATTAAAAATAAATAAATTTTTTAAAAGGTAATTAACCAGCTTATGAAAAAGTTCTAATCTTTTATTCAATATTAAATAATATAAAGTGCTTAGTTCAGTCAGCAGTGACAGCCACGGCAGATGAGGCCTGCCCACCGCTCACCTCCTGCAGTGCAGCCCAGTCCCTAACTCCCAGGGGTTAGGGACACCTGGTATAGAGAACCTGATAAGCATTCAATAAATATCAATCATTATTGTAACTCTAAATGTACTATTTTTTCTCCTCCCCTGCTGTTGTGCTGTGTGCGTGCTCAGTCGTGTCCGACTCTTTGCAACCCCATAGACTGTAGCCCACCAGGCTCCTCCATCCATGAAAGTTTCCAGCAAGAATACTGGAGCGTGTTGCCATTTCCTACTCCAGGAGATCTCCTAGACACAAGGATCGTACCTACGTCTAATGCATCCCCTGCACTGGCAGGTGGATTCTTTACTACTAGCACAACCTGGGAAGCCATCTCCCCTCCTACCTTGATATTTTCTGCAACTTGATATAATCAACCATAAGACAATTAAGCCTCGGGCATTAACAGGAAATCAACAGAGATATATGTAACACATACAGGATAACACAGCAAACTGTTAATTACCTTGATGAGGGAAATCTGAAGGTTAACTGTCTTTCCATTCTTGAGGAGGTTCTGCAGTTTTCTGCTATGTAGAATGTTATCTACATAGAGCCAAAGCCTTTCAACAATGTCTTCCTTCAGTTCAAGTTTTTTCTTATAAAATGCAACCAGTGACTGCCTTGCCCAATCAAGCAATACCTGAATTTGGAAAAAAATATACTTAAAAATAAATGAATTTCTTTATCAAGAAAAACATTGGACATTTATAGGGACACCCCATGAATAACCAAATACAACTGCCAGGGGGAAGAACTTTCTTTAAAACTTAACTTTGGTAATATTATGTTTTGGTACCTTAAAATATGTTTACTAAACAATCAATTAAACAAAAACAATTAACTTTGGGGACTTCCCTGGTGGTCCAGTGGCTAAGACTCCATGCTCCCAATGCAGGGGGCCTGGGTTCGATCCCTGGTCAGGGACTAGATCCCACATGCCACAACTAAAAGATCTTGAATATCACAACAAGGATACTGTGTGCACCAAATAAGACCCAGCACAGCCAAATAAATAGATAAAAGAAAAAACAAAAAAACTAATTTTGCCTTCACCTGGGGCCAATAAAAAGTTTCAAGTGAAACAGTTTCTTCTAACTAATCACTTCTAAATTTTAAAAGTTAAAAGCACAACAATTGCTCAGGATGGCCACAAAAAGAATGACAGACAAAAGCAAAGACGCAGAGTCAGGAGACCAGAGTTTGTGTCCTGGCTTCCTGAGTTACCTGCAGCTTCATCTCTAAACCTACTTCCTGCATTCAGAAGACAGCATCTTCCATGAATGTTTCACAAATGCTGTATTAGAAGGAGGGCTGAACATGAGATAGTTTTCATTATTGTGACATGATTCCTTATTCATAAACACAAGGAAAGGTGGTGAGGCCTCAGCTCAAGACACCAGAACTGTCAATAACAGCATGAAGAGTGCAAATGCTAAGAGGAAAACACTCTCCCGAGAAGGAGAGTGGAGACCTTGACCAAACTGCCTGCCACAGCTGTCAGGGGACACTTAGGCAGCAACGACTCTTATGCACAGCCAGATTTAGAAACTACTAGTTCTGCTGGTGCTGTACAGAGCGGATCTCATCATTCCGACAGCTGAAATCCATCTTTGACACATTTTGAACTGCTTTATTGTTGTTGTTTAGCACTAAGTTGTATCTGGTGTCTTTGGCAACCCCACGGACTTTAGCCCACCAGGCTCCTCTGTCCATGGGATTTCCCAGGCAAGAATACTGGAGTGGGTTGCTATTTCCTTCTCCAGGGGATCTTCCCGACCCAGGGATCAAACCCATGTCTCCTGCACTGGCAGGTGAATTCTTTACTGCTGAGGCACCAATTTAATCCAATTTAATGAGTTCATCATCCTGGTGTCTCCATTATATTAACAGTTTTTCTTAGTCAGATAAGTTTGAGAAATGTTAACAAAGAACCATGTTTTTCTTGGTTCCTAATTTGTTTCTAATCTATCAGTTTATAATCTATTTTCCCTTGGGTTATTACAAATGCTAAAGCTTCTCTACTTCCCAACCTTTGATTCATCAAGTTCCAAACATGTTTAAAAAGCACCAATAAGAATTGCTTATGGAGCATCACTTAGGATTTATAAATAAATGAAACTGCCAACAGACTCAGAACCTAATTCCTGTAACCCAAGTCCAAATTTGTTCACTGATGCACATACTTAGGGCTTCCCAAGTGGCACCAGTGGTAAAGAACCTGCCTGCCAATGCAGGAGACATAAGAGACACAGGTTAAATCCCTGGGTTGGGAAGATCCCCTGGAGAAGGGCATGGCAACCCACTCACAGTATTCTTGCCTGGAGAATCCCATGGACAGAGGAGCCTGGCAGGCTATGGTCCATAGGGTCACAAAGAGTTGGACATGACTGAAGCAACTTAGCACACACCCACATAATTTGGAATATAAGAGATATTTCCAAACATAAAAGAAATGCTGAGGTTTTGTAACAGAAAAAGTTTGTTAGAGAAATATCTATTAACTTCTTCTCACTGAAACTACTTTTAACTTTCTAACTATGCTTCCTTCTCCAGCCTTTTCTCTAATCTTTAAAAATTTTAACTAAACATCAATATGCAATTTAATAAATGATCATTAGTTTAGGTTGGAAAAATGTAACTTTCACATTAAACTTACTTGTTCTTTATTTGGAAGATGACACTGGTGGGAAATCCAAGCAAAGTGAGCTAGTTTTAGTTTATCTTCCCAGGATGTTCCCTTGCTTTTAAGTTTCACAGAAATGCCAGAATAAACAGCTGCCATTTCGGCACTTTACCTACAATTTAAAGCAACGGAAAAAAAACATTATATAAAGGTCAAAGTTAATAGGCACCAAAAATGAATATTATGTACCTTATTGTCTACATAACTTATACTCCTTTTAAAAAAATTATTCAATGAATTAAAACACTGTTGGGCAGAAGTCAATATATAAGATGCTTGAGTCCATGAGTTTTCTAGAAGAAATTCACATGAAAGCAGACAGAAGATGGATTACACACATGTGTACAAGTATTCCTGCTGTGAGTAAACATCACATCCTCAGAGATCAAAGTGCAGGAATTCACTAAAACAAAACCCAAAGTGTTCAAATTACTTGTGAACACTCAAATTACTTTATTTTCACACATGGCTTTAGATTGAAAAGGTTGTTACTGCAAAAATGTTCTAATACATACATACTGTACAGTATGTATTAGGATCCACTCCATTAAACAGTTTAAAAAGATAAGCAATATTTGGAAATGATAATATTTCTCCAAGTTCAAAAGAAATAAAGTATAAACCCAGTCCCAATAGAAAGACTTATTTCAGCTGCAACGGTAACTTCATTAATTTACCAAAACACACTGCTTCTAAAGACTCTACAGAATACAGTTATACAATTAATGCTGTAAAATACAATACAAAAAAAATGATAACTAAAAAAAAAGATGACTAAAGCAGCAATACAAACATACCAAGCACTTATAATCCTATAAGACTGAGGTAAATGTAGCTTTGAGTTTCCTAAAAGTCATAGTAAAAATGGAAAACATATCAGGTTAAATCATTTTCATTATATAAAAGTAAACAAGTCAGTTCCTCAAAGGAGAAAGTTTTTAATGATACTTAACACTGAAATAAAGAGATCCCAGGCTGCTCAGTGGGTAAAGAATATGCCTGCAATGCAGGAGACACAGAGATGCAAGTCCATCCCCGGGTCCAGAAGACCCCTTGGAGAAGGGCATGGCAACACACTCCAGGATTCTTGCCTGGAGAATCCCGTGGACAGAGGAACCTGGTGGGCTACAGTCCATAGGGTCGCAAAGAGTCGGACACGACTGAAGCGACTGACCACAGCACTACAAATAGCAACAAAAAAATCGCAGCCTCACGATTCTAATTTAAATACTTTCAAACGAAAAGAATTTGTTCTCCTGAGAGCTGGATCACTGGATTTTTTAAATCTAAGGGGTCCAAAATTCTACAGACCTACCTTCAGAACTAATTCTCTATAGGCATCTTTACAAGGGAATAAGGAATGAAAGTACCCTTCCTCTGCTACAGAGACCAGAACAGTCAAAAGATGTCAGTCTGCCCGTGTGTCAAAACATCCAATATACATCCAACCGTTATAAATTGTTAAATTCAATGTTAGACAGCCATCACGACCATCACGACAGCTACAAAGTACTTAAAAAGCGTCTGAAGAAATAGCTACAAAGACGACTCAGACAACTCTCCTAGACCTGCCAACCTTGGGCTCCCGGTGACCGCAAAGATCTCTGCGAGCGGGCGTGGAAACCCGGGTTGAGGACCACAAATACGCGAGGACCGCAAAGCCGCGTCCGTCCTTGCGCGTTCACATGCCGGAACCCTGAGGAACTCAAGGAAACTAACAGCCAGGAGCCAGACCAGAAGCCGCCGAAGGAGCGACCCAGCGGGGAGGGCCGTGCCTTGGTGGGGAGCCCACCTGGAGGGACGTGGTCACCTGGTAGGAGCCGCGATTCGGGCGGAAGGTTGGGCGGGAGGGGACTCACCTGCAGGCCACCCCAGGTGAGGAACTCACAGACCCCGCCGTGAGGGGCAGCAGACTAGTCGGAGGGCAGTCCCCGAGTCGGGAGCTCTCCCGGCGGTTAGTACCGGACGGGGACCTCGCGGGGACTGACAGCGACAGCGGGAACGACCCCGGAGCTACCACGTGAGGGCCTGGCTTCTTCCGCCCAAAGCCCTCCGCGCAGGGCGGGGCTGGGCGGCACTGGGCGGGGCGGAAGGAGCGCGGGGGCGGGACGGCACGCGCGCCAGGCATCGCCAGCCGAGCGCCGAGGCGCCGCGCCCATTGGCGGAGACAGTTGCGCGTCGAGGCCCGAGCGGCCCGGCCCAGCCCGCGGCGGCTCCGCGTTAGTCAGTCATGGGGCGGCCGCCCAGAGCCGCCGCGGGGGCGGCAGGGCTCGGGGCTCGGGGGTCCGGCTGAGCCGGCTGCGGAGAGCGAGCCTGCCGCGAAGGCGACGGAGGCGGACGCGGGGCGACCCTGGCGGCAGCGGCGGCGGGGGAAGCGGGAGCCGCCTGGGATGTTCAGTGAGTGCGGGCGGCGGGCGCGGGCGCGGGTGGCGGCGCGGCCTAGGCAGTGGGGGCGGGGCGGGCCGGCGGGGCGGCGTGGCTGCGGGCGGCAGCCCCGCCCGGAGGCCCGGCGCGCGGGCCCGCTCTCTCGGGCGTTTAAGCTAGAGGAGTGTCTCTGGGCCAAAGTCGGGATGAAACTTGGCACATGGTGGCGGGGAGGACGCTGACGAGCGCGGCGATGCCCACCTGCAAGGGCGCCCTCGAGGCGGCCGCACCCCTGACAGCCGGCTGCGGGCTGTGCGCCGCGGAGCCCGAGGCCGCGGAGCGTCGGGGCGAGGCGTGGGCGGGGAGCCGAAGGTGAGGGAGCCGGCGTCCTGGGCTCGGCGGAAGTGCGGCCCTTCAGACTGCGGCGGGGGCGCCCCGGGCCGGCCCCCCCGCGGAGGCCGGCTGAGCTCTGACCTCTGACCTTGCAGGTGGCGGTCTTGGACCTGAAAGCCGGCCTGCGGGAGCCGGGGCGCGCGGGGACCGTTTGCTCCTAGGTGCCCCAGCGTTGCGGGGTGGGGACTGCGGTGGCCGAACTCGGTCTGGGTCCCAGCCCTGCTTGAGGGTGGAAGTCAGAAGGGGAGCTCGGGCCCTGTCCTTAGACTCAGGGAAGCTTCTTGTAGTGGATGGCTTGGTGACTACATCGGCCTTCTGTGGAAACCATGTAACTACCTATAATCTCAGTGAGCATTCGTTTCTTCTTCTGGGGTATTGACTGATAACTTAAAAGTGGACTTTTTAAAGGATACCCAAAAAAGGAATAACGTATATGAAAATGCTTGACAAATAGGATGTGTTCTGTTAATACTAATTATCGGCTTAATATTACAATTACTTTTTTGGTAATTTGTAGGTTCCTTGTGGGCGCAAGTTTTTTGCATTAAATGTGAAGCATGCTAACTTTTGATTTTTATGAATTATAAATATTTCCTGCCTTAAGAATCTGTATTAAACTGGAAAACCGAAAAATGGGCTTACCTTGAGCATTTTTTTGTTTGTTTTTGGTTATCAACGGTAAATCAGATTAGTGTGTTAGGGAGTGATTTTGATGCTTCTGCCTCTAAATGTGTGAAGTTTATACTTGGTTCTGTCACTGGGGAATTAGGTAAAGGCCTCCTTTAACTATGCAGTCAACTAGTTTTTTGGTTTTACTTTTGCAAACAGACATCCTTCATAATACCTACGAAGGACGTCTTTGGAGAAAGGATTTTTGTTTGTTTGATGATTCAGTTGGAAGGAGGCCCCAAAGGTGCTGTTAAACAGCGTTACCCAGGACAGTGCTGGAAGCCCTTCCTAGCCTGTGACAGGCAGCTTCTCAGGTAGTAAATATTCTGATCATGCCTTCAACAAGCGTGTGGTAAGTTCTCACTGTTCTGTTCCCCAAGAGAACCCTTGGAACAGCAAGACATAGAGAGGAAGAGCTCAGACCCAGCAGCCAGGTGACCCAAGCGCCCCTCCTGGCACTGTGGACCCCACGGCACCTGTCTGACTTCTGTGAGCCTCAACTTTCTCATCTGAGGAATGTTCCCTACCCTATGGGTCAGTAAGTGCTAGGTATTAGTGTCATGGTGGTGTAGGAAACAAATAGTGTGGTGATTCCCAGGATAGAAGTTTGTTCTGGGTTTGGTGGGCAGACGGAATCAGGCTCGAGGAAGAGATAGATGGCCAAGCTGGGCTGTGAAGCATGAGTGAGACTTAGGTAAACCAGGTGGGAGTGCCAGCTGGGGGAGAGGGAAGGGGGAGGGGTTCCTCCAGATTAAGAAGGAGCCTCTGACCAAAGCCCCTAAGGCTAGACAGTGGGGTGGTACCCGCCTGCTTTGTAAACAAAGACAGATCAGAGTAACCTTGATATCACTACATGGAGATGGGATTTTTTTTTTTTATCTTCCCCACTGGTGGAGGAAGGAGAAAGTTTTTAAACTGAGCACAGATGGCATCGGATTAGCTTTTTGGAGAGATTATACCTGTAGTAATGTGTAAAAGAAGGGAAGGCTCAGCCACTTGTCCTGGTAGCTTTGTGTCTGCCTTTTGACTCTGAAAGGAAAAGAACTGCTTACCAGAGGCAGGCATTTTAATCCAATCTGGAAGCTTAGAGAGCACTTTGAGAAGGCATGAAAAAACCTGGAGACCATTCCAGGCAACTTTTTCTCTTGAAAAGATCTTCAGGGATGTATTGTATATGCCTAACTACAAGGCAGGATTTACCCCCCCACCTCCCCCCTGAAGTTCAGTTCAGTCACTCAGTCGTGTCTGACTCTTTGCGACCCCATGAACTGCAGCATGCCAGGCCTCCCTGTCCATCACCAACTCCCAGAGTCCACCCAAACCCATGTCCATCGAGTCGGTGATGCCATCCAACCATCTCATCCTCTGTCGCCCCCTTCTCCTCCTGCCCTCAATCTTTCCCAGCATCAGGGTCTTTTCCAATGAGTCAGCTCTTCGAATCAGGTGGCCAAAGTATTGGAGTTTCAGCTTCAACATCAGTCCTTCCAATGAACACCCAGGACTGATCTCCTTTAGGATGGACTGGTTGGATCTCCTTGCAGTCCAAGGGACTCTCAAGAGTCTTCGCCAATGCCACAGTTCAAAAGCATCAGTTCTTCTGCACTCAGATTTCTTTATAATCCAACTCTCACATCCATGCATGACCACTGGAAAAACCATAGCTTTGACAAGATGGACATTTGTTAGCAAAGTATCCCTCTTAAAAGAAAGTGTCACCACAGGCTTAAGTGTCTCCTATTACAAACACTATAATTACACTTTCCAACAACAAGGTGCCGTTTGTGAAAGGTACTAGACTGAAACAATCTCAGTCAATGCTAGTTTGGGATTATTTATACAATCAGTATAGTATTAATAAGTGATAAGTAAAAAAGGTATGCCCACCTGAATGGGTATTGATGGCTTTGTTGAGATTTCCAGTGATGTGTGGGTTCAAGAAGTGCTGTGTCATAGGGGATTTGATAGATGCGAAGGTGATGTGTCCTAGAAAATGGAATTGATGATACAGAGTGGCTAAAGTGACCACAGAGGCATAGATGTTGAAGATATAAGCGGATGCTTGCGTGCATGCTAAGTCACTTCAGTGGTGTCTGCCTCTTTGCTGGTCAGTGGTTTCTGACTTCATAGACCAGAGCCCGCCAGGCTCTTCTGTCCATAGGATTCTCCAGGCAAAAATACTGGAGTGGATTGCCATGCCCTCCTCCAGGGGATCTTCCTGATCCAGGAATGGAACCTTTTTTTAAGTTAACCAAATATTTTTCTTTATTAACTTTCCTATTGCAAGGGTAAAGTTGTTTTAGGTTTGAGCTTGTTTTTATTTGAATGTATTTGTATCTTAGTAACCTTACAGGGTTTGATAATAAGAAAAAGGTAGTACCATTTTTACAAGCAAAATACTAAGCTTTTGGAGATTTTGCAATTCAGTAATCAGAAATATTTTGCAAAACTTTGTGAATTGACAGTTTTAAGTTATGATACGGTTTACTTTCACAAAATAATACTATGCTCTGGAACTGTGTTGTTCAATACAGTAAGCATTGGCCACGTGTGGTTGCTTTAATTAAAGCTTCAGTTCTTCAGTTGCATTAGTCACATTTTAATTGCTAAATAGCCCTTTGTGGCTGGTGGCTGCCACACTGAACAGTGCAGATGTAAAACATTTCCATCACTGCAGGAAGTCCTATGGGCAGTACTGTTGTTTTAGTTGTTTAGTCGTGTCCCAGTCTTTTGTGACCCCATGGACTATATAGCCCGCCAGGCTCCTCTATCCATGGGATTTCCCAGGCAGGAATACTGAAGTGGTTGTCATTTCCTTCTCCAAGGGATCTTCCCGACCCAGGAAGTGAACCGGCATCTCCTGTACTGGCAGATGGGAAGCACGTGGGCAGTACTACTCTAGAATAAAACTGTGATCTTTCCACTGAGACACACACGAGGGTTTAATGTCACTAAAGCATCTCCAAAACCTCATTTGAATCCTGTTTCAGAGAGAATGATAAACATAGGAAACCATATCCCCCTTATTCTGAGAGCACAATATCCTGTTCTTCTGTCTGCAGATGTTGTAAATGGAGTACATGTGAAAAGTTTTCTTTATAAAATCAGACATGGTAGATATAGGTAGCCATTCTATAGATTGTGCCATACCCTTTCACATTAACACAGTTTCGTATAGAAATAAGGTTTCTGAGCCCTAAAACAGTGTTGAAGCAGGAATTAAATATTTGTGGCTTTCTTGGTTCATAAAAATCCAGAGAAATCACACGCCCAAAGTAAACTGTTGAGAATTCCAAGCAGGAGACAGACAAAGCTCACTTTATTTTTAATGTGAATTTCCAAGATAAAAGCCCTGCTCTAGGGAACTGTCCATCTGGAGCAGCTGAGCAACAGTGGTGGCAGGAGAGGACGGCTGGGCTGGGTTGTGGAGGACGGTGTTTAGCATGTAGCAGCATAATCAGATTTGTCTTTTTCTCTGACCACTTTCGAAAGGGTGTTTGAGGCAGGCCTAGAGGTGGGAGGGTGTTGGAATAGTCTAGGTGAGAAGTGATCTGTGCTGTCAAAAAGCAGCAGTAAGGATGTAGTTGCACAGTGGCTCCAAGACAATCCTGTCTGGAATAGAAGGAGATGATGGCCGTTTAGAAGTGAGGTTGGGGGAGATAAGAGAAGATGACCACTAGTTTTTGCTTGTTTGGTTTTGTTTTGGTTTTTGTTGTTGTTGTCTCTGTTGGTGGTTGGTGCACCATTAAGCTGGCTAGGAAGACTAGAAGGAGGAAGTATGGAAGAGAGAGAATTTTTTAGCACATTGCATTTCAGATGTTGGCAGCATCCAGATAGAGAAATCTTTCAGTCTTGAGCTCAGAAAGGTGATCTGACTACAAACAGCATAGAGTCTTGTGTCACTGGTGCTGTGATGCAGGGAATGTGAAGTATGGAAAGGGGGAACCAGAAGACATGCCTGCAGGGGAGGTGGGTGTTCAGCAGCCGGGAAACCATGTAAGATAGTAGGGGGAAAATGACTTAGATTTGACAAGATTTGAGGAATCTCAAGTCTTAGAAAACAGCTTGCCAATGTTGGCTGGCTGGGTAAGGAGACTAGTGCAGGCTTGGAGTGGCTGGGGGTAGGAAGCTATGGGAAAAGAAAGTAATTGACAAGAAAAGACTTCTGGGACTTTATGGAGGTCTCAGCTGATGTTAGAGAAGATCAATTTCTCTGTCATCTGGCTGCCAGACTGTATGATTTCTGCTCTACCCTATCCACTCCCAGATTGTACATTGCTTCCTGAGCCCCCAGCTGTGAGTATTCCTTAGTATTCCTTATTCCTGTAGTATTTATTTCTTAAGACACCATGGGAAAGAGCACAGCTTTTAACTCAAGTGTATTCTGCAAGTTTTAAAATTATATCATGTATGACTGAAACCAAGAATAGTCTGGTTCATTTATTTTTAAGCTATGATTTATATTTCCACAAAGCATTTAATCATGATGATTAATGCAAAAACTTAGGTTTTTAGATGCTACTTAGAATAATCTGTCAATGGATTTTGCAAGCATGTAGAATGCTGCAGTGAAAGAAGAGAACTGTTATGTGAGTCCTTAGTAGGCACTTTACATCTCACTTCAAAAGTATAAAATGATTTTTGTCAGTTTTTAAACATAATTACAACTGGAAAACATACACTTAAAAAAAAAACACACAGAAACACCTAGCTGCTGTCCATATACTCAGAGAATTGATTTGAGGATGGTGGTGGTAAGTTTGCCTAGATTTGTTTTGAATTCATTTATCCTCAGAGCTGTCACCTTGTTATCTTAGGAGTGAGGGGAGACACACTATTCGCATGGTACTCATAGAATTGGTAGTCCTTAGCCCATGAAGTGCTGGGCTGGGGCTGCCTCTTTAAGCACCCCTCCAACCACACACATTTGAACATATGTGAGTGAGGTTAGGCTGCAGGGGAAAGTGTTAAGAGAGAGCTGTGGTTCTTTCTTCCTGGTGTTACTTTGAGGCAGGAAGGTGATCCTGTCCTGATCTTCTGTAGCAATTTTGTTGAAGTATTAAATAGTAGACAACTATTAATGTCTGAGAAATAGATACATCTTAGGTCAGAACCCTCATTTTAGTTTCCATAAATACTAATAATGTGATATGAAAAGAAAGGTATGTATGTATGTATTTTTAACTTTAAAGTTAAAATATTTTATGTCAATTGAAAATTAAGAGAAAACCTGAAATTTTTTGACAAAGATGTAATCAGATTGAAAATCAATTTGAATTTAAAAGATTTTATAAATATGGTAGAAGATAAATAGGTAAGGGAATTGCAGTGTTAGTCTCATGCCTGAGTCTCTCAAAAAGACAGGTCCATTTTAAGGAGGGTTCGTTTTGTTTTGTTTCTTCTTTTCTTCATGTGTCCATTTATGGGTGTTCGTACTGTGGAGATCAGGCTTCCCAGGTGGCTCAGTGGTAAAGAATTCACCTGCCAAGCAGGAGACATGGGTTCAATCCCTGAGTCAGGAAGATGCTTTGGAGAAGGAAATGGCAACCCACTCCAGTATTCTTGCCTGGGAAATCTCACAGACAGAGGAGCCTGGTGGGCTACAGTCCGTGGGGTCGCAAAAGGGTCAGAAACTATTGAGCTACGAAAAACAACATGGCATCTAGGGAAATCAGTCAAGGAAGAGGGACTGATTTCTCTGCAGAACTTTTTTCATTTATTATTTATTTCATTTAAAATATGTGTGCACTGGAATCTAGTCCAGGGAAGTCAGTTGGCTCATGTTTCTGATATTTTAGTTGAGTGCAGCTGTAAAAGAGACTTAATGCCTGTGTTCCTCCCCTTGAGATCAATGGCCTTGCAGATGATGCACTGCCTACCCTCAGGGAACGTCCTCATAAGTGGTGGTTTGGAGCCAGAAACTACTGTTTGGGGCAGCTACTTGGGCAAATTCATTAGAATCTGTATTTACAAACTAGTTTCTAGTAATCCCCAATAGGGCCAGTTGTGTTTGTTTTTTTCTCTTAACTGTTGTTCTAGCTGCTTTCTCTTTGCTGTCTCTTTTCCCCTTCTCTTTAAACATACATATACGTTGTCCCACCTTGGGCTCACTTGTCATTTCAGGGTCTGCTCTGTCAGTTTTCCCATGTCTTTTCCTGTGTACATTTTTTTCCTGTCAGACAGATAACCTCTTAACTCCCATCATTTGAGATACTAAGGGACATACATTGATAGTTTGCATTCCCATGGCAATAAGAGATGGTTAGTAGGAAATCTGGAAAAGTTTTAGTTTCAGCTAAAATATGAGGAATTCGGTTGCTTTGGAAGAGTTTGGAGACTAAGAATTCTATCACTGACTCAACCATATCAGACCCACTGCCTCTCCTTTTTAACAAATATTTGATACTGTCTCTAGATAATATAATCATTCTATACACTTGGTTTAAAATAACATTTATGATGTTGTGACATTTTATATTTGTATATAAATATGTGTTTTTGTATGTGCATATCTCCAGCTTTACTGTTCTGTTGTATGACTTTTATGCAATGAAAAGTCAATCTTCAGATTATGTTTTTAAAAAATCTTTAGATTATGTTTTGAAAGAGTTAACATGAATCAGTTTGCAAGGATTATTTGTCAGTGATTTTGAAACAGCTTGTTTGGTGCAGTATATGGATAAAATAGTTATTTTGTTATTCACTGAAAGAAATTCCAATGGATAAAAATTATATATGGATAAATTTTTTTAATATTTAAAGAATAACAGATTTTTGAAACGCGAGGAATTTTAAATCTTAAAATAAATGGAGGAAATCAGAAAAGAGAAGTCCAGTGCCTATAATTGAAACTGAAAACTTAAACATATCCAAATAAATTATCAAAAAACATCTTCTGCATACAGACAGAAAAATTAGAAGCCCTTGATTTAAAGAAAGTTACCCTAATGGGGACAATCACATGTGTACAGATAATGTTTTTGCATTCCAGAATGGACACCATGTTTTGATTCTGAAGAAGAAAATATTGTTTACATCACCGGAGTGAACTTAGAAAATTCATCCAGCTGTCAGTGTTCATCTGGACTGCAGTATTCTTTACTCCAGGCAGAGGAGTGTCTGAGGCCAATAGCCGCATCAGTGGTTCCTGATATTGTGTGTGTGTGTATTTGGCTGGGCCAGGTCTTAGTTATGGCATGTAGGCTCGTTCCCTGAAGTGAAAGTGTTAGTCACTTAGTCGTGTCACTCTTTGCGACCCCGTGGACTGTAGCTCACCAGGTTCCTCTGTCCATGGGATTCTCCAGGCAAGAATACTGGAGTAGGTTGCCATTCCCTTCTCCGGGGGATCTTCCTGACCCAGGGATCAAACCTGGGTCTCTTGCATTGCAGGCAGATTCTTTACCATCTGAGCCACCAGGAAAGCCCCTAGTTCCCTGACCAGGAATTAAACCTGGGCCCCCTGCATTGGGAACACATAGTCTTTTTTTTTTTTTTTTTTTTTTTAGTTGGAGGCCAATTACTTTACAGGGAGCACATAGTCTTAACCACTGGACCACTAGGGAAGTCCAAGGAGTTTCTGTCATTCTTGATCATAAATTTAGAGTCAAGAAAAACAGTCCTTTTGAAAGGGAACTTTCAAACTAGCTTGAATTACCACCTCAAATTAGTTTGAATATTACCCCTGCATTTTCTCCCTTATAAGAATTTGTGAGAGGATTTCCCTGGTGGTCCCTGGTGCTCCATTGAGGGTTCACATGCCAGTGCAGGGAATGTGGGTTCAATCCCTAGTCCAAGAGGTACCCACGTGTCGTGGAGCACCTAAGCCCAAGAGCCACAACCGCTGAAGCCCATGTGCCCTAGAGCTGGTGCTCTGCAACAAGGGAGGTCACCGCAGTAAGAACCTGTGTGGCTTAAATAGAAGGATTGGTGAGAAGTTTTCTGATGCGTCCACATGTCCCCTTATTGTTTGGGTGCTTGTCTGTACCTGGTGTTACAGGTCAGGAGTGAGAAAGGCAGACAGCGTGACTGACGTGTAAACACACTGATCTGAATGGGGTGGGGGGGGATGTCTGGGACTTCTGTGTTTTCAGATATTTTGTACTGGGGTACAGCCGATGAACAACGCTGTGATAGTTTCAGGTCAGCAGCAAAGGGGCTCACGCGAACAGCCGTTCTCCCTGTGGGGCTTTAGTATTAGGTTGGTGCAAAAGTAATTGTGGTTTTGGACCGTGAATTTTAAATCATTATAACTAGGCTCAAACACATCTTTATTAATCAAAATAGGAGAAAATAGGAGCTGTTACAATCAACACATTTTTGCCAACAAGAAATAAGTTTATTCCTGTAGCATAAAAATCCATGCTTTGGGATTTGACAAACTCTTGGAAAGCATTTTCTGCCTTCTGCTGGTTGTGGAAACATTTTCCCTGCAAAAAGTTGTCAGATGCTTGAAGAAGTGGTAGTTGGTTGATGAGAGGTCAGGTGAATATGGCAGATGAGGCAAAACTTTGTAGCCCAATTCATTCAACTTTTGAAGCATTGGTTGTGTGACATGCAGTCAGGCGTTGTCATGGAGAAGAATTGGGCCCTTTCTGTTGACCAATGCTGGCTGCAGGCATTGCAGTTTTCAGTGCATCTCATCAATTTGCTGAGCATACTTCTCAGATGTAATGGTTTCACTGGGATTCAGAAAGCTGTAGTGGATCAGGCAGGCAGCAGACCACTAAACAGTGGCTGTGACCTTTTTTTGGTGCATGTTTGGCTTTGGGAAGTGCTTTGGAGCTGCTTCTCAGTCTAGTCACTGAGCTGGCCATCGCTGGTTGTTATATATTTTTGTCACACATCACAATCTGATTGAGAAATGGTATATTGTTGTGTATATTAAGAGAAGACAATACTTGGAAATGATGATTTTTTTTTTTTGTTAGCTCCTGAGGCACCCACTTACCAAGTTTTTTCACCTTTCCAACTGGCTTCAGATGCCAGTAGAATGGTCAACGTTGCGTTCTTCAGCAACTTCTTGTGTAGTTGTAAGAGGATCAGCTTCAGTGATTGCTCTCAGTTGGTCACTGTCAACTTCTGATGGCCAGCCACTACACTCCTCATCTTCAAGGCTCTTGTCTCCTTTGCAGAACTTCTTGAACCACCACATTAGCTAATTGATCATTAGCAGTTCCTAGGCCAAATGCGTTGTTGATGGCACGAGTTGTCTCCACTGCTTTATGACCCATTTTGAACTCAAATAAGAAAATTGCTCAAATTTGCATTTTGTCTAACATCATTTCCATAGTCTAAAATAAATATAAACAGCAAGTAATAAGTCATTAGCAAAAAAACATAAGGTGAGAAATGTCGTTAAAACGTTATATAACATAACCACGTTTATTTAAAAATGTATTCCAGTATCAAACAGCAAATTTAACAACACAAAAGCTACAATTACATTTGTACCAACCTAATATTTAAACTATTTTCATTTTCCATGATTGAAGTTGGCCAGGTGGTCATTGGGGCAGTAGATCAGGTGGGAGAGAGGGTGAGGTTGGTCACTGAGGCTCTCCAGTCGGCCAGGTGGCCCCTACCCGTCATGACATCCAGCTGTCCATGTGACTCCTCCACAGGTCATGAAACGGGTCCGCACCGAGCAGATCCAGATGGCCGTGTCCTGCTACCTCAAACGCCGGCAGTACGGGGATGCGGATGGCCCACTGAAGCAAGGCCTGCGGCTGTCACAGAGCACCGAGGAGATGGCTGCCAGCCTTGCAGGTACCTTGCCCCTCTCCCAGAGGCAGCAGCTGGCCCAAGTGCCTCTTTGAAAACCCATCATGACACGTCCTCCCTTGGAATCCCAGGGCCTTTGAGCTGTACCTGATGTTGTGTGCGACTTTCTCCTTCCCTGAATGGGGGCAGGGTCGTCTCTTCCCTCTCCCATGGGCCCCTACTGTCTCACCTGGGCCTCACTCATGGAAGGCCAGGTTCTCCAGGATGAGGCCTTTGGGAAGTGGTTGGGAGTGTTGGCATCATACGCATATTCCTGAGGCTTAGAATGTGTTTCTGGTTTTGTTGTTTGAAATTGTTTTGAAATTGGATTTGGATTTTTTAGAAAAAATTTTGAGAAATTTTTCCTGCAGTACTTTTAGATTGGTTATAAGCGTCTTTAAATGGCCAAGGGTAAAGCTTGAGATTACAGTGCATTCTCTAGCTCAGCACTGGCTCCTCATAAGAAGCCCAGCAGGCATCTGCCTCCTTGTCTTCCATGTCAGACTCACTCACTCTCCCTCCCCTTCAGACTCAACTGGGTTCCCCTCACAAGGGCGGGGCCAGGTGATGGACTTGGAATAGATTCATGAATGCCGTACTGTTTCTAGTAAGATGGCCAGGGTCCCGGACATGAGTAACTCCTTCTAAGCTTGGCATCACAGTCTTTGGTAAGCTCCTGCTGCCTTGTGTTCGTTGGAACCTGTGCTGTTGCTGATGGTAGGGCAACCTACTGTTAAACCAAACTGTTAAATTTGTGTTCTCAGTTGTCTTGATTTAGATATGCTGGCATATCAGGAGAGGGCCTGTTATTTCTAGAAAACTGCCAGGAAAAGTGAGAAGCATGAAAAATGTGATTATCATAAAATTTTATCCTGAATAATTTGAGTAATCTGAATAATTATGTCTGCATTCAGCAGACGATCTCGAAGGCCTGCCGGTGGCCAGGTGCTGAGAAGTTCTAGAGAGAGCTGAGACTTGATCCTGGCTTCTGAGGTGCTTCACATTACAGTCGGGAAATGAGGCAGATAAATCAGCATTCGTGGGAGAGCGACATAGTGAGTCCTGTGAGGGGCATGCTCAGCCTCCATGCAAACAAAGAGCATACTCTTTACAGGTAGAGCTGCAGGTCAAGAGGGCTTCCCAGAAGGTCTAGTGGTTCCCAGCATATAGTCAGGGGTCAGTAAATCATAGAAAGAATGAGCTGAGTTTCCAAAGAACCACTAGGAGCTTATCAGGGGGAGAGTTGAAGGGGAGCATCCAAGGTACCAAATGTGGATTTTTGGAAGATGACTCTAGTGTCCGTGTTAACCGAGGCAGGGCCAGATGAGAACCAGGGGAGCAACTCAGAAGCCTCCGGTATGAGCCAGTCTGAAGTGAGGACAGCCTGAGCTGAAAGGCAGTCATCAGAAGAGTGTGGGGAGGACTCGTGACTGAGGACTCGAGACTGGCTTCCTCATGGAGGGGCAGCAGGAGGAGGCTGTTCCTACATGTGCAGCCTTCCATCAAGTCTCTTGAGTATCAGAGGGGACACTGATTATTCTCACCCATCTCCCCATCTCTGTGTGTTGTATGTCATGGCTCTACAGCCCTGCTGCGTTAATTACCTCCATGCTTAATTACACGTGTGTCAGTGTTTTATGCGGATTATTGCTAAAGATGGCTCCTCAGCCCCCAGCCACCTTTTTCCAGTCCTGAGGTTCGCACTCCCAGCAACAAGGGTAGGAGAACTTTGCTTTTCTTTTTAGAAAGCATGAACTCACAAAATGGTGATGAAGTGTATGTTTACATCCTGAGTATTCCAGCCTTCTTCCTCCTCCCATTACCGAGAACTTTGGCAGTCAAGCACCTGCTGACCAGGAAGGTGATTAACTATCGCTTGTTCCTGGTGGATCCGCCCTGCCCAACAGAAGAGATCGGAAGACATCACCAGGAAGATGCCATCCGGGTCCTCTTGGCTGATAAACCCATGCCCAGAGTTCTTGTCAGCTCTGTGATGCTGACTTTCAGGAAACTAGGGACTGTTGGTTCAGACCTTGAAAGAAGCTGATCTACTTCACATTAAAAATGGAAGTGAAAAGAAATGATGAGAAGCATCTTGGAGAAAACAAACAGCAGAAAGAAGAAAAACCTCAGAAATACCATCACTGATAATCTTGAAACAAGAGAATGCTATTTTGAGAGAAAAAAGAACATTCAAATATTTGTGTTGTTACTCAGTTGCTCAGTCATGTCCAACTCTTTGTGACCTCACAAACTGCAGCACGCCAGGCTTCTCTGTCCATCACCAACTCCCAGAGCTTGCTCAAACTCATGTCTGTCGTCCCCTTCTCCTGCCTTCATCAAGTCTTTCCCAGCATCAGGGTTCTTTTTTAATGAGTCAGCTCTTCGCATCAGGTGGCCAAAGCATTGGAGCTTCAGTTTCAGCATCAGTCCTTCCAGTGAATATTCACAGTTTGATTTCCTTTAGGATTGACTGGTTTGATCTCCTTGCAGTCCAGGGGACTCTCAAGAGTCTTCTCCAGCACCACAGTTCAGAACCACTTATTTATGTATATACATGTGTTTACATGACAGTACAACTGAAAAATCATTAGAAGAGTTGAAAGTTGAGAAAGCCTCCCAGAGAGTAGAGCAGAAAGATAAAAAATGGAATCTGGGAGAGGTTAAAGGATCAGTTCGGTAGGCCTATCTAGAAATTATAGGAGTCCCGGAAAGAGAACACAAGAGAGTCAACAAAATGACTCAAGAGAATGTCTCAGAATTGCAAGGTGTGAATCTCCAGAGCGAAAGGGCCCCCGAATGCCCAGCACCGAGGTTGAAGGTAGACCCATCCAGGGCAAGTGATGGTGCAGTACCAGATCCTGGGCTCAGATGCGTCCCAAGGAGCCTCTTGTGAGTCTCTGCACCTCTCCTCTCATCTGGCTTGTGTATCCTGTGCTTTATACCTTTCGTTCCTCTGCTGGGCGGGTAGATGTATCAGTCATACTTAACCAGAAGCCCAACATCCTTTGAAAATGTCCTGAGATGCCCAGTGCTACTGACGCCCCTCAACACCAGCTGCCACCCATCCCGCCACATTTTAGGCTAATGATTGTCTTTCTGTCCGCATCTTGTGTGTCTCTTCCTCTGTAGTCCAATCAGAATCTGGTTGTGCCAACATAGTGTCCGCAGCCCCTTGCCAGGCAGAGCCCCAGCAGTATGAAGTACAGTTTGGACGGCTGCGGAATTTTCTCACCGGTAAGTACTCAGCACCAGCACCCTTTCCTTGTTAAAAAGGGGCGATGCACATTTCCCTCAGAACCTGCTATGTTCCAGCTGTGGTTTAGGTGCCAAGGATCCAAAGGTAGTTGAACACAAGTCTTGTATTCAAACTTATAGTTTGTTGGAACTCTTGAGAGAGTTAAATCAGGAGGCTAAAGGGCTCTGAGCATGCCCTAGTGAATAACTAGTGCATGGCCTTCAGCATAGTGACTGTAACTTGTGGTGAATAAGTGGAGGCTCACTCAGCCCTGTAAGGATGCCTCCTTACATGCAGCGGATGTGAAATGGACGTTGCTATCACTGCCGGTAAGACGGTACATCTCAAAATGGCCTTTTTCCCTTATTTCCAAAAGTGCAAGAGAGTAATCATACTCATGAATCAGCAACACAAAAAATTAAAAGTTGTAATTTAGAGCAGTTTGTGGGTGGTGTAATAACCGTGGAAATACAGAACCAGTAGATATGAATTATAATGAGGTTTCATAATTCACTTTTAAAAATGCAGTCATGTAGCCTTCCTGGTGCATGTAGTTCCTCATACATGGAGTGAATGAGGCTATTCAAAGGCAAAACCAAGGGATTTTGACTAGTCCTAAGACAGCTGATTATAATTTTAATGTTGGAAAGATGATTGCAATAAAAGTGACTACATTAATTCTGGTTCTTAGAGTCTTTTGTTGAGTACTTTCCTTAAACATAACACCTTGAGGTGCAGGAAATACAAAACTTTCTCTGTCCTCAACAGATGGAGAGTAATTAGCCACACATCGGTTAGTAGAAAATTATAGTTCAAATACTTGGAAGTTGTTCTATTTTTCTTTGCTTATTTGAACAATCCTTGAGTTAATAATTTTTGTAAACAATCAGTATATAAACCAAAAATAGTATACCTGATTAAACACAGAGTTCTAATTTTAACTTCGCCTGCATAGTGGCTAGTGTTTTAAAGCAAAGAATTCACATTTCCTGCATTCTGTAGTTAGGCAAAATGACCACAATGTTACAGGAGATAAAGGTTACAAAATAAAACCCTAGAGAGGGTTATCTTATCAGTTTTACAGATGTTGAGTGATGGGATTCATAAGTAGAGAATAGTCTTGTTAAATTGTTACAGAAATTAAAAAGTTGTGAAGATTAACAGTTTAATAAAAAGAGTCTATTATGTTTAAACTGGAAAGAAACTCCAGTAAGATCATTATATCATATGAATGTTAAATATCTCAGAACAGTGATCAGTTGCTTTCTGTGTCAGCTAAAGATAAAAAAAGAAAAATTGGATTTATAAAAAGAATTTCAATCAGAGGTAAGCAAGAACTTGGAGATGAAATATTTTTAACTATTGGCATTGGTTTTTGAGGCTTTAAGCAATTTTTAAATTTTTTAAAATCTGTTTTTAGAAAGTTATTTCACTTGGTTTTTAAAATGCAGCTATGATTTCCCCTTAAAGGATTTGTCTCATCAATCTAGTGATGAGGAAGGTGGTTTAAAAAGAATTGCCTGGCCTCATTTAGCCCTTCTCTTGTATCCGTTCAGACTGTATGTACATGAGGCATTGATTGCACTGGGGCTAGGGGTAACAGTAGAGTGTGTTGGTGGGGGGCCTGCCCTCTGATGAAGGAGCCAGACAACTTGGGAAGCTCCAAATCTGTCGCTGAGATAGTCTCTATTAGCCTTTTTCTGTGTAATTTCTCATCTTGTTTCACAACTGAGAAAGTTGCCTATTTGTCTATAATTTGATTCTTCAGTCCTTGGTCACAGGCTATCTTGAGAGGGAGAATATATATGGTTTTTCCTTACAGAATGTTTTTTCCTGGAACATTTTTCTCTACCATCAGGTCTCTGAAGAGTAGTCAGCCAAATCAAATGACTAGTTATCTCCTGAGCCCCAAGATGGAAGTATAACATATAGTCGTTAATCTGAATTGAGGTTAACCCTAAGTAAGAGGGCTGAACGTCACGATTTTTGCATGTGACAGTAGGGAAGTGTTCTCATGGACCAGTGTAGCACCAGCCGCCAGGTATTGAGTCCGCATTTGAAGTAAAGGGGGAGAGGTGGGGGTGTGGCACTTAGAGGTGGCCTTCTTGAGGAGGGTGGGCTTTACATTAGAACTTGGGTTTCAGACATCTGTGGAAGAGAAGAAGGATTCGGGCTCTGTGCGGAGGCATGAATAGGGGCAGAGGTGGTGATTATGTGTTCAGGAACCTTGAAGGAGCCCTTTATTGAAAATGGGCATTCAGATTGGAGAGAAAGACAGAATGGAGAAAGGCTTAGAAGTGTGACCTTCATCCTGTGTGATGGAGACAAGCCTGGGTGTGACTGGGTATGGGAGCAGTGGACCGAGTGTGTGTTAAGGGGCGATGGAGGCCAGCCCCAGTCCACAGAGGCCCTGAGGAGGGAAACAGGGCTGCGGAAGTGGAAAGCGGGGTCTTGAGTCCATAGTTCCGTCGTCAAGGTGGGATATCCAGGAGTAAAGGAGGGAGAGCTGAGAATGACGGGCTTTACTGAGCAGAGATAAGTCAGGTTTACATGGTTAGGATGATGGCATCCTGCTGCATAGCATGTAAGGGACAGAACTCAGCATCAGCTGTGGGAAAGAACAAATTAAAGGCTAGGAGATGCAAACTCCTAAAGGAGATAATGGAGAAAGTGAGTACTAAGGCTGTGGCACCTGCAACATGTTTCTCCTCTCGAAGCTGTAGCGTGAGAGGTTCTGTGAGCTCACCTGTTGAGGGCCTTTTCTCCAGGGCACACAGTAGGAAGGGCATAGACTGCAGTCAGTCACTCTGGATCTGAACCTGGGATACCTGGGACTCTTAGATACAGTTTGGGTGTAAGTACCTGGCTCATTGAAGGCAGTGTCAGTTCCTTAAAGTGAGGTGAGCCTTTGAAGAGCAAGGGAGGAGGAGGAGCCCACAGGCTTGGATGGGAAGGGTCAGGCCAGTGGTGCTGCCTGCAAACAAAGGAAGGTGTTGGGTTGTGCCTGAAGGCCCAGCCCTGTGGACAGAGGCCAGGGAATGAGGACCGGTGTTGGTTTGACTTAGTGTCCTTTCAGTAAAACATGAGGTGTATATTGTGATTGCAAGGGAGCAAGATTAAAATTGAGCTAAAACTTCAAGTTAATCTCACCTTGTTCCAGATGTGTTGATGGGAATTTTTATACCTAATATACTGTTCTTTTCAGACAAGAGAGAATAATTAAACAACTTTTGAAACTATGAACTGAAACAGCAGTGAATTTTAGTTAAGTTTTAAAATACCGCATCCCTATTTCTAGATGACTAGTGTTTTTTTTTTTTATCCTGAGCTTAGTAAATTAAAATACCTCTCATTTTCAAAAATAAGCCTGAAACTTAAGATTGTAAGGAGTTGAAAACAGCCCTTCACCCCAAGAGAATATATTGGATGTCTAATTCATAAAATTGAATCTTTTTGTTAGTATTTTGAGGTTGAAATTTTCCGGAGGTCTTCTGAAGAATTATAGTATTCAAAGAAATACCAAAATCTGTATTAGGGTTCTCCAGAGAAACAGAACCAACAGAATGGAGTGTATATATAAAGAGGTTTATCTTAAGGAGCTGACACACATGATTGCAGAGACTGACAAGTCCAAAATCTTCAGGGCTGGCCTGCAGACCGGGACCCAGGGGAGTCACAGTTCATGTCCAAAAGCAGTCTGCTGGCAGAGTTCCCTCCTCTCTTCTTTGTGTCCCTAGACCTTCAGCTGATTGGATGAGCCCCACCCACATATGGAGGGGAACCCCCTCTGCTTAGTCTACTGGTTTAAGTGTTCATCTCATCTAAAAAATTTCCTTCATGGAAACATCTAGGATGTTTGACCCAATATCTAAGCACTGTGTCCTAGCCTCATTGACACATAAAATTAACCATCACAAGTCCATCCACTATGAACTTGGCACCCATACCCATCTTCTTAAAGCATAATTAATCTCCAGATAAAGATGATTAACAAGGTCATAATTCTACCTAACGCTCGGTACAGCTATATTTGGCCTCTTGGTGCGAGTAGCCAACTAATTGGAAAAGACCCTAATGCTGGGAAAGATGGAAGGCAATAGGAGAAGAGGGCGGCAGAGGATGAGATGACTAGATTGCATGAATTGAGCCAACTCTGGGAGACAGTGAAGGGCAGGGAAGTCTGGCAGTCCGTGGGGGTCACAGAGTCAGACATGACTTAGCAACTGAACAACAACAGCCAAAAATTTCCTAATCACTTTCTCAGAAGAAGAAACAAAGCCCACAGGTAGTGTTTGCTCTTCTTGAAGTCCTGTGATTTGAGTGCTGTGATACAGGGACTTCCCTAGTGGTCCAGTGGTCAGGACTCTGTGCTTCCACTGCAGGGGTCGTGCGTTCAGTCCCTGCTCAGGGAACTAAGACCCTGCATGCCATGTGGCACAGCCAACAAGAGGAGTAAATACTGTGATGCAAAGTCAGGGTAACTTATATTCTGTGGTAGGGGATAAGAAAAGAAAGAAAACAGATATTTGCTTATGTACAGATACTCACGCCAGCATGTTCATAATAAAATGAGGAGGAGTACTCATGGTAGTTACAGTTCTGGGGTCTGCAACTGGTCACATGGTCATAGCTCGTCTTTAACTACCTTCTACTCCCTATTCAGTATTGCTTTTACCTCTAGTTAGCACCTCAGCTGGTCCTGGTTCTTTACATGGTCCTGCCTTGGTTGGGTTGCTGCGTTTGTTTTATCCACCATCGCCTCAGGAGTGGTCGCACTGAGGTGCCGTACGTGACCTCCTGTGTCGTGGACATGCTCTCCTTTCCCCTGCTGTGGGGCAGCAGCTTCCCCTCGGCAATCAGGCTCAGTCACCCAGCCAGCACCAGAGCACCCTGCGCCTGTCGGCTCAGAGGCAGGAGCCTGAAGCAGCTGGGCAGCAGCCCCAGTTCAGTGTGAGATCACTGTAATTGAAGTTCATCTTCTAAGAATGCATTTGAGTGGGGGCATGTTTATCCTTAAATGCACATACTGTGCAGTTAATTCACCTGTGGTAAGGTGAAATAGAGCATTAAGCAGAGGTAGCGTGCTGGAGTCATCTCCCTTCCGATCAGAGAGATAAGTGCCCTAATTCAGTATTCCTGAATCTTGAGACAGGTGTGGATTCCTTTTCATGGAATAAAAAAGGAAAATGCTAGCAGAATGTTGTATAAGTGCTAACTTAAAGCATTTTTTTATTAATTTCCTTAGGTACATACAGACATTACACTAGATATGAAACTTTTAAGCTTCCTTTGTTTGAACCTAAACTCATTTACAAATAAAGTACAAGCAAAATCACAAAAACTAAAGTTCCGATAGCCAGTGAATGTGACAGATGGATTTTGCCATAAATAGCTCACTGCGCCACACAGACCGGGGGCTGGTGTTCCCTGGCTCCCCCGAGGCGCTGGTGCACGGGCGTCCCTCCTTGCTGGCTGTTGCTTCTGTGCATGTGGCCGTGGGACCTTTGCCCTGTCCCAGCTCTCTGCCTTCCCTCACTTAGGTGTCACACACACACCTCTGTACTGTTCTTGTTAGCCTGTGACCAAAGTATACACTTACTTGAACATTCTTTGTCATGTGGTTTCATGTTGTTTAAGTCTCACATTGGTAAATGGTTTAGTTTTAATGACATGAAAATGTTCCTCTTATAAATTATCGCTGCAAAGAGAAGTTGTCCTTTTTAATCAGCAAAATCAAAATGAGTACACTGAGAGGTGTGAGACACGTAGGGATGAACAGTGTCGTCTTAGCGCTGGGACATGCCAACCAGGGAACTGTACATGTCCGTGAGCCCGCTAAACTCAGAGCTTCGATGTTACTACAGGAGATGAGAGCACTAAAACTGTATGCCAGTACTTGCTGAAGGCCATCCAGATAAGTCTGAATTTACCTGTGTTTCCTTTTTAAATTGTCAAGTTAAAGTTTCAGTGAAGAACTCACGTATCCCCAGAATCCATGTAAGGTCTCTCCAAGGTCTGAGATCCCAATTTGAGCAACGCTAATACTTTGGGGAAAATGCTAACCCAAAGGCCTGGATGCAAGCTCCTTTGCATGTGTGTAAGAAGAAGCACACTGTTTAGCCTCTGGGCATCAGATTCCAGACTTGCTGGCCTTCTGGGTCTATGATCTTCCTTCCTTGGTCAAAGGCTTCGGCTCCAAGTTTCCAGAATTTTGTGTTGGGCTTATACTTCAATCCAGAGCCTCAGAAAGTAGGGTCCTGGCCAGAAGGGGACTGTGCGCTCCACAGGAGACCATGCTGGTTGTAAAGGCTTCACTTCTTTTTCCTTACAGATTCTGACTCCCAGCACAGCCACGAAGTGATGCCTCTCCTCTACCCTCTCTTTGTCTACCTCCATCTCAACCTGGTCCAGAACAGTCCGAAGAGCACAGTGGAAAGCTTTTACAGCCGCTTCCATGGAATGTTTCTGCAGAACGCCAGCCAGAAGGATGTCATCGAGCAGCTCCAGACCACACAGACCATCCAGGACATCCTGTCTAACTTCCGGCTGCGAGCCTTCCTGGACAACAAGTACGTGGTTCGTCTGCAGGAAGACAGCTACAACTACCTTCTCCGCTACCTCCAGAGTGACAACAACACCGCGCTGTGCAGGGTCCTCGCCTGGCACATCCACCTGGACGTGCAGCCCGCCAAGAGGACGGACTACCAGCTCTACGCCAGCGGGGGCTCTTCCCGCGGCGAGGGCGGTGGCCTGGAGCCCGCCGACGTGCCGGCGCCCATCCTGCAGAATGAGGCCGCGCTGGAGCTCCTGCAGGAGAGCATCAAGCGCGTCAAGGACGGCCCCCCCTCGCTCACCACCATCTGCTTCTACGCCTTCTACAACACAGAGCAGCTGCTGAACACTGCAGAGGTCTCCCCGGACAGCAAGCTGCTCGCGGCAGGCTTCGACAACTCCTGTATAAAACTGTGGAGTCTGCGCTCCAAGAAGTTAAAGTCAGAACCCCATCAAGTAGATGTGTCCCGCATCCACTTGGCTTGTGATATCCTCGAAGAGGAGGTAGGCATATAGGTTTTTCTTCCCTGCACCTGCCTTACTAATATGCTTCGAGTATTCTTACCAAACATGACAGATCTTATAGCAAATGGACTTCATTATATTCCTCATCATATAACTAATGCCAGACTAATGCCTGGTAACCTGTAACCAGTGAATTCCTGCTAATGGCCAACCTTGGCCAAGAGGAAAATGTTCATGTGAGCTGAACATCATTAATGAATGGTCAGTATGTATGTATTACTACCTGAAATGTGGATATCATTGCTGAGCCTAAAGACCTTTAGCTATGTGTGTGAGTGTGCATGTGTGCATATATAAGCAATCAGAAGTAGGATTACTGGGTCAAAAGGTATATTGCCTTTTCCCAAGAGTAAACTAGGATGCTGTTTCTCTTTCCCCTCCCCCCCCCCCCCACCCTGGGTGCCCTTGGCCTTTCACAGCAATGTAGTCCTCTGACTTCACCCAGGGTGTCCTGTTTTCGTCCAGCAGTCAGCATAATGATCTTGTTTGCTTTGATTGGGGGTGGTCATTGAAAAGGGCAGGCCTAATGGCCTGAGTTTCAGGTCACTGAGAAGCACTGGCTCAGAAAAAGAGAGGGCAAAGGGAAATAGACGTGGAACTTCACAGAGTTCACCTTGCCTGAGAGTGGTGCCTCAGAATTTGCAGGGAGAATAGCTTTTTCATATCACCATTGGAATTCAGGTAGCTCAGACTCAACTTACTTTGGATGAAAAATTCTTTGCACTAGGTTGAAAGGTTAAGGGTTTAAAAAAAAAAAGTCACTCAAGTTAATTTCCAGTTCCTGATAAGGATGTCAAGAATATTGGATATACAAAGTCAGCCTTTCTTACCTATTCCTGTTTTCTGAGTCATTTTCCAGTTAGTATGGCCTTTGAGTCTTTGCTTCTTGAAGTTGAAAGAGGAAAATTAGAGGAGTTTGTTACGATGAATAAAGAATCTAAATTCTGATGCATGAACTTTGATTTGTAGAATCTGTATTGCCCTCCAGAATATTTTTCATTGCACACATATTTGAATTATCAAGTTTCTCTTCACTGGGGACAGTTCTAGCTTCTTGGGGGCTCTTCACATTCCGTGAGGGATACTGCCCTCATCTACTCTCAATTTTCTATTTAGAAAAATTATTCCTGCTGACCTTACTAGTTTTAATGATATGATACTGGTTTGGGGATTAGTCTTGGCATTAAAAAATAATATAAAGAAAGATAGCAAAGGTAGAAAGATAGGTGCAAAGATGGAAAGAACATTAGATTAAAATAAAAATTTTTAAGATTCCCCGCTGGCTACCACTGAATTTTATGTGTGAATTTTATCTCATTTTTTAAAAAACCAAGAGCAATAACCAAAACCTTCTGTGTAAGCATAAAATTACCCCCAATTCAACTGGATTTACAGCACTGCCCTCAGCTTCTGCCATTTCCACTGGAAGAGAATATTGATTAGCCTTGGGAATCTGTTTGCTGGCCCAGCGCTGCTGCTCCTGTCACCCCAGTGCCAGCAACCTCCTCCGGGTGGAGACATGCGGAGTGGAAAGCGGGCCTGCCCTCCCACTTTGCGCCATACTAGATGATGGAGAGAGCTTGTCGATTGGCAGCTGCACGTTGTTAATATTTGTGCAGCATGATAAAGCCACAGGTACCAGAAAGGAGGACTTGCCCTTCTCTCCAGTCCGGTGGCTAGGACATCAGCCTCCCTGCAGCCTCCGCCCAGCCACGCCGCTCTGTGTTCAGTTCATTAACGTCTGCTCGTTCTGCCCCAGCCTGGCCATGGCTAGCCAGTAGGAATACAGTGTGAGCCATATGTGTAATTCAAGTTTTTCTGGTCAGCACATTAAAAAGGTAAGAAGTAGTTGATATTAATTTTAATAATGTATTTTCAATTCATTATAGCCAAAATATTATCATTCTGCATGTAAGCAGTATTTTCAAAGTTTTAATGAAATCTGTTACATTCTACCTTTTTGTCCTAAACCTTAGAAACCGTTGTGTATTTACACATATAGCACATGTCCATTTACACTGGCCAGCAGCCACCTTTTCTCTCCTCCATCAGGCTGCTGTCTGCTCACACAGTAGCAGTGTCTCACCTGCTTCCAGGTCTTACCCACTCCCAAGCCCAGCCATATTTAATTTCTTTCAGCTCCATTGGTGGCTGATTGGAGAACAACCCAAGGCTTGTTCAGACCCCAAAGCACGCTGACCGAGGACTGACTGCACTGTAGCTAGGGTGCTGGGGTGCGCTAGTCCAGAAGCAGACTCGGGGGCTCCTTGGTCTAAGGCAGGGTCAGCAGACTGTAGTATTCAAAGAGCCTTTATACTTATTTTTCTTACTCTTTTAAAATTTCTATTTTAAGCATATCTTATAATGTACATAATATAGTTCATTATCATGTGAATGTACTTTACAAATTAAAAATTCCCATTTGGGATGCATCTGGGGTAGAATTTACTGTGGGGGGGGGGTGGTTAGACAGTTGTAGAACGTTTGGGGTGTTGTCCTGTTAGCATGGGAGGGGTCTGTATGGTCAGGCATGGGTGACCCATTGCTTGTTCAGGGTTTCAGCTCAGCTGCACTGAGGCCATTGTGGGGCTGCCTGAGCCACAGAAGAAAATGTGGCCAAACTATTTTAAGCTGTGGTCCTGGCAGGGAGTTGATAGGGCTAGCCTGTAGGACTGTTCTAGTTTCCCTGTTTCTTGGCTTATAGAGTCAGCAGGCACTTTGCACAGGCTCAGGACAGTCGTGGGGCCCCTGAGAAGGTCGCCTGTCTTCCAGCGCGTCCTCCTCTCTCTGCCTCTCTGCACTCGGAGGCGGGACCAATGCCAGGACTTCCTGCTCCAC
Organism: Odocoileus virginianus; assembly: GCF_023699985.2. NCBI lineage: Eukaryota > Metazoa > Chordata > Mammalia > Artiodactyla > Cervidae > Odocoileus > Odocoileus virginianus. The sequence continues at coordinate 1,007,555 of NW_027224331.1, forward strand.
ACGAAGATGTCTTACGCCGCAGAGATAAGCTCTGGTGTAGAGCAGTGCGTTGTTCCTGAAATTTTAAAGTGTTACTGTAACCTCTTTGGAAAGGAAAATTACTAATATTCTTGGTAATACTCAGTAGAACCTTAAGCTCCCAAATGCTTATGTATTTTCAATGTTGATTATCCAGAATAGCCATTTTGAATATCCATGAACATCAATGTTTATTTTCTCTTAACTCTTCTCAAAAATGTATACGTTGGAGGCATTCATTCTATTTTTTAATTTAATAGTTTTCAAATAGAAATTAAAAGGATGGCCTTTTTCTGTACAAAGGCTCACAAAAGTATTTATTTCTCAGCCAGCAAGGCCCATTTGGTTCAAGAAGCTTCATCTTAACTTCTTATTCTTCCAGTGTAAACCTGAAACTCATTTGACTTTATGAATTCCAGGATTGAGATATTTGCAGTTATAAGACAAGAACAAAAGGAAAGTAGATTTGAACCCAGAGAATATGCTTGGACATGTGGCAGGGGGCCTGCCCCCCACCCCTGCCCCTTTTACCAGGAGTTGTCTTTCTTATCCCTACACATAGGGGTTTATTTCCAGGAATCACAAGACTCACTCGACTCTGAGAGGAATTCTGAATCCTTGCCTCCTTTTTTACTTTGGGAAAATATTTGAGCCAATGCAGAAAGTCACGGTTTCAAAACTGTTCTTTCTTTTTGGGTACCAGCCGTTCATGTCTGGTTACAGGGCGTGGGTGTAAGTTACCGATGACTGCACTTGCCTGGCCCACGGTTATTTCTGTGATATGTCCAGGTTTTATTTTTGGCTAAACTCCCACAGCGGTTCTGTATACATCTTGAAGTGAAACCACATCTGCCTCCATCACTGACCCCAGCTGTGGGGTGATTTTTCTCAATGGGCTAGAAACAGGGAGCACTGTGGCCTGCAAAGCAGCCAGGACTGACAGGTGAAGACATGCCCGTAGAATAAAAGAATCCAAGAACATAACATCAAAAATAAATTTTTTCTACTGATGGACTTTTGAATTTTGAAGTCTGTGCTCAGCGTAAGAGTAAGGTCCATGGTCATTACTCTGCAGTAGTAGCCTTGCTAGAGTGTTAGCTACAAGGTGAATTTAAAGAAAGCAAATTTATAAGTTGTAGGAGACTTTTTATTCAGTTACTCAATTACAAGGAGCTCTCCTGGGGTCACCCTGAAGGACAGAGTCAGGTACTGGGTAGATGCTGTTTCCCAAGCAGGTCTCTTTGTTTCTGGACATTTTGTTCTCCGTGGCAGACTGCTAAACTCTTCTCTTGTGTGTCCCCATGACCCCCAGGATGACGAGGATGACAATGCAGGCACGGAGATGAAGGTCCTGCGGGGACACTGCGGGCCAGTGTACAGCACCAGGTTCCTCGCGGACAGCTCGGGGCTGCTCTCCTGCTCCGAAGACATGTCCATCAGGTACTGGGACCTGGGCAGCTTCACCAACACCGTGCGGTACCAGGGCCATGCATACCCCGTATGGGACCTGGACATCAGCCCGCACAGCCTGTACTTCGCCAGCGGGTCCCACGACCGCACGGCCCGGCTGTGGTCATTTGATCGGACGTACCCACTGCGAATCTACGCCGGGCACCTGGCAGACGTGGACTGTGTCAAGTTCCACCCCAATTCAAACTACTTAGCCACGGGCTCGACCGATAAGACGGTGCGGCTGTGGAGCACCCAGCAGGGGAACTCAGTGAGGCTCTTCACGGGCCACCGCGGCCCTGTGCTCTCCCTGGCCTTTTCCCCCAATGGTAAGTACCTGGCATCCGCGGGCGAGGACCAGCGGCTGAAGCTTTGGGACCTGGCGTCCGGGACCCTCTACAAAGAGCTGCGGGGCCACACGGACAACATCACCAGCCTGACCTTCAGCCCGGACAGCAGCCTGATCGCGTCCGCATCCATGGACAACTCTGTGCGCGTCTGGGACATTAGAAGCGCGCACTGCAGCACCCCCGCGGACGGCTCATCCAGCGAGCTCGTGGGCGTCTACACTGGCCAGATGAGCAATGTTCTGAGCGTGCAGTTTATGGCCTGCAACCTCCTGCTGGTGACCGGAATCACACAAGAAAGTCAGGAACATTGATTTGGATCTTTGATATGACAGACTGGGGCATACGAAGGGCTCCAGACGGCAAGTCTTAGGACAGACAGAATCACTGACTGACTGTGAAAGACTCCCCGTGTCCCCCCTTGCCCTTCCGGTGTCCCGAACCCACCACTCTCCACTCAGCCCCCAGGTGTGGAAGCACAGAGCCAGGAAGGGTGGTGACGGGGAGCAAACGTGAGATAGGAATCACGGAGATCCCACTGTGTCCTCGTGTGGCCCCTCCCTATCTCTGGCACCAAGGTGCCCTTGCCTCGCTGAGGCTGCACTTGACCTGAGGATGTTTGCCAGGCACCCTCCCCAGGAGCAGTGCCGCAGGGTCACCGGGTGGAAGGGACTCTCTCCAGGGAGGAATGCGGGGGTGAGAATTAGGCAAGGGGGCAGGGTCATCCTGGCAAATGTTTTTCCTTTTCTGTGATTACAGAGAACCAGGACTGTTTATTATTGTTATTATAATTATTACTGAGAAGAGGAGACCTAGCACTGGCAGAGGGGGCTTCTCTGCTCTCATCTTTCAGGTCTTACTCCTGGCACTGGCTGTGACACTTGGAGTTTTGAGGTTCAGGGAATTGAGAGAACTTGGTCGCGCAGTGTGTTGGGAGAAAGGGAAATCTCCTGAGTGACAGCTGGATCACTCCGGCTGACATGTTTCTGAAAGTGGGTGGGCGGATTTGACTGAGAAAGTCTTGGGCTCTTGCAGCAGTGGTGTGAAAGAAAGATTCTTTTTGTGGCTGCACTTCTATTAACAATTCTCTCCCCCAAAAGGTCGGATTGTGGTAAAGAAATGAAAATGATTAGAAGTGAAAAGTCAAAAGAAAGAATTAAAAAATGTTGAATTTCCAAATGATTCCGAGGTGTGGCTTTTCCAGCATCTTTTCCTCCTGAGATCATCCCTCCCACCTGCTTTGCGATAGCAGTTTATTGAACAGTCTGTGAAACAAATCATAAGTACGAACACATGCATCAAAAACTATGCTCTGAGGATGAAGCGACTTCTAATTTGTGGGAAAAGGATTAAATATTTCTGTTTTCTGAAAAGAGTTATTTTGTATTTTGTTTTCTATTAAAATGTGTTTAGTTTCCAAAAAACAGTGTTGGCATCTCTTTTAAACTGAGGACAGGCGGGTATGTGAGCTGTTTTGGAAGGCACAGCACACCTCTCTTCAGAGTGACAGCTGGTGGTGCAGACTGGACTCCCCAGATGCCCTCTTGTCTCCCCTTGTATTCTGTTCAGCTGGCTTCAAATTGTGTTTCATCTTGCATTCATAGGGATTATTGAAAGCATTTAACACTTTTTTTACACATCCAGACTTGCCAGTTGCTGACCAGAGATGACATATATTTTTCTGTCTATAGTTATTTGGTGACATCCTATTTCAGTTTTCTTTAAAGACCCCATGATAAAATCCCTGAGGGGCATTACAAATGATGTCATTTAATTAACTCAAACCATTTATTGAACCATTTCAGGTAAAGGACTCATTTAAAGATGTAAATGATGTGTGAATTTTTTTAATGTACTTTTAAAACATAATTTTCTGACAAGGACACTAGAATTCTATGCCCAGAAAGTTTTTTTGTTTAACTTGAGCCCAAAATACTAATTAACAGGAAATATTTCTTATTCATAAAAACTCATGTATTTGAGACATTCTAAGAAATCTTTGGCAACTTAGCCAGACAGCATCACCTTCCACATGGTCTACTGGTAAAGCCTGGGATTCAGATGTGTTCTTATCTGTAATAAATGAGCTCTTAGATTGTGTGGTATATTACTAGAAACCATGAATTCCTAAATTGGGCTGAATCATTCTCAGAAGTGAAAATATCACTGATTTTAGGTTTCATGTTTGTCTTTTAATGCAGAATTTCTTTGATTAAACACAAAAGTGCCTTAGTTTGGTCAGCCTTCATACTACAGATCACATACACACTGTGATTTCATTTCAGGCTCTTAATGAGCTGCATCTTTGGCCCTTTTCTTTTCTGGATTAATTTTAATGTGGAGTAATTTAACTTTATAGAATACCCCTCACTACTTTCCCAGAATCTTAGAAACATTGTAAGGGTCTGTGTGTGTCCTTATGTCCACAAGGTGCCTAAGAACATGGTTACACTCAACTCTTCAGCTTCCTTTCTTGTATTGTTTTATCTTCAGAGCAATCCTGTGAGGCAGACAGGACTAGAGATATTACCATTCTGTAGATGAAATATTAAGATACCTGGAAGAACTGTTTTATCTATCTATACCCAACAGGGAGTATTCATGTCTCAGGTGTGTTATAGAGAGGGTCTGTATTCCAAATATTCAAGTTTTAGATAAAGGATATAGCCCTGAAGATAGAAAAACTTAAAAAAAAAAAAAAAAACTCTGAAAAGGAAATATAAATAAATTTAAAAGGCATGTATATAGTGCCTTCTATCTGCCAGAAACTCCAGTTACTTTATGAAAATTAATTTATCTCCATAACATCCCTGTGAATTAAGTGCCATTTTTATCCTCATTTTACAGATGAAGACTCTGAGGCACTGAAGGGTTAAGTCACCTGCCAAGGGTCATCAGTTACAGCTGGTAACTGATGAGGTCAGAATCTGAACTAGGCAGTCGCTCAGGGTCCATGCTTCCTGCAGTTTCCCTTCATCCCAACAGAACCAGGTAAAAGAGTGGCCTGCGGTCTGTAGTAACCGTGCTCCCGGCAACAGAAGATTCATGCTTCTCTTTGCCAGGTCAACAATAAGCAGGATCAAGAACTGGCAGTAAGAAAAAACTCAATATATAGATGAAAGATACCTGAGAATAGTAAGTTATTTTAAAATACAATGATAAATCTCTGCAAAGTGTGTAAGGTGGGGGAAGAAAACAGCTGAAATTTCTTAGGAAATCTCTGTAATTTAGCAATAGACTGGCCAAAAGAGCAAAAACTAGGATAAAGAAAGTAATGAAAGACATAGACACGGAAACAATTTACAGTTATGTTCAAGATCCAGCTTCTAAGGATATCCATGATTCCTAGTTACTCATTTGTTTTATGCCTGTATTTAAAATGTCTTGGTTGTATTTAAAAAAAAAAAAAAAACTGTTGCATATGTAGGCTTCTGATTTTGCTATTGCCCAGATTAGCACTAAGTATATGAATTAAAAGATTAGTCTCTACTTCAACTTGTCTTTCAGTTGTGTGTTTTAGAAAAGTGTTCATTGTATCTATGCCTAACTGACACCAAGACTCCATATTATTGTCACCTGCATAGCAGCCAGATGACTCAAACTGCTTTGTGGGGAACAGAAAATCTTCACTGTGGAGCTTAAAGAATGCAGACATTCCTTGTCAGTTTCACCCACTGAAGGAGACTTTGGATCAGTCAGTTCAGTCGCTCAGTCGTGTTCGACTCTTTGCGACCCCATGAACAGCAGCACGCCAGGCCTCCCTGTCCATCACCAACTCCCGGAGTCCACCCAAACTCATGTCCATTGAGTCGGTGATGCCATCCAACCATCTCATCCTCTGTCATCCCCTTCTTCTCCTGCCCTCAGTCTTTCCCAGCATCAGGGTCTTTTCCAATGAGTCAGCTCTTCGCATCAGGTGGCCAAAGTACTGGAGCTTCAGCTTCAACATCAGTCCTTCCAATGAACACCCAGGACTGATCTCCTTTAGGATGGACTGGTTGGATCTCCTTGCAGTCCAAGGGACTCTCAAGAATCTTCCCCAACACCACAGTTCAAAAGCATCAATTCTTCAGCACTCAGCTTTATAGTCCAACTCTCACATCCATACATGACCACTGGAAAAACCATAGCCTTGACTAGAGGGACCTTTGTTGACAAATTGTCTCTGCCTTTTAATATGCTGTCTAGGTTGTTCATAATTTTTGTTCCGAGGAGTAAGCGTCTTTTAATTTCATGGCTGCAATCACAGTGATTTTGGAGCCCCCCAAAATACAGTCAGCCACTGTTTCCACTGTTTCCCCATCTATTTGCCATGAAGTGATGGGACTGGATGCCATGATTTTAGTTTTCTGAATGTTGAGCTTTAAGCCAACGTTTTCACTCTCCTCTTTCATCAAGAGGCTCTTTAGTTTTCTTCACTTTCTGCCATAAGGGTAGTGTCATCTGCATATCTGAGGTTATTGATATTTCTCCCGGCAATCTTGATTCCAGCTTGTGGTTCTTCCAGCCCAGTGCTTCTCATGATATACTCTGCGTATAAGTTAAATAAGCAGGGTGACAATATACAGCCTTAATGTACTCCTTTTCCTCTGCATATCTGAGGTTATTGATATTTCTCCCGGCAATCTTGATTCCAGCTTGTGCTTCATCCAGCCCAGCGCTTCTCATGATGTACTCTCCATATAAGTTAAATAAGCAGGGTGACAATACACAGCCTTGACATACTCCTTTTCCTATTTGGAACCAGTTTGTTGTTCCATGTCCAGTTCTAACTGTTGCTTCCTAACCTGCATACAGGTTTCTCAAGAGGCAGGTCAGGTGGTCTGGTATTCCCATCTCTTTAAGAATTTTCCACAGTTTGTTGTGATTCACACAGTCAAAGGCTTTTGCGTTGTCAATAAAGCAGAAATAGATGTTTTTCTGGAACCCTCTTGCTTTTTCAATAAGTTGGATACTCGCCTTTGAGTGACTGAAATTCAAAAAAAGTTACATTAATGTGTCTGTTATGATCAAATGTTGTGTTAGTGGGTGGAAATAAAACGGATACAGTCCCTGGCTTGAGTTTAGAGAGGGGGGCAGGTATTAATCAAACGATAACCAGGTTACTAGTTGAGAGAGTGGGCTGTGGACTGTTTCAGATTGAAACATAATTTCAGTGTGTGGTGCGTGCTGTACCACACCATGGATGCCATGGAAGAGTAAACCCAGGGATCTGAAGAGTCGTTCAGCTCAGACCTGGAGGGTGGGAAGGAGTCAGCCAGGTGGAGTCCAGGAGGGAACCTGGTACACCAAGGAGTCCAGCAGGGCCGAGGCAGTGTGACGAGCCCACATGTAACTGGCACAGCTTTTCACACCATCAGGAGTTCGGGTTTCATCCCTGGTGTGGTGGGAGCCACTGCTGGATATAGAAGTTTCCCTGTTAATGTCACTGGCAACAGGGGGCATACAGACTTCACGTTCACAACTGGAATTCAATGTCAGGATAACTAGGCATCGTTTACTGAACCCACAGTGCCAGGCAGTGCAAGGCACTGCTGCCAGATGGAAGCCATCTGCCCTACCAAGTGGCCCCTGGGGCAGTGAACTGAGAGTGGCCTCCAATCAGGAACCAGTGAGGACCCAATTCTGCCGACAGCCACATGGGTGAGCTTGGGTGCAGACTCTGCCTGGCCAAGCCTTCAAATATGGCTGCTCCTGGCTGACCCGGAGGCAGAGGCGTTGCATAAGTGTACAGGGTCCCAGCCCATACTGGAGTTGGGCGATTTCTTGTGTAGCAGTAGATAACCAGCCCATCTGCCACACTCCACAGTCCACTCTCTCAACTAGTACAGTACAGATAATGACAGAATTACTGATTTTAAAAACGATCAGTGGCAGGCAGAAGGAACACAGAGCCAGGGGCCCAAGGAAGTTCGCTGCAGTCGTGCAGGGGAGGGAGGTGGGCGGCTGGGCCAGAGTGGCCACAGAAGGCATGGGGAGAAGAGGATAGATGCACTGCGTGCTTCAGAGTGGGCTTTGGCTGGACTCTGTCCTGGACGGGACGGGAGGGAAGAAGAAAGGACACGTGGCTGACCCCTGTGTCACCCACTGGTGAAAATACTAGAGGAAGAAGAGTTTCCAGGAAAAGATAGTTTGCACCTCTTAGGTTTGAGATGCTTATGAGAGAACCAAGTGAAGATGTCAGACTGGCCTTTGGAGAGGGACAGATGACACGCTCAGGAGAGGTCGAGCCTGACAGGCTAGTTCAGAGGTTGTCTTCATTACAGCACTTTCTGCCCCTCGGAACAGAAACAGGACTCCAAGTGGCTTTTAAGGTAAGGGCTCTTATTAGTTTATACAACAAAGTGGAGAGGTCAGCTCTCTCATGGGCTCTCACTGAGGATTCTGCTCTGTCTGTGATTCCACTGCTCTTCCTGGCTGAGAAGCCTGGAGGAGAAAAAGCTTCAAAATCAGAGTGGTCAGCTTACTACCAAGAATTCAAATGAAATAAGGATTCGAGAATATCCATTAGATTTGAGGGGTGGGGGCAGAGCTCTAAAAGTTATGGTTGAATAATGAATTAGAAAGAGCATTTAAAGTGCTCAAAAAGTAAAAGGGTAATAGGAAGCAAATATGAAGACTGTGAAGGTGGCACCAAGAAAACGGAAGGACAGAACTGGACCACAGTGCTGAGACACTGCGAGACACAGGGGAAAAGTTAAAATTAGGCCCCTACCTCACTGCATGTGAAAATCAGTTTGGGGTAAAAAAAACCTAAATGTGAAAGACAGAAATACGAAGCATTTAAAAGAATATCCTCATGGCTTTGAGACAGGAAAGAAGAAAAGGATGGATTAAATTCAGAAACACCCATTCATCAAAAGAACCACAAAAAGAAATCATGGGCAGGGTATGAATGGGAGCAGCTACTTGTAACGTGGGAGGGACAAAGACAAAAAGTCTGCAGCTGTACTTCTCAGTGGAATCAGCTGCGGGGCTGGGAATGTGCTCTGGTTCTGTCCTGTGGAACATTCTGTAGGGCTGGGAATGTTCTGTTCTCTGCTGTCCAGGAAGGTAGCTGGTAGCATATGTCAGCATTTGAAATAGTGATAGTGTAACGGAGGATGTGGGGTTTTTTTAATTTAATGAATTTAACTAACCTCTTGAGACTATCTAACATATTAGTCTGCAGAATTCTAAACTATGATGAAATCGTGTAAACCACTGAGAAAAAAAGCCTACAGTCAATGGCGAAGAAAAGCAAAAGTCTTAAAGAGAGACACTTCAGAAAAGAAACTCAATTGGCCGGTAAACAAATTTAAAATTATTCATCCTTGTATTACTCAGGAAAATGCAACTTAAAATCAGTGAGATTCTATTATAGACACATCAGACTAACAATACCATAACAATACCATCAACAGTGCTAAGTGTTTGTGTTTTCGGACCCTCCTAACACAGGTTGGGAATGGATATTCCTGATGTCTTTCAGACATGGTGTGGAATGACACAGCGAAGCTGGAGAAAGGCAGACTCTGCCATCACCTATCATGCCACCGCTGTCTGGGTGGCAGGCTCACACTGCCCGGGAGTGGACCCTGAAACATCCACACAACAGCGTTCTCCATTCCCAAGAGCTGAAAACAAACCAAGTGCTCCTGAGGAGAAAGGAGACGTGCACTACTAAGTAGTCACGTGGTAATAAACTGCAGCAAGAAAAACCGGCAGAGCCACAGCGATGAAGTGGCTGTCCCTCACAGTGTTGGGTGAAGAGAAAGAAAATTCCACAGAAGATCCATTTACACAGAGTTCAAATCTCACAGAATGAACCATATTATTTTCTAATATGTGTTCAGACAAACTGTAAGGGCTGGAGTCCAGATCCAAAGGGGCCACTAGTGTGCCGGGGTGACTTAGGCAGTGGTGACCCCCTGTGGACACTTGAGAACCGTCCCTTATGTGTTATGTGGTGCAGGTAAGCTTTATTTCCATTATGTTTAAAATATTTCCAAAAGAGTAAAAAGTTGAGCTGAGAGTGGAGGGTGGAGCTAGTGCAGGAGATGTCTTAAAAGGGGCAGAAACAAGACATGTGGAAGCAGACAGAATTCGTTTGCCTTTTTTGTTTTTGTTGATGTTAAAGTTCCCAAAGCAAGGCTTTTAAACTTTTAGAGTTCAACCTACAGGAAAAAAATATATTTTATACTGTGACAGAGAACACATAGATACAGGGTTTCATTGAAACTAAGACTCCATTGATTATAAGAGGCATTTTTAAATTCTCATCAAATGAACAATGGTTTGTTATTGTTTGTAAGTTTTATTTTATGTTTATTTGATGCTTTTGAACTGTGGTGTAGGAGAAGACTCTTGAGAGTCCCTTGGACTGCAAGGAGATCCAACCAGTCCATCCTAAAGGAGATCAGTCCTGGATGTTCATTGGAAGGACTGATGCTGAAGCTGAAACTCCAATACTCTGGCCACCTGATAGTGAAGAACTGACTCATTGGAAAAGACCCTGATGCTGGGAAAGATTGAGGGCAGGAGGAGAAGGGGACAACAGAGGATGAGATGGTTGGATAATATCACTGACTCGAATGGACATGAGTTTGAGCAGGCTCTGGGAGTTGGCAATGGGACAGGGAGGCCTGGCATGCTGCAGCTCATGGAGCCGCAAAGAGTCAGACATGACTGAGCAACTGAACTGAATTGAACTGATGTTTATTTGAAGCACTTTCCGAATTACACAGTCTTATAAATGAAATACATTGGTATGGGTTTTCCTAAAGCTTCCTCACCCTGAGTCCAACTTCCTGAGTCAATCATCAGTGTCTAAGTTTGCCCCTCTTTGACCCCAAATACACCTTGGACGGAACAGATAGCTTAGAAGAGGGCAGGCTCTTGTCCCCAGGATTTTATTCCAGGTCATCAATACCCATTTGGCAAGGCTTGATGTTGGCACCTTCTTTATCTTGGTGTCAATAGAAGCTTTCTGAAAGCAAACAGGCTTCTTATTCCTTCCTAAATCATCCTTAAATATTTTGCTGACAGAACTAACGAGTGACTGCAGCGTTGAGGGCCTGGCACCTGGACTGACAAACGACTTCACATGTCACAGCTGCCACCTGGCCAAGGTGGCATCCAGTTGTGAGGCCCATCCTCTCCCGATTCCAGAAATGTTCAAAAGTGTGTTTCATAAATTCCATTGTAGCCTCAAAAGAGTACAGCACATAGAAAACCATTTCCACGTATGATGTGCTGTGAGATACTACCTTTAATACTGGTCACAACACATCCATTAAGTTCATGGCCCACAAGGGACTTCCCTGGTGGTCCGCTGGTTGCGAGTTCAATCCCTAGCTGGGAAACTAAGATCTCACAAGCCGTGCAGCCACCCCACCAAAGAAGTTCACAACCCGTGAGTGAGGCCATCACAGGCAGATGGGTCAGTGCTGTCTAGGCCTCCTGAATGCTGGCAAGAGAAGCCCAGAGTGGAGAGAGGTGAGCAAGAGGCATGTTGCTGGCAGAGAGAAGCTTGGTGGCAGGAGTCAAGGAAAAGCAAGGGCAAGGGAGGCAGGTTGTAGGTTAAAGAATGAACTTCAGGACCCACGTATGTTTGCTTACTGGGATTATCTCTGTATTAGGTTTTGTTCACATCATTCAGCTTTGATGACCGATATGCTTCCTGAAGCAAGTGACTTTTAGCCTCTCTGAACTTGAGACTATTTTTTCAAAATATGAAGGAAAAAACCAGAGAACTAGAGAGTTGCCCTGATGCTGGCATCTTATCTGGGACAGCCCCAGTGACCCTGCTGCCTTCAGCCTGGACTTGAGCCCTGTAACCCCTCCACGCTGCTTCCCTCTGGCTTCCATGAGAAGCAGTGCCCTTCTGAGACCCCTCGGGTGCCTTGGCAGCCACAGCACACCCATGCCTGGCCCCACCCCACTCTGCTCTGCTCTGAGCTATACTGGGATGACCGGGTGGCAAGCCAGGCACGACCTGCCTCTCCTCTCCCCTGTTTCTGGACTTATTCTCACAGCGTCTTATGCTCTGATGACACAGTTCTTAGAGTCAATGGTTGTAGGCGTGCTCAGCCATGTCCAATTCTTTGCAACCCCACAGACTGTGGCCCACCAGGCTCCTCTGCCCATGGGATTCTCCAGGCAAGAACACTGGAGTGGGTTGCTGTGCCCTCCTCCAGGGGATCTTCTCAACCCAGGGATTGAACCTGAGTCTCCTGTGTCTCCTGCATTGGCAGGTGAATTCTTTACCACTGTGCAATTAGCTCGCTCCTTTTTGAAAGTCCTGGAGAGCTTCCCTCACTCCCCCCATCCTCTCATCTTCTTGGTGAAATGCAAAGAGTGAACCGTTTGAGGAGATGAAAAGTGGTTCTTCTCTGTGGAGCCCCACAGTGAAGCAGCAGGACTGGGCCTTAGGTTGTAATCAGTGTTAAGCCAAAGCAAAGCTATGGTAAATAACAAGAGACTCTTTGGGGGCAATGTTCTGGTAACTGAGACATTTGGAGGTAGGAGGGGAGAGGGGAGTAGATAAAAAAGAAGGGAGCAGAGTCATAATAAAAGGTACCACCTATAGACTCTACTGTGTGTGCCAAGCATCAGGCTGGACACCAGAGACTCTGTGATAAATCAGATGAGCTGGCACAGGGCTGGCACCTCCGTCTTCTAGTCACCAGAGAGGCCATGGTCTCAGCAGCCACTCAAACATCACTGAACTTAAATGTTTGCTTACGGGTGGAATGTCAGCAGCGTAATAATCTACCTGCTTCTTAGAAGTGTGCACAACAGCCCACAAAATTCCTGTGAGCTGTGATACTGCAGATCTGACCTCTTATCAAAAACAAATACCTAAAATACTCCCAGCAGGTCAGCGGGGGTGAGGCAGCACAGGGCACTGTCTACTGATGTGGTATCCTGCAAGTTCAAAGAGAAGAATGTTAAGTGTGTCCAGGAATTTTAAGATAATGTAAGAAAAAATGTATTACACTTAGAACTACATCAACTAAGCCCTTTCAATATTTGTGGGTGGTGCCCACTTCTAGAAGAGGTTATCAAGACTGTGTCATGTAGGGTAACTATTTCATGCTTCTAGATTTGTTTAACTGGTACCTCCATCTTTCAGTTAACAGAGAGGTCAGATATGTGACTAGGTACTCAGATACCTGAAATGTCGGCATGTAGATCGAACACTAACAACATTTGCTAAGCCTTCCCAGTAACTTGTTTTGTGGGGTTTTTTTTTTTTGTACCCAGTCATTTAAGCAGTTCCAAAGAAATTGAATGTGCTAGATCTAGCCTATTAAGTAAAAACAAATTTCTTCTTAAGGTTAGTTGATTTAAAACAATGCTCAAAATTGAGTTTGATGACAAATTTCAACACTTTATCTAAAACTTAACTCATTTTTTTCCTCATGTTATACGTTCTCTGACCTAATGATGTGGTCCCATACAAAAGCGGAAAATTGGCAAACTATTTTTCTTAATCATTGATTTACTGCTTTAAGACCACAGAGATGCAGGTCTTGTGTTTCTACCATTTTATGTGCCTTACCCAACCTGTGAGAAGGCAGCCAACCCTTCTAGGCATATACAACATGCAGTGCTGGTGTCAAGCTGGTCCAGCTGGACAAGCAAGCAGTGGCCAGCATGCTGGAGCTGTGATAAGACGCAAAGATAATCCCCACAAAGATGCAGGAGCTCGCCCATCAGGTCAGGGGCCTGCTGGGACACACGTGCTAAGTAAAAGACCAATTGCAGCCTCTCTGAATTCTGGTGAGACATTCCACCCTCAGGGCAACCCCTCTAGCCCATACACCCCATGACACAAAGGTGCCCCTGTGCATGGGGCATGGAACAGGGAGAAACTCTTCACCAGGCCCAGGCTGCAGGCAAAACAGTTCTGCTTGGGCCACACGATCCAACAGTCCTGAAGCTACTGGGGATGAGGCTGTGAGGGGCTGATGGCCAGCTCAAGGGAGAGGCATGATGCAAGCCCAGCTCGGGAACAGGGTTGTTCTATATGCTACTTGAAAAATAGCTCCTGATTACATGACTCGGATGGTAAAGAATCTACCTGCAATGCAGGAAACTTGGGTTTAAACCCTGGGTCAGGAAGATCCCCTGGAGAAGAGAATGGCTACCTGCTCCAGTATTCTTGCCTGGAGAATTCCATGGACAGAGAAGTCTGGTGGGCTACAGTCCATGGGGTCACAAAGGATGGGACAGGACTTGAGTGCCTAACATGTTCCACTTTTCATGCTACAGGCTCTGGGAGGGCTCAAGGGCCCTGCATCAGCACTGCCCAACATGTGCTAGGTTGTATCAGACGCTTCAGTTCACAGGATCGGGGGAACCCAGAGACAGCCCATCACAAGATGTTGCATCCAGTTTGAGCCCAGGCAAGACAAGAGGGCACATGTGAGCCATGTGAGCAGTAGCCAAACCCCCGCCCACCACGGCTGCAGCGGCACCCCTCCCTCAGCCGACATGGACAGCCACCTGAGGGGCTCCCCTACAAACAGTTGAAGCAGGAAGAAAGTGCCCTGATTCGATTTATGAGGCAGGGGTGCAATGAGAAAATTCAAGTCAGAAAATGGATTGCAGCTTCGTTGTAGCCACACTTGGGAGTGACCCTGAAAGACAGCAGAAAGGGGAAATCTCCTAAAGCGCAGTGTACCTGGTTATGTGTGCTGAGCAAAAGAAAGGCAGCCCAGAATGAGAATATATACAGGCTCACGGGCAGTGGTGAATGACCTGGCTGGCTATTTCAGAGCCATGGAAGACCAAAGACAAGGAGGTTGGAGATGGAGGACCTCTACGTGGATGGCCATCAGGGCCTGGGCTCAGGGTGGGAAGAACTGGGAAGAGCATTCTATGCTCAGCAGAAAGCATCCACTGCAGAAGAGGCAACAATCAGCTACATCGATGACCAGCTCAGCCTGTGGATGTCAGCCGATCTTCGTCATCAGTCACCCCAGCGCTGGAAAGATGGACACAAATGTGGAATGACCATAGTGCCAGAGATGGACGGCTGACATGCATCCCGTCATGTGGACTTGTACTGGCCAAGCCTGACCCAGCTACCACTGTCTGTGAATGTCCAGCCTGCCGCCTCCCTGAGCCCCCACGGTGGCACTATATTCTGATAGATCGAACCACCTACTTAGTGGCAAGTTTACATCACCCTGGAAAGGTTCACAGTTTGTTCCTACAGGAATAAACCCCATTCCAAGCAGGATTGCCCTTCCTTCCCAGAGAACTACAGCCAGCCCCAAACTTGGGGGCTGTGAAGAGCCTGGCCCACCTGGCACTTGCCCTAGAGACCCACTTCAGCGTCCCACGTGTCCCAGCACAGGCAGGACCCAGGCACCGAGGGGAGGCCCTGCCCCAGCGCAGCGGAGGAGCCCAGCTGGAAACAACTCTCTGCCAGAATGAGACACCCTCTTCCAGGTCTCATGTTCTGGGTCTGAGACTTCTGTGCAGCTGTGTCTCCAATAGACAGGATCCAAGGATGCAAGAACCAAGGGGCTGACGTGGGAGTGGCCTGCTCACCATCCTTCTCCAGAGCCCACTGCCATCCCTACGCTTCTGTACTCTGGAGAGTCAGGGGTGCCAAAGGGAGCCCACCCTTGCCACAAAACGGTGTACAGAATGAAGTGGATACGGCTGCTATCTGGGAGCTTGTTACCCGTGGGTCCAGGGACCCAGACGTAAGAGGACAAGCCCCCATCGTGGCAGGAGTACCTGGCTGTGGGCGTCAGGAAGAAGCAGAGCCGCTGCCTGACCACAGGGGCAGTGGTCACTCAGGTGGTCAGCCTGTGTTGACCTGCGGACTCTCCCTTCCCCATCGTGCCCACAAATGCTCGAGCGAAACAACCCCAAGCTGGGAAGAAGATTGTATCCTCAGAAATGAGGGCTGGGGTCACACCAGCCAGCCAGCCACCAGGACTAGCAGAAATGACAGGTGAGGCAGGGGGAATTAGAACAGCCAGTGGGGGAGGAGCCAGTGCATGCTGGTTGTGGCCCCAAATCCACGAGCAGTGACGTGCTACCATCCCTGGGTCAGGAGCCCCTTGGGGATGAACACACCCGAGTGCCCTGGAGCAGCTGCTCCCCAAACCACAGGTAGTGTGAAGCCCTGTGGCATGGGAGGCAGCCAGGGCTGCCAGGAGCTGTGTTCCTGAGCCCCTGTCCAAGCCAGAGCTCACCGGCAGTGATGCCGTGGCCACAGTGTCTGGGGGCTCCGACCAGCCTTCAATCTGCCGCCATGCTCTTCCAGGACCTCCCAGTCAAGGGCTGGGCATGACCTTGTTTGCCCACAGCTGGACTCCTTGCAGGGACAGCATCGACCCCAGCGTTCCCACTGAGCTGAGCAAGGCTTCGTCAGATGGCCGTCCCCTGTGAGGCCCGCCCCACCTGTTCTGCCTCCTTCCTCCGCTCCTTCCCCGTGGGTCAGGCCCCCGCTGTGACCTGAGAGGTTTCCTGCTCAGCTTTGCTTCTGCTCCTGCTCCTCTGTCTTTCCTAAGCTCCGCCTCACTCCCTGCCCTCCATGAACATATGGCCATAAATTGGGTGGCAGCCCGCAACAGCAGTCTGGAGTGCCTGAGTTCTGGAGCCGGAAGTCCAAAGTCGAGGTGTCGGTAGGCTGACGGAGGGATGGGCCCACGCCTCTCTCCTGTCTTGCGGGGCTCGGGCTCCAGCAACCCTTGGTGTTCCTAGCTTGGGTCAGCCTGATCTCTGCCCCAGCCTGAACATAGTGCTCTGTCCTGTGTGGTGGCTTCTTTTCTCTTGAGGGCACCAGTCATATCGGACTAAAGGCCACCATCCCCGAGTGACCACCTCCCAATTTACATCTTAATTATATCCACAAATATCCTCTTTCAAAATAGTCACGTTCACAGGTGCTGGCGGTTAGGGTTTCAACATATCTTTTTTCTTGGCAGTCGGAACTTGATTCAACTTAGACACCGCTAATAACTCACTTGCGTTCAGTGTCTGCTTCCAGAGGCCCCAACTGACACAAAAGGTAAAAAGGTGGGTGACATGTCAATTCAGTTTACGCAAAGAATTACTCAGCCGTCTAGCAGGATGTACCATGTTTGACTTCGCTATTTATCATTTCATTGAAACCCCGATACTGTGAAGCAGCAATGCAGATTTCTATCAGTTGAAAAGGTTGGCCCAGAGGTCATTGTCCTGTAGGACATTAAGCCATTAGCCAGTTCAATAGTCCCTGAACTGACTATGCAAATCTCTACTTCTCAAATTCCCTTCTGAACCAAGCTTGTCATCTTACTGGTTCCCCACTAGTCTCAAGTTGAATACAATCTCTGACAGCTGTTCCTTTTGTATTTGAGAGTCACATTGTAAACCTGTTAACATTGTACTTTACCTTGGACCTCCCTGTGACTATGAATTCACCTCCTGGCACCTGCATCCCTCCTCCCAGGAGCCCTGGGCATGCCACACACATTTTGTTTCTTTCAAGAACAAATTTTTGTGGGTCAGCCTTGCAGAAAAACCACGAGCCCATGAAATTGACACTAGAAATGCTTAAAGGTCAAAGGTGATAAATTTCCATTGTGTTTTCTCAACTGATATATCTGATTAATCTAGGAAGTTGATGAATAATAGGAAATTGAAGAAGGCCACTAACAGAGTTGTTCAAAGTCAGATTCTGCATGCTAGAATAATGCATTGTCTACAGTTTGAAAGGGCTCTGGGACCTAATTCAAACCTCACTATGAGTGATATTACACACACTTTTATGGATGAGAAAACTGAGTCTCAAAGGAATGTAAACAATCTCAAGCTATCACCTGGCATGGCTGGGAGTCAAGTCTACATTTTCAGTCTACACCAGCCTTATTCACACCTCAACTGCTGGAGAGGTTACTCTTCCTAAAAGTTACATCACGTGTGTTTTACCCATGTTGCCAATACATGTGAATCTAATAATTATGCATACAAAAAAAGTAATAGGACATCTACCAGGAAATTTCTAAAGTAAATATCACCATTATTTCTCTATATCTTAGCATAATATAAATTATTGAAAGTGAAAGTGAAAGAAAGTGAAAGTCGCTCAGTTGTGTCTGACTCTTTCTGACCCCATGGAATTCTCCAGGCTAGAATACTGGAGTGGGTAGCCTTTCCCTTCTCCAGGGGATCTTCCCAACCCAGGGAATCTAAAGTGAACCCAACTCTAAAGAAAATCATATTTCTTCTTCTTTTTTTATTGAAATATATTTGATTTACAATGTCTTCTTAGTGTCAGGATACAGCACAGTGACTCAGTAATACATATGTGTGTGTGTGTATATATATATTTTTTGAGATTCTTTTCCCTTATATTAATAGGCCATTATAAAATATTGAGTATAATTCCTTGTGCTATACAGTAGGGTCTTGTTGATTACTTTATATATATATATATATATATATATAAATGTGTATGTTAATCCCAGCCTTCTAATTTATCCCTTTCCTCACCTCTTTCCCCACTTTGTTAACCATAAATTGGTTTTATATGTCTGTGAGTCTGTTTTGAAAATCATTTTTCTGGATTCCACATATAAGTGATATGATATTTGTCTTTCTCTAACTTACTTCATTGAATATGATAACCTCTAGGTCTATTCATGTTGCTGCAAATGGTATTATTTCATTCTCTTTTATGGCTGAGTAATATTCAACTGTATATTTATACCATATCTTTTTGTCTATTTATCTGTCAGTGGACTTTTAGTTTATTTCCATGTCTTGACTATTGTAAATAGTGCAGCTCTTTGTGTTTCCTTTTGAATTATAGTTTTCTCTAGATATATGCCCAGGAGTGGGGTTGCAGGATCATATAGTAACTCTAGTTTTGGTTTTTTTAAGGAACATCTGTACTATTCTCTATAGTGGCTGCAATTTACATTCCCACCAACAGTGTAGGAGGGTTCCTTTTTCTTCACACCCTCTCCAGCATTTATTATTTTTAGACTTTTTGATTATAGCCATTCTGAAGGGAGTGAAGTGATACCTCATTATAGCTTTGATCTGCATTTCTCTAATAATTAGCAATGTTAAACATTTTTTCATATGCCTGTTGATCATCGACATGTCTTCTTTGGAGTTAATGCCTATTTATCTCTCTCCACTTTTTGATTGGATTGGGTTTTTTTTTTAATATAAAAAAGTTGCATGAGTCTGTTGGTATATTTTAGAAACTAATCCCTTGTCAGTTGCATCATTTTCTCCCATTTTTGTTTTTATTTTCATTACTCTAGGAGATGAATCAGAAAAGATACCATTGCAATTTATGTGGACAAATATTCTGCCTATGTTTTTCTCTAGGAGTTTCATAGTATACAGTCTTACATTTGACTCAAGTTTCTTTAATACAAGGGTAACATCTTCCCCTACCACCTTTCATTCTGTGAGTGTGTGGTTATGCCAGTTATTGATCCTGGAAAGCAGACCCTGAATTTGGAGATGTGGGAGACCAGTGCTTGATTCTATCTAAATGCTCAAATGGGGTGCGTGCACAAGATGAGCAAAACTGTGCTGGGATTAGCCTCCACTCCCAGCATCTGTCAGGATGTGGACCAGACGGGGGTCATGCCAGAGTGCCCTCATGTGATCATCGTGTGCCCTACAGAGCCTCTGCGAGGCCAGAGGGACCCAAGGCTCAACTCCTAAGGGCTGAGGAAGGAGGACCAAGTGAGTACTTCCAGTAGTGATGCATCAGCCTGGATCACGGGAACGAGGATCCCTGATAGACTCTCCTGGGATCCCGTGGTACCACCTGTAAGAGGAAACTGACTCATTAGTCACTGAAACGCCTACCTGCCCAGAGAACAGAAGGCAGCCTGAAGACTGTGCCAGTTCAAAGAGGGGCTTTCCTACCCCATCTGCCTCTCTACATGCCTCTCCACCCCCCACATCCTTTTCCAACACTGGAGGGGGGGACCAAGAAACTGGATAGGATGCGGGTGCAGGAAGACTGGGAGAGAAGAGGCTGACTGCAAGACAGGGAAAAAGGGACAAAGCCTTGTCCCGTTCCACAGGGACCTGCCCTGATCCACAGTGGGGAAAGCAAGGAGATTCGGTGCTTAGTTAGAACTTACTGTTACCTCTGAACAGCAGGAAATCCTTGTGTCTGCCTGCCTTTTCTTCTAAGAACAAGGGAAGGTTACCTCTGTTCAATAAACTTCATAAGGGCTGTGGGAGATGAAAATTAAAATTGAATTTCAAGTAGTTATAAACACTGCTTGTTTCACATACCAGTTGTATGCGTATCAACACCCAGTAGGAAGGAAACCTGTTTAGTTTTGGCTTAAGGTGCTTACTAAGAAAAGTAATCCAAAATTTGGAAAGAGGCAAAGGGGATTACTAGGTGCTATTTCTTTGTTCAGCTCAAAGTTTCTAACAAGCTTGCTAGAAAAATCTTCTTAGTATTGATCAGGCTGTTTTACAATTCTAAAGAAGACTAATGTGAAGAACAGCAAATGATATTTGTCTTAAGAGTAGAGACAACATCCAAAACCATCATTTATTGCTCTGTGGGAAATTAGCCATGCTTATAGTAATGGAGCAATCTCATTCTACATTTAAAAAAAGTCTTTCCTGATTAACATATGGACTCTTGTTCCTCAAATGCTCCTTGAAGTTTTATCACCCTGCTGGTCCCCTCATTAATGACTTAATCAACCCCTGACACATTGTGATTTTATATATGGATGAAATAGTCATGCTTTGAGACTTTTTGAAAATTAAACTTCACAACTGTTTCCAAAACTTACTTAGCTGTCAAAACCCTATAAGCTTTTTTCCTAATCTCATTAAGCCCACTGACATCCCTGGGAACCATATTTCAAGGAATTTACTTTGGAAATAGCTGCCAAGGCAGTGTATTAGGAGAAAAAAGGAAGTGCATGGCTTGTAAATAGGCATGATAATCCTTGAGAGTCCCTTGGACAGCAAGGAGATTCAAACCAGTCAATCCTAAAGGAAATCAGTCCTGAATATTCATTGGAAGGACTGATGCTGAAGCTGAAGCTCCAGTACTTTGGCCACCTGATGCAAAGAGCTGACTCACTGGAAAAGACCCTGATGCTGGGAAAGATGAAGGGCAGGAGGAGAAAGAGGTGGCAGAGGATGAGATGGTTAGATGGCATCACTGATAATGTACATGAATTTGAGCAAACTCTGGGAGACTTTGGAGGACAGTGGAGCCATGGGGCCACAAAGAGTCAGACACGACTTAGCAACTCAACAACAATGAACAATGATGATCCTTACTGATTAAGCAAAAGGAAGATTTCAGGCAGTCCAAAAAGACTAAAAATCGAGACAGTACCCCAATTCAAACACTCCTTTCATCCCCCAATCAACCCTGAGAGTAAGGTGAGATACTACTGTTTGGGAAGATGGAACTAAAACATCCTCATGCCAAACATTTTGTTAGGTATTTGAATTTTGGCATAGATACATAGATACATGTAGGAACATATGAGATTGCTTGTAATTAAAAGAAGGTTCTTATGTTATTGATGCCTACTTGGAGAAGACCAATAATGATAAAACTATATATTGGAATTACAGGTAACTGCACCACTCAGAGAGAACTGAGCAATGTTCACCTGTTTAACTGACTGATTCCACTTGCAGAATCAGGATCAAACCTAAGATGCTATTAATGTCATCTCCTTACTTCATTTAACAATTTGTCATAAATATTTTCCCTTGTCATCAAATATTGTTCTGCATGATTTTTAATGGCCTCAAAGTTGTCCATTCTAGGGAGGTACCAAAATTTATTTGACGAACTATGGACCATTGAATTATGGACTATTCAGGTTGCTGCAAAGTCCTAACAATTTCTTTAGGCTGCATTCCTAGAAGTGGAATGTTAAAATGAAGTGTGTTTGTCAAAAAATTTTTAACATGTTGCCAAATAGTCTTCCAAAAAGATTGTACAATTAAGAATTCCACCAATAGATTTATGAATGTGCTGGGTTTTTTTTATTCTCCACAAAATGGGGTATTGTACTTTTTTTGGGGGGGGGTACTGTACTTTTAAATATTTTGGTTTATTATAGTGGTTAATATAACTGGTTATTTAACAGACTGATATTTCATGACTTTAATTAGCATTTGATTATTAGTAAGGTCAATACTTTTCCAAATAGTTTGGCCATGTTTTCCTACTTGTGTGTTTATTTTTCCACATGAACTTTAGATTAGATCCCAGAAAGACTACTGGAATTTTTTTTTTTTCTTTTTTTTTTTTTTTGTTTAGCCTCCATATGTTTGAATTTTTAATAATTTTTTTCCTGTAATTGAGATCCAGTCTTACTGCACTGTGGTCAGAAAAGATGACTGGAATGGTTTCAATTTTTTTGAATTTACCAAGACTAGATTTATGGCCTATGATGTGATCTATTCTGGAGAAGGTTCCGTGTGCACTTGAGAAAAAGGTGAAGTTGATTGTTTTGGGGTGAAACGTCCTATAGATGTCAATAAGGTCTAGCTGGTCCATTGTGTCCTTTAAAGTTTGTGTTTCCTTGTTTATTTTCTGTTTAGTTGATCTATCCATAGTTGTGAGTGGGGTATTAAAGTCTCCTACTATTAATGTGTTACTATTAATTTCCTCTTTCATACTCGTTAGTGTTTGCCTTACATATTGCGGTGCTCCTATGCTGGGTGCATATATATTTATAATTGTTATATCTTCTTCTTGGATTGATCCTTTGATCATTATGTAGTGTCCATCTTTGTCTCTTTTCACAGACTTAATTTGAAAGTCTATTTTATCTGATATGAGTATTGCGACTCCTGCTTTCTTTTGGTCTCCGTTGCGTGGAATATTTTTTTCCAGCCCTTCACTTTTAATCTGTATGTGTCCCTTTCTTTGAGGTGGGTCTCTTGTAGACAGCATATATAGGGGTCTTGCTTTTGTATCCATTCAGCCAGCCTTTGTCTTTTGGTTGGGGGCATTCAACCCATTTACATTTAAGGTAATTATTGATAGGTATGGTCCCGTTGCCATTTATTTTGTTGTTTGGGGTTCACGTTTACACCACCTTTCTGTGTTTCCTGTCTAGAGAAGATCCTTTAGTATTTGTTGAAGAGCTGGTTTGGTGGTGCTGAATTCTCTCAGCTTTTGCTTGTCTGTAAAGCTTTTGAGTTCTCCTTCATATCTGAATGAGATCCTTGCTGGGTAGAGTAATCTAGGTTGTAGGTTATTCTCTTTCATTATTCTAAGTATGTCCTGCCATTCCCTTCTGGCCTGAAGGGTTTCTATTGATAGATCAGCTGTTATCCTTATGGGAATCCCTTTGTGTGTTATTTGTTGTTTCTCCCTTGCTGCTTTTAATATTTGTTCTTTGTGTTTGATCTTTGTTAATTTGATTAATATGTGTCTTGGGGTGTTTCGCCTTGGGTTTATCCTGTTTGGGACTCTCTGGGTTTCTTGGACTTGGTTGGCTATTTCCTTCCCCATTTTAGGGAAGTTTTCAGCTATTATCTCCTCGAGTATCTTCTCATGGCCTTTCTTTTTGTCTTCTTCTTCTGGGACTCCTATGATTCGAATGTTGGGGCGTTTCACATTGTCCCAGAGGTCCCTGAGGTTGTCCTCATTTCTTTTGATTCTTTTTTCTTTTTTCCTCTCTGCTTCACTTATTTCCACCATTTTATCTTCTAACTCACTTATCCTATCTTCTGTCTCTGTTATTCTACTCATGGTTCCCTCCAGAGTGTTTTTGATCTCATTTATTTCATTGTTAATTTTTAATTGACTTTTTTTTATTTCTTCTAGGTCCTTGTTAAACCTTTCTTGCATCTTCTCAATCTTTGTCTCCAGGCTATTTATTTGTAACTCCATTTTGTTTTCAAGATTTTGGATCATTTTTATTATCATTATTCTAAATTCTTTTTCAGTTAGATTCCCTATTTCTTCCTCTTTTGTTTGACTTGGTGGGCTTTTTCCATGTTCCTTTACCTGTTGGGTATTTCTCTGCCTTTTCATCTTGTTTAGATTGCTGTGTCTGGAGTGGGCTTTCTATCGACTACTGGAATTTTTATTGAGGTTGTGTTAAATGGATAAGTTAACTTACAAAGAACTCATGTGTTTCTGATACTGGGACGTTCTATCCAGGAACACTGGATGTATTTCCATTTGCTTAAAATTCATTTTTGTATCTTTTAGAAGTGTTTCAAAGTGTCCTCAAATTCATATTCATTTTTAGTCTCCATCCTTAAATACATTTGCTATATTAAGCTGTCTAGCTGTATGTCTGAAGGCCCTTTTTTGTATGCTGTTACTGTATTTTGTTACCTTAACGGAACCTTCTGTGGACTCAGTTTTACCATTTATTCTGAGGTTTTTTGGGACACTATTGTATTATCTGCAACAGAGATAGTTTTACTTCTGCTTTTTTACACCAATCCTCCTGCCTCTAGTTGATGTCCTTTTCTAATTAGCATTGGCTAATACCTCTAGTACAATGTTAGTCATGTAGATAATGGACATCCTTTCCTTTACTTGACCTAATAGAAATGCCTCTAGTATTTTCCCTTTAAGTGAGATGGCAGTTTAGAGCAAAGATATATGATATTACATATAAATATATATATGGAAAGTGTCCATCAATTTCTATTTTTAGGATTTTTTTAAAAATCAGGAGTAAGAGTTGAACTTTGTCAATGATTTTTCATAGTCTAGGGATATAATATTATTTTTCTCCTTAAATCTGTTAATATGATAAACAGCTGACCCTTTAACAACATGGTTTGAACTCCAGGAGTCCACTTACACTCAAATTTTTTTCAGTAGTAAATATTATGAAAGTGAAAGTGCTAGTCATTCAGTAGTGTCCAACTCTTTGTAACCTATGCACTATAGCCCTCCAGTCTCCTCTGTCCATGGAATTCTACAGGCAAGAATACTGGAATGGGTAGCCATTCCCTTCTCCAGGGAATCTTCCCGACCCAGGGGATCGAACCCAGGTCTCCTGCACTGCAGGCAGATTCTTTACCATCTGAACCACCAGTGTGGTACTACACAATCCATGACTGGATACCTCCATATCCTCAAACCGGAACTGGGGATGTGCAGGAACCTCAGACACAGAGGAACTATATATATACTAAGGGTCAAGTATAAATTATTGTTGGATTTGCAACTGACAGAGGATCAGTGCCCCAAACTCACGTGTTATTCAAGGGTCAACTATATTATATTAATGAATTTCCTAATACTGTACCAACCATGCATTTCAAGATTAAATTATATTTGGACATGATGCCTTGCTTTTTTCTTGGCCATACTTTGTGGCATGCGACCAACCAGGGATCAAACCTGTACCTCCCTGCAGTGGAGGATGGAGTTTTAACCACTAGACCATCAGAGAAGTCCTGATGCATTGTTTTCTTAATATGGTATTTGATTCTATCCACTAATACATTGTTCAGTATCTGTCAAGGACTGAAGTGTGTCCACCTAATGTTGAGTCATAGCAAACACCCTCTTCAACAACACAAGAGAAGATGCTACACATAGACATCAGCAGATGGTCAACACCGAAATCAGACTGATTATATTCTTTGCAGCCAAAGATGGAGAAGCTCTATACAGTCAGCAAAAACAAGACAGGGAGCTGACTGTGGCTCAGATCATGAGCTCCTTATTGCCAAATTCAGACTTAAATTGAAGAAAGTGGGGAAAACCACTAGACCATTCAGGTATGACCTAAATAATCCCTTAGGATTATACAGTGGAAGTAAAAAGTAGATTTAAGGGACTAGATCTGATAGACAAAGTACCTGAAGAACTATGGATGGAGGTTCCTGACATTGTACAGGGGGCAGAAAAAGAAATGCAAAAAAGCAAAATGGCTTTCTGAGGAGGCCTTACAAATAGCTATGAAAAGAAGAGAAGTGAAAAGCAAAGGAGAAAAGGAAAGATATTCCCATTTGAATGCAGAGTTCCAATAGAGACTAGCAAGGAGAGAGAAGAAAGCCTTCCTCAGTGATCAATGCAAAGAAATAGAGGAAAACAATAGAATGGAAAAGACTAGAGATCTCTTCAAGAAAATTAGAGATACCAAGGGAATATTTCATGCAAAGATGGGCTCAATAAAGGACAGAAATGGTATGGACCTAACAGAAGCAGAAGATATTAAGAAGAAGTGGCAAGAATACACAGAAGAACTGTACAAAAAAGATCTTCACGACCCAGATAATCACGATGGTGTGATCACTCACCTAGAGCAAGACATCCTGGGATGTGAGGTCAAGTGGTTCTTAGGAAGCATCACTACGAACAAAGCTAGTGGATGTGATGGAATTCTAGTTGAGCTATTTCAAATCCTGAAAGACGACGCTGTGAAAGTGCTGCACTCAATATGCCAGCAAATTTGGAAAACTCAGCAGTGGTCACAGGACTGGAAAAGGTCAGTTTTCATTCCAATCCCAAAGAAGAGCAATGCCAAAGAATGCTCAAACTACTGCACAATTGCACTCATCTCACACGCTAGCAAAGTAATGCTCAAAATTCTCCAAGCCAGGCTTCAACAGTACATGAACTGTGAACTTCCAGATGTTCAAGCTGGTTTTAGAAAAGGCAGAGGAACCAGAGGTCAAATTGCCAACATCCGCTGGATCATCAAAAAGGCAAGCGCATTCCAGAAAAACATCTATTTCTGCTCTATTTTCTATGCCAAAGCCTTTGACTGTGTGGATCACAATAAACTGTGGAAAATTCTGAAAGACATGGGAATACCAGACCACCTGACCGGCCTCTTGAGAAATCTGTATGCAGGTGAGGAAGCAACAGTTAGAACTGGACATGGAACAACAGACTGGTTCCAAATAGAAAAAGGAGTATGTCAAAGTTGTATATTGTCACCCTGCTTATTTAACTTATATGCAGAGAACATCATGAGAAATGCTGAGCTGGATGAAGCACAAGCTGAAATCAAGATTGCCGGGAGAGAAATATCAATAACCTCAGATATGCAGATGACACCGCCCTTATGGCAGAAAGTGAAGAACTAAAGAGCCTCTTGATGAAAGCGAAAGAGGAGAGTGAAAAAGTTGGCTTAAAGCTCAACATTCAGAAAACTAAGATCATGGCATCCGGTTCCATCACTTCATGGCAAATAGATTGGGAAAAAGTGGAAACAGCGGCAGACTTTATTTTTGGGGGCTCCAAAATCACTGCAGATGGTAATTGCAGCCATGAAATTGAAAGACACTTACTCCTTGGAAGGAAAGTTATGACCAACCTAGCATATTAAAAAGCAGAGATATTACTCTGTCAACAAAGGTCCCTCTAGTCAAGGCTATGGTTTTTCCAGTGGTCATGTATGATGTGAGAGTTGGACTATAAAGAAAGCTGAGTGATGAAGAATTGATGCTTTTGAACTGTGGTGTTGGAGAAGACTCTTGAGAGTCCCTTGGACTGCAAGGAGATCCAACCAGTCCATCCTAAAAGGAGATCAGTCCTGGGTGTTCACTGGAAGGACTGATGTTGAAGCTGAAATTCCAATACTTTGGTCACCTGATGCGAAGAACTGACTCCTTGGAAAATACCCTGATGCTGGGAAAGATTGAGGCAGGAGGAGAAGGGGACGACAGAGGATGAGATGGCTGGATGGCATCACCGACTCAATGGACATGAGTTTGGGTGGACTCCGGGAGCTGGTGATGGACAGGGAGGCCTGGCGTGCTGCCGTTCATGGGGTCGCAAAGAGTCGGACACAACTGAGCGACTGACCTGAACTGAAAATGTTGAGTCCTAAGCCACAGTACCTCAGAATGTTTGGAGACAGAGTCTTTAAAGAGGTGACAAGTTAAAATGAGGTCTTTAGGGTGGGTCCTCATCCAATGTGACTGGTTTCCATACAAGAAGAGGCGATTTGGACCCAGACGGGCATACATACAGAAGAAAGGCCAGGCCGTGTATGGACTAAAGGAGAAGGTGGCCGTCTGCAAGGCAAGTTAAGAGGCCTCAGAAGAAGTCAAACTTGCTGTCCTCCAGGACTGTGAGAAAATAAATTTCTGTTGTTCAAGCCTGTAGTATTTTGTTTAGGCAGCCCTAGCAAATAATACGTGTCTTAGCCTGGATAACCATAGGCGACATCAATGTGTAACTGTTTTTGTTATTATTTTAAGCAGAAAGCAGTGTAAATGCTATAGTGGCTTTATAAAAGATTTCTCCAACATCTCCTTGTTGAAGTTAATCCTCTAATAGACTCTTCAAAAGGAGCTCATAAACTCCATATTTCCCAAGCTTTTGCACACTCAAAACAATTTTTCTATAGTTTTAAGACTTGAAGGACAACATAGTGGGTTGAATCAGTTTAGTTCAGTTCAGTTCAGTCGCTCAGTCGTGTGAATGGTGTCCCACAAAAAAAAGATGTTCAAGTACTAACCTCTGATACCCATACATCAACTTATTTGGAAAATGGGTTTTTGCAAATATGCATGTGTGCATACTAAGTCGCTTCAGTCGTGTCTGACTCTTTGTGACCCTATGGACTGTAGCCCACCAGGCTCCTCTGTCCATGGGATTCTCCACACAAGAATACTGGAGTGGGTTGCCATGCCCTCCTTCAGGGGATCTTCCCAACCCTAGGATCGAACCCATGATCTTATGTCTCCTGAATTGGCAGGTGTGTTCTTTACCACTAGTGCCATGTGGGAAGCCCTTTTGAAATAAATAAATATCTGCAGTGTTGGGATCTGAGTATCCTGGTTTAGTATGAACCTGATGTCCTTCTAGAAAAAAGAGGGTGAGATTTTAAACACAGAGACACAGAGGGAAAGACTATGTGCAGCCAGAAACAGATTGGAGCCATGCAGCTACACACCAAGAATGTGGAGAGCTGCTGGCACCTGCTGGAAACTCGGAAGGAGGCTGGAACAGATTGTCCCTCGGGGCCACCAGAAGAAGCCAACGCTGTCATCACCTTGATTTCAGCTTTCTGGCCTCCAGCACTCTGAGAGAATAAATGTCCAGTGTTTTAAGCCATCCACTTTGGTAATTGACTATGACAGCTGTAGGCAACTAACACGGACTGAAATCTTCAGTTCACACTTTTTTTTCAGTGCTGTTCCATGATTGCCTGCCTTGTATGTTACTTGGGAGAAGTCTGAAGTCCAATGGCTGTCTAATTCTCCTGGCCTTGCAAGTTATTTAACTCTTTTGCCTGGAGGCTCTGAGAATTTTTTCTTTACGGTATAACTTACTATACTGGGTCTCAGAATTGACCATTCTGTGTCAATTTTCTCAAACAGCTGTGGGTTCTTTCTTTCTTATAAAGAATGATGGAGATTAGTGTTTTATTTGTTTCTCTTTTTGGCTGCATCATGGCTGCAGGATCCCAGCCACCCAGCTAGGGACAGAACATGAGCCACAATAGTGAAGGCCTGGAGACCTAGCTGTGAGGCCAGCAGGGAGCCTCCATGTGGGTTCTTTATATAGTAGATTCAAGTTATTTTCATTTTTGGAATTTTTCTTGGATTATAGGTTGAAATATTAGTTCTGGTCTATTGTTTTGATTTGCTTCTCCAATTATAGAAAATTTGGACCTTTATTACCTACCTTCCATTTCAGTCATTTATTCTCTGGCCCTTTATACTTCTTTTTCCCATTTTTAATCTTTGATGGCTTTTCTGACTTTTAATACCTCTCATCAGATTTTTTAAACTTTAAACTATTC
This sequence comes from Odocoileus virginianus, assembly GCF_023699985.2. Classification (NCBI taxonomy): domain Eukaryota; kingdom Metazoa; phylum Chordata; class Mammalia; order Artiodactyla; family Cervidae; genus Odocoileus; species Odocoileus virginianus. The sequence goes on from NW_027224331.1 coordinate 1,037,076, forward strand.
TCCCTTGGGCTTGGGCACTTTGGCATTTTTTCTTTAATTTGAGATGAGCTTTTCTTCCTTTTCTTTCTTGAGTTCAATCAATTCATTTCCTACTTTTTGTGTATTTTGTTCTTAGTTCATTAATTTCTTATTCAAGACATTCTTCACATCCCAAATGCTTATTTGGAGATAATTCATTTGCTTTTGTGTGTTGTATTATAATTTTCTTATGCTTTGTGCTCATTTAGGGGGAAGGAGGGCTTCCCTGGTAGCTCAGACAGTAAAGAATCTGCCTGCAATGTGGGAGACCTGGGTTCGATCCCTGGGTCCGGAAGATCCCCTGGAGAAGGGAATGGCAGAATCAGACATGACTCACTTTCACTTTCAATTTTTATCAGCTGAAGTGCTTTTATTTTCCTTATCTGTTTCCTACTTACAATAATTTTGTGTTGATGAAAATTCTCCATTCCATGAATGGTGGTTTAGAGTTAGATCATAATTTCATAGCTCAGGACTGCCCTCTCTTGTCAGTGTAATAAAGTTCAATTTCTTTAATGAATGACTTTCTTTTGGAAAGGAAGAGAAAAAAATTGTATGACCTTTGATTTCAGTTCTTATAATCCCAAATTTTCTCCTCTTTCTTTTTTTCTCTGTACCACCAAATCTCCAAAGAACACTTTTCCTCTCCTTTTAAACTTTCCTCCCTTCTTCTCCTTTTCCCTCTTGGAGGCAATTACCTTGGTCCAGCTCACCTTTCGTTTCTTGCCTTGTAGTCAGGGTTTGACCCACTAGAACACTGTCTCTTTTTTAAACACTTAAGTTCGTCCTTAAGTTCTCCTTTCTCTTCTGATCTTAGATTGACTTTTTTTTTCTTTAAAAGATAGTTGGTGATCAGAATTTTTTTCCACTTATTTCCTTTCACTTTTGGTTGTTCTGAATCACTGTTGCAATGCTCCAGTCTAGTTGCCCCGTGGCATGTGTGGCCTTAGTTACCAAACCAGGGATTGAACCCCAGTTCCCTGCACTGGAAGGGGGGACTCAGCCACAGGATGTGGTACTTATCAAGAGACTAATTATATTATAGTCATATCATCATTCAGTCTTTACTTCAGGAAAATTTTAATTTCCTATTTAATTTGCATCTTCTTATTTTCCCCTCAGTAAAATTTTATTATCTTCACAATTATCTTGCCTGCTGCTTTTAATTTGACTCTTGGGCATTTTATATTTGTATTGCAATTCTTAATGCTATTTTTTGCAGTGTATTCTCTACCTTCATAAAGGAACACTATTGTTTTCGTCAATTTTGGATTTAACTACCTTGTAGAATTCTCTTACTATTTTTTCACTTGACTCCCTTAGTTTTTTTAAGGAGACACACTATCAATTGCATGTAATGATAATTTACCTTTTTCTTGCTGATAATGACACCTCATTGATTGTTGTCTCTTCCGTTGGTTGGGACCTCCAGCACACGTGTAACAGTAGAAGAAATGATCAGCATCTTCATCTTACTTCTGTTTTAGATAAGAAGTGTCTCTATTAGTTCACTACTAAGCATAACTGAAGCTGATGGTTTGATATGTTCTTGTTGTTTAGTTGCTAAGTCAAGTCCAACTCCAGTTCACAGACCCTGTGAACTGCATCACACCAGGCTTCCCTGTCCTTTACTGTCTCCCTGAGTTTGCTCAAACTCATGTCCATTGAGTCAGTGATGTCATCCAACCATCTCATCCTCTGTTGCCCCCTTCTCCTTTTGCCCTCAATCTTTCCCAGCATCAGGGTCTTTTCCAACTTGAGTTGGCTCTTTGCATCAGGTGGCCAAAGTATTGGAGCTTCAGCTTCAGCATCAGTCCTTCAATGAATATTCAGGACTGATTTCCTTTAGGATGGACTGGTTTGATCTCCTTGCAGTCCAAGGGACTCTCAAGAGTCTTCTCCAACACCACAGTTTGAAAGTAGCAATCTTTGGTGCTTTACCTTCCTTATGGTCCAATTCTCACAGCCATCACTGCTGGAAAAACCACGGCTTTGACTATGTGAACCTTTGGTGGCAAAATGATGTCTCTGATTTTTAATAAACTGTCTAGGTTGGTCATAGCGTTCCTTCTAAGCAGCAAACATCTTTTAATTTCATGGCTGCAGTCACCGTCTGCAGTGATTTTGGAACCTAAGAAAATGAAATCTGACACTGTTTCCACTTTCCCCCATCTATTTGCCATGAAGTGATAGGACGGGATGCCATGACCTTTGCTTTTTGAATGTTCAATAGATTCAGCAGACTAGATCCAGTAGACAGAGTGCCTGAAGAACTACAGACAGAGGTTTGTAACACTGTGCAAGAGGTGGTGACCAAAACCATCCCCAAGAAAAAGAAATGCAAGAAGGCAAAGTGGTTGTCTGAGGAGGCCTTACAAATAGCTGAGAAAAAAAAGAGAAGCAAAAGGCAAAGGAGAAAGGGAAAGATATACCCAACTGAATGCAGAGTTCCAGAGAATAGCAAGGAGAGATAAGAAAGCCTTCTTAAGTGAACAATGCAAAGAAATAGAGGAAAACAATAGAATGGGAAAGACTAGAGATCTCTTTAAGAAAACTGGAGATAACAAGAAAAAGATAGACATGATAACAGACAAAAATGGCAAGAACCTAACAGAAGCAGAAGAGATTAAGAAAAGGTGGCAAGAATACACAGAAGAACTGTACAAAAAAGTCTTAATGACCCAGATAACCACAATGGTATGATCACTCACCTAGAGCCAGACATCCTTGGAATGTGAAGTAAAGCGGGCCTTTGGAAGCATCACTGCGAACAAAGCTAGTAGAGGTGACGGAATTCCAGCTGAGTTACTTCAAATCCTAAAAGATGATGCTATTAAAGTACTGCAGTTGTGCCAGCAAATTTGGAAAACTCAGCAGTGGCCACAGGACTGGAAAAGGTCAGTTTTCATTCCAATCCCAAAGAAAGGCAATGCCAAAGAATGTTCAAATTACCATACAATTGCACTCATTTCACATGCTAGCAAGATTATGCTCAAAATCCTTCAAGCTAGGCCTCAGCAGTATATGAATCAAGAACTTCCAGATGTACAAACTGGATTTAGAAAAGGCAGAGGAACCAGAGATCAAATTGCCCACCATACACTGGTTTGATAAAGTATTATTTAAATCGGGTGTGCATTGTACAAAGTGGCAGTTCTATTTTTATTGTGTTAGTTTAATAATAATAATATTTTCTTAAGTCTTTTAACATTATACTGGATTTGATTTGTTGTTAAGAAATTTTCCATTTATATACTGGTATTTGTCTGTGTTTTGATTTTGTGGATATCTTTAACAGCAATTATGAATAAAGCTGCTATTCATAATGACGAATGAAGTCCATAAATTGAATTAAGAAATCTATCTTTTTCTATGATTTGATACAATGAAAATTAATTACTTTTTAAAAATTTGGAAACAACTTACCACATTTTCTTTTCTTTTGTTGTTTTTTTATTTTGCCGTGCTGCCCAGCTTTCAGAATCTGTTTCCCAACCAGGGATTAAACCTGGGCCACAGCAATGAAAGCCCTGAATCCTAACCAGTAGACCACCAGGAACTGCTCCACATTTTTCTTTTAGGTAATCCTTAATATCTTAAAAAATTTCCTCTTCCTTTATCTCTACATAGATTATCTTTAATTGTTTTCTTTGATTTTTGAATAATGGTGAAAAATCCAAAAGTTACAGAAGGACACTTACCCTTATATACCATTCACTTCTCCCCAGAGGCAATCACTGTTTCTTGTGTATCCTTCCTAACATATTCTGTGAATGTGAGTATAAGTACCTGTCAGTGTATTTATATTTTTATTTTTTACACAAATATACTATACTACACATGCAGTTCTGCACCTTACTGTTTTCATTGTACATCTTAGGGTATGGGTCCAGACTGGTCCATGTAGAGCTGTCTCTACATGGTCTTCCATTGCTTGAGTGTACCTCAGTTTAGTTCATTTAATTAATGTCCTGATGCTGGACTGAAATTTACAGTCTTGCTATGGTAAACAATACTGTAATAAATATTTTTGTACACATTATTATTCTAAGTGACACACCTATTAGAATGGCTAAAATCCAAAACACAGACAATACCAAATGCGGATGAGGTCGTGGAGCAACAGGAACTCTCATTCACTGTTGGTGGGAATGCAAAATGTACAGACACTTTGGAAGGCAGTTTGGCAGTTTCTTACAAAACTAAACATACTCTTATGATATGATCCAACAATTGTTCTCCTTTATGTTTACTCCGAGGAGTAGAAAACTATGTGCATACAAAAACCTGCCCACAGAAGTCTATAGCAGCTTTATTTATAATTGCCAAAACTGGGAGGCAACCACGATATCTTTCACTAGGTGAGTGGATAAATAAACTGTGGTACAACCAGGCAACGGAGTATTAGTCAACAATAAATAGAAATGAACTATCAAGCCATGAAAAAGACATGAATGAAACTTAAATGCATGTTATAAGTAAAAGAGGCTAATCTGAAAGGCTACTTACTGCATGATTTCAGCAGTGTTGTGTTCTGGAAAAGGCAAAATTATAAAGACAGTAAAAAGATCAGTGGTTGTTGGAAGCTACAGAGAGGGAGGGATGAATAGGAAACGAGTAGAGGATTTTGGGGGCAATGAAAATGCTCTCCATGATACTATAACAGTGGATACACGTCACTATGTGAAGTGAAAGTGAAGTCGCTCAGTCATGTCCGACTCTTTGCGACCCCACAGACTGTAGCCTACCAGGCTCCATTCAGTCCATGGAATTTTCCAGGCAAGAGTACTGGAGTGGGTTGCCATTTCTTTCTTCAGGGGATCTTCCCAACCCAGGGATTGAGCCCAGGTCTCCCACATTGCAGGCAGACACTTACCATCTGAGCCACCAGGGAAGATCACACGTTTGTCAAACTCACAGGATGGACAACACCAAGAATGAACCTAATGTAAACTATGGGCTTTGGATTATACTGATGTGTCAGCGCAGATTCATCCTTTGTAACAAATTCCCAGTGTGGGAATGTGGTGGTAGGGGAGGTTGTGAACCTATGTGGACAAAGGTGGTATATGGGCAACATCTGTAATTGCCACTCAATTTTGCTAAAACTTCTCCAGAAAAAGAAAGTCCACTTTTAAAGTCATAGGTGTGATATTTCAGGGTTAAAGGACACATACACTTAAGTTTTTAATATATATAATGAGCTTTCCATTAATACTCCAACAGTTTACATCAGCATTGCCTATATTTCCACTCACCCTCATCAATACAATGTAACTGAACTTTTTGATCTTTGCTAAATTGGTAATGGACTAGGGTAACTGCTTATCATTTTAATTTTCATGTTTATTATAAACCAGATAGAACATCTTTTTTTTCTTGTATTATGTCTGAGTCACTTGAATTTCCTTTGGGGGTGAAGTGTCTGTTCATTTTCTTTCCATATTTTTCAGTTAGGTCTGCATCTAATTTTAGAGTTAGAAATCCACAAATTGGAATGGGAATGATGGTACTGAGATCTTATATTTTGGATCAAAAAATACAGCCAATCATATACTCCATAGTCAACTTTGCATCTTTAAGCATGAGATGAAATTAGAATAAAAAAAGTCATAGGGTATGGGTACTTTTTCTATATATCTGGATACAATATCAGCCTCTTAACATAAGAAAAAATACTGTACCTAAATGTTACAAAGAGCATAGAATCAAGTGCACTGTCTACAGTCCTGACTTTTCCTTAGATCATGCAAGGTTCTTTGTGTAGCCTAAAATCTGGAGAGCTGCTGAACATGCTTTTAGTAAAACAAAGTTAAGCACTGTAGCATATGTGATCTGCAAACTGGCAGTTTAAAGTAGCCTGAATAATTCAATTGGGTTTTGGGGAGGCCAAAAATGAGGAAACTGACAAATGGTGAGCATCTATTGCAGTATCAAATGAGACAGTGACTTTTGTATTACTTTCCTGTGAGTGGGTGAAAGTGGAGTCACTCAGTCGTGTCCGACTCTTTGTGACCCCATGGACTGTGGCTTACAAGGCTCCTCTGTCCATGGAATTTCTCAGGCAAGAGTACTCCAGTACTTTCCTAGGTATTCAGTACTTTCTAGGAAAGTAGTACTTTCCTAGAGCTACCTTAATGCAATAAAAACAAACTGGATAGGTTAAAACAGATTTACTGTCTCATTGTTGTGGAGGCTAGAAGTCTGAAATCAGGTTTTTGAAGAGACATGCTCCCTCTGATTTGTGGAAGAGTCCTTCCTTGACTCTTGGCAGCTTCTAGTGACTTGCTGGCCATCTCTGGCATCCCCTGGCGTGCCGCCGTGTAACTGCCATATCTGCTTTGCCATCACAGGACATCTTCCTTGTGGGTCTCCATCTTTGCAGGGCTGTCTTCTTATAAAGATACACCACCCCTAATCCAGGACGACCTCATCTTTACATCTGCAATAACTCCATTTCCAAGTCAGGTCCCATTCTGAAGTCCTGGGGTTTAGGATTTCAACATACCTCTTATGACAGGACACAATTTAATCCATAGCAACCTTTCACCAGATTATTTTGGGAGAAGGTGAGAGAAGGTGAAGGTCAAAGCTTTTGACACCTTCTATATCCATAGCACTCAGCCTACCTGAGCCATGTGGGCATTGGCTGTAAGCACATGATGAGGAGGAGTCACCAAAAGCTTAGATTTCAGAGGAACTTACAGAGCATGTCTGGCCCTGGTGGATCCCACCCCTTTCCTCGTCGGTGATTCACTGAACTGCAGGCTCCACTTTCAGTCATCACCCTGCCACCCTGGCCCTGACGGGATGAGCTGCAAGCTGGAGAAAAAAAGAAAGGAACTAAGAAGGGTGAAATGACCCCCCCCCCCCCAACCCCGCAGTCAGATTACAGACCAGACTGTAGGCCAGGGAGACTTTTTCCACTTCCTGGGCTATTGTGCCTCGTGGGGGCCGCCTCCTGCTGCCCACCTTGTCCCCTTTTTAAAAAGACAAGAACCCACAGGTGGAGCTGTCCCTCAAGTAATCTCAACTGATCTCAAGTTTCGACCAAAAGACGTCCTTTTTGAATTTGACACCTGTTGGCCACCTAACCTATTAAAAGTCTATTCATCAAAGGCCAGATTTTGCTACGTGGTTCAGTTACCCCTCCAACAAGAGTCCTCTGTCTCACTGTGGGTAGCATTTGAACTTTTGCTGGTTTTCTCAGAATTAACGTGCAGCCTTTCCTTGTTTTCTTGAGGAATTTTGTACTATTAATCCACTCACATCTAGGTGATTTGTTTTCTTCTTTCCCAAACACATTTTAGAGCACTTCTTGCCCTTTTCAGTGGCCAAGGATTTTATGCTAATTCCTAGAAAGGGAATGAAAAGTTATCGTTATTTTTAATTTTTTTGGTTGCGCTAGGCCTTTGTTGCTCTGGCCAGGCTCTCTCTAGCTGTGGTTGCAGGCTTCTCATCACTCTGGCTTCTCTTGTTCTGGCCCATGGGCTCTAGAGTGCACAGGCTCAGTAGTGGCAGCACAAGGGTTCAGTAACTGTGCTACCTGGGACTAGTTGCTCTGAGGCATGTGGGTTCTTCCCAAACCAAGGATCAAACCCATGTCCCCTGCATTTGCAGGCAGATTCTTAACCACTGGACCACCAGGAAAGGCCTATCCTTATTTTAAAATGGGAAATGCATATATATATCTATATCTAGATATATCATTGCCAATATGGTGGATTGGCCAAAACATCTGTTCAGGTTTCCTATAATATCTAACTGAAAAATCCAAATATTTTGGCCAAACCAGTATATTGGATATGTGTGTGTGTGTGTGTGTGTGTGTGTGTGTGTGTATTTATAGTCAGCAAATCACTAGATCATTCAGTCAGTTCAGTCGCTCAGTTGTGTCCGACTCTTTGCGACCCCATGAATCACAGCACACCAGGCCTCCCTGTCCATCACCAACTCCTGGAGTTTACTCAAACTCATGTCCATCAAGTCGATGATGCCATCCAGCCATCTCATCCTCTGTTGTCCCCTTCTCCTCCTGCCCCCAATCTCTCCAAGCATCAGGGTCTTTTCCAATGAGTCAACTCTTCTTATGAGGTGGCCAAAGTATTAGAGTTTCAGCTTCAACATTAGTCCTTCCAATGAACACCCAGGACTGATCTCCTTTAGGATGGACTGGTTGGATCTCCTTGCAGTCCAAGAGACTCTCAAGAGTATTCTCCAACAACACAGTTCAAAAGCATCAATTTTTCAGTGCTCAGCTTTCTTCACAGTCCAACTTTCACATCCATACATGACCACTGGAAAAACCATAGCCTTGACTAGATGGACCTTTGTTGGCAAAGTAATGTCTCTGCTTTTTAATATGCTATCTAGGTTGGTCATAACTTTCCTTCCAAGGAGTAAGTGTCTTTTAATTTCATGGCTGCAGTCACCATCTGCAGTGACTTTGGAGCCCCCCAAAATAAAGTCTGACACTGTTTCCATTGTTTCCCCATCTATTTCCCATGAAGTGATGGGACCAGACACCATGATCTTAGTTTTCTGAATGTGAATTTAAGCCAACTTTTTCACTCTCTTCTTTCACTTTCATCAAGAGGCTTTTTAGTTCCTCTTCACTTTCTGCCATAAGGGTGGTGTCATATGCATATCTGAGGTTATTGATATTTCTCCCAGCAATCTTGATTCCAGCTTGTGCTTCTTCCAGCCCAACATTTCTCATGATGTACTCTGCATGTAAGTTAAATAAGCAGGGTGACAATATACAGCCTCGACGTACTCCTTTTTATAACCTAAATCAAATCCCTTACAATTATACAGTGGAAGTGAGAAATAGATTCAAGGGATTAGATCTGATAGACAGAGTACCTGAAGAACTATGGACGGAGGTTCATGACATTGTACAGGAGGCAGGGATCAAGACCATCCCCAAGAAAAAGAAATGCAAAAAGGCAAAATGGTTGTCTGAGGAGGCCTTACAAATAGCTGTGAAAAGAAGAGAAGCCAAAAGCAAAGGAGAAAAGGAAAGATATACCCATTTGAATGCAGAGTTCCAAAGAATAGCAAGGAGAGATAAGAAAGCCTTCCTCAGCGATCAATGCAAAGAAATAGAGGAAAACAATAGAATGGGAAAGACTAGAGATCAAGAAAATTAGAGATAGCAAGGGAACATTTCATGCAAAGATGGGCTCAATAAAGGACAGAAATGGTATGGACCTAACAGAAGCAGAAGATATTAAGAAGAGGTGGGCAAGAATACACAGAACTATATAAAAAAGATTTTCATAGCTCAGATAACCACAATGGTGTGATTATTCACCTACAGTCAGACATCCAGAAATGTGAAGTCAAGTGGGCCTTAGGAAGCATCACTATGAACAAAGCTAGTGGAGTGATGGAATTCCAGTTGAGCTATTTCAAATCCTGAAAGACGATGCTGTGAAAGTGCTGCACTCAATATGCCAGCAAATTTGGAAAACTCAGCAGTGGCCACAGGACTGGAAAAGGTCAGTTTTCATTCTAATCCCAAAGAAGGGCAATGCCAAAGAATGCTCAAACTACTGCACAATTGCACTCATTCACATGTTAGCAATGTTCAAAATTCTCCAAGTCAGGTTTCAACAGTACATGAACCGTGAACTTCCAGATGTTCAGGCTGGATTTAGAAAAGGCAGAGGAACCAGAGATCAAATTGCCAACATCCGCTGGATCATTGAAAAAGCAAGAGTTCCAGAAAAACATCTATTTCTGCTTAATTTTCTATGCCAAAGCCTTTGACTGTGTGGATCACAATAAACGGTGGAAAATTCTTAAAAGATGGGAATACCAGATCACCTGACCTGCCTCCTGAGAAATCTGTAGGCAGGTCAAGAAGCAACAGTTAGAACTGGACATGGAACAACAGATTGGTTATAAATCAGGAAAGGAGCATGTCAAGGCTATATATTGTCACCCCGCTTATTTAACTTATATGCAGAATACATCATGAGAAATGCTGGGCTGGAAGAAGCACAAGCTGGAATCAAGATTGCCGGGAGAAATATCAATAACCTCAGATATGCAGATGACACCACCCTTATGGCAGAAAGTGAAGAACTAAAGAGCCTCTTGATGAAAGTGAAAGAGGAGAGTGAAAAAGTTGGCTTAAAGCTCAACATTCAGAAAACTAAGATCATGGCATCCGGTCCCATCACTTCATGGGAAATAGATGGGGAAACAGTAGAACAGTGGCAGACTTTACTTCTGGGAGCTCCAAAAACACTGCAGATGGTGACTGCAGCCATGAAATTAAAAGACACTTACTCCTTGGAAGGAAAGTTATGACCAACTTAGCATATTAAAAAGCAGAGACATTACTTTGTCAACAAAGTTCCCTCTAGTCAAGGCTATGGTTTTTCCAGTGGTCATGTATGGATGTAAGAGTTGGACTATAAAGAAGGCTGAGCGCCAAAGAATTGATGCTTTTGAACTGTGGTGTTGGAGAGGACTCTTGAGAGTCTCTTGGACAGCAAGGAGGTCCAACCAGTCCATCCTAAAGGAAATCAGTGAATGTTCATTAGAAGGACTGATGTTGAAGTTGAAACTCCAATACTTTGGCCACCTGATGTGAAGAACTGACTCCTTGGAAAAGACCCTGATGCTGGGAAAGATTGAAGGTGGGAGGAGAAGGGGATGACAGAGGATGAGATGGTTGGGTGGCATCACCGACTCAATGGACATGAGTTTGAGTAAACTCCAGGAGTTGGTGATGGACAGGGAGGCGTGGCGTGCTGCAGTCCATGGAGTTGAAAAGAGTGGGATCCAACTGAGCGACTGAACACTTTTTTTTTCTTTTTCTTTTTTTGGTGTGATGACCATATAAGACCAGATGATCCTTTAGCCAATATTTATTCCCTGCTCCATCCCCTCATTGTTTGTTTTTTTTTTTTTTTAAAGAACCATGGCTGTTTTCTCTAGATTCTATGTTAGGAAATAAAAACAAAATCTTGCTTGTATATCATATGATAGCTGGGTGGGCTTTTTGTTTCAAAGCATGACAATTTTGTCAGGGATAATTTTCAGATTATCATTTGACTGATTGTTAGAAGTGCAGGCAACACAGAGAGTTATGGTTTCTTCATGAGCTACACTTCAGGTATTTTCTTTTTAGACTCCAGACCCTAGAGAGAGCTGGCTGAAAAAGTCTGGTGGACTTCATTCTGAAGAAGGCAGAAAGAAAATGCCAGTCTCACCTTCCCCAGACAGCAGCAGCAACAGTTTTCTGGAAAGTAGAAAAGAGAAAAGAAGAGGAAGATTAGACTTGAATAGAAACTGTCACTTTTTCTCCCATTGGGAGGTCATTATTTGACACGATGTGGGGTATGCGGCACTATATCTCCCTTGCTTTCAGAAGTCATCTAACAAAATCTCAGGAGGACTTGCTTACTCATAAATCAGCAGTGTAAGCTTCAGTCACATTACACCTTGCATTCTAGGAGGTAGACACCAAGGAGAGGCGGTGGGGGTGAAGTGGTGAACTATGGACTCCATGCCCCTCTGGGTTCAAGAGGTTGGAATTTAGAGGATGGCAAGCTTCCTGTTGTCTTCACAGGGGTATTTAGGGTGGGATTTAATCCTACATTACCTCTCCGTTATTAGTACTTCACCTCAAAAGTCCTACACTCCTTACCTACCAGGGCCCCAGGTAGAGGTAAGTGAGGCACTCTCCTGGGGGCAAAATTTAGGGAAACTCTAAATTGTGAGGCTGTCACGGCTAACGCCATGACAGGCAGCCTAGATTAGGAGTAGGCCTGGTTTCCCGGGGTAACATAATTATCAGGCCTCCTGGAGCTAGCCAATCAACATATGCCTAGCAAGAAAAAAGGGAACCTATCAGGGGAAAGCTGAAAGCCCCACGTTGGGCCAACAAAAATTGCCTTGCAACTGTGTAACCAATCCGCTTGCACCAACTACCCGCTGTGTAACCAATCCACTTGCGCCAACTACCTGCTGCTTTTTTTGACCTAATAAATACCCGAGAGAACTGGGGCTCCGGGCCTTTTCGTCCTCACACCCTTGGTGAGGGCGGGAGGCCCTGGCTCGAGTCAGGAATAAATTCCCCTATTTCAAGTTGCATTGTTTCGAGGAGTCTTCTTTCCCGACCCGGGGACTCAGACTACAGGCAGAACATAAGTAGCTCCAGTAATCAAGATAAACGGTATTCTACAGAAAAAAACAAAACAAATTGCAAACAAAGCTGCTAATTGCTTGATTTTGTAAACAAAACTTTGAGGGCTGGGATCAATGTGTGAGAGAGGGGTGGTCTTGTCCAAGTGCAGGGACAGATCGTTCATTTCAAATTTTGAAACACTGTTCATCATGGATTTTTGCATTAATTTTGATTTTTTAAAAATTTGAACTAAAATCTATTTATATTTGATCATCTTTTTTTTCGAATCCATAAATATTGCAACGGAGGTAACTGTCTTTCACTGGCCTCATCCGAGTCCCAGCCTTTTAAAATAGTGACAGGTCAACAAAAAGCTATCCACTTTTCCTAAAACACCATTCTTGGATAAGTACCAGGCCCTAGAGTACGGACGCCAGGCCGTGAAGTCCTCGTGTCCCGGGGGGTTTTGACCCTAACGTGGGCTTCCCGCACTCGCGTATTACACAGCGCGTTCTGCCCGGCCTCACCGGGAGCAGCCAGCCGGCGCAGCCGGGCCACCTCCGCTCAATGCACGTCTGTCCACCGTATGAGATGGCCCTCTCCTCTCAGAGCTACCCGAGTTTCACCCTCCGTCAAGACCGCGAACACCAGTAGCCCGCTGCGGTCAGAAGCCGGCACATGTGACCGCTCCTGCGCGCCGGTGCGCCGTGACCAGAGGCCCGCGCCGCCCCGGCTTCTCCGGAGCGGTCCAGGAGCGCGAAACGCGCCGTGCGCGGCAGTGCGCAGGCGCGGCGGCCCAAGGCTCGCTCTTCCGCCTCCTCCACCGCCGGTCCCGCGACGCGCTGGGCTCTGGGCCGCCCTGTGGGGGGCGCTGCCGACGGGCGCCGGAGACGGGCGGGGGCCCCCGGGGTGGTCGGGGCCGGACTCGGCGCCCCGGGGCGGGGCCGCGCGGGCGGGGATGGGGCGGGAGCGGGGGCGGCCAACCGGGCGGGCTAGCGAGCGGCAGCGGCCACGGCGAACGGCGGGGGTGGCGGATCGAGGCGCACGGTCGGACGCGGCGCCATGCGCGGCCCCCCGGCTTGGCCGCTGCGACTGCTCCTGAGGCGCGGCGCAGCCGCCCGCTCCCCCGAGACCCAGACGCTGTCGACGCACCCGGCGTTTGCGAGGCCTGGGGGCGTGGAGCCGGCGCTGCTCGCGGGTGGCTGGGCCGCGCGAGCCCCGCGGCGATGGGCGGGCGGGGGTCCTGGCGGCCCCGCGGCCGGCGCGGGCCTGGCGCGTCTCCTGGCGCTCTGGGCGCGTACCCCCGGGCTGTCTAGGTGCTGGGCGCTCTCCGGGCCCGTCTCCTCCAGGCTCCCGCGCTCCGCGCTTCCTGGCTGCACGACCTTCGTCGCGCGGGCCGCTGGGGAGGCTTGGCGGCGCGGGCCGGCCTTGCCTGCGGCCGCGGCGACTCCCGATCGTGACCCGGCCTGGCCCGCAGCGGCCAGGCGCTCGGAGGCGCAGAAGCTCCTGAGCCTGGCGCAGCCCGAGCGCCGGAGGCTGGCAGGTAGGGCCCTCTTCTCGGTCAACCGGTGACCTTCCCCTTGCGAGGTCCGGGGCTGGCGACAGGGGCACTGAGCGGGCGGCAGGAGGCCTGGAGCCAATGGATTCGGTGAAGAGGACAGGGTGCTTTTACCTGTGCGTCCTCCCTGGGGGTACGGACGGAGCGCGCCTGCTGTAGCGGTGTGGATCCGCAGGTGCGCGGACAACCTGTAGCATATTATGCAAATAGAGAGGCAGATCCTTATTACAGTCGTCAGGTCTGTTTCGCTTTTATTTTGCCAACGTTCTCAAGTGACCTGGGTTGTTTGTGTTTTTTTACCCTATCTTTGTAAAATGAATCGTAGATTCTAGTAAACCTATTTTGTAACATGCACTTGAAGCACTAAAAAAACCCCACATTATTTGCTTCAGCTTAATTTCTTAAGCAGCCAACATTATTTTTACTCCGTGAAGCAAAACGATGTAAACCTTTTAGGCTTGTCCCGTTTTTGCCTCACTGAGTGGTAGGCAGGAAGTTACTAAGCTCTTCTGAAGAGTCAGCACTGGCTATAGTCAGTGATCGGTAAACTCTAGAAGTGTTGAGAAACTGCAGGTCATAACGCAGCTAAATCATAACTGAGTAATTTTAAAAAGTAAAAATGAATATCTTTAGAAACAAAAGTCAGATTTTGTACAGTCTCATTTTTAGCCATAAAATGGAGAAATGTTTCAATGCAAAGTCCTTGTAATATCTAAACTGTTTTGAGGTTTCTCCAAATCTTCATTTCTTTTAATAAATATTGAGTCTTGTGTGCTAGGCCCGTGGGTTCCATTGATGAGCAGAAGGAAACCTGGTTCCTGCTCCTGCTGGGGCTTGCAGTTCAATACTGGAGAAGCATTAATGAAAAGCTCATGTGACTAGAGATAAAACTGCAGGTTTGATGAGGGTTGGGAAAGAGGGCTTGTAATGTTCTTAGACTTGAAGCAGGTGAGAATCCCACATTTTTTGTTACAAATCTGTTGCTTCAGGAAGGATAGTCCTAGAGAGCGATTTGTGGTATAGGGCAGGCTGGTGTGGTAGAGGGCAACAAAGTGGGAACGTTTTACCTCTCCCTGACTTTTACAGCTTCGTGGGGTCTTGGTGTTATGGAGGTATAAGGAGAGTAATCTTGTCACTTGTTTGTGTGTGTATTTTTGATGGAAAATTTTTTTCCTTGTTTCTTTTTTAAAAGAAAAACTTGAGACTGGGAGTCCTCATTGGACTATGAGCTTCTTGGGAAAAGAGCTGTGTCTGCTTCATCTTCCTGTCTAGTCCTTAGCGTGTGTGTGGCCCAGAATTGGGCATAGTGTGCCTTCAAAGAAGGAATAAGTGATGGTTGACCAGGCCCACATGGAAACCTGAGTTTTTAAACCCTGAGCACTGCAGGCTGTGTCCATCATCTTCATATGTAATTAAAAATAAGCTAGGAAATCCAGTTTTGTTCCTGAAATTTTAGATGTCAAGGAAGTTTTTAGGTATCAGGCTTTGGGCGCCCACGTGTTCTGGCCATGATAGGTGGCCCAACCCCGCCTGTCTGCGTGGTCACGCTCCCTGTACCTTTGTACTTGTTCCCACATGTCTTGTCTGTTAGCCTGCTCAGAAGACAGCCTTTAAGGAGGCAAGAGCTGTGCCTCCTTTTATTTTAAGAAGGGGAGCTAGTTAGATTTGCTGCCTTGAATAAGTGTGACTGTATAATTTGAGGGAGTAAGTCTGGGATTGGTACACTGGTTTTTTCCCATGTTTCAAACAAATAATCTGCCTGCAATGCAGGAGACCCCAGTTTGATTCCTGGGTTGGGAAGATCCCCTGGAGAAGGGAATGGCTACCCACTCCAGTATTCTGGCCTGGAGAATTCCATGGACTGTATAGTCCATGGGGTCACAAAGAGTCAGACATGACTGAGTGACTTTCACTTTTCAAACAAATAATATATACATATTGTATTTCATATGATGAAAGCTCCTTATTAGGACATAGGGTTGCCTCAGAAGTTATCAGGACATAGGGTTGCCTCAAAAGATATTCTATATACTATGTTGCAGCCACTCTGAATGTTGACATTTGTAAGATTAAGAGAACCTTGAGGGGGGATCACTGTTAATTTGTAACTTATCTTTGTAGGAGCAGCCTTAGATGTTGGCCCATCTCTTTGCAATGCTGGAAATAACTAGCACGTGTGTGTGTGTGTGTGTGTGTACTTTAAGTCAAGAGGCTGGAAAAAAGCTGAATTGAAGAGAAGGAATTCCACTGTTAATTTTTAGAAACAGGAATACAAAATTACTTCTTCAGAAGTTTAACTATATGATTGAATCTGTGTTTTCATCTGTGTTCAGCAGTTTGCTGAAAATGTGCCTGAACTGTGACCAGAACACTTTGCTCTTAAATCATCTGTATCCGAAACTTTAAAAGCAGGGTCTGCCGTCCGAGACACCTGCAGGTGTCTGCAGAAGACTGTCCTGTCTATCTGTCTTCTGAAGGAACCACAGTCTGATGCGCCCTGTGGCCCTTCCTCCCTGTGTCTCACTTTGTGTTGGAATTTGCAGATATCTTCCCACAGCTGTGGCCTCCAATATTGCTCTGCAGTCATTTTTCACTGATAATTCGTCTTATCGTCTTGGTCACAGGAGCCTTAGAAGATGAAGGAGCTCACTGAGGTGCCCCTGTGGCCGATGGGATAAGAGGGGACTGCTCCCGGTCTGGCAGATAGAAGAGGCTGCCGGGGCGTCCAGTGGGTGAGAGAGTGGGAGCGCCGTGCATGGAGTTCGGAGCTAGGAGTGAGCCCAGGGCCTTAGGGGGCAGTGGGATGACAGTGATGGAGGGTCTTGGTGCGGTGGCCACCATGGAGACTGTCTTGCTCATAATTCCCAGATGCAAGAAAGAAAGTGAAAGTCACTCAGTTGTGTCCGACTCTTTGCGACCCCATGGACTGTCCATGGAATTCTCCAGGCCAGAATACTGGAGTGGGTAGCCTTTCCCTTCTCCAGGGGATCTTCCCAACCCAGGGATCAAACCCAGGTCTCCCACACTGCAGGCGGATTCTTTAACCAGCTGAGCCACCAGGGAAGCCCAAGAATACTGGAGTGGGTAGCCTATCCCTTTCCAGCAGATCTTCCTGATCCAGGAATCAAACCTGGGTCTCCTGCATTGCAGGCGGATTCTTTACCAACTGAGCTATCAGGGAATATCAATATTCCCTGGTGGGTCACTGGTCAAATATGGAAGGTGCATGTCCAGGCCTCCACCCCCAAGCTGTTCACTTAAACACTGGTAAGGACTTGTGTGGTTTGAGACGAGGACAGTTCTTAGAGTCTGATGCCCGCCAGGAGCTTTTGCTCCATTCATAGTTGAATATTATGGAGCCAGACCGTTAAGTGACCGGAATGAGGAGTGATGAAACCAGTGGGTGTGGTAAGCAAGTAGAGGGTGAGCCATGCTTAGAATGGCTACATCCTGCAGCCCAGGTCGGGGCTGAAAATTCTGACAAGGACAGTGCTTATGAGGCAATGAGGCTGAACCCAGAAACGGAATTGTTCCAGAAAGCCTGCAGTATGTATTTGCTTTGGAAATACCACATTCCAGAGAAAACCTGAACATCCTGTAGCTGTGCTGTGAAACATGCTAGTCAGAGTTAATTCAAGAGTGAAATACCAGACATTGAAGGGATTTAGTATGGGGAAAAAAATGTGAATTTTCTTTACTTTTTAATGTTCATTGAAGACTAATACTTTGGATATATTGGATCAAATAAAATATGTCATTAAAATTAATATTACCTGTTTCTTTGTAATGCGGCAACTAGAAGATTTTAAGTTCTGTGGGCAGCTCGCGTGGTACGTGTGCTGCACAGAAGTGCCATTCGTGGGCAGGCCCATTGTGGTCCCTGCAGCACAAATGCCAGCTCTGTCACTTGCACTCTAGCCTTGCCCAGACCTTTCTCTCCAGATCTCTCCACAGCCTCAGAGGCTTCCTCAGCGCTCCACTTCCTGCTGACCGGCAGCCCTGTCTACCTCTTGCCTTGTCCAGCTTAGCTACTTGCCAGGCTCCTTCACTTGAGCTTCTCACCTGCCCGGGCCCTCCATTCCCGTGTTCTCTGTGGACACTGAAAACTCCTTTCCTCCTTTGTCCCTGCTCTCAGAGAGTGGGACCCAGCTGGCAGGGGCCCAGGTCAGTCCTGATGACTCGCGATGCCAGCTGTGATATAGATGCTGTGTGTGTGCGCTCAGTCTTGTCTGACTTTTTGCGACCCTATGGACTGTAGCCTACCAGGCTCCTCTGTCCATGGGATTTTCCAGGCAAGAATACTGCAGAGGGTTGCGAGTTCCTTTGCCAGGGGATCTTCCAACCCAGGGATCTCCCAGTGGCAGGTGGATTCTTTACCAGTAGCTCCAGCTAGGAAGCCCAGTATGTTAATAGATAATAGTGGATACTTGTCGTTGGCTGGATACTGACACTGGGCTGGAGACGTCATGTGTGTGTGTAATTTCTCACATTTCCTTGAGGGAGAGGTTGTTTTTATTGCCACCTTCTAGATGAATAAACTGAGGTGCAGAGAGTTTGAGTCAGTGAAGGTCAGACAGCTAGATGACAGAGCTAGGGCACTGATGCTGTCAGTCCCAACTTCAGAACTCCCCAGTCTAGCTCTTAAAAATGCCCGCATTCCTTGTCACCATCCTATCCCCACTGCCCCTCCTCCCCACTTCACCTTAGTTTCCCTCTTGCCTGGAGCAGGGCAGCCTCGGGTCCTTTCATTTCACTCTGCAGCCAGAGTGAATCATTTAAAATACAGACCTGACCGACTCACTCCTCAGCCTGAGGCCCTGTTAGGGCTGCCTTGCTGCAGCAGCCCTGTTCTGAGAGCCTGGAGCCTCCTACCTTTTTTCTGCACCACAGTCCCTGCTGCTGCTGCTGCTAAGTTGCATCAGTCGTGTCTGACTCTGTGTGACCCCATAGACAGCAGCCCACAGGCTCCCCCGTCCCTGGGATTCTCCAGGCAAGAACACTGGAGTGGGTTGCCATTTCCTTCTCCAATGCATGAAAGTGAAGAAGTGAAGTGAAAGTGAAGTCGCTCAGTCGTGTCTGACTCTTAGCGACCCCATGGACTGCAGCCCACCAGGCTCCTCCGTCCATGGGATTTTCCAGGCAAGAGTACTGGAGTGGGTCGCCAGTGCCTTCTCCGACCACAGTCCCTATCCCAGTGTTATCCGGCAGCCTTTCTGCTCCCTGGCTGTCCTCACCGTCCCCAGCAGAGGTCCCTGGTGTTTTCTCAGCTTGGTTGTGTGAAGATGAAGAAGACAGATTTTTGTCTCGGAATGTGGTTCTGCAGTAGATGAACTGGGTGACCTTGTGCAAGCTCCCTGTAAGTGCTTGAGTTTCCTCTCTGGAAAATGAGGATGGTGAGAGCATTGTTGGAGGAGACAGTGCATAGCAAATGTTTCAGATAGTGGTGGGTAGTTAGTACCTTAGTCCGTGAGTGACATGGGGCTTGCTGCACCTGCCTAGCTCAGTGGGCAGCTGAGTCCTTAAAAGCTCTGTCCTGTGTCTAGCGATGGTAGACAGGCTGTGCAGCCTTTGCCGCCCCCAGACCTGCTGGTCCAGGACCTCGGTACTGGCCACAGCCCTTCTCCCAGCAGCCTGCCTTTCAGGTTTTCCTTCTTTCTTTTCAAGGAGATTGCTCTCATTCTTTGAATGCCATGACTGGGTAGACTTAGGGTAACAGAAAAATGCTTGAAAATACCTATCAAGAGACAGTAACAGTCAGGCAAGGGAGAGGAGTAGCAAATGCTGAACCATGGCAAAAGGTGGAGAATATCCAGAAGGATTGTGGTTTACTTGGCTCATCAGGTTTGGGGAGGAATCAGAGATGATAGTTGTGGTGCAAATCTACATGATTCATGTATGTCAGAGACGGTGTTGTGTAGTAAAACCTTAACAGAAATCCAGCTAAACCAAAGCAGAAATTTTTTTTACTTTGTATACATTTAACTTGTAGAAGATCCAACCAGTCCATCCTAAAGGAAATCAGTCCCGAATATTCATTAGAAGGACTGATAGCTGAAACTCCAATACTTTGGCCACCTGATGGGAAGAGCTGACTCATTTGAAAAGACCCTGACACTGGGAAAGATTGAAGGTGGGAGGAGAAGGGGGCGACAGAGGATGAGATGGTTGGATGGCATCACTGACTCAATGGACATGAGTTTGAGTAAACTCCGGGAGTTGGTGATGGACAGGGAGGCCTGATGTGCTGTGGTCCATGGGGTCACAAAGAGTCAGACAGGACTGAGTGACTGAACTAAACTGAACTTGTATAAGAAAGAGGCAAATGGCAATAATAATTGTTTGTTTTTGTTTTTAAAGGGGAGATCCTGAAGCGATTTTTTTAAGATGGACTATTTTGGCTTCGCTGGCTCTTTGTTGATACGTGTGGGCTCCCTCTAGTTTCAGCGAGTGGGGCTGCGCTCTCGTGGCGCAGGGCCTTCTCTCCATAGCGGCTTCTGGTTGCGGAACGCAGGCTCCAGGCTTCAGCAGCTGTGGCACGTGGGGTTAGTTGCCTTGCCGCGCGTGGGATTAGTTTCCCGACCAGGGATCAAAACCGCATCACCTGCATGGGCAGGTGGATTCTTAACCACTGGACCACCAGGAAGTCCCTGGAACAGATTTTAATTCAGCCAAATTCCTTTCTCTTTGTAATCATTGTCATTACTATGTAAGAACTAGTGTGTATTCATGCTGTACAGGTTCTTATTTTGGAATCATAACTGAATTTGAAAACTGGAGGCGGGAGGGAGAGATGAACCTTGGTAGCACTTGGCATGCGTTACACTTAGGGAAATATTTGCCAAAGGGAAGAACCAGACTAGAGAAACTGCCTGCTGATGACAGATGAAACAGGTCTTCCAGGTTAATTCCTGGGTCTCCAGCACACTGGTTTCTGTGGCCGTGCCCTGCAGAACCTAAGCTACACATGCTCCCAGGACCCTTGGGCTTTCAGTCCTTCTGAGCACAGTCATCAGGAACACCGAGTTTTAAACAAGATCCTGAGTCTTACAGCAAAATAAAATGGTACTTGGCCAGATTTATATTATGCAGTCAGGCTGTGAGGAAGGGGTTTTAAGCCAGGCACGTGGGTTTCCTGGCTCCTGTAAAGGAGTCATTTCCACATGGACTTTCTGAGTTACCAGATCTTATATTTCTCTTTAGGCTGTTGTTGAACTTTGACATGCTTTTCTCCCTCCTTTGCCATGGTTCAGTTTGTTCATTCATCCAGCCAGTATTTATTGAGCTTATACTATATGCCTGTCCCTGCAGACAGTCAGGATATAACAGTGAACAAAATAGATAGAAATCTTTTCTCCTAACGGAGAGATACAGTAGATGAGTGAAACTTCCCAAAGACTGGGAAATGCTGGAAAGAGAATGAAAGGTGTGTTGGGGTCTGTATTATAGATGGGATTGCAGAGCAGGCCTCCTTTGAGGAGAGGTGTTAGAAGACCCCCAGGAGGGAGAGAGTATGGGCAGTGTTCCTGACTTAACAAGCTCATATTTCTCCTAGAGCTGTTTGCCAGCTGAACTACTGGTTGGCAGAGTTTGCGCTTAACTCTTTGTATTAAGGTTTTGTAAAAGTGAAGCCTTTCACTGAAGTGTTGGCTTTAGGCAAGACACAGAGAAGCTATTTGCAGGGTGTTGGGAGCACCCATCCCCCACACTGTGTCCACTTAGGGTCCTCGCCATTGGCTGTTCACTGATGGTGCTAGCAGGAGGGTGGGGGGCCAGGAGGGACAGAGGGAGCCCCAGGAGGACGGAAGGTTCACAGTGGCATACATATGCACCCCGCCCCAGTCACCTGGTGCCACTCTGCAGAAGGAAGCTGTTACTCCTCTGTTACTTCCCTGGAGATGTTTTGTGCATGCATGCATGCTAAGTCGCTTCAGTCATGTCTGACTCTTTGCGACCCTGTGGACTGTAGCCCACCAGGCTCCTCTGTCCATGGGATTCTCCAGGCAAAAATACTGGAGTGGGTTGCCATGCCCTCCTCCAGGGGATCTTCCTGACCCAGGGATCGAACCTGCGTCTCTTATGTCTCCTGCATTGGCAGGTGAATTCTTTACCACTAGCACCACCTGGGAAGTTCTTTGACCATGGCCCATCTGTAAAGGTAAACATGTGGATGTATGTATTTATTTTTGAAAGATCATTGGGTGTGTCAGTTTAGGGCTTCCAACAAGCAGATGTCAGAACAGAATTAGATGTACAAGAGATCTACTGGGGTGAACACATGTGAGAGATAAGGCCAAAGGAAGTAGGAGTAGGTGGGCAGAGCCTTTGGTCACAATGCAGGTCTGAAACCATGATCCTCCTTGAAAGTTTCTATTTACTTTCTTAAACTGTGGATGCCCGTGGAGAGGTGCCAGGTGTACATTCCAAACACTTAGACAACATCCAGAAACTGAGCCATTTGCCTGTTGGGTACACAGCTTCGGGCTGAAGAATTTCTAGGGTTGTTTGTGCCTACGTGAACTTAAGAACCAACTAGCAAAAAAAGCCCCACAGACATTTGTGTCCTCAGCTTTTCTTGATCACAGCGTGTCTTAGTGGATTGCTTCATGTTGTTTCCTATAGAGTCACCTCATTGTTTTTAATGACTGCATAATATGTATAAAATACATGTTCCATAATTGATTTAACTTTTCTTCACTAAGGAATGTTTAGAGTATTTTTAATCTTTTGCTGGTATAAGCAATGCCTTAATGAACACCCCTGAGTGTACCTTTTTCTTGCATACACATATGGGAGTGTATCTATACATTAGAGATCGAATTGGTGGATGAAAGGGAGTGTTCATTTACATTTGACCAGTAGGATCTCATCACCTTCCACTGTGACTGTGCCAGTTTGCATAGCCACTAACAGTGTAAATGCTGCCTCCTTGCAGGTTCACTAACAGGGTGTTGTCAAACTCTGAGCTTTGCCAATCCAGTAGATGAAAAATGATACATCTTTGTGTTTTAAATTTGCATTCCTTATTATGAATGTAGTTAGCTGTGATACATGCTTTTCCTAATTGGATTTTTTCAATATTTTCTTTTCTGAAAAGATTCTATGCCTTTATCTTTTTTTTAAGGAGTGTGAACAGTTGTGTTCTTGCATATTTTTATAATCATGGTGATACTCTGGTACTTTATTTCCCAAAGCAGTCATATTAAGAAGGAAGGTGTCACATGTGTAGTGGATGCCCATACCTGCTTTCCATAGCTTACAGTCTTGTGAAATATTAGACATAATCAAGATCTTTACCTGCATAGTTTGATCTTCAAGCTAAGATACAGTTAGATGCCAAGGAGTAACGACATATATAGCATGAATGTAGGAAAAACATCATCTGAGTTGAACCGCTAGATCAAGAGGCAGGAGGGAGACCAGAGCGGATTTTGTGGTTAGCTCTCAGTTACTTTTGGGGGAAGAGAGGAACAGACCAGGGTAAAGCCAGGTCGTCTGGTCTGGATACTTGGGTAGGATCCGTGCCTTCTACAGACATCCTGCCTGATGTGGCCTAGAACCAGATCTGGCTCTCCTTTTTAATCGGGGGTCCAGGGGCTAAAGGGAGGAGACTCCCAGCCTCTGAGAGCATCACACGCTCTGAAAAGTTTATTCAGGAAGGAAGCTGATGAACTCAGCACCCTGTTCCTTGGGCAAAGCACCGATAAACCGGAGAGTTGCTTGTGTTTTCCAGCTGCAGTTGGGTTTCTGGCAGTGTCCAGTGTCATCACCATGTCCGCCCCCTTCTTCCTGGGGAAGATCATCGACGTCATCTACACAGACCCCTCTGCAGACTGCAGCTCCAGCCTGACCCGCCTCTGCCTGGCGCTCGGAGGCGTGTTCCTGTGCGGCGCCACGGCCAATGCCGTCCGTGTCTACCTCATGCAGACGTCAGGTGCTGAAACCCTGCTCCTGGGTGGCCAGGGTGGGGCGGGTCTCGTGGGCTCCCTGTGCTCCGGCCCCTGAGGGCAAGGCCAGCCCCAGGCTGGAGATCGTGCTGGACAAGGGACTCTGTGCTCACCCCTCCTTGCCCGGCACTAGAGCTCAGTGGCCTGGGGCTCTCCAGGAGGCTGGATGGTGGTGCGCAGCCGCGGAGCTGCCCGCATGGGGCGGCCCTGCCCGTGGCGGGCTGAGGCTGCTGCGTCGCTGTGTGTCCCCTGGACACCCTGTGGCCCCTCCCCGTGTCTGCCCCTGCGGAGCTGCCGGTGGCGGGGTGAGGCTGCTGCGTCGCTGTGTGTCCCCTGGACATCCTGCGGCCCCTTCCCTCTCCGTCCCGCGGAGCTGCCCGCACGGGGCGGCCCTGCCCGTGGCGGGCTGAGGCTGCTGCATCGCTGTGTGTCCCCTGGACATCCTGCGGCCCCTTCCCTCTCCGTCCCGCGGAGCTGCCCGCACGGGGCAGCCCTGCACGTGGCGGGGTGAGGCTGCTCAGTGTTGCTCTGAGGCCTGCTTGTTGATGGGCACTGACCACCTTGGTGACGGAGCCTGGGACACCTGACTCCACGTCGATTGCTGGCCGCTTAGCTGATAAAATGCTCTGTAGATAATTAACCAGCTCTTGCCATTTGAAAGTTCAATCCAGGAAAGGACTGTGAAAGAAGCAGAATTAGCTTGTGAGCAGTGAGCGTGGTAAAACTGTTGGTCACTGTCCTCTGTCATCGGCCCCCGGGCTGTGGTCTCTGTGCGGAGCTCTGCGCTGGGTGCAGAGTGCAAGCGCCTGGGTGTGCGTGATCTCCCACCAGGCCGGGACCTGGGCAGCTGCGGGTCTGCAGCGGAGCCCTCACTGACGCCGCTCCTTTTGCCTTGCAGGTCAGCGCATCGTGAATAGGTTGAGAGCTTCGCTGTTCTCCTCAGTGCTGAGACAGGAGGTGGCTTTCTTTGACAAGACACGCACAGGAGAGCTTATCAACCGTCTGTCCGCAGACGCAGCCCTCCTGGGGCGCTCAGTGACGGAGAACCTCTCAGACGGGCTCAGGGCTGGAGCACAGGCTTCGGTTGGCATCGGCATGATGGTATGTCCCTCAGCTGCTGCGTCCCGTCTGTGCACCCTGGCAGGGTGAAACCACTCCAGTGAGCTGTGCGCAGTACCGTGCAGAGGCCTCGGGGACCCGGGGCAGTTGCCTTGTTGGCACCTGAACCTTCATTTCTTATGGGGAGAACAGACTGTGGCTTTTACGAAAGCTTACCTTGTTGCCTGGGTTCTAAGAACGTGTGAGGGTGGGAATGAGCCACAGATGGGAAGAGCCCTGGATGCCCAGTGCTGGACGGAGGAGGAACACCAGTCTGTCAGTCTGTCCAGCCATCCTTCCTCAAAGGCAGGAAGCTGCCACTGTCAGTCATCTCTGCAGGACCTGAGGGCTGTTTCCTGTCCTCCTCCTGTCAGGGGCAGGGTGGGCTCCCTCTTCATAGACAGGCAGCTCTGCACTCATTTACCCTCTCCACCCATCACATCTGTTCCTCTCTAGCTGGGGACTGGAGGCCCTCACATCTGCTTGCCTCCCTGCATACCAGGTGTCTGAAGACACACCTTCTCCTGTGCTGCTGACCGAGAGAAATGTGCAGGCCACGTGTGCAATTTAAATCTTGTAGTTGTTGTTCAGCCACCAAGCAGTGTCTGACTATACATGGACTGCAGCACACCAGGCCTCCCTGTCCCTCACCATCTCCTGGAGTTTGCCCAAGTTCATATCCATTGAGTCGGTGATGCCATCCAACCATCTCATCCTCTGTCACCCCCTTCTCCTCTTGCCCTCAATCTTTCCCAGCATCAGGGTCTTTTCCAATGAGTTGGCTCTTCACATCAGGTGGCCAAAGTATTGGAGCTTCAGCTTCAGCATCAGTCCTTCCAATGAATATTCAGAGTTGATTTCCTTTAGGATTGACTGGTTTGATCTCCTTGCAGTCCAAGGGACTCTCAAGAGTCTTCTCCAGCACCACAGTTCAAAAGCATCAATTCTTTGGTGTTCACCTTCTTTGTGGTCCAACTTTCACATCCATATATGACTACTGGGAAGACCATACATACCCTTGACTATATGGACCTTTATATATAAAGTGATATCTTTGCTTTTTAATACACTGTCTAGGTTTGTCATAGCTTTCCTGCCAAGAAGCAATTGTCTTCTAATTTCATGGCTGCAGTCACCATCCACAGTGATTTTAGAGCCCAAGAAGAGGAAATCTGTCACTGCTTCCACCTTTTCCCCTTCTATTTGCCATGAAGTGATGGGACCAGATGCCATGATCTTAGTTTTTTTTAATATTGAGTTTTAAGCCTGCTTTTTCACTCTCTTCTTTCACCCTCATCAAGAGGCTCTTTTAATTCCTTGCTTTCTGCCATTAAAGTGGTATCATCTGCATATCTGAAGTTGTTGATATTTCTCTAGTAGCCACATTTCAAAAAGCAAAAAGAGGAAATTCAATAGCAGTTTAGTGGTTAGGACTTCACCCTTTCACTGCTGAAGGCCTAGGTTGAATCCTGCAAGCTGTGTGGAATAGCCAAAAAATTTTTTTAATGAAACAGAAAGGTGAAATGAGATTAATTTTGATAATAATTTTACTTAATATAAACAAAGTATTATCAATTCAACATGTATTTAATATAAAAATTATTAATCAAATATTTTTCATATTAGGATTCTAAAATATACTGTATATTTTATACTTACAGAACATCCAAGTCTGGAGGCTTTCATTGAAATAATCAATATTTAGATTTTGTAAAATTTGTGGTTGAAGAAGCACACATGGAAATCTCCAGACATACTTAAAACTTTACTAGTAACTGAATAGAAATGGAATATCAGCTTTTAAGATTTAATTTTAATTAAAGCTAAAATTTAAAATGTAGGTGACCAGTAGCCATCAATGCTGTCATCTCAGTGCAGTTCTAGACCCTAGAATGAGGACTGTGGCTGATTTTTCCTCACAGGTGGAAACGCTGAGGTTTCTGACCAGTGTTCCAGAGAGCACTCAGTCCGGAGCAGAAGGCTGTGTTGCCAGAGTGAGCCTGTAAGGTCTACCATGCAGAATGGAAGACAGCTTTGAACTCTTGTGTACACGCAGCCAAGAGAGAAGCCAAGCTCTGGGAGAAGGCCCTCCTGTACCAAATAAAGCACCGTTTCCAGATATGAATAGTCTGGGGCTCAGGAAGAGTGGCAGTTGAAGGGCAGGGCATCAGAGGGGGCCTGTCTCAGTGCCTTGAGCTGCATCACAGCCCCACGAGTGGGGGCTCAAGCAGCAGAAGTGCGTTTCCCTCACGTCTGGGCTCTGGGAGTCCCAGGCCGAGGTGCTGACACAGTAGGTTCGTTCCGAGGCCTCTTCCCTGGGCTCGCATGCAGCCGCCCTCTCGCTGGGAGCACTGTTCACGTGGCCTTGCCCTGTGCTTCTGTGCAGAGAGCTGGCTACTCTCATGATGACAGGATCAGGGCCCTCACCCTTATAGCCTCATTTTACCTTCACTCCTTCCTTAGAGGCTCCATCCACACCCAGCCCCGCGGGGTGTAAGGCCTGTGAGTTTTGGGGGGACGCAGATGCCAGCTTATCGCAGGGCCTCATGAGAGGCATCCCCTGGGATCTGGCCTTCAGCTCTGGAGGGACTGACATGCTCATTCTTTCTCACGGGTCCCTGGACCCGAATGTGGTAACCCTGCTTCCAAGAACCTAATGATGTCTGTACCATACTGTCAGTTTAGTAGTTTATGTGTGGGGTCTTCCTCCCCACATTGAGAGGTGTGTTCCTGATTCTCCAGTGACAGCTCCTTTCCGTGACAGCACCTGCCTCATCCTTCAGAAGGTTATCTCTGAGCATGCAGCTGGAGCAGAAGGAGGGTCCTGAGACCATCCCCAGGCTCAGGGACACCAGAGGGTGTTCCTGCCCTACCGTGCAGACAGCTTGCCTGGGCTGTGTTGTGTTCAGACCTGCTCGATTGCCTTGCTGCTCTGCCTGTGTCCTGCAGGCCACGGACACCCCAGCGCCTGCTTCTCTGTTCAGCGTGGCCCGTCCCCAGAGGTCAGGGTACTGAGCTCACTGCCGCCTCAGGGCCTCTGTGCACTTTCTCTTCCAAGACCACAGGGCACTCCGGGTTCCCTCTCTGTCTCACCTGTTTTCTCTCTGACTCCCACCTCTCCTCTCCCCTTAGATGGAACGCCCCGTGCGTCAGTTACCTCCCAGGTGCCTAGGATCATGCATGCTGCCTGTAGGCCTTAGGTACTCAGTTGTTGAATGAGTATAAGTGAATGATTGCTTGATCCATCCTTCACGTTACATTTCAGTCTGCAGCTTTCCCCCAGCATTTGAGGAGAGTCTTACAATGAAGATACTATTTTATAATTAATAATGATGCTAATACCATTTAAAATATCACCTAATTGCAGGGTTGGCTATAGGAAAACCCTATTGTGTTACTTCCTCTTTGGGCAACTCCAGTTGTTAGGAGATCCTCCTTTTGTTGAGTCCAGATCCATTTGTCTGAGATTCCAGTCCTGTGAGCCATGGAAGCAGCTCTAACTTGGCTGTCACACCTCCACACCTCTGCACATCCTCCTTCAACTTTGTCACCTAATGTGGGGATTTTGGTCTTGCTGCCATCTGAGTCATCTCAGGGAGACATTGGTCTGGTTGTTCAGAACCCTTGATGCGGACTTGAACACAGAACCCCTGGCGTGCCCTGGCCAGTGTGGAGCAGACAGGGTCTCCTCCCTCCGTTCCCAGCCTGTCCCCCCGGCTCCGTTGAGCAGCGTGGTCTGGTGCACATCACACTGGTCCAGCGCTGTGCCGGCAGTGGTGCAGCATTGCAGGGTCAAGGAGCTCCACAGCTTCAGAGGCTGTCTGTCACCTTACTCCCGTGTGGCCGGCTGAATATTCATGGGGCTTCGTGAAGACTGAGAATGTCTGAAAAGTTCTACCAAACAGCACCTTTAGGCCTACCTATTAATTTAAACATACACACGTTTACGGTGGGCAGTGAGAGTATCTTGCTACTCTGTGTAACATGTACGTTTGGGTTTTTTTGACAGTTTTTTGTCTCCCCTAAACTGGCCACTTTTGTCCTGAGCGTGGTGCCTCCAGTATCCATCATCGCAGTGCTTTATGGCCGATACCTCCGGAAACTGACCAAGGTCACTCAGGACTCCCTGGCACAAGCCACTCAGGTAAAGGCCTCCCCTGGTGCGGTCTCAGAGCCAGGTTATCAGTGGGCAGACCCTAAGGAATGTGTTTAACCTTTCCAGAAAGCACTTCCTTTTCCTCGTGTTAGCCCTGCACATCCTAGAAACCCCAAGCACTCTGCCTTCTAGACTAGATTTCCACCCACACCGCAGCACTGACCCCACTTGACTACATCATATGAACTTACGTCACTGTTTTTTATAGGGTGAAGAGGCTAATCATATTCTGAAAATAGTTGTCCTGGATGATACTCTGTCCTTTATTAACTAATAAAAGTAGCTTTGTAGTGCTGTCCTTGTAATGCTGTCCAGTTTTGTCTTTTTAAAAATTAAAAATAATCATTATATTTCTGTTACAAAAACCATGCATATTTATGAAAATAAAATTTTGAGAAATATAAGGAGAAAAAAATGCATAATCCTAGCTCTGAATGAATGTTATTAACATTTTGGAGTCTCTCCTTTTTATCTTACCTTTCTCACTGCATAAAAATATATTTATTCATCTATCAACCCTCTCATTTATTTTTCTATCTACCTATATATATGATGCGTGTATGTATAGATACATATTTGTTTCCAAAAGCAGGATTCTTCATATACTCAGCTTTGTAATCTGTTTTTTACTTAGTCGCATATGACAAGCAGCTTTTCATTGATAGTATCTTAAACGTGAGAACCACATTTTAATTTTGCCTCCCCTGAAATGTTTGTATTATTCTCCCAGCTAGCCGAGGAACGTATTGGAAACATAAGAACTGTTCGAGCTTTTGGGAAAGAAATGACTGAAATAGAGAAATACACCAGCAAAGTGGACCACGTGATGCAGTTAGCAAGGAAAGAGGCATTTGCTCGGGCTGGCTTCTTTGGAGCAGTAAGTTGATCATTTTGGAAAGAGTGAAAAGTGTAGACGTCGTGATCAGGAGAGATTTTTATTCTGTGGCTCTTGTCATACATAGAAAATACTTCCCTTCTCCCTCAAGACTAAAAATTACCATTCTTAAAAATATTTTTGTGAAGGAGGGGGAAAACAAGTATATGTAATTAAAGGAAAGGTGGTGAGACCAAAACTGTGGGATCAGGCCCTGATTCTCAGAGTATGGTCCAGACTGGGCACATCAGCTTCACCTGGAAACTGGTTAGACACACAGATCCTCAGCTCCACAAAACTCTTGGAATGCAGCTGGCGATCTGTCCTTTAGCACCAGGTAATTCTGGTGTAGGCAGTTTTAAACCCACTGAGGATTAGCCAAAATAACCTCAGTGTATTCAAGAAGGGGGTATAAGAAAGTTGACCACATTGATCACAAGGAGCTCAGGTAGGACATCGAGCTAGAAAATCACCATGATGGCAGAGTCACAATACTTTCAAAGTGGAAAGATGGTAGAGGTGATTCAGTAGCGGCCGTAACTGAATAGACGGGAAGCCCTGAGGAGGCATGCTTACAGAGACTGTGTACCTAATGCACATCAGAGCAGGTGAACCCAGTATCTTATCTGCTTCCCGGTGCAGCCTGCCCAGCCCACCATACATCAATTTCTTCCACTTAGGGGAGGCATCCTGAATATAATCTTTTTTCCTTTGCAAATTGATTAGATTGAGTAAAATAGGAATCTGATGGGTAGCTTAGTATCTAGGTTTCCATGTTTATGAGATTATTTCCTTCAACATTACAATATTTCAAAAATAATTTTGAGGGACTTAACCTGACTTTCCAGCAGTTAAGATTCCATGCTTCCATTGCAGGAGGCAGAGATTTGACCCCTGGTCGGAGAACTAAAATCCCATATGCTGTGCAGTACAGCCAAAAAAAAAAAAAAGAAAGCAAGAATTTTAAAATTCAGACTAAAATGTAGTGTTTTGGAAGAATCTTGCTTGGTGGTTACGTGCATAAAGGGAGTCTGCACAGTGTGAGTGCTTTTTGCATGGGGCCTTTGGTTCTCACCTGACTTCTCACCTGTGTTTTCTTCCATCCACAGACTGGGCTCTCTGGGAACCTGATCGTGCTTTCTGTCCTGTACAAAGGAGGGCTGCTGATGGGCAGTGCCCACATGACAGTGGGCGAACTCTCCTCCTTCCTAATGTATGCTTTCTGGGTTGGAATAAGCGTTGGAGGTATATAATTTAAATAGGCTTGGGGAATTAATGAAAAATCAGATTATAGTTTCTGAAATGAAAACCTAACTTTCCCACTACTCCACCCCTCACCAAATCACTAACTGCAAAAACATTTCCTAGAATGTTACGCCAACCTGACTTTGAAGGATGGAATAAAGATGACTGTGATCCTCCCTGGGTTGAGAAGTGTTAGATTTTTGCAGGTCCCCTGCCCTCCATAGCTCACAGAGCACAGGGTCTCACTGGATCTGTTCCCAGCCAGCATGCAGGGCAACCTGTTCCCTTTCACTGTAGCATGGATGCTGTGGGGGTGGGGGAGGATGGTATGAACAGGCATGTGCAGGAACCCTCATCCTCTGATGGTGATGCTTTCATCATGGGCAGGTTGCTGGCAGGGAGAAGGCAACCATGTTCAAAACTAGTGAACAATCCAAAACAGAAGTGGTAAAGTACACGAGACACAGTCACTTGCTTTTATAAAGAGTCTCTCAGAGCCCAGCTTTCCTTGTTTGCCCCTAAGTGAAGGGAAGCAAGCTCCTTGGAGGCAGAACTGTGTGGAGTCTGCAAAGCCCCAACCAACCTGGAGCAAATGATTTCCTGCTTTTTGTTTTCCTTCCTTTCTTTGAAAACCAAGATGGAAAGGTTAGATCAACAGCTTCAAGTCTGGTTAAAGGAGCTCAGGTATCCCACAGGGTCACCTCAACTTTTTATTTTCAGGGTTCCAGAGTTTTCTCCTGGTTAAAGGAGAGGCTTTTCCTTAGACATCCGCAGGCAAGTAAGGATATTTTCTGGACTGAGAGCTCCAGAGATCCATTTAAAATAACATTTTAGTCCTGCTGGCTGGTCTTGAAGAAAAATCTGGTCCAAGATGTTTCTGAGTGCTGAGCGACTTGCAAGACAAGATCCGTTCAGGATGCTGGCGCGATGATAGTATTGCTCCTTTCTTTCCATCCCTGGGGTTGGGTCTGACGGGCAGTAGGGTCGCACACCGTGTGGTCATGTTCCCCGCTCTGAACAGATGTGCTGGCCGCCACCTTCCCTCTCTGTGATGTTTCTGTGCACGTTTCACATTTAGCCATCGTCAGCTTTCCTCCTGGCCTCCAGTCTTGTGCTCTCTGCCACATTTGACTTGATCTTTCTTAGAAGTTCATAATTTTAATGAACTTTAACTTAACAATATATTCTTTCATGGAGTGTGCTTTTAATATACTTAAAAAGTCATCTCTGAGCCCAAGGTCATGTAAATTTTTCTCTTATGTTGTCTTCTAGGAGCTTTATAGTTTTTCATTTTATGTTTAGATCATTTTGAGTTAATTTGTGGAAGGTGTAAGGCCTGTGTCCCTATTTGTTATTTGCACATGGAAATCTAGTTGTTTCAGCACCATTTGTTGAAAAGTCTACCCTTCCTCCATTGAATTGCCTTTGCTCAACTATTGAAGGTTGATTGACTATATTTATGTGGCTCTGTTTCTGCCCGATGCATCCTTAATTTAACATGAAGGTTTTAGTCCACTGTATCTTATACAAATATCCATATACCCAAGGATATTTGAATTGCATTTTTTCAGCGCCCTTACTGAGGAAAAGTGTTACAAAGCATATGTTCTGGCAGTTGATGTGGACCAGTGGACTTGGGGTTTTAAATCATAGTTCAAAGGTGACTTTTAAGCAAAGGTTGTTAGTGTATCTAACATCGCCAAATTTCTTTTCAGTTTTCAGCCTAGTAATGTTTTATTTGTTGAGTCTGAAAGATGGGTTGATTTTGTGGATGTGCCTTTTAAATGAATGATGGAGTACCTTGTATTCCTTTTTAATATGAGATAAGCATTATATTTTATTTTTATTGCTAGACTTTTGACTAAGCAGACTTTTCTGTAACATTGTGATTTTAATTCAGTGGTTAACTAGTACGACTATATATATTTGTAAATCCCTGGATCAGACCAAAGCCTTATGAAAGCTAATGAAATTGGAGGAGGAGAAGCTGAAGGAAAACAAGGGCATGAGACAGAGGGAATTCTGACGGATTCCCAGGAAGCTGCTTCAAACCCTTCAAACGCTGTTGTTTGAAAGTAACAGATTTTATGTTAAAAGCAGGCTATTGTCACTGTCCCCAGAGGGCTGGGGGTGGCAGGGGGCCATTTATTGGCTGATGATGGATGTGCACCTTTGCTTCTCATCCTCAGGTCTCAGCTCCTTCTACTCAGAGCTAATGAAGGGACTGGGTGCCGGAAGCCGCCTCTGGGAGCTCCTCGAGAGAGAACCTGAGCTTCCTTTCAATGGTGGGTCTGAACTGGGTTTGCTTTTCTTTGCTGGGATTAAACATGTGTGGTTTAGGACAGTGAGACCAGCTTCCTGCCCTACCTGGGAAGGATGAGCACGAACTAGACCCTGTCTTTACCGCGACGGGGAGGGACAGGGCCATCGGAGGGTGGGCCGTGAGGACAGATTGCTGTTGGGTGCTGCTGGGGGGCCCCAGGGTGTCCCTGGAGGTGGGGGGCTTGACCACACAGTGTGCACCCACCGTTTCCCTCCCTGCAGCTGATGTGTTACCACAAACGGCAGGAGGAAGTGCGTGCCGCTCAGGAGTGCAGACACGAAGGGCCTGGCCAGGCCACCAGAACTGTCTTCCTTAGTGATTTTGACATTTGGGGGCAGGGAGGAAAGGAAGAGGGTTCGTGCATAGAAAAGCCTCTGAGTTGTTTGGCTTTGGGGATGGGGTGGAGGATGCTGATGCTAATTGGCTTTGAACCATCTCCTTCGTGAGCTGCTTCGCTGGAAGCCAGTGTTTGAGGCAGCTGTGGCCTGGGCGGAGCAGCCAGGCTCAGTGGAAGAAGCAGCGATCACTGTCAGCTACTCACTGGCCCCAGGGCAATAGTGAATGCCAGTATTCTCCACTGTGATAGACTGGCAGGAATGAGCCTGACTGGGAGAGATGGAGCCACTTTTCCCAGTCAATAGCAAGGTCACCCCCGGATAGAACCGACCTCTGACCCCCTTGAGCTCTGGGGCTGTTGTGCAGCACCTGCCTGTTCATCATGCTCTTAAAACAACTCTTTAGAGAAGGTGAGATAAACCCTGGATGGGGGCCCTGCAGAGGCAGCCCACAGGGAGAAGGCCACTGGACTCGGCCGGCAGCTCTTGGGCTGGAAGCTCCATCAGCTGCTGCTCGATCAGTAGGACTGGGATGCGGCCTCAGCCTCTGCGGCTGCGAGGCTCCAGCGCGGGCGGCAGGCGTGCAGTGCCCTGGTGCAGAGCAGGCTGGGGGCGTGGGACGCAGCTGCCTCCCGACGCCTGAGAAGCGCCCAGACGCCAGAGCTCGCTGTGCTGGGCCAAGGCCGTGGTCAGGTGGGTGGGGCCTGGGCTCAGCTGTGCTCATGTGCTTGGCGCTGAGTGATTCGTGTCCCGTCTTACCTTGCAGAGGGGGCTGTTTTGAATGAGAAAAACTTCCAGGGCGCTTTGGAGTTCAAGAACGTGCATTTCGCCTATCCAGCTCGCCCAGAGGTGCCCATATTCCAGGATTTCAGCCTTTCCATCCCATCAGGATCTGTCACAGCACTGGTTGGCCCAAGTGGTGCTGGCAAATCCACAGTGATTTCCCTCCTGCTGAGACTGTATGACCCTGCCTCTGGTGAGTGGTTCAGCGTGTTGTGGGACAGGGGCCTCTCTTGAGCCCTTCTACTCCTGAGCCTTGGGAGAGGGTCCGAGTGTGCAGAGGCCATGCACCGTGTGAGTTCTGAGTGCCAGAGGGTGTGTTCCCGGGGAGGAAGCCCCTTAAACAGCGGTGTCACTTTTGGGGCTGTGCGCTCACCCAGAAGGCCTGTCGGGCATCGTCGTACCCTTTGTGTCAGCTCCTCGTCGCCTGTGCAGCGTCCCCTGCACCCGGAGAGGGGAGCAGAAAGGGGCCTCTGTGCGGCGCCGCTGGCCGCACGTGGAGAGCGTGTGCCTGCGCCGTCCGGGCTGCGCAGGCGCCGAAGCGTCCTCCCGCGGGGCGCCTGCGTGCAGTCCGTGCACGTGGGCGTCAGTGGCCCACACCTGTGCCGCTCCTGAGGCTCCCGTCAAGTAGTCGATATTTTCTCATTTCGGTTTCTGTTTCTAACTGGATTATAGCATCTTATAGAGCAAACAACACATTCTGTTCCTTACTTGTATCTTTTTAAAACTGAGATTTAATTGACATTTAGCAGTTTCAGGTGTACAACATAATGATTCACTATGTGTATATATTGTGAAATGATGTATATATTGTGAAATGATCACACAACCATTAGTGTGTCAAGTTAACATCCCTCACCACACGTAGCTGATATCCTTTGTATCAGAGTTTAGAGAAGATATTTTGTATGTGTTGGTTTATTTTTGGATTAAGGAAACGTCTTTTCTCCACAAGAAAAAAATCATTGGTATAAAATAAAATAAAAAATGGGTTTATTTATTTTTGGTCATGTGATTTGTGGGATTTTAGTTCCCTGGCCAGGGATCGAACCTGGGCCCTCAGCAGTGAGAGATTGGAGTCCTAACTGCTGGACCACCAGGGAATTCCCTAATATCATGAATTTAAAGAGTAGGTCTTATAGTCTTTTTGGTTAGAACACTGTGAGAGCTGGTTATGTGCCAGGGAATGATCTCATGTGCAAAACCAAGGTGTTAAAGTGGATATCACTACACTGTCTGCCTCTGGAATCACTGCCTGGACTTACCTTCTACTTGCTATAAAATTCTGAGCTTAGGAAAATCCTGGTGAGAGGGATGCAAAACACTGAGTCTCTGGTTTCTTCATCACAGTGAATAGATCAGGGAGAAAAGAGAACTGCACTTACATTCCTGCCTTGTGGAGCCTGTACAGAGTGCTTATGCTTTCTAAGTCAATACCTTGGGTTTTTTGTAGGTATATGAAAATTTATTTTTGGCTTGTATAGTGTCATATAGCTAACTGAGAAAGAATAGGATTTCTTGTGTTGGTCACTGTTATCGTAATCAGGAGGCATGATTTCATTCCCTCAGGGTGTAAAGGTAAATTCTGTTAGCTGAGGTCAAAGAATTACATCTGACATTAAAGCTCTCTGCCATTCTGTCAGTCAGATAGCAGACTCTTCTACATCTGTGTTGACACAGGAAGGAAGGCGAGCTGGAGGGATGAGCTAGGTGGGCTTGTCATCTAGTCATCACAGGGAGAGAGTAGGTGCAGATGATCCAGAAAAGTCCCTTCCAGCTCTGAAAGTCACTGAAACCCATTGGTTTTAGATTTGTTTGGAGATTTTGAGTATCTAATCTTTAAAAAACTGAGTCTGGAGTTTTCCCGCCAGATCACATCTGTGTTTCTGTCAGTCACTGCCCCCATGGCACCCACTGACCTCTTTCCCTTCTTCCCTGCAAGGAACAATCAGCCTGGATGGCCACGACATCCGTCAGCTAAACCCAGTCTGGTTGAGATCCAAGATTGGGACAGTGAGTCAGGTAAGAGGAGAGGGGTCCATTTTTATTATACTTTCTTTTCAAATTGCTTTTGTCATTTGCTTTTCTCTTGGTCTTGGACCTTTCAAAAGAAAAGGAATGGATGTTTTTCAGATGTAGTAAACTAACCTCATCGGGCAGATTGTTTAGGTTCGTAGTGCTGTTTCCTGAAGACCTTAGACACTTCAACCACTTGAAGCATTATCTTTTTCCAAAGGTGGACACTGTCATTACTTGTAATGCAGGTAGTCCAGAAGATTGGGGAGAAAAAGATACAGCTTTTTAGCTTCTTTTGATTCTTTCTCAGTTCTCATGTTCATTAGTAGCCAGTCTACTGTTTTGCCAGGGTTTCAGAGATAAGCAAGCAAAGACTATGCCAAGAGCTAGGTCCCTTTGCAAAAGGTAGAGGATTTCAAGAACATTAATATGGTCTCTTTGGTGAAGCTGTTTTCACAAGACCACTTAGTGCAGGGGAATTTTGACAAGCTATTTATATTTTTATTACCAAGCTATGTGCACAACAGACAAACCCAAGCCTTCCGCCACTCCTGGGCCTCTCCCTCCAGTGAACCCCCCCTCAGCCCCACTCTTCCGGGGACAGGTTGGGGACAGTGATGGGCTTGGCTCGGGAGTGCTAGGGTAACAGCGGTGCCATGTCCTCATTAAGGATAGAGCAAGAAGCTGGGAGTTTATTAGCTGTTTAGGACAATTCCACACAACAGTTCTGTGCAAATGCCACTTTCCCATCTGCTTTGTGTTTCAAGAAGTGACAGAAAGAGATGGACTCTCCCTTCATCCTTGGAAGGCAGGCAGCTGGAGAACGCAGACGGGGCCGAGGTCTTCCTCGGGAAAGGGGACTTGCATTTACAGAGCATCTGCTACATTCAGGGTGAGGGCAGGATCCTGCAGTGGTGATCTTCAGATGGTAAAGTCAGTCCTGCTCGTGCTAACATGTGAAACGTTTAGTCACTGTGGGGTGAATTGATGGAGAATGAGAAAATAGAACCCCCCCACCCCCAAAAAACCCAGTGTATATTCTCTGGGAAAAGTTCTTAGATGTAAATATTGTACTAAGCTCCACTGTATTACTGGCCTTTTGAAATTTTCAATAAGTATGTTTTGTTTCCAATGTGTAGGAGCCAATTTTGTTTTCTTGCTCCATTGCGGAGAACATTGCATACGGTGCAGACGACCCCGCCTCAGTGACCGCTGCGCAGATAGAGCAGGCAGCCGCTGTAGCCAATGCGGCTGCTTTCATCCAAAATTTCCCTCAAGGATTCAACACTGTGGTCGGAGAAAAGGGTGTTCTCCTCTCAGGTGCGTTTTGTTACTCTTCGTCGCCAAATGTCTCTGCTCCAAAAAACTCTCCAAACATTTTCTATCGCGCTGTTATTTTTTAATTAGGCTTTTGTCCTTAGAGTTTATGAAATTAACATTTTTGTTTTCTCAGATCTCTTTCTGTATGTGACAATTCCCCAATTCCCTTCACTTTCTCCCCAGAGGTGTTTCCAGGCTCCCACTGGGGGTCCCACTGGGTAGTATTCAGCCACAGCCTCTTTTTCTCATCTGAGAATAGATGTTTTACAATTCAAGATCCTTGAAAGTAAGACAGACACTGGATGGCAGGATGACTGGTCCTGGGAGGCAGAGACTGAGGCAGAGGAGATGTGCAGCTGGAGGAGATTGTGTGTAGACCCAGGGCTGACAAGCTTCTCTATGATGGACCAGAGAGTAGATGATTTAGGTTTGTAGGCTACATGTGGTCTCTGTCACATAATCATCTTTTCTTTGTAAACAACTCTTTTCAAATGTAATAACTGCAGAGAGGCCCTGGTCCGGACCTGACGCAGGCAGAGCCCGTAACGTCCTGCTCTGGACAGTGGGGGCTTGCAGGCCTGTGGCACCATTAGGGCTCCAGTGCCAGGACTCCTGTGATGCCAGCTCAGGCAACGAGTCAGATCGCATGATGGGGGCCGAGTTACAGGAGGGAAAGAGAAACAGTTCTGTTGCTTTCAAGTGCAAAAGTGGGACCAACGAATAGAGGTAAGTTCAGTTCAGTCACCCAGTCATGTCCTACTCTTTGCAGACCCATGGACTGCAGCCCGCCAGGCTTCCCTGTCCATCACCAACTCCCAGAGCTTGCTCAAACTCACGTCCATTGAGTCAGTGATGCCATCCAACCATCTCATCCTCTGTCGTCCCCTTCTCCTCTTGCCTTCAATCTTTCCCAGCATCAGGGTCTTTTCCAGTGAGTCAGCTCTTCGCATCAGGTGGCCAAAGTATTGGAGTTTCAGCTTCAACATCAGTCCTTCCAGTGAACACCCAGGACTGATCTCCTTTAGGATGGACTGGTTGGCTCTCCTTGCAGTCCAGGGGCCTCTCAAGAGTCTTCTCCAACACCACAGTTCAAAAGCAGCAATTCTTTGGTGCTCAGCTTTCTTTATGGTCCAACTCTCACATCCATATATGACTTCTGGAAAAACCATACCTTTGACTAAATGGACCTTTGTTGGCAAAGAAATGTCTCTGCTTTTTAGCATGCTGTCTAGGTTGGTCATAGCTTTTCTTCCAAGGAGCAAGCATCTTTTCATCTTTTCATGGCTGCAGTCACCATCTTCAGTGATTTTGGAGCCCCCGCAAAAAAATAGAGAAGTAAAATTTTGGTTAAACACAGTTTTGTTTTGTTTTTTATTACAAATATTAAGAGGTGCTTCCTTTCATGATGATCTTTGTCACTGGATCTGCACGAGCGAGGAGGGAGGCCTCCATGTCAGAGTGAAGGCTGGAGCAGGAATCCTTTCCAGCACTGAACTTTTTGCTTGAACTTAGGCTACAGATAGTTTAACACAAAAATATTTTAAGATTGTTGTGTATGATTTGTTAAAACTATAGGCAGTAGATGAAAGCCTGCTTTTGATGGATGGGGTAAGTTACGGCCTAGCACTGTTCCTGCGTCTCTGGGACAGAGTGTCCTCAGGCAGGATGCTGGGAGCTGGCAGGGATGGAGGTGCAGAGCTGGGGGTGCCTGTACTCAGCCCAGCGGTGCATCACCTGCTCCCTGGGGACAGAGTCTGTGTGTCCTTCCCTTCACCAGGATTCCCAGGCTCTGTCTCCCAGTGAAGGAACCGAAGGTTTCAGTCCACTGTGGAGGAAGGGGTGGGCTTCTAGCAGCAGATGCCCATGTGCTCACTGGCACCTGAGATTTTCAGAGCTGACTAAAGCCCTCACTGGCCACTCTGCCTACCCACACTGAGCATTCGGACCCCCACCAACCAGAGAGGTTCAGATAGAAAGGGTTTTTCCTCCCTCCCTCGTTGTGAGGATGGGATTGCCTGGTTGAGGACAGCTTTCAGCAGTACCATTCATTTCACTTTAAATGATTAACTTCTTTTAGATGAAATAAGAAGTATGTTCAGCCAATACAATTAATTACCAAGAATGGAACTGAGTTTTCTCACATGATGAACTAAGTCAGAAGGAGTGAGCTGTGTCCTGCTGTGAGACTCCATCAGCTTTGAGTTAGGCTAGTGGCCCTGGAGGAGAGCAGAGGGCCAGTGGAACAGAGTTGAGGAGGGGAGTTAGCACTTCCTGTCCTTCTGCATTTCCCCTACGCATCCCACCCCCTTTTTTTAGTAGCGTTAGAGCCGACAAACAAGGCAGGAGGGGTTAGAGTGGCTGCTGTCTCTGCTGCCCCCAGTTGCACGTATGCAAGTTGTTCCCCGGGTGGGAAAGAGAACTGGGTGAGCGTGGACGCACAGAGTCATGCTCCAGGCCTGACAGGAGCATCACCATTCCAGCTGCCTTCGCTCTCATCAGTTCACGCCCTGCCCTGAACCCCAGCTCCCCTGAGTTTCCTTTGCCTTTCCTCCTCCAAGAGACACTCCGCTGGGGGGAGGCGGAGCAAATGTGTGGTGATAAGCACAGCCCGTGCACAGTTCAGCAACACATGAGCCGCGAACTTCCAGGTGTACAAGCTGGATTTAGAAGAGGCAGAGGAACCAGAGATCAAATTGCCAACATCCACTGGATCATCGAAAAAGTGAGAGAGTTCCAGAAAAACATCTATTTCTGCTTTATTGACTACGCCAAAGCCTTTGACTGCATGGATCACAATAAACTGTGGAAAATTCTTCAAGAGATGGGAATACCAGACCACCTGACCTGCCTCTTGAGAAACCTGTATGCAGGTCAGGAAGCAACAGTTAGAACTGGACATGGAACAACAGACTGGTTCCAAATAGGAAAAGCAGTACGTCAAGGCTGTATATTGTCACCCTATGTATTTAGCTTATATGCAGAGAACATCATGAGAAACACTGGGCTGGAAGAAGCACAAGCTGGAATTAAGATTGCTGGGAGAAATACCAATAACCTGAGATATGCAGATGACACTACCCTTATGGCAGAAAGTGAAGAGGAACTAAAGAGCCTCTTGATGAAAGTGAAAGAGGAGAGTGAAAAAGTTGGCTTAAAGCTCAACATTCAGAAAACTAAGATCATGGCATCCGGTCCCATCACTTCATGGGAAATAGATGGGGAAACAGTGGAAACAGTAGCTGACTTTATTTGGGGGGGCTCCAGAATCACTGCAGATGGTGATTGCAGCCATGAAATTAAAAGAGGCTTGCTCCTTGGAAGAAAAACTATGACCAATCTAGACAGCATATTAAAAAGCAGAGATATTACTTTGTCAACAAAGGTTCATCTAGTCAAGGCTATGGTTTTTCCAGTAGTCATGTATGGATGTGAGAGTTGGACTATAAAGAACATAGCTGAGTGCCGAAGAATTGATGCTTTTGAACTGTGGTGTTGGAGAAGACTCTTGAGAGTCCCTTGGACTGCAAGGAGATCCAACCAGTCCATCCTAAAGGAGATCAGTCCTGGGTGTTCATTGGAAGGACTGATGTTGAAGCTGAAGCTCTGATACTTCCGCCACCTGATGCGAAGGGCTGACTCATTGGAAAAGACCCTGATGCTGAGAAAGATTGAGGGCAGGAGGAAAAGGGGATGACAGAGGATGAGATGGTTGGATGGCATCACTGACTCAGTGGACATGAGTTTGGGTAAACTCCAGGAGTTGGTGATGGACAGGGAGGCCTGGTGTGCTGTGGTTCATGGGGTTGCAAAGAGTTGGACACGACTGAGCGACTGAACTGAAGTGAATGCACAGTCAGACCTCGGCAGTGCACTGACCTAGCTGTGAGGCCTCCTGCAGGGTGTTTGTGGCACAATCTTTCATCTTTGCAAAGGGAATCATTATAGAATCTACTTCACAGGCTTGTTTTTGAGATGAAATGAAATAATATGTGTAATGCATTTAGGAAATGCCTGGTACATAGGAATTCCTCAGTGTTAGCCATGATAATAATTCTTATTGTTAGTCTCTAGAGTGATGAGGAAATAATATATTTCAAACATAGGTTTCTATTCTCTCATCTATCTCAACTTGACCAACTGGGAGAAGTTACCTTCAGATTGCCACATGGTGTATCAGTAAAGCCTATTACCAAGAATTTTTGTTAAGACCTTCAGTTTAAAATATATATATATATATTGTCATTGTCAGGTGGGCAGAAACAGCGAATTGCAATTGCCCGTGCTCTGCTTAAGGTAAGCCTGAAGCCACTTGGCTGGGGGTTCTTGGCATTGTTCTTAACCAGGGACCTTGTAATTAGTAATGTACAATTTTTCTCCCTCTTTCTTTTTGGAGGAGGTGGGTAGGTATATTGTTGACAGCTCTTGTGAAAGATGAGTTGGGAATTCCACTGACTGTGTTCAAATTTGACAAGTATTTCTTGGGCATTGGGAGCCCAGTACAGTGCTGGAAT
The DNA here is from genome assembly GCF_023699985.2 of Odocoileus virginianus. Classification (NCBI taxonomy): domain Eukaryota; kingdom Metazoa; phylum Chordata; class Mammalia; order Artiodactyla; family Cervidae; genus Odocoileus; species Odocoileus virginianus. The sequence goes on from NW_027224331.1 coordinate 1,079,399, forward strand.
TATCAGAGGGAGAAAAGTGTCACACACAGACCTTCCGTCAAGTAGCATACTGAGTATTAAAGAAAAAAAGGATGTTTAAAAAAAAAAAAAGGATGTCTGTATGTGTGTTAACTAGTCACTTGGCTGTATAACAGAGGTTTGCACAACATTGTGAACAACTGTACTTCAATAGAAAAAGTAATAAAGAAGCATGCAGTCTCTAACTGGAGAAACAGTAATTATATCAAAATACCAAAACAGTACAAGTATACTTACTTGTATAGTATTTAATAACCTGCTCAGCTGAATGGTGGGCTTCCCTGGTGGCTCAGTGGTAAAGAATCCGCCTGCCAATGCAGGAGATGCAAGAGATGCAGGTTCAATCCCTGGGTCGGAAAGATCCCCTGGAGGAGGAAATGGTAACCCACTCCAGTATTCTTGCCTGGAGAATCCCATGGACAGAGCAGCCTGGTGGGCTACAGTCCATGGGATCACAAAGGACGCGATGGAGAATGACACAATAAACTGAACGGGACAAACTTGAAATGCTTACACAAGACTCCTAAGAGGAAACGGACAAGCTGAAGTTCATAGGCATTGCATATTTTAGGAAATGATGGCCTTCTCCTTTGTTAGATAAGTACTCTCCTCAGATTTAAAGGTGATTAAAAAAAAACCCACTTTACTGAAGCATGGTTTGCATATCATAAAATTGAGTAGTTTTAAATGTACTTTTCAGTGACTTTTAGTAAATTTACAGAGTTGTGCAACCATCATAATCCAGTTTTAGAACATTTCCATCACCTTGATACACCTGAGCAACCTTTCCGCATTCCCAGCCCCACCTCCCAGTAATCTACTTTGACTTTGTCTAGATTTGCCTCTCTGGACATTTCAGGTAAATGAAAGCAGACAGTGGTCTTCTGCTTGTAGCCTCCTTCCCTAGTAGAGCTTCTAAGATTCCTCCACGTTGTAGCCATATCAGTACTTTATTCCTTTCCAGGCCTTCGTATGGACAGACCACAATTTGTCTATCACTCACAGGTTAATGAACACTTGAGTTATTTTTGGTTTAGGGCTGTTAGAAATAGCACTGCTCTGAATGGTGTACAAGTTTGTGTGTGGTTATGTTTTTATTTCTTGTGGATAGATTCCTAGGCAAGACTAGAATTTATCTGTTACATACATTGGCTGACTCTTCTATCTTTTCAGTTTTGTGTGTACTGCTCCAAACTAAACTCCAAGAGGACCCTGAGAGTTAGACTATCTGACTCGCATTAGAGCCCCATCTAATACTTTTAGTTGTTTCACCTGCAGAATAAAGCTGCACTATAAACATCCAGTTCATTGATCACTGTGATAATGGTTTAAAGTCATCTTTAACTCTTCCATTTATGAGTTCATCTTAAGCACAATATGAACTATTTTTCATCCTTTGTAGATGCTTTATTGTGGTAGAATTCACACACTATATAGTTCACCCATGCACAGCATATAGTTCAGTGTTCGTGTATTCAGAGTTGTGCATCCATCACTGTAATCAATTTTAGAACATTTTCTTCATCACCAAAATAACATTCACACATACCCACGCACCTTGTTTCCCCATTTACCTCAACGCCAGGTGACCACACATCTGCCCCTACAGATGTGCCTGTTCTGGACATTTCCTGTAAATGGAATCATAGACTTTTATGTCCAGCTCCTTTCATTAGGGTGTTTTTGGGGGTCATCCATGTTGTATCATGTATCAGTGCTTTATTTCGTTTTATTTCTGAGAGTTCTTTTTGTCTAATAAAATTATATCTTTCTTATCTTTTTAATGTTTTTCCTTCTTCAGAATCCCAAAATTCTTCTCCTAGATGAAGCAACCAGGTGAGGATATCTTAATGTGTAATTATATTAAATCAAATTCTTTCTTTTTCACAAACTTACTCTTCTGTATTTCAAGTGACGTGGCTGAGAACACCTTACACTTTAAAGGGATGGGATATGAATTAATCATGACAGTTGGGAGACAGGATGAATTGTGAGTTGAGGGTTCTAGGTCCAATTCAGCCCTTTGTGATGAATCCCTCATCGCTTATCAGCAGATGTGAAAAATCCTTTTTAACTTACATGGCAGTTCTCTGGAGATCAAGGGTTCAGAGCTTCTTTTTTTGATAGTGACTTTATAAAATTTAGATAGTTGGCCCAGGGAGTTGCAGTCTTGATCATAGCAGGGATCAGCTGCTTATGAGGGGCTCATATGTGTGCACCAGGAAACACATGCGTGAACAGTGTGCATGGCACTGATACCGCCTTCCCGTGGGCTCTTCTGTTTAGTGCACTGGATGCTGAGAACGAGCACCTCGTACAGCAAGCCCTGGACCGACTGATGGAAGGAAGGACAGTGCTCATCATTGCCCACCGTCTGTCCACGATTAAGAACGCCAGCATGGTAGCTGTCCTTGACCTGGGAAGAATCATCGAGTGTGGGAAACATGAAGAGCTGCTTTTGAAACCAGATGGGATGTACAGGAAATTAATGAACAAACAGAGTTTTGTTTCAGCATAAAGAAGCGATTACTGGTAAACTTAATATGAGAGGTTTTAAAGCAAAGCTGCACTGCGTGGGAAAAAAAAAACTCAGACTTAGGAAATCTGTAAATCAGACTTCAAGTCATTTGAAATCTGCCTATTTTTTCCAAAGTTTGTAAAATAGTTTTGAGATGGATCTGTTCTGAAGACCTTTTTATTCAGAATTTTAATAATTATAACTTTCTAAATGGTCTAGAGCACTGATGTTATTTTCAGGTTTTATATTTTCTTTTATCTTAGAATATTTTGATTAATAGAGCATGGCACCTCATTTTCTTTTATCTGCTGTTATAAATTGAAGTTATTGTCATACGACAACTTTTAAAAGAGAATTATAAATAAAAAGCCTAATTATTTTAGGCCAGTTCACCAATCACTGTGTAATCTCTTGGTAGTACTCTACCTACTTTGGGTCTCATCTTACCACATAGCATGATAGATGGTGAAAAATCTAACCCTTTATTTTATCCTGCTAATCTCATAAAGCAACCTATATATATATTGTTCAGTTGCTAAGTGGTGTCCTACTCTTTGCAACCCCATGAACTGCAGCACGCCAGGCTTCCCTGTCTTTCACCATCTCCTGGAGCTTGCTCAAACTCACGTCCATTGAGTCAGTGATGCCATCCAACCATCTCATCCTCTGTCGTCCCCTTCTCCTCTTGCCCTCAATCTTTCCCAGCATCAGGGTCTTTTCCAATGAGTTGGCTCTTCGCATCAGGTGGCCAAAGTATTGGAGCTTCAGCTTCAGCACTAGTCCTTCCAATGAATATTCAGGGTTGATTTCTTTTAGGAAATATATATATATACAGAAATACATAATGTCACATGGCAAGGAGGGGTCATTTATATCTCCTGTCTCCTCTGTCTTCAAAGGGATGAAAGTATAGGGATATGTGTTCTTTTGGGCTGAGACTGTGTTTGCATGTGTGCAGTTTTCATGGTTTTGGCACCTGAGAGCCTGATGAATTTTAAAAAGGGAAGAAGCCCCATCCTTTGAATATGAGAACTTCTGTTTTCATTATTCGTGTATTTGGGAAGTGAGGCATGAACTGCCAGGTATTATCAAAAAAGATGTAATTTTACACTTAGGTTGTCTGTAAGCATGTATCTTGAAAATTATCTTTTAAGAGTTTATCATTCCTAGTCAAATTTTACAGTGTTTTTTCAGTTAAATAGTTATGAAATTTCATTCAATGAGGCTAAATCCCAAAATTATTAATATAGCTGTAATTTAAATCTTAAAACATTTGAAGGAAGCTTATACATTCTACAAAATGTCAAGAAACGTTAAGAGCTTGTCACCTTCTGAAAAGAGGATATAATTAACCATCTTTCTTCTATTTGTTGTTATAGTTAAAGCTAAACTTCTCAAAAATTCCTCAAGCAATGTTTTGAGCATTGCTTTGGATTTGTTGTATTCATATCAGCACTATTAAGTTGCCGTTCCCTCAAGGAAAAGTACTTTTTCTGTAATGATAATGTCAGAACCTAAGAAGTAACAACGTTGATATGACTAAAAAGGAAGTCTTCTCAGGTCCTAAGTATTGTGATTAGCTTCCTGATTATACTGGAAGAAACCACTATTTCATGATAAGCATGGAGTATTACATTTTATTCTACATAAGGGAATTCATTAATGAATTCAGTGAATAAATGAACTCTGTTCTTTGAATTTAAACAGTACATCTGTGACAATCATTTTTAACAAGTTTACTCATATTCTTCATGGTTTACTACTATGATGGTGTTCTCAAAAGCAGACAAAACACAATTACAAGGTTGGATCTGAAGGAAATATCTTTGTGCCACAGAAGCATTTACAAAATTGAATGTAATCATTATATTTTATTTTCTAATACAAGGTATTCCCTTTTATATCATGGATTAAAATTTATAGTGAACTTTATCTGTGTTTGTCATTTCTTGTAAAACTTTTTACTACATTCAGTTTCTTACTAGAATTTATAAAGATTCAAGACTAAAAAAAATTACAAACATAGGAAAGTGGGAGTAATTATAAGTTCCATTCCTTTCATTCTAATCTGTTTTACAAGTTTTGCTTACTTATTTTTGGCCGTGCTGGGCTTCCGTCGCTGTGCATTAAAAGTTTTGCTTACTTATTTTTGGCCGTGCTGGGCTTCCGTCGCTGTGCATGGGCTTTCTGTAGTTGGGACTAGCGGGGGGCTACTCTCTGGTCTGGCTTTGGGGCTTCTCACGGGCTGACCCTGTGGGCTCAGCAGTTGTGATACGCGGGCTTAGCTGCCCCTTGGTATGTGGGATCTTCCCAGACCAGAGATCGAAAGTGTCCTCTGCATTCACAGGCAGGTTCTTACCCACTGTACCACCAGAGAAGCCCCTAATCTAAGGCTTCTAATGTGCTCACTTGTTATTTATAAACATTGTTCAGTTGCTTCAGCACAGTAAGGGAGCATCTCCTGCCACGTGTCGGACAAGGAACTGTGCTGTAGAACTGGTGCCAGATGAGTGAGGTGTAGTGTCTGCCCTCTAGAAGCTTCCAGTGTAGAAGGAGCCGTCAGGTATATAAAAGAATTAATGACAAGAAAACAGTAACAACACCTCTGTGACAGTTAGCTAACACAGAGTTTGTGCCACTGTTTGTTTCCAGACTGCACGTTACCACAGTGGATACTTGGACAACCCTGTAATTTAAATAAATACCGATCCCTGTTCACAGTTGAGGATGGAAGCACAGGCAGGTTCTGCATTGATGCAGCCAGCCTTGATGCTGCATACAGGAAGATGCCAGAAAAATGGGCAGGGCTGGCACAGGGGCCATCACCACCACATGGGAAACAGTGCTCATTGTGTGTGCATGGGGAGCCACTGAAGGACATGTAACTCATGTAGGCAGTATAAAGATGAGCAGAAAGAAAGCTTAAATTGTGTGAAAACCTCCGTGTGAAGATAAAATATCACATTAATGGACCGAGTGCTTTGCTGTCTGCTCATCCAGGCTCCTCTCTGTGCAATGTCTCTAACCTTGGACCTTGCTGGTTCCCATGAAATAATCACAAATTAAACCATTATAGGCTATGTCCTGTATTTGAACCTTTATAAAGTAGGGCTCCACTTAGGAACTCCATTTAGCTCCATTTTTCCATAAAAATGCCAAAACTGTTAGAAAATATATGAAAACAAATGTAAATGTCACAAAACATTAAGTATAAGTGAAAGAAGTGTATGGAAACTGCATTGTAAATGTTTGTTTGGGGGTGTTTTTCTATGTTTTTACATCTGAAGCATTGTCGAGCTTAGCTGGTAATCTCCATTCAACTCATTCAATAAACATTTCTGGAGCATCTTCTGTTCTGTTCAGCTCTGTGCTAGTGCTGGCTGGGCCTTCCTCAGGAAGTTGGTGCTGGTGGTCTACAGCTGCGACCTCTTACCCGTTTTGTGTGGCCTGCGAAGCTAACAAGGGTTTTTACAGTTTTAAATGGTTTTTAAAAGTTCATAACACTTGAAAGTTATATGAAATTCAAATTTCAGTGTTCATAAGTTGTTTTGTTGGGACGCAGCCATACTTACTTGGCAACAGGCTGCAAGCCAGGGACTCTTCCTCTGTGTCCCTTGACAGAAAGAGTTTGCAGTCCCCAGAACTGGTGATAACAACACGTTCTTCACTGCTTGAAGGATGTTTAAACTATGCTGAAATTTAGAGTTATTTCAAAAAATTCCCTTGCCACTAGATGAGACTAAAGGGAAGCCTTGCAGATGATTGTGTGCATGCATGCTCAGTCGTGTCTGACTCTTTGTGACCCTGTGAACTGTAGCCTGCCAGGCTTCTCTGTCCATGGGATTCTCCAGGCAAGAATACTGGGATGGGCTGCCATGTCCTCCTCCAGGGAATCCTCCCCACCCAGGGATCAAACCCATGGCTCCTTTGTCTCCTGCATTGCAGGAGATTTTTTACCGCTGAGCCCTGGATAATATCCACGATAAGTTCATCACTGTGCCCCTGCCTTCCCATTTGAAGAGGATCATAATTACTGTGTTGCTGAAAATAGAATTCTGGCAATCCTACCACATCTGCAGGAAATAATCCTGGCTGCTTTCCTATTGATGACTGCAGTAATGAGTTCTACATCAATCTTTGGTCCTCACTGAAAAAGCTGCATTTTAGGAAGCTGGACAGAGGGAGGCACATGTAGGTTGAGCATATCATACACATACACATACTGCACTTGTGAGGGATTTTTCTTTTTATTTTAATACAACAAAAATGGACTTACATTGGACATATTAATTTTTAACCAACCTGTTTTTACACTTGATGACAATGTTTCCCTACATTTTTAAGTATTCATTACACACAACCACGTGTTCTTTTTAACCTATAGCATTCTATAATGTTAGTATGTTACAAATCTATTGTTAGATTTATCTTTCTATAGTCTCTGCTGTCATAAACAATGCTGCCTGTATATCTTTGTTATGATTTATTTTTTTCAGATTTCTAAAAGTGTACCCTATTTGATTTTGCTAGTTTACTAGCAACTTAACAGAGACTCAAAAAGGTGACACAGATAGTAGAGAGAAAAGGTGGAGATTTGAAACAAGCCTCATTTAATTCCAGAGTCTATGCATTCTCTCAATTACTGTTGTTTTCATTGTTTAGTCGCTAAACTGTATCCAACTCTTTTGTGACCCCATGGACTGTGGCCCACCAGGCTCATCTGTCCATGGGATTTCCAGGCTGGAGTGGGTTGCTGTTTCCTTCTCCAGGGGGTCTTCCCAACCCAGGGATCAAACCAGAGTCTCCTGCATTGACAGGTGTGTGGATTCTTTACCACTGGTCAACCAGGGAAGCTCTCTTAATTACCACACAGTAGTTACCAAAATGTCCTAAGCCAAAAAAAAAAAAAAGTCCCAAGACAGACGTCTCCATAACACCTAGGAATGCAAATGTTAGAAATGCAGATTCTCAGCCTTCAGCCCAATGAGTCAGACACCAAGGTGGGGCTCACCTGTCCAACTTAACCGGCCCTCCAGGCGGTGCTTAGGCTGGAGAGGCCTTTGCACTACACCATTCTTCCTTCTGGACTTCTAAACTGGCTACACTAGATAAAATGAGATGAAAAGATAAATAGGGAAACGGCAGCACTTCTGCTGCTGCTGCTAAGTCGCATCAGTCGTGTCCGACTCTGTGAAACCCTAAAGACGACAGCCCACCAGGCTCCGCCGTCCCTGGGATTCTCCAGGCAAGAACACTGGAGTGGGTTGCCATTTCCTTCTCCAGTGCATGAAAGTGAAAAGTGAAAGTGAAGTCGCTCAGTCGTGTCTGACTCTTAGCGACCCCATGGACTGCAGCCTACCAGGCTCCTCTGTCCATGGGATTTTCCAGGCAAGAGTACTGGAGTGGGGTGCCAATTGCCTTCTCCATGACAGCACTAGGGAGGGGTTAACAAGTACCTGGCTGGCTTCCCCAAGGCATATGTGCTGCACATCTTCTGTTCTACTCGCCTTCTCCACTATTTCCTCCAGGAGGTGGGCCCTCCCACCAAGAGGATGGTCCTCGTGTTCTCCTCCTTCACATTCTGGCCTCCTCATGCTGAGGTCAGGGCACTTCCATTCCCAGCTGTTCCCTCCTTCTGGGTGGCCTTGAGTTGGTTGTGTCTCCTGATCCACAGCCATGGCCTGGTGACCCCTTCTTTTCTTGGCCCATTTGTTCTTAGAGCCTCAGGGCTCTATACAATCTCTAACAATCCTTTATTAAATTCTCTACCCAGCTTGAGAGTGCTGTTTCCTTTAGGATCTTGTTTGATAGTCTACAAGGCCCTTCCTGGGCCCTCATTTCTCCAGATTCCTCCACTTTTAGTCACTTGTCATTGGTTGGTTTGTCTAAAGATCCTGGAATGTACCAGGCTCTTTGCTGCTTCTGGTCCTTGCCAGAGGATCCACTGCTTCAAATACTCTTCCTCTTTTTTTGCCTGGCTGAGGGCATGTCTCAGCAGAGATGTCCTTTTCTCTCAGAAGCCTTTGTAGATCTTCCTCCAAAGTCAGATACCCAGTCATTCTCTGTCAGACACCCTCCTCTTTTCTTTCATTGTACACATATCAACTCATGGTTGTGTAAATAAATTTGTGTTCATTTATTCAGGACCTGTCTTTCTCATTGGTCTGTGATCTCAAGGGCCAGGCCCATGTCTGCTTTGTTTACAGTTAGAAAACAGCACTTAGCATACAGGCTGGCACATGGAAGGTAGTCAATAAATCCAGAATGAATGAATGACTATTCACCATCCTCCAACATCTGAACTCCATGTCAAGTCACATAGTATGGAATGATGCAAAAGGCTGGGCTTACTGAAATTATCATTCAATACGCGCCTCAGCTAGCTGGGGGTCAGTATCCTGTGTTTTCATAGCCTGAGTTTCCTCAGGGCTCACCAGCTCACATGGTGGCAGCAATCACTGATGACTATGACATCCTTTGTTTACTTATATGGCAGGCAATATTCCACTTATCAGCTGTAGTGTGGAAGGATGGTGTTGAAGACCATCCAGAGGCGAGAAGACCCAAAAGAAGGCAAAAGGCTAAAAAAGAGGGAAGTGTGAGCACTTTAACCAGGGCAAAGGCAATGCAGATGTGCTTTCTACTAGAGATGCTCAGGAGTACAGTGTCCCAGGTGTTACAGTGGAGGAAACTGTGAAGGATGAATCTAGGATAGAGCTCTTCTTTTTGCACTGGCCAACTAACCAATTTTATCCAACGGGCAAGAGGTGGTGGTGAAACAGGAGTCCCAAAGAAAACCTGAATTCAGCTTTTAATGAGTAGATTGTGAGGCATGAGCAGGACATCCAGGTGGAAAGCGGTCCACTAGGGCTGTCAGAAGCCTATGGTTTTTGATCAGGACCTGCTAGAGATAGACTTGTTATGTCACTAGCATGAAGGAGAAATGACAAATCTAGGGAATAACATCTGTAACACTGTGAAACCAGTGTCGGCTTTACAGTTTTAAAGCGTCTGCCTGTAGTGCGGGAGACCCGGGTTCGATCCCTGGGCTGGGAAGATCCCCTGGAGAAGGAAATGGCAACCCAGTCCAGTACTCTTGCCTGGAAAATTCTATGGGCTGAGGAGCTTGGTAGGCTACAGTCCATGGGGTCGCAGAGTCGGACACGAATGAGAGACTTCACAGGTCCCTTATTTTGGACCAGGGAATGAACTCTCTTCATTTCCCAAGAGGTTCAGGGAGGACCAGTGTGCCGGGGCTTTGCGTTTCAGCTGCTGGAGGGGCAGTCCTACCCTCCAGACCGGAGAAGAGCCCGTGCTTTTCCAGTTTCACTTCCCTGGAAACTCTGGAGTCCCCTCCACTGTTCCGCTCCAGGGTCTCTAGCTCAGGTTCCTTCTCAACTTCGAGGGTCCGCAGCTTCCAGCACGCCCCCAAGGCTCGGCGTTCTCCTTTACGTCATCAAAGCGCGCCCCATTCCGGTTTCTCCTGCCGGCCCGGCCAAGCCTCAAGACTCAGCGCTGCACCTCCGTCACCATAGCGCACCCTACCTCCCAATTTTTCCTGAGGTCTCGACCGCGCCTTGAGGCTCGCGCAGAGCTTGGACGTCAACACAGCGCAGCGCACAGCCTGGCGCTGCTCTTTGACGTCTTAATCGCGCGCCCTCCCGCCCATCAGGTGTTGGAGTTCCGCGCGCGGGCTGCGCTCCATCCCCGCGGCTGGAACGTGCGCTGTCTGTTCCCTCTCCTTTCGGTCATGTTCCCGGCGGTCTCCTCTCCGCGGACCCCGGGGACCGGGACTCGAAGAGGCCCCCTGGGCGGAGTCGGGCTGGGCTCCACGCCCCGGGCGACCAGCAGGAAGGGTCTGACTCTGGGGTCTAATGTCAGCTCCCCGGTGCTCTTCTCTCCCGCCGGCCGTCGGAGCTCCCTGAGCTCGCGGTGAGTGGTCATCCTTGGTTGGGTTCGGCGACTCACAGGCTCACGGCCCTCCAGAAGCCACGGAACCAGGGGCGGCTAGGGACACCGGAGTGTTGGGAAAATAGATATCCGTCACCCTTGCACCCTTGCGTGTGATAATTACAACCTCGCTTTGATTAATTCATCAACTGAATTAATCACAAAGTGTGTGCTTCACACACTTTGAATGGATTTACCTTTGTGTAGAGGTAGAGTAAGCTCCGGGAGTTGGCGATGAACAGGGAAGCCTGGCGTGCTGCAGTCCATGGGGGTGGCAAAGAGTCGGATACGACTGAGCGACTGAACTGAACTGAACTGAACTGAGAGGGGGGAGAGGGGGCTTCCCAGGTGGCTCTGTGGTAGAGAGTCGGCCTGCCAAGCAGGAGACGCGAGTTCGACCCCTGAGTCAGGAAGATCCCCTGGAGAGGAAATGGCAACCCACTCCAGTTTTCTTGCCTGGAAAATTCCATGGACCGAGGAGCTTGGGGGGCTACAGTCCATGGGGTGGCAGAGTCGAGCACGACTCAGCAACTAAACAACAACAACAGAGGTGTTGAATTCGAATCTGGTGATTAGAATCAGATGGTTACCTGCCTTGTTCCTATTACCCCTGTGATCTAGTGTAGGTCAAACATGATCTCTCCTGCGGAATGGCAGTAATGAACCTAATCTGAGCCTGCCAAAGTGAAATGCCACGATGCAGATGTAAAGTGATGGTGGCGATGAAGGCCTCAACCCTGTAGAATCATTATATTTGCCTAACGTATTAACTCCCTGTTAACATCTGCTGATTGATAATTAAAGGGATTTTAGCTACAGAAGTTAACCCTGCAGCTAAATTAATAGGGAAAAGACTTTCCATAAGCAACGAAATAAGAATAGTTATGTTATCAAATAAAAGTGTGGCACACCAGTGCACGTCACTTGTGAGACCATGCTCTGCATCTCCCCTTTCATAGTTAATCTAGAAAAGAAGCACGTATGTTTCTTGAGTGGTTCCCTTTGAATTCATCTATCAAAATGAATTTGCGTCTGTAAGAAAATGGTAATATTGAGTCTTGAACTTATATTTAAAATTTATGTATAGAAAATTGCAATATTTTAAAGGAGAAATGATTTTTAAAGAATACCTTGTATGCCTTGACTTTTGCAATTTGTAAAGTGCTCTTCAAATGGTGATCTTGTGATTGTTTTCTACTCCTTTTGACAAAAGTCAGTGAATAAAAGTTATACTTTGTTTTCATCTTTTTATTTTAATTTCTTCTTTTGGTGATCAACTCAAAGGAAAACCTTTGTTATATTCAGTCAGAAATAATGCTGTCAATCACTCTGTATGTGCATTCATTTAATGATAAGAGAATCCTATGATAAGAGAATAACTTTTATGTTGATATATTTATACTTTTTCTGAATATTAAGAGGAAGGAGAGAAGGAAATATAATCTCTACTGCTGTATCTGTTATTGAAGAAGAGATAACAGCAGATACTTATGACCCTACTTAATTTCTTGATTTTGATTGTATTTCTGGTAAAATATTAAATTTCTAGATTTGATGAGAGCTTAAAGATAATATAACCCAATGTCTGTAAAACTTTTTTGACCATAGAATATGATAAACTGTACTTTATATTTTGTTTTTCAAAAATGTTGAGTGAGAAACCCTCAAATTTGAGAAACCCTCAAAATGACCTATAATTTGAAAAACACTGATATAGTCCAACCTTCTTATTTCACAGTTAAGGAAGCAGAATTATAAAGAGTTTCAGTAACTAGATCATGCACCTAATTACTGAAGCATGAGAATCGAAGCCAGATTCTGTTATTTATTTTTTTAATGAAAAATACATTTATACAGTATACATGAGCCAGTTTTTCACTATTAAGCTTCATCTTTCTTCTTGTTTATCAAAGATTTTCTCTTCATTGTGAAAATATATATATAACATTATAATGAATAATGAAAAAATTTTAAGTTATGAGTAAAATAATATGATCTCATTTCTTTAGAGGAACACCTACGCGAATATTCCCACACCACTCCATAACTGAGTCTGTGAACTATGATGTGAAAACATTTGGATCTTCTCTCCCTGTTAAAGTCATTGAGGCCTTAACATTGACTGAAGGTGGGTGTCATTTTTCATTAGTCTCTATTAGCAATTCAGATGAAGCCTAGGTCTGATGTGAAGATAGAAATTTGTGCTTTCTCTTGTCAGGCTGGTAAAGAATCCACCTGCAATGCAGGAGACCCCGGTTCAATTCCTGGTTGGGAAGATCTGCTGGAGAAGGGATAGGCTACCCATTCCAGTATTCTTGGGCTTCCCTTGTGGCTCAGCTGGTAAAGAATCTGCCTGCAATGCAGGAGACATGGGTTCAATCCTTGGGTTGGGAAGATTCCCTGGAGAAATGAACAGCTACCCACTCCAGTATTCAGGCCTGGAGAATTCCATGCACTGTATAGTCTATGGGGTCACAAAGATCAAACATGACTAAGCGACTTTCACTTTACTTCACTGGTGTACCTTCAGTACAGAAAGGGAGAAATGTGACTTACTTGGTTTTTTATTGTGTTTGAGAAATATAACAAATTTGGGAAGTAGAATGAGCTCATTTTAGCACAATCAAAATAAGTATTTACGGTTGTACATACTGTGTATGCAAAACTCAGTCCAACTTCAAAAGTTGTTTGAGTATATGAAGTTTAGCTTTTTAAAAAAATCCAAAAACTACTGCCTTACATTATTGGGTTTAATAATGCAATAGGATGAAGTCTTACCTCCATTTTGAATATGTGTAGTACCCCAGAAGCTGTATGCATAATTTTTTTTTTAATCTTTCATGTTTGTTTTTATTTTCCTTTTTCCTTCTCACATAAGAACTTTCCACCAACCAATTTTCTTCTAGCTGTAAAGTCATTTGATGTTGGTCAGGTACCATTTTATCCCCTAAAACTTTGGTGGCATCAAAATATGACAGTTAACCAGTGTTAAACCTATAAAATATTTATATAGCACAGCACTTTAAGCATTAGACACTTGGCAATAAACCACATACAAATTGGACAAGACCCTTGTCCTACATGTTCAGAATCAGGTGTTCACAGCCCCTATCTGGTGATTGTACATGATTCAGGAGGCAGCAGAGGCAACAGGCAAGTTACTTTGAAGGGCATGGAATACCGTGATTGGAAGAACAAGATGTTGGTACTCCAGGGTCATGTACCACTCCACCTTTCTCCAGGGTAGTCTCGATGATTCTGGAATGGCAGGTCTGGCTGATACAGAATAAAGACGACAACACAACATTTACTCTGTGGAGACATCCTAACTCCTACTATGCATGCATGGTGATCTTGAATGCAACTCGTCCTAAAAACTTGTCATGGTCATTCTGGGTTTTTAGGTTGGGTGATCCATCAATCTTGCACTCAACTGTTAACTTCTTTTATGTCATCCTTATTACCAAAGATGAACTAGAGATAGCTCACCTAGTGGCTGTAGATCGCTCCCATGCAGTTTTTTCCTGTAACATGAAAAATATTTTAAATCTGTCTTTCCACTGGGAAGATAAGTTGATAGAACTGCTGGGCTTTCATTCTTTGTAATGCATTCTATCCTTGGTTCTCATTGAGGGTTAATGCAACCATTCTGTTCATTTTCACAAGAATACAAAGGTTTCCTGTGTTATGGCCAAGCTTGGCATCAGCCACACCTCTGCATGCTTCAAGTAAGGTAAAAGGAAACTGACATGCAGTCTAATCTGGACCTTTCTGCTCAGAAAAGTTTCCATTGTTAAAGTCTGTGAGATTCTGTTCTTCTAAGCCATATGGCTTTAGAAATTTCTTAAGGTCATCAGTGTACCTTTTATAGGACTCTGGATTAGACATGCTGAATGAAAAATCCAATACCATCACTAGTTTTGGAAAAACCATTTAAGTCTTGAACTTGGAATCTGGTCATGATCCTTTGGAATCTCATTGTTCAGAATCTGAAGCATAGCACACATTGTGCATGAAAAGAGTGCAGCCAAGAACCCGTAAAACAGTAGGTGGAAGAGCAAGATCAGACCCAAGCTCTTAGCAGTGCACCCCAGGAACTCTCTGGTGGTCAGGTTGTAGATGAACACCTTCCACTTGGCCAGGCTCTGTTCGAAGGACTTCTTGCCTTTCTTTGTCATGGTGTGTGCTGACCGCATGGGGAGTGGCGGCACGGAGGTAGAAGAGGTGAGAAGGGCGGAGGTTTGTCCTGGTTTGAGCAGCAGCAGAAGGCAGTGTGTCCAAGGGACCCTCCTCGCTGTGCTGAGCACTCAGGCCGACTGCTCTGCACCGTGCCGGCTGGGCTGCCACGCCAGCCAAATTTATGTTACCAGTTTTGTGCACCATTGGAAGATTCTCTTGGCAGAAAATTATTATTTTTATTTAGTTTAAAATACTTGTTTATTTTTGGCCGTTCTGGATCTTCATTGCTGCTCCCAGGCTTTCTTTAGCAGCGAGCAGAGGCTACTCTCTAGTTGAAGTGCATGGGCTTCTCATTGCAGTGGCCTCTCTTATTGCAAAGCACAAGCTCTAGGGCACACTAGCTTCAGTAGTTGTGGAGCATGGGCTCCAGAGTGCAGTCAAAGAGGTGACCCATGGGCTCAGTTGCCCTGCAGCATGTGGGATCTTCCAGAACCAGGGATTGAACCTGTGTCCCTTGCATTGCAAGGCAGATTCTTAACCAGTGGACCACCAGAGACGCCCCACTGGTAGAGAATTAGAGTGGAAGTGTGGAAGGTGTGGTCAACACGAGCTTCAGAAAGATGCCATGAAGGATGAGAAGTTTGGTGACTCTAAGAGCAAAGTTCAGAGCATCCTTTGATTCCCTGGAACAGTGTTTTTCAAACTGCAGGTAGTGACTGAAATCACTTTAGTGGTTCATGACCAGCATTTTTTTAAAAAATGAAGTAAAGTAGATTGCAGAATGTCCGAGTGTATCTCATTTTGTTTTATTTAAATTGTGTATGACTACATCATGCTGTAAAATGTATTACATACTGTGAATGACAGTCAAAAAAGTTTAAAGTACTCCATTCCATAAAAAGGAATATTTCTCATCAACTTGAACTAGCACATTTTACCAATAAGTCCATGGGAGCTTCAGGTACAATTATTTTCAGACAACTCAACTTCTACTAACCTCTGTCTTACATTGTTCCTGGTTAAATATATATATATTTCCTTTTCCCTTCTAAAAATTTCAGCTTAAATTACATTTAAGCCTTTGACATACTCCTGGTTCATGCCATCAGACCATGTTAATAATAAATAGTACACAGGCTCAGAGGAGAGAGTTTCTAGAAATCAGGATGTGAAAACTGAAGACTCTGTAAACTTGAGACGATCTTATCCTCACATGGAAATTTCCAAGCCCTAGTCAGTTGGTGTACTGAGTCAGGGTCCTCAAGGGTTCACCAGTGGAGGATTTGGAGCTGCCACCGTGCTTTTAGGGAAAGAAAGTACCAATCAGGTATTCCAGTTCAGCAAAAAGCCCACACTCAACCTGGGTATGATTCGAT
This sequence comes from Odocoileus virginianus, assembly GCF_023699985.2. Lineage (NCBI taxonomy): Eukaryota > Metazoa > Chordata > Mammalia > Artiodactyla > Cervidae > Odocoileus > Odocoileus virginianus. Next base: position 1,095,440 of record NW_027224331.1, read on the forward strand.
ATTTATATTTCAGCTTGTACTTTATTGGTGCCTTTTATTTGGCTCTCTATCCTGTCTTCAAATGAAGAGCAAAGCTCATATTGATTAAATTTCTAGGGCTGTTAATGCATTTACACAGGTTTAGCAGCAACACTTAGAGCAGCAATAGAGTAGTCTTCCCTTAGCCACAGGTGTACGTTCCAAGACCCCAGGGGTTGGCTGAAACAGAATAGCACTGAACCCTGTATATACTATGTTTTCCCTATACATGCCTGCCTGTGATTAAGTTTAACTTGTCAGTTAGGCACAGTAAGAGAATATCCAAAGTGCCGCATCACTTCTCTCTGCTTTGTGGCCTTGTTTTAGTAAAACAAGGTTACTTGAACACAAGGACTGCAACACCAAGACAGTTGCTCTGATAACTTAGACTACTACTAAGTGGCTAATGGATGGGTGGTGGGCACAGCGTCCGTAGACTGGACAAAGGAATGATTCACGTCCCCATCAGGACAGTGGGACACTGCAGGGTTTCATCACAAACTTGGAAGTGTTATTTCCACACTTTTTCATGTAATATCTCAGGCCCCAGTGGTCTGCAAATAACTGAAGCAACAGGTGAAGCCGAGGAAACCTAAGCCCTTTAGGTTAGCATATAATAAAGTAATACATCACATTCAAAGAAAATGAATGTGCAACACGTTGAAAATCTTGTTCTTTTGCAGGAACATGATTTTTCCTTGAAATGTTTTATGTATTTAATGAGGGGGTTTAGTATTTGTGTTGCTTTATCAAAATTTATGAATTTTACTAAATATTATAAAAAGTGAGATAAGTTTGTAACAAAAAATAAGAAATATTAAACCTAAGACCAGAACATAGTTTTACCTTTCAATATATTTATAAGAGTGGTTGTCAAAGTTAAATGGATCTCTTATTTTGAATATTAAGAACTCTTGAATTATTCAAGAGTATTTTTTGTTGTGAGTTAATCTTGTGTGTGTGGTGGTTACTTTTTTGGGTGAAGAGTATGGCAGTGAGGAGGATTTTGATATGAGAAATTTTCTGTTTTAATTCATACTGTAAGATTAATTGTGTACCTTGTTTTTTTCTTTAGTTGATGATCAGCTGACTGTTCACATAGATGAAGGTGGATGGGCTTGTCTGGTCTGCAAAGAGAAACTCATTATTTGGAAGATTGCTCTGTCACCTATCACTAAGGTAATGATTCTTTAAAGAGCTGGAGGGAGAGAGAGGAGGAGATTCCTAATTGACTCTTAATTTTTCCCCTAACTTTTTAGAGTTGTTGGAAATCTGTAATTTCAATTGACTCAAGCATTATAGATTTGCATTTTTATAGTGATATGAAATACCAAGCATGAATACACATTTGTGTATTGGGAAAAAAGTTTCTCTCCTTATCATGATTTTAAACAAGATATATTTTATTTACATTTAATAAAGTTAGAGACATTGGCATTTTTAATGAATGTCATGCTAGTCCCTCTGCGCGGTGAAGTCTAAGACTAAATGCCATCCACATAAACTAATGAACTAAGTCTCTAAGAGGAGAGTTATGTGTTGCACTGAATCTACTGAACCATGTGTAAGAAAATAGGAAAAAATTAGACCAATTTTTACAATGCTAATTTAACTCTTCATTGTCAGCTTCTCACATGGGGACTTTCATTTGATGTTCACTGCTGTACTCTCAGCAGCCTCTTTCTGTCCACTCCAGATCAGGCGTACTCTCTTGCAGTACTCGTGCCCACTGGGCCTTTGTTCCACTGGGGCTCAGGCTCCAACTTCCCTAAACTCTTCGTGTCTACTGCTGTCTGTACACCTGCTGTCTAGAAAACCATGACTGTAGTTAAGAGCACAGGTGAGGGAGAGGTCCTCCAGTGGGCATCCTGAGTTAGCAGAGGGAGCCTGATTCTGGCTGAGTCTCAGAAATATTTTCTAGGCTACTTGGAATACATAATCTAGTCAAGCCAACTTTATATGTCAACTCAACAAATCAAGATTAGACTAGGAAAATTCCATAGGAAGTCTACACAGTTCTTTCAACCAATAGACTTTTTTTTGGTCTGGGAAGAGATTGTGTTAAGGGTCTGGTCTAGCTGTTAAGTTTTCCTGATTCTGTATCTCTTAAAATAGTTCGTTTTAAAATTAGTGAAAATGACGATGGAAGCCTGATCAAAAAGATGTGAGAAGAAAGTATTTCTAGAATAGTATTTCTAGCAGTGAATTAGAATTTAAAGTATGCAGAGAAAGTGAAGTCAGGTGCATGTTCAAAAATTGGATTTGAAATGAAAAATTTTTTGTTTGGATTTGTTTTACAGTTATCTGTTTGCAAAGAACTTCAGCTGCCACCTAGTGACTTCCACTGTACTGCCAACTTGGTGGCTCTCTCTTACTCCACTACCTCCAGCGAAGCACATTCCACGCAGGTGGGTGACTTAAATGCTTACTGAAGCACAATTTTTTTAGGATAAGGGAGTTCTCAAGTTGGGGGGATCACCTAGTTGGGTTTTGAACCGTAGCTGTAAAGCTGCAGGAAGCAAGACAGAATGGTAACGGCAGAGGTAGACACATGGGGCAGTGGGACAGAACAGTGTGCACATACAGACCCACACAGAGATGCTGCGCTGCTCTCTGACAGGGGCGCGGAAGAAATTCAGTGACGCGAGGATGGTCTTCTCACTAAATGGTGTTGGAATCATTGACCATCTTTAGAAAGAAAAAAAAAATTCCTCCTAAACCTCATGTAAAGATGAACCCGCAGTGGATCATAGTTGTCTAAATGTAAATTGTAAAACTAAAAACTTTTAGAAGAAAATAGGAAAAAAAATCATCATGACATGGCATTAGTTGAAGAGTTCTTAGAAATCACCAAAAATGTGACTCATAAAAGAAGAAAAATAGATAAATTGAACTTAATCAAAATTTAAAACTTGGCTCTGCCAAAGACCCTGAGAAGAAAATGAAGAGAGAGCTACAGATTGGTAGGAAATACTATAAATCAAACATCCAATAAAAGACGTATCCAGAACATAAAATGAACTCTCAAAACTTAGTAAGAAAACAACCCAATTTAAAAAGTAAGACATAGGACTTGAACACTTTACCAAAGAGAATATAAGGGTGTCAAGCCCTGAAGAGACATTCACATCGTTAGCCATTAGGGGAATGCAAATAAAACAAGTGAGATGCCAGTTCACTCTTACTACAATGGCTGAAATTAAAAGAACTGACACTGCCATCTGCTGGTAAGGATGTGGAGCAACTGGAACCTCATCCATCGCTGACAGGCATGCAGAATGGTGCAGCCACTGATTTTCACTTTCTTAGAGAGTTAAAGTGCCCTTGCCGTATGACCCAAAAATTCCATTCCTGGCTGTTTATTTTAGAGAAACTAAAGCTTATGTTCACATACCCACACAGACACACACACACCCACACACACAACAATACACTAATGTCATAGCACCTTTATTTATGATAGCCAAAGGTGGAAACAATCTGAATATCCTTTAGCAAGGATAAACTGATAAACTGATTCTTCCATAGGATGAAATACTGCTCAGCAGTAAAAAGACATGAACTATTGATCCATGAAACAACATGGGTGAATCTCAAAGGCATTGTGCTAAACGAGATAAACCATTGTCAGAGGGTTCTATTCTATATGATTTCGTTTGTTTGGCATTCTCAGAAAGACAGAACTATAATGATGGAAATGGGGATTGCCGGGGTGAGGGAAGGGGAGGGTGTGACCAAAGGGAAAGTGTTACGGAGCTTTGGTGCTGATGTACTCTCCTATATTCCTATTGTGGTGGGACTTGAGTCTAAAAGTGAAAGTTTTAGTCACTTAGTCATATCCAACTCTTTGTGACCCCATGGACTGTAGCCACCAGGCTCCTCTGTCCGGTGGGATTCTCCAGGCAAGAATACTGGAGTGGGTTGCCATTCCCTTCTCCAGGGGATCTTCCCAACCCAGGGATTGAACTTGGGTTTCCCACATTGCAGGCAGATTCTTTACCATCTGAGCCACCACGTGTTTTAAAATTCATAGGACTGTAAAAACCAAAACATTTTGTATGATCTGAAGAGAAACCAGGGTATAAAAATTCATAGAATTATAAAACAGAAGGAGAAAGTGTAAGTTTTAATGTATGATAATTTTTTAAATATGGAAAAAAGGAATTTTTTCCCCTGATTCTGTTAATCAGTAGTGCATTGCCCTGGTTTCTTATGTCAGTGTCATAAGACTGCCGCCTTGGGCTCCTTTTCTTGTGTTTGCTGAGTGTTGTGATCTTGTTTCGAGGCTGTTGCTGTCATGGCTGCCACCAGAGAAGGATCTGTCCGCTACTGGCCAAGCCTTGCTGGCGAAGACACCTACACAGAGACGCTCATAGACCTGGGAGGCGATAAGACCTGCAGTTTCCTAACAGCAGTACAGGTATGCAATGGATGTTCTTTTATATGTATTGGAGAACTGTCATTTGGCTTGGAAATCAGGTTTGAATGACTAAGAATTTGTGATTTTGAGCAGATCATACAGGTAGGGGTGGGAGGAGATCAAAAAAGAGAAAAGGAAAGAATGTAAGGATCTAGGATTTGAGCACTTAGACCGAGGGAAGCCCTTCTCATAGGACTGTGACGTATCAGTGGAGCACAGTAGCCAGTGGTATTCGTATCTGTCAGAAACATATTTAGAGAGTGATTCAGCAACTTAGAGGAGGAATGGTTTGCTAATACATATTCTCCTGGTTTACCAAAGAAATAAAATCTGATTCTTGATTTGTTGCACCTACATAATGTGAACCTATAACTTAAAAATCAGAATTAAAAAAAAAATGCAATTAAAAAAATGGCTGCGAAGTTTTTCTGTGTAGTATTAAGTGAATGGATTCATACATAAATGATTTTTAAAAAGTAGCACTGTTCATTTTTTATTCTTTAAGATTTATGTTGAGGTACAGATGATTTCCCTCAAAGTGTATCAAAGTGATTTGTGTTCATTTTCTTTTCTTAGTCTTAAATGCTTAACTGAACTAATTTCACAACATTTGTTCACAGGGAGGAAGTTTTATTTTATCCTCATCGGGGGGCCAACTAATCCGCCTGATACCTGAAAGTATAGGAAAAATTCATCAGCATATCCTGCCTCAAGGACAAGGCGTGCTTTCAGGAATTGGTCGGAAGGTTTCTTCTCTTTTGGGAATTTTATCTCCTAGTAGTGATCTCATTGTAAGTTGACACAGTAACTTTGTTTTACCAGCTTGTTTCTTAGTGGAATCAGTAATTTGGCAGTCTCCTATGAAGCTAGCGTTGCCACTGTATGAACAGTGGTGTACATGAGATGAAAACTTTGATCTATCAGTGAAGCATTTTTATGATGATGATCAGATGAGTCCTCTTGCATCCTCTGTAACAATAATTATTCTTAAGTTTTATAGATTATCTTATAAGCTCATTTTTTGAATTAAAACTAGGATGTAAAATTATAAATGTGTTTAAGGATTAGTTTTGCTTTCTAGACGTAACCAAAAGTGTGCTTTCCACCGCCGCGCCTCCAGCTGTCTGTGTGGATGGCTCAGATCTGTGGCTGCTGGGCTCTGCCTCAGGCTCTGGAATAGTGGGTGAAGATGCTGGGAACTGACATGTGGGGCATCTGCTCTGCCAGGTGCCCTGTGTGTGTTATCTCCTGTTGTTATTGTGATCTGTAATGTATGGAGCTTCATGTCCAATTTGTTAAATAAATGAGGAAATGGCCTCAGTGAGCTACTAAAGTTGCCCGAAGTTGAAAACTGCTCAGCAGTGCCCACATCTGTGTGAACTGAGAGCACGTGGCCCTGCCCCGACTTTTTTTTTAAGCACTGTATTTTACAGGAGTACAGCTGAGTAACATTGCTGTGGTCGTTTCAGGTGGACAGTAAAGGGACTCAGCCGTACATACACAGGTGTCCGTTCTCCCCCGGACTCCCCCTGCACCCAGCCTGCCACGTGACGCTGAGCAGAGATCCCGCGCTGTGCATTGGCCATGTTAAACACTGCACATCCTTTGTTAAACTGTGCTCTTCCCTCTGATTTCAGGCTGCTCTCATTATCTGCTTCCTCAAGTGCTCTTTGAACCTAAACCTTAGCATGTCTAGAAAAGAATTGCTCATGTTCTCTTCTCTCCTACTGACTTACAGATTTCATTTTTCTTTTGAGCTGTCTATTTCTAATGGCACTGTCGCCTCTTTCAGAGACCCAGGTATAAAGTCCTGGTTGTGTCTGTGTGTGTCTCCCTCTCTTTATGGAGCAGATTATTTGCCAGGTTCTCTAGATTTGAGTCATGGTGACCGGACAAGTGGAGACAATTAGGGTTTTAGTTCAGCAGTCATGTATATGCAATTTTTAAGTTGGGTTAGATGTGTTCTTCAGAAGCAAGGAAGATGAAGTGATATAACCATGTGGAACTACACACACCCCTCCAGATTCCTTCTCCTGTAACACAGCTCTTGTGCTCACAAGCTATTAATACTATCTCCCTCGCTTACTTGGTTTACAAACTCACATTCAAGACTGTGCTGTGTGTGAACCTTAGTTTTGCTTCTTTCTTAGCTATAATCCACATTCCAGTTTAGCAGGACTGATTGTTTTGTTCTCTAAAGAGCCTCTGACTTTCCTGCCTTTCTACTCTGTTCTTCCTGGGCCTTCTGCCTGTGAAAATCCTCCTTACTCTCAAGGTCTATTTCAGGATCACTTCTTCCCTTGAATCCTAAAATGAAGAATTCTGCTAGGATTACTAATCAAATAGCTATAAAATATATGATTTTTTAATTTCAGAAAAATCATCATTGACATTAGAATTTAATAATCGATAAACTTTTTTCTCCTCTCCATACAGCTTTCAAGTGTCCTTTGGGATAGAGAGAGCGCAAGCTTTTATAGCCTGACAAGTTCAAACATCAGTAAATGGGAATTAGATGATTCTTCAGAAAAACAAGCACATAGCTGGGATATAAATAGAGTCCTGAAGGAAAACATTATTGACGCTATCTGGGTAAGGAACAGTAACATTCATCTCTGTCATTTTTATTCATATAAGATTGCTAGTTCCTTTAGTTGTATTTATTAGAACACATTTCAGTGTAACACACCAAGTTTTAGCCGTCAGATAAGCAGAGATGGAGTATTCAATCTTTATAAGTATTGGGACCCACTGGTTTACTTAATTTTTTAAATGCATACATTATTCATTCATTAAGTTTAACTTACTGTGGATGAGGCAATTTAGTAGGTGCAGGGTCTATAAAGGTGAAAAGAAATGATTCCTATACTGAAGGAGCTTACATTGTTGATATTTTCATGTAGGGATCTGAAAGTAACTATGAAGCTATTAAAGAAGGGGTCAACATTCGGTATTTGGATTTGAAGCAAAACTGGTAAGCAATTCATTTGTCATGAAAAACATAGGTAGTTGTTTGGAAAAAACAGATTGATGTTTTTTATAGAATAATAAGCACCCTTGCTATCTGTTCTTCTGATGTCTCTAACCCTGCTGCTGCCTCTAAGTCGCCTCAGTTGTGTCCAACTCTGTGAGACCCCATAGATGGCAGCCCACCAGGCTCCCCCGTCCCTGGGATTCTTCAGGCAAGAACACTGGAGTGGGTTGCCATTTCCTTCTCCAATGCATGAAAGTGAAGTCACTCAGTCGTGTCCGACTCTTAGCGACCCCATGGACTGCAGCCCACCAGGCTCCTCCATCCATGGGATTTTCCAGGCAAGAGTACTGGAGTGGGGTGCCATTGCCTTCTCTGTCTCTAACCTTAATCTTCTATTAATCCACCTTCCTGAATTGCTTTGTTCTGTCTGGCAGTGCTAATTCATTTCAGAAGTGTGGGCAGTTTTTGGCCTTCTGCTGCATGTCCCATTAGCTGTCTGCCCTTGTTAGGGATCATCTGTTCTGCTCGCATGGCCAGAGTGTCCAAGAGCTGCCTGCCCCGCTGCTGGGTGTGTGCCATGCTGTTTTCTTTGCTGACTCAGTGGAAATTCTGGGGACTCTTCTCCAGTCCTTTTCTTGTTGCTGAAGGAGCTTCAGCCTGAGTTTGTGGCTGTATTAAATCAAGGAAGGATGCATGAGGTTTTGTCCTGGCAAAGTTAGAAGTTAGAACTCAAAGTACAAGTTAGAACTCAGTCATGGTTTATGACTGAGTCACTCAGAGTGAATTTCCTCTTAGAACCAATGCTCTTAGTGGTGCTTAAGATCTCAAGTTAGTCTGATAAAGCTACTTAATCCCATGTTATTGTTTAGCTTTAATATTATGGTCATATAGAACTGAAAAGCCATTTATAATAGGGCTTCTGTGATAGAGTTTATAATGAGTGCAAACATATGATTTGTAATTCTTTAAAACACAGCTTACTGGAAGTTAGGACAATTTTTATATGTTTTAGAGTAGTTTAGTAAAACAAATTCTACTTTTTTCTTGGTTTGCATTTCTGCTATTTAATTTTTCTCTCGTGGAGTGTTGAGACTTGTCAGGATCCTTTATAATTTCTGAAAAACTTGTATGTAAAGTATCAAAGAAGTAAAAATAATGTATATGCTTAATTTCCAAAAACATTTTAATTAAATACAGTGTATCTTGTTTTAATTTATCTTTACTGGACCTCCGTCATAAGTTTAGAACTGGTGTCAGGACGCAGCCAACTGTGGGGAAGAGGATGTGACATTTTTTCACATGTAATTTTCAGAATGGAGACACAGGTTGAGCACAGAGACGCATGCTTAGGACTTGCTGTGCTGAGGCAGACCCAGAATGCTGCCATGCCAGCAGGACTTGATTCTCGCGGGGCCGGTGAGATGCAGCTCTCATCCTCCTCCTTGGCCCCTCCCACCAGTGCTCCAAACGATCCAGTCACCCCTCACTATGTCCTCAAGTTCCACTGATCCTTGTAGACTGTTCCATGTCTGGACAGGTGTCTTCTGTTTGAGAAGCATATGTCTCCCTGATGCTTGTTTCTCTTCCTTGATCAACTGTTCAAGTTTTTACTGATTTGCAAAATTAATTATCTTTCTATCATCTTTACTACCCAAAATAGCTTCATTTTATTTTAATCATGAAGATTTTTTTTTGTAAAGATGTCAAATGAAGCTGATCTAAGCACCACTTCCTGAGGAACTCTTTATTAGCTGTGTCTCTGGGCCTCACTGGCGCCTCTCGCCACACGGCAGTCCAGTCTGTGGAGTAACTTCGGCTGACTCACCACAGCAAGGCCGTCTCTGCCTCTCTACTGTGTTCTCTGGGGCCTCACTCACTGCCCGCTTAGCTCTCATCCAGGAGCTGTTTAGGTCACTGCCAGTATGTTCCCATTTGGACCAGTGTCCTTGAAGTTTTCGAGGGAGTTCAGGTAGAAGTGATAAGAGCTGGGGAAAGGAAACAGTGGAGAAGGAAAATGAGAGCTGTATCAGGACTGCTGGATTTGAGGTGCATGTCATCTAGTCAGCAGCTTGCTTTATTATTTTTAGTTGTCAGTAGAGAGTGCTTGCCATCCTGTTAATATTTCTGAAACTTGAATGAAAGTTGATAAAAATGCTACTAAATGTTTTAGGAGTTGAGGTTAGAGACCATTTAATTTTTTTTTACGTTGGGGGCAACAACTTTGCTAGATTTAAGAGGACCACATACATTTTTAAGATGGAAAAAAGTTTGTTTTCACATACAGCAGCTTGAATATACAGTAACAGTTCTATGATTGGTTATTAAAGATAAAACCAAAATGTTTTTCTTCTGTACAAAAGTAAACTTTAAAAAGCAGATTAGATCAGGGGTTAGCAACCTTTTCTGTAAAGGGTCCAAAACTATATTTTTAGGCTTTAGGGACCATGTGTTCTTCGTTGCAGCTCTTTTATTCTACCAGTGGTAGCATTAAAGCATCCATAGACAGCACACAGACAAGTGGGCATGGCCGTCTTGCAGGACAGATTCATTTACGGAAACTCACCTGTGGTCAGTTTGACCTGAGAGCTGCACTTTGCTAATCCCTATGTTTGATGATTTGTTGGTCTTTTAAAGTCAGATTTATTGAATTATATTTTACATACAGTAAATATTTTGTACCCTTTTTAGTGTATAATTTGGTGAGTTTTGACAAGTGCATAGTCATTTAACTACGACCACAATCAAGATACAGAACAATTCTATCACTCCGAAAATTCCTTTGTACTCCTTTGTCAGGGGCTTTCTGGGTGGCTCAGTGGTTAAAAAAAAAAAAAAAAAAAAACCCCACCTGCCAGTGCAGGAGATGCAGGAGACACAAGTTTGATCCCTGGGTTGGAAAGATCCCCTGGAGGAGGAAATGGCAACCCACTGCAGTATTCTTGCCTGGAAAATCCCACGACAGAGGAACCTGATGGGTTATAGTCTGTAGGGTCACAAAGAGTCAAACAGGACTGAGTATGTATGCACACACTCCTTTTTCAACCCCTTCCTTCACTTCCAGCTGCTGGCAACCATTGATGTCTTTTCTGTCCCTATAGTATAGATGGCATCATACAGTATAAAGCCTTTGGAGTCTGGTTTCTTTCACTTAGCATAATGAATTTGATATTCATTCAGTGGTTCCTTCCTTTTTACTACTGAGTAGCTTTACCAGGATTTGTTTATTCAGCAGTTGAAGGGATACTGAGTTGTTTCCATTTTTAGGCAATTATGAGTAAAGTCACTATAAACATTTGTACACAGGTTTTTATGTGAAGATAAGTTTTTATTTTTCTTAGGTAAATACCTAGGACTGGGCTTGCTAGGTCATATGGTAAATGCATGTCTATCTCTTTAAGAAATTGCCAAACTGTTTTCCAAAGAGACAGTATATCTTTCTTTTTCATTGATTAGCGATGGGCTCCTAATTTTGGCAGCAGCATGGCACATGGCCGACAGCCCCTGCCTTGTCTATTACTCTCTGATAACAGTAGAAGATAATGGCTACCAAATGTCAGATTCAGTGACTGTGGAAGTCACTCAGTATAACCCTCCTTTTCAGGTAAGATTTCTATTTATAAGCTAAATGACCAATGACAGTAACTTGCTGAGTTTTTTCTCCCTAACAGTTGCGTGGTCAGATTCTTTGAGATGTTCATCTGTAAGGCTTAGAAATACGTTTAATTTAATTTTTAAAAAATCTCTTTATTGGGGGACTTCCTTGGTGGTCCAGTGGCTAAGACTCTGTGCTCCCAATGCAGGGGGCCTGGGTTCAATCCCTGGTCAGGGAACTAGATCCCTCATGCTGCAACTGAGAGTTTGCATGCTGCAATAAAAGATCCCACATGCCCCAACTAAAACCTGGTGCTGTCAAATGTAAATACATTTTCTAAAATAAAATCCCTTTATTTATGTATTATTAATAGCCACGCCATGCCGCTTGCAGGGTTTTAGTCCCCTGACCATAGATTGAACTCGGGCCCTCAGCAGTTAAAGCAGAGTCCTAGTCCACACTGGACCACCAGGGAGTTCCCAGAAATACATTTTAAATAGCTAGTTTTTAGGCATTGCATTCTGTTTGCCATCTCATACTCATTCCTCTGTTCAGCCTTAGCTAAAGAGAAGTGAGAGTGGGAGCCCTTGATAGCAGCATGTTGCTCCTGCAGTAGCTCTGTGATGGGATTTTCATTTCTGTATTACTCAGTAGAAAGAAAATATTGACAATGAACTACAGAGTGAAAAATAGGAAGAAACTTGATGGGAACTGGACCTCGGTTTTGAGTGTTGTGTATTACAAAAAAACCCTCTTTTTGCTCAAATACGGTTATATTTTTTTTTGTAGGTAACCGCATTATATATTTATCAAAATTCATGTGAATAGTTAAAAGGCAAGAGTTGCGGACATGAGGGGACAGGGCGGGGCTGGGTAACGAATTGAAAGAATAGCATTAAAGCATATACATTACCATATGTAAAGTCAGGTAGTCAGTGGGAATTTGCTGCATACACAGGGAACGCAAATGCTCTGAGACAGCCTAAAGCGGTGGGATTGGCTGAGAGGTGGGAGGGAGGGGGCCGCAAATGCTCTGAGACAGCCTAAAGCGGTGGGATTGGCTGAGAGGTGGGAGGGAGGGGGCATATGTATACCTCTGGCTGATTCATGTTGATATATGGCAGAATCCAATACAATATTGTAAAGCATTCATCCTCCAATTAAAAATAAGTAAATTTTTTAAAAAGACAAGCTGTCTAATTTTAAGCTTCTTGATAGCAATTTAACATTGTTTAATAACTGCTGTTATTTAGGAGAGGCCTACACAAGGTTAACTTCATTTAACCTTGTATAGTATTTAATTCTTTTGAACTTATTCTTAATACAATTTGCATAACTGACTACTGTAAGGAAATCTTAATTTGATCTTTCATTTCAAACAAAAATAAACCTTATGTGTTCTGATTATACAAGAAAAGTACACACAGTGTTAAAAATTTTTTCAGACAATGCAAAAGGGATAAAGAAGACAATTTGAGAATTAAAAAATCATGGAATTCCACTTTTATGTTTGTAAAATTCTTTTAATAAACAAAGTATCCTTTTGAGCTTTTGTTAATTTTATGACTTACTAAGTCTTATTTCTATTTCTGTTTCTAATTTCATATATGAACAAATTAACTCAGTTTTCTTGTGCTTGATATCTGGACAGTGAAGAAAGAAGCAATATTTATCAGGGGTTGTTTTAAAAGTATCTCTAAATTCTAAAATAATGAACTAATTTTATTTTCTTTCTCATGTTTGTTAATAGGCTTTTTAGTTGAAATCTTACCACCATGGAAACATTTTCAAACTTTGCTAGTTATTTCCAACTCAGCAAATGATTTCTCTAATTGATGTTTATAAACTTATGTCTGTCATGTTTTGTAAATCATGTCAGGTAATTTTCACAAGGATAATCAGTGAATTACTTTGTCATTTTTATGAGATAGTGTACAAAAGTGTGAATTATGAAGTCATACAAAAGTATTTTTTGTTTCAATTCTTATTAAATATAATCTTTAATTTTCAGTCTGAAGACTTGACTATATGTCGGTTGATGGTCCCAAACTTTTCAAACCAGACTGCCTGTCTATATACTGAAAGTGCTGTCTACATGTGCTCCACAGGAACTGGGAAGTTTTCTCTTCCTCAGGAGAAAATTGTTTTTAATGCACAAGGTGGGTCATCAGTTTTAGAAACTAGGATTAGGAACTCATTGGTCATTCTGAGAAGTTTTTGTTCTCTTTCCATAAGCTTTGCTTCAAGCTTGATACTTGTGATAATTCAGCACCATACCTACAGTAGCTGAGAAACTGGGGTGGGGGCGGGTGGTAGAGCCGAGTTTTACTATAGACATAAAATAGTAGCATTTTCCCCAGAAGAGGCCCAGAAGGAGAGAACTGATGCTCAGAGAAGTAATTGCTTCTTCCTGGTCAGTAAGAGTGACTTATTCTGAGTTGATATTCTTTAAACAAGTTTGTTCAGACTCCTGAGTGAGAAGAGTCCCAGGCACTGGACTCATGCAAGGGGGCTATGGGGCCGAGGGGGAGAGACAACCATGAGTAGGAAAAACAAGCAGATAGTATTTATCTGAAGGGGCAAAGGACAAAATCGAGGTGAGCAGCAGCATGGCTCCTTGATTGTCTGGCCCCAGCCCCAGAGCCTTGACTGGCTGGGGGGGATGCTGTTACGGCTGCAGGCAAGCTTAGACCTTTGCCTTGCCCTGCCGCTGGCTCACTCGGTGAGGCCGAGTAGGGTTGATGAGCTGTCGCTCTGTGTCTTGCGGAAGGGCCGATGTTCTTGTTTGGCTCACTGTGCTCGCTGCTTTTGAACAGCACCATGGAGGACTCAGCCTGCCTCTGCAGATAGCAGGGAGCCCTGACTTGATGCAAGGTCATAACTGGGTGCAGAGTAGGAGTAGCACAGTAAAGGGCCGTCAGCGGGCTCTTCTGCTTGGGGAAGTAGATTCAGGAGAGGATTGTTTGGTAATATGTATTTGATTGCGTATTTTCCTTTCTCTTAGGAGACAGTATTTTAGGAGCTGGTTCCTGTGGGGGTATACCTATCCTTTTTTCTAGAAACAGTGGATTGGTGTCTATTACTTCAAGGGAAAATGTGTCCATATTAGCAGAAGATCTTGAAGATTCCCTAGCATCTTCAGTTGCTGGACCAGGCAATGAGGTAACGTGGTTTCATAATTTTTTAAAAAAATATAGTTGATTTTGTTGTAGTTGTGTAGTTGCTAAGTCATGTCAGACTCTTTGCAACCCTATGACTCTCTAACCCTCCAGGCTCCTCTGTTCATGGGATTTCCTGGGCAAGAATACTGGAGTGGGTTGCCATTTCCTTCTCCAGAGGATCTTCTCCACCCAGGGATCAAACCCATGTCTCCTACATTGCAGGCAGATTCTTTACCAGTGAGCTACCAAGGAAGCCTGTTACAAAGGATTTAAACATTTTTACTGGGCTGTTTCCCACAAATGTTTGAAAGTCATATGGTTTTAAAAGAGTTATGAAGACTTTAGTTCTTTTATCTCTCTCGTTTCCTTTGTCCTCTTATTCAGAAGCAACTACTTTTAAATCTTTTAGGGGTTTTTTAGTGTGTTTTCCTCCATATTTCTAAGTAATATGTGTATATTGCTGTCTCTCATTTGTTATTTTTCATCATCTGTAGACCTCCTGTTATTGAGGATGAGGACGTGGGGTAACTTCCACTGCTCTGCCTTGCCTTTATCATTCCAATATACATTTTTTCCATTCTAATCACAATGTGAATGTTGTTTTACAGTCCATAGTGAAGCAGTATGCTGATTATATTTCTTTAATGTAGTGTACAACCTCATGTGATGCTTGGAGTGGACTAATTGTATATTTGCTCACTTTTGTGTGATGCCAGGTTCAGTTTCCAGCACGTTCCAGCAGCTCTGTAGATGTCTTTCTGTCTAGCGTTGCCCAGTGTGTGTAGAGACCCTGAGCCTGCTGTCTGCCTGGAACCACCCTGCTCCTTGTCCTCAGCATCTGCACACCGCCTGCGTTTGCCTGGTCTCCTCCCCTTCTGTCACTTGCTGCTCTTCCCTCTGCTTTCCTTCTTTGTGTAGCTGGAACCACAGATGTGGGGGGGTTGAGTCTCTTTTTCTTCTTGATATTCTGGGATGATTTTTGAGGGGAGAGTAGGGTAAAAACTGTCATTTTTTTCACTGTCATCTTGAAGCTCATGATCTGTGAGATTTTATCATTCTTTTAAGCATTAATACTATTTTGGGTAATTTCTGTTTGAAGAATATGTAAAGTATATAGACTTTTTGTGTAATTCAAAATGAAAATGATTTAGTAACAGTTTGAACAGAAAGTAACTTTTCAAAAAACTTTCATTCTTTTGTAATCATGTAGTTTTCACAATCCTGCTATGTATTCTGAAGCTATCTTACAGTATTCCATTTCTTTTAAATTTCTCTAAGTTTTTCTTTAAGCTTGGAATCAACCATTATGATGAGAAATATACTCTGTGATGTAAGGGTAAACCTATCCAAAGGTTGTGTTGTGATGAAGTCCCCAAATAATTTTACTCACAATATAATTCCTGAACTATATGTACATGTTCTGTAGGACTTTAATCATTTGATGTTTCTGTAAATGTCTTAAGTATATATGTCATTGATACAGAGAATATGGCAAACAGCTTGTGTGTCTGTGTTGTTTTCCTCATAGCTTGGTCTAAATTTTTTTTGCAGTAACTAAGAATATTCTTATATACCTTCAACTCAACTATAGTTTATTATTTTACAGAGTGTGGTTTTTGATACTTCTACCAAGAATGAAACTATTGCCCAGGAAGATAAAACCAAATTGCTCAAAGCTGCTTTTCTGCAATTCTGCAGGTATAACAAGTTTTTTAAATTACAGCTCTTTAATGTCCAAGGACACTTTACTGACATTTGCTGCTTATTTGTTGACTGGTGGGAGTGAGTTGAAGGAATGACGGCATCACCGAGGTGTTTTTCTGAGCTTAGTGCTTTGACAGCCTCTTGTTCTGATTTGGGTCGCCAGGGGAGGATTCTAGCCAGGCTGGGAAGAACATGATGTAGCAAGCCCTTGCACTAGTTGCAGCAGTGCAGCACTAGAAATGGTGGTTGTACGGTGACTTGTGAGCATCTGTTCTGTGTGATGTGAAGGCAGTGAAGTTGCATACAGAAGGTCATCCCAGCTGTTGTAAAGTGTTGGCCTGGTGGTCGAGTTTTGTACTGTTGCAGTTACCGCAGAACTCACTGGCTTACTTAATACAGCTCCTGGTCCTGCAGTTGGGCTGTTTGGGGTTACGCTGGGGGTAGCAGTTTTCCTGGTCCTGCCTGAGCTCGTGCATGGTCTGTGATCAGTAGCCAGCTGTCTGGCTACACTTGCCCACATTTTGGGGGCCAGTGTCTCTTCATCTAGCAGGCTACCCTGGCCTCTCTCAAGCCTCAGGGTTCTGGGAGCAGGAGAGAGCAAGCATTGCTGCATGAGTGCCCCTCAAGTCTCTATCTGGTCATGTTTGCTAATATCCCAGGAGCCCTGGCGAGGTCCGGGGGAGGACGCTCCCAAGAGGGTAGGCACAGGGTGAGGCAGACAACTGCACTCGCTCTGTCACACTTGCTGACTGGGTGCAGTCACCTCTGCTTGTCCCCCACATACATTCTGCATAGTATGTGTCTGGTACCTTCCTGAAATGGTGTGCATTCTATCTATGTTGGAATTAACACTCAGGAACATAGTGATCCAGCCTTTGCTCTGCCCCTAGTTAGCTGTGTGAGACTGGACAGACCGCTTGTCGTTTCTGGAGTTCTGGTTCAGCAGATCTTTGTTTTGAAGAGATATTCATACTGTACTGCCTTCATTTTCCTCACTCTTAGCTCATGGTCCTGTAATTCCACTCCTAGTGGTGTCTGGTGCACGGAGCCTCCCTCTCACCAAAGGGGCACACAGCTTGAAAGGGGCGGTGCGTTTACATGTTAAAAATTCTGGGCCATTGTAGTGACGGTCTACGGAAGTTAGTTTCTTGTCCAGAGGAGGGCACCATTAGATCAGCTTTCGGTTTCTGTTTTTATATAATATTCTTTTAATCTTGTTTTATTTCATAGTGTTCAATCTGACTGCCAAGGTTTGGATTAATACTATGATTTTATCTTGTATAATTTTATACTTTAATTAACAATTCTGACAGTCTTGTCACATCTCAACATTTCTATGGTAACAGAGTCATTATACTAGTTTCCTGTGCCTGCTGTAATAAATTGCCACAAACTGGGTGGCTTAAAGCAATAGAAATCTATTCTGTCACAGGTCTGGAGGCCTGGGGTCCAATATCGAGGTACCAGCAGAGCCAGTTCCCCCTGAGACCCTGGGCCAGGACCATTGCTTGCGTCTCCCTGGCTCCTGGTGGCCGCTGGTCCCTGGCTGTCTGGGCCACGTCTGCGCCCCTCCAGTTGTGGCCAGTGTCATCCGTGGCTGTCTTCCCTGTGCTCCCGTCCTCACATGTCCTGGTAACGACACCAGTCATTGGAGTTAGGGCCCACCCTAACCCAGTGTGACCTCACCGTAACTCACCTGATCACATCTTCAGAAACCTCATATCCCAAGAAGGTTACATGCTGAGTTTCTGAGTGTACTTGGCTTTGGGGGAAACACCATTCCAGCCAGCATAGTCATTTCTAAATGTTTTACTGGAGAAGATAATTAAGTACAGAAGGGGCCCCTGACCTTAAGTGCTGAGAGTATAGTAACCTTCGGACTGGTGTTATTGAGCTTCTAACACAACTGTGCCTTATACTTGTACTGTTTAGCATGAAGTACCATGAGGTGAACAAGTAATCATTTCTGGGATGGTATCAGCCAATAGTCTTTAAAAAATAGAGACTTTCACAAATGAAATTATGATACCTTTAAAGCAGTGTTTCTCAGTCTTCTCACTATTGACCTTTGAGGCCAGATAATTTTTGTTGTGGGGCTGTCCTGTGAATTGTAGAGTGTTTAGCAGCCTCTCTGGCCCCTACCCTTTTGATGCTGGTAGCATCCTTTTTCCCCAGCCTGTGACAACCAGAATTATTTTCATAGGGCCCAAGTTGGTGGGTAGAACTTTAAACTATTGTTTAGTTTTTTTGTGAAGGTAATATTGCTCTTTTTTTACTATGGTTTCTTTGAAATTAATTTTCTTTTGATTTTCATTTTGCTGAACTCAGTATAAATATAAAATCTTGTTCATGAGAATTTTAAGAAACTTCGTCCTTTGAGTAAAATATCTCATTACTGAGTGGTCTTGCTGTAGTACACTTTGTATCCCCCGTAACCTCTAGCACAGCTAGGTTTCCAGCTTCAACCTTGCCTTTAACACTTTTTGACAGTTCCTCTGTGTTTCTCTGATCAGCTCTGTCTCCTGTTCTGCCCAGAGACCATTTCAACCCTTTCTTCACCTCCTCTGTCCCCATCTCTCCTGTACCCTTCCATCCCGCCACACCCCAGCAGTTGATTCAGCCTCCTGTTCCACAGAAATAACAGAAGCCATTAAGACAGCTCCCTGTACTTAGCACGCACAGGCTTACCTGCGTCTCAGCTCCTCTTCCTCCTTACCTTCCTGGAGAGCAGGAAGAAGTATTCTTCCTGAGGCCAGTCTCCGTCTTTGTTCTGAGTGCCACTGGGTCCTGCTTCCCTTGAGACTGTACTCTCTTAGTTATCCTGTCCTGAATCTCTGACATGCCATTTTTAAAAAAGACCAGGTCTTTGTGTCCCCCTTTGAGCTAGCATCTCTTTTGTTTGCTCCTGTTTATAGCTAAACTACCTGAGAAGCTGTCTCCAGTTGTTATTGTCTTCCATATTTTCCTCTCTCTACTCCCTGCACAATCTTTTCTCCTTCCCAGGCTTCATTTGCTGAAGAAACACAAATCTACCTTGCTCTTGGCCGGTACACATAATGATGAATGTTCAAAAGCAGTTGTGTGTTCCACAGGCAGCTCGTTGTAACACATTTGAAACTGCTTGTCTTCTCCGAAGATTATTCTTTCTTTCCCAGCCTATGTTCCAGCCACATTGAGTTGTTGAGACTCATCTTTACATGTCAGATCTAACCAGTGGCCAGAATTTCCCTCTTGTATCTCTTTCTCAAACCTGTCTACTTGTCTCCTCTGCTGCAGCTCCTGCTGGTGGAAATTCCTATCCTCTCTTGCCTGGATAAATTTCTGCAGTAACTTCCTCTCTGGATTTTTATCCCTCATGTCTGATCTCCCATCTCCATAGCGTAGTTAGAATGATCTTTTAACACTACAGCAGATCACATTTCCTTCTGAGTTCACACTCTGTCACGTTTTCTGAGACCTTCTGTACACTGTCCTTCAGTTGCTGGTGTTCCTAGGAGGTCTGCCTGGACCCCTCTCCCTCTCTGGGTGATCGCCATTCCCCAGGCCTTCACTTCTCTTGACACAGGTGTGCGGGGATCTGTCTCTGCTGCTGTGTGTCCCTCCTGCAGTCCCCCAGCCTCCCGCACCTTCTCCTCCGAGAAGGCCCTGCCCCCTGGTGGGTCCTGTTTCTCCTCTGTGTGCTCGTGGCCTCCTGCTAGCTTCCGTGTGTGCGCGTCACTGCCGTTGTCTCACTTCTCCTGCCACCGTAGCCTTTGCGACGTCGTGGGGCGGGGTTCTGATGCTTTGTTTATTGTCCTGTCTCCAGAGCCTGCATATTGTAGATGTTCATCATGTATTTGTTGAATTAAGGAATGGATGATTGTTGTCTCCAATAAATGTTATTAGAAGTGATAAACATTGGGCTAACATACGGGATTTTAGCTTCACAATTAACTTTCATGGTGAATTTAGTACTTTGAGTTGTAATGCTTTTGTTTTCTAATTTTATTTCAGGAAAGATTTAGGTCATGCTCAGATGATAGTTGATGAGCTGTTTTGCTCTCACGCTGATTTGGACTCCGATTGTGAGCTAGACAGAGCTGTCACCCAAATCAGTGTGGACCTGCTGGACGACTACCCGGCTTCCGACCCGCGCTGGGCTGAGTCTGTGCCCGAGGGTGAGCGCATCCGAAGTGTAGTGCTACAGGGAGGTCTGTTGCGACAAGAATATTCTGGTTCTTTTGTTCAAGCATTTCTTGGTGCATATTTTTTTATTTTCTGAAACTGTTTAGTATTAATTCAGTATTTTGTGAAAGGTTGTAACTTTCCTTATAGCAGATTTTTAAAAGGGCTCAGTGCAGGTAGTTCCCTGGTGGTCTAGTGGTTAGGGTTCAAGAGCGTTCACTCATGGCCTCATTGAGTCCCTGGTTAGGGAACTGAGATCCTGCCAGCCTTGCAGCACACCCAAAATAAGGAACAGCAACAACAAAAACCCTACCTCATCTATTTTACTTACACACACACATACACCCACACACACACACACAGAAAGGGCTCAGAACAGGTCTGCATAGTAGAACAGAAACCGAGGAAACATTGGAGCAAATCCTACATGTCAGCATTTTATTTCTAAAAGGAAACTGCTGGCATAGGTAAACATTTGGCACTTACTAGCCCCAAATTAAATGATAATTTTAGTGTAACAGGATGGCCAGTAGAAATTATGTTTTTCTAACAGCAGCAGTGATCAAACCTCGGCCTCTAGAAGTGCGCACGTGTTCTCCTCTCTGCCCTGGGTCTTCTCCTGATTGTTTCTCTTACCCTCCAGGCAGCATTGGGCTAGGGTGGTTCCCAAGGACCATGGGACTGTCTTCAAGCATCCTTTGTCTCCCTAATTTCCTACCTAGCAAGTAGTAATAGGCTCCTTGGAGACTTGGGAAGGAAACAGCAGTGTTCACCTTCTTTCTTTGACTGTTTTGAACTGTCAGGCTTAGAATGATACGAAGTGATGAAGCTAGTAGTAATATATTTGTGTTTTGAATAACTGTGGTGTGAATTTTATCAAAGCCCCAAAGGTTTCCTGTAAATTTTGAACCTCTTGGGTAGTGTAATTAATAATTACATGGAAAGGCCAGTTCTTCCCTTTTGTGTAGATTTTTCTCAACTTTTAGTGGCAGCAA
Organism: Odocoileus virginianus; assembly: GCF_023699985.2. Classification (NCBI taxonomy): domain Eukaryota; kingdom Metazoa; phylum Chordata; class Mammalia; order Artiodactyla; family Cervidae; genus Odocoileus; species Odocoileus virginianus. The sequence continues at coordinate 1,116,468 of NW_027224331.1, forward strand.
TTGTTGTCAAGCCAGCCTGTCTTGTGTTTGTCTTGTTGTTTCACCAGAAGCACCTGGGTTCAGCAACACATCCTTGATTATTCTCCATCAGCTGGAAGACAAGATGAAAGCCCACTCTTTCCTCATGGACTTCATCCACCAAGTAAGCATCCCAGTCGCTGTGAACCCGAACGGCTGGACTCCTGACTTTGCTGGCCTTCTATGGCTCTCTCATGACAGCAGGAGACCCTTCCTTGCTAATTCTGAGGTGTTTCATTGGGTGGGACGTGACTGCTGTTGTCCATTTTCTTTGCTGACTTACGTAAATAATTCCAGGGCTGGTAGGAACCTGTTACTACAAGAACCAAAACTGCATTGAAAATAAGATGAAAAGGAGAAAAATAGTATACTTTAGCAAAAATGTTCAGAGAAGGCAATGGCACCCCACTCCAGTACTCTTGCCTGGAAAATCCCATGGATGGAGGAGCCTGGTGGGCTGCAGTCCACGGGGTCGCTAAGAGTCGGACACGACTGAGCGACTTCACTTTCACGCATTGGAGAAGGAAATGGCAAACCGCTCCAGTGCATTTGCCTGGAGAATCCCAGGGACGGGGGAGCCTGGTGGGCTGCCGTCTGTGTGGTCGCACAGAGTCGGACACGACTGAAGCAGCAGTAGTGACTTAGCAGCAGCAGCAGAAATGTAATTTTAACTTTTCTTGTTACATTTTGTAACACCCTGCTTTTCATTCAGATGTACTGTGTTCTTTTTAAAACTTAGGTTTTCCTGAGTTGATTTTGTATCATTAGACAGTGAAGACTCTGAAGGTGATGACAGGTTTTTCTAATATGTAGATGTTTAATTTCGCCGTGCCATTAGCATCAAGTACTCATTTAAAGTATCCCTTTTTTTTTAAGGGATAAGGAAATTCCCATTTATATCATGCCTAAAATTAGACAGTGTTTTTGTTGCTAGACAGAGTTGTTACATAAAATCACCCATCCTTGCCTTGTTGATCAGTTTTATCCCAGGCATAATCCAGAGGAGTTAGATTATTCCCATTTTCTGTGTTTTTCTCCCAAGTTAGAAATGCCTCTGTTAAAAAGACTGAAGCCAGTGCCGTGTAACAGAGCAGTCTGTGGCGGTAGACTGGCCTGTGTCCCGGCTGCCCAGCCTGGCAGCCTCCGTCCCCAGCAACTGCTGAGGAACTGGAATTGCTGCTGCAGCTGAGGGACTGAAGTTTTTTTTTTTTAATTGACTAACATTTCAGTCACCACTTTGTTGGATGGTGGCTACCTTTTTGGACAGTGCGATTCTAGACTATTCCAGAAATGTCTTGGTGATTTCTAATCCTGCATACTGCTTCAATTTTAATGCACGGTTTGGCTCCTGTCTACTCTTATTGTTGTGACAAGACAACTTTATTTATTCATTGAGTTCTTCCTTTTCTTAGTATTTTAGGTGGGCTACAGATCAATGGGGAAAAAACACATTTTCTCCTGATGTAATTGTTAAGTGTATCACTTAACTATTAATACAAAACAAACACCCCAGGATGTACTAAGTTGAAACAACTCAGTGGGTTTGACGGGTAGTCCTGCTGACTTCCCCTGGGCCCCCTCCTTGAACCACATTTGGGGTTGGCTGGCTGAGCTGGAACGTCCCCGGGTGTCTTGCCTGACTGGCAGGCAGTGCTCTCCAATCTGCTGGGGCCTCTTGGTTCCCCCCACCTAGTCTCATCCTCCTCTCGGCTGGACTGGCCTCCTATGCCAGTGCTCTCCTCCAGGGAGCACTCTGAGGAGGTGAACTTAAGGCTGTAGGCTTCAGACATCACATATTGTCATTTCCACCAAAGTGCCGTTGATTGAAATAAGTCACAAGGCTAGGCCAGATGAAAGGGATTGGGAAATTGATTCTGCTTCTAGATGGGAGAAGTGGCAAGGTCATGTTGCCAGAGGGTGGGCTTGTTGGGATGGGAGAGTCCGTGGCCCTCACACGCCACCCTAAGGGAACGCGTAGTTCCTGGGGGGTGGGAGCCGTGGAGCTGGAGCTGTTGCAGCATCTCTTGTCACAGCCTCCCTGGACTCAGACCTTGTGGAGTCACACAGCTGCTGGCAGCAGTGTCTGTTGCAAAGGAATGTCTATCCAGATCTTAAAGTCCCACTCTGCCTATGCCTCTATATTTCCTTTAATATTTGGAGCTTATTTCATTGAAAGATTTGCATTAGTGATCAGGGAAAATGTACAACTACATACTTGTATCTACAGAAATAGTTTTAAATATAAACTCTCCCTCTCGAGGCAGAAATGGGCATCAAGTAAAGAGGCAGCTGATGCAGAGGGTTAGAGACCCCATCCTCCCCCTGGCTTCAGCGTTCTGGAACTTGAAGACTGCTGAGTTTCTAGTTCCAAAGGTCTGGAGTTGAGGGGAGGTTGATTAATGTAGGTAGAAAAGAACAGTTTTACAATTCTTTGATATCCATAAACAATAATTTGAGGAGTAAGGCAGAGACAACAGTAGTTGACAGAATCTCTGGGGTCACTGTAATCTTAGAAAAGAAGCACCTATACTTCCTTACAGGTGTAGTTGCCCTGGCTGGTTGTGTGTGTGCCTGTGTGTGTAACAGCCTCAAAGACAGCAGCCGAAGATCTTTCTGGGGAAGACTGGGGCCAGCCTCTCTGTGCCCAGTGTGCTTCTGGTGGAGATACGATGGCATCCTCCTGTGTTTTACTTTGAATGCTCTCTAAGAACACGTGTTCGTCTTTCCACAAGGTCGGCCTCTTTAGACGCCTCGGCACTTTTCCAGTGAGAGGGACGCCGATGGCCACACGGCTGCTGCTCTGTGAGCATGCCGAGAAGCTGGCTGCCGCCATCATCCTCAAGAACCACCACTCGAGGCTTCCTGACCTCATGAACACAGCGATCCTGATGGCTTTGAACAAGAGGGACTGTGACGTCCCGTCCAGCCTGACCCCCGCAGACGTCTTCTTCAGAGAGGTGAGCTGAGCGCCCTCCCCTTAGCGTGACTCTGGAGCACTGCCATTTACTGAATGGACCCCCAGCAAGGAGAGCGCTGAGGACAGAAGATCTCGTTGAGTTTTGTGTTGAACTCCATGTTTTCTGGGTAAATTATCACTCAGAAGCGTCACTCACTGATCACTCCCTGTAAGTGAGAGCTTGGGAAGCTGACGACGTGTCTGATGTTTCCTTGTGCTTCTCCACAGCCCTCTTGTCTCCCTGGGGGACATCTCCACAGTGGGCTCCCCGGCCCCTCTGTTCCTGTTGGTCTGTGGTGGAGCCTTGTCCCCACCTTCCTCCCTTGCTGCGTCTGCCTGTCTGCTGTGCCTGCTGTTGGATGGCCTCCTCTTGTACGTCCAGCAGCTGCTCCACCCCAGCGCCCCTCCAGGCCTGGAGCCAGCCGTGGCTCCCCCCGATTGTAGCCCGAGGCTGGTGCACTTACTCTTGCCCACAGCTTCGTAGACAGTCCCTTCTCTAAACTCTTCTCGGCTGCCTGCTAGGATCCTGCTCTGCATCTTTTTTTAAATTTTTTAATTTATTTTTTACTGTGCTGAGTCTTCATTGCTGTGTGTGAGCTTTTTCTTGTTGTGGAGCACAGCTGCTAGGAGCGAGGGCTTCAGTAGTTGCCCCATGGCATGTGGAATCCTCCTGGACCAGGGATCGACCTTGTCCCTTCCATTGGCAGGCGAAGTCTTAATCACTGCGCCACCTGGGAAGGCCCTCCACTTCACTTTTATTTTTTATTTTTTCCACTTCAATTTTAAAGTCAGATTTATTTTCAGAGAAAAGGAAAACTTACTGTAAACTTGGGAGGGAGAAGAGATGAAAGTGCTGGAAATCAGCCCACAGCTCTGGTGCCTGAGTGACCCCTCGCAGCCTTGTGAAGGACGGGGCAGCCTTCCCGTCTCCATGAGTAAGCACTCATACCATGACCCAAGGGCCACTTGTCTCAGTGGGGACCACAGACCCTGCTCGGAGCCACCTGCAGCATTGTTTTGGGCATGCTAATAGGTTGCTTCTGGAGTTCATAGTCCTTCCCTGGAACTGCCCCTCCTACCTTTGTGGCATTACCTGAGTTTAGAAACAGTGCTAGCCTTCCCCCAACTCTGTGGAATGTGGAATTGTTTTTTGCATTTGGGAAACTTCTCTGTTTGATGCTTCTAATTTTGTTTCCTTGCTCCTACAATTTAGCTATAATCTAGCAACTAGTAGCCTCTGCCAAGAGTCTCTTTTGTTCTAAATATTTGATGTACTGTAACCTGAAAATAATTTGACACTGAACTATGTTCAGATCTGTTGACTCCATAAATGTATCTAGTTTGAAGAAGACATCATTTTTATATATTTGGGTTTGTTTTGTAGGGAATGTAAGGCAAAACACTTTTCTGTTTTATTTTGCTTTTTAATCAAGGAAGTATGCCTGAAATCTGAATTAAAGAAAGACAATTCACCTCAGATTTCATTATCTAACCAAACTATTGTCATTTTTTGTGTCCCTTTTTGTCTTTTTTTCCCCATGTTCACCATTTTATTTGAATATTGGATTTAATAAGGAAAAAGATGCACTGAAAATATGTTACAGAAAAAATACACAAAACAAGGTCATTTTTTAAAGTATAATCACCAAAGAGGAGGGTAGTTCCGGGTCCTGTGGCATCACAGGACATCACATGTCCCGTAACTGCTGCTCACACCCCACTGAGGATGGGACAGGAGAAGGTTGATTTGTCCTCCAGATACAATGTCCTAATTGTCCTTTCCTGCCTTCGCCACATGGCAGGGTTGGTGCATTTGCCCAGATCTTCAGTTGTGAGGGGAGGGAGAGTGGCTTGTGGGCATAGTTCAGCTCAGGTCAGGCAGAAACAGTGCGCCTGACCAGTTTCTGTTTTATTGGGAAGGTGCACTCAGTAATTCATCAAATTATCAGATCACTTATGTTCATAATATTCTGAAGGGACAGCACTATTTAGGTGGACTTGGATAAGAGAAGCATAACAGTGGTAAATTAGCCAGAATTGGACATCTTCCTATTTAAGGCATGACGGAATTGTCACCAGAGAAAGTAAACGGAAGTAAAATAATTTAAATTAAATAATTTAATCCCCTGGATTTTAAGATTTTGAACTATAGAAAATGGAAATTAAGCTTTGGTAATCAATGCTAACATCTAGGATGTGCTATGTGTTAAGTTGCTTCAGTCATGTCCAACCCCAGACTGTAGCCCACCAGGTTCCTCCATCCATGGGATTCTCCAGGCAAGAATACTGGAGTGGGTTGCCATTTCCTTCTCCACCTTTTTGTCTTTATTCATACATAATTTTACATGATAAAACAAAGGGTTGTTTTTTTTTCATGATTAATGACAGATTGAATTGAGTAAGAGCCTGATTCCTTTTTCTACTTTTAGATCAAAATACAGAACTTACTGGTTAATTGAGTGTGTGTACATTTCCCAGTTAACTGGGAAAAAAACTAAGAGTCTGAGACTTATCGGTTAGATGGATGCATAATCGATGAGTAGCAGCGTAGGACGTGACAGGAGAAAAAAACTAAAATATGATTTCTTTCTCAAAAGAGCGCTCCCTGTAGAAAATGATAGTAGTTAAGATTGTTTACATTACCATTTATCTTCACTTCTCTTTGGATTTACTGGTCTTTGGGTAAAGTTCTAAAGGTCCTCCCACAAGGCATAATCATAACAAAAAAAGAGAATTCAAGAGAACTGAAGAAGGAACACATAAGTTTACTATGTATCAAGTTTTTTTCTTTTTACCTGTCCATCCACTTGGAAATGCTAAATTACATTACAAACAGGTATTAGCATTTTAAGAGACTGGTTAACCCAAGTCAGGCTCTAATTGGTGGGCAATGTGATCTTGCAGTCCAGGTAAAAGATAAAATAATGCAGACGCTGCTTGAAGATGCACCCTCCACCTTGCCTCCAGTCTGGGAAGGGGCCCCACACCTCCTGGGGCTTTAAAAAGCGGGTTCACAGCTTCAGAACAGGCCTTCCAACTGTGTTGGTACAGCTTATGAGCAGTGTTTGAAACCACTGAACATGTAACATGTGATAGGGTATTTAGCAAATGTTTTGGCATTTTATTTGCTTTTATGTTACTTTCTGCCTTTATGTCACATTTGCTTTCATTATCTTTCTCACAGTAACAGTGTAAAAAACTCTCACAAATTCAGTGTGCCAGAGGTGTCTTGCTCAGGCTGTTAGGATGACTTTGAGTGACATCAGAAACACTAAAGGAAGAATAAGATTTGCAAGATAGTGATTTTATTTGGGCTGCATTGTGCATGTGTTTGTCTTGTTCCTTCAGCTGGTTAGTAAGCTCTTTGAGGGCAGCGAATCTGATTTCCATTTCTTCTTATTATCTTTGCGTGCCCAATGCTATGCCAACTCTAACTACCAAGCAGATATCCACTTGATAAATAAAGGGGGGTGAAAGCTTAACTGTGAGCTGAAACTGGAAGCAAATGTTTCCCTGCTTAACATTTTTCCTCAGTTACCTTTATGTGTTAATATGTGTTAATAATGTTTAAAAAAAAAGAACAGTTACACGTTATATATTTAGTTTCTATGCTACTACTATTCTACAAACATTTCTATTATGTCTAAAGAAAGTAAATTCCTCAAAGAAAGAAATTAGCCAGTTCATTAGCCAGTTGAATCACTATTTTAATCCGTTGGTTCATTTGTTTAATTCAATAGTTTAGTGTCTTACATTGTAATGTGACATTATTTGTAACCTAATACTATTTAAAGGTGGCATTGAGCCTTCATAACTCTAATAAACAAATATTTCAGTTACTTGATATTTAAATAAGTCTACCTGCTAACAGTTCAGAATTTGCTTATTTATCAGACTGTTATTTGGGCTCACTACCTTTTAAAAGTTAGGAGAGTCTAGCTTTCCTTGGTTTTGAAATTTGTTTTTGTCACTGACTACACCCCTGACTACTAAGCAGAGGATGTAACTTAGTGAAAAAAGCCTGCTGGGTTGACTCCAGGCCATTGTGATTGTCACCTGTCAGCATGATTTCTCTTACTAGTGGGTGCGGTCTGTGTCCTCTGCAGGTGTCCCAGGTAGATACCATCTGTGAGTGTTTACTGGAGCATGAGGAACAAGTCTTGAAGGACACATCCATGGAATCAGTTGAGTGGGCGGAAGTGGTGATCAATGTGAACAATATTCTCAAGGTACAAACATATGAAGATTCTAGCAAGTCAAAGCCCAGACCGTGGACAGAGGAGAAAGTGGTTTCCATATTCCTACTGTGCATCACCAACAATCCATAATGGGTTAGCCGTTAGTTAATTCCAAAAAGTTAGGAAAACATCAGTAATTTTATCAGTCAGTCAGCAGACATTTTGAGTGTGTGCCTTTTGCATATTAAAAGTTTCTGTTTGGTAGAATAAGCCTTTTATTTTGGAGAAGGACATATATATCATTGTAAATGTATCAATTTTATTGTAATTATCTAAATAATTGTCAGACACCACTTAGCAGCTGAGCAACAGCAAATAAGTTTCTCTTTTTTAATTACTCAAAAGCTTACTTAAAACATTCCATTTAATTTTACCTCATGGACATTATGGTGATGATTTTCCTACTTTGGTTACCATAATTTTCTATAATTGAAGTTAGATTGTGGAGTAAAACAAATTTCAAATGCAGAAAGAATCAAAAAGTAATCCTACAGGCCTGTGCTGAGTAATGTTTTGTAATAATACAAGTTGATGTTTCAGATAATCTCAGAGATCCTGGGATCCCTCATTTCCTGCATGTGATAATACATTTCATTTTCCAGGACATGCTGCAAGCTGCTAGTCACTATCGACAAAATAGAAACTCCTTGTATAAAAGAGAAGAGCCAGGGGATAAAGAACCTGAGTATGTTCCATGGACAGGTGAGATTGCAAGCACTGATCCCAGTTTTCGGATTCATTAGCAGTTGTTCAGTTTATATATGTTTTTCTTTTTTTTTTGGTTGCACTGGTTCTTTGTTGCACACAAGGACACAGGGCTCTTCTCGGTTGTGGCGAGCAGAGCTCCCCATTGCTGTTTACTGGCTTCTCCTGTTGTGGAGCACGGGCTCTAGGCGCACAGGCTTCAGCAGCTGCCTCATGTGGGCTTAGTGGTAGTGGCACGTGGGCTGTTGCTCTGTGGCATGTGGAATCTTCCTAGACCAGGAATTGAACCTGTGTCCCTGCTTTAGCAGGTGAATTCTTAACCACTAGGATGTCCCAAAATATATTTCTAATGGTCTGTTATTTTAGGAAGTCATATTATTCTCCTAGTACAAGTTTGTAAGTGAAATAAAAAATAATATGTGACATCTCCAAAATGAGCAGTTCTTATAAAAAATCACTTTATTCCTTTGAAATAATTTGCAGCTGTCTCTATAGCTTAATTTTTTAACTGATACTTGTGCATCTACTAGGTTTTAGTATGTATAGTTATTCATAGAAGCAGGCCCTGAAAGTAGTGACTATATTTTATGTTGATTTAACACACAGAAGTAAGTGGAGTAGCTTTAAAGGAATTTAGAAGGAAGAAGAGTCAGGTTTACTTGACTTTGCCGAGGCCGCCTCCATAGAGAAGATGGTTTTGAGCAGTACATAGACAAGTGTTTACTGACCCCCTGTTTGATTTCTTTTTCTATCAAAGGTGACAGGATGTAATTTTTAGGCAGTTGGTCTTCTCTGTAGCCATTATGGAACCCTTACTTGTCCTTTTATTTTGTGTGATTTCACAGCAACCAGCGGTCCTGCTGGCATCCGAACAGCAATAGTGCGCCAGCATAGGACTGTCCTGAAGATGGTTTATCCTCAGGCAGACAGCAACCTCCGAAACGTTCTAACAGAGCATTTAGTAGCACTGATTGATGGCTTCCTGGATGGTTATGTTTCTCAGCTCAAGTCTGTGGACAAATCCAATGATCAAGAAAGATATAGCAATCTGGAAATGGAATATCTACAGAAAAGATCAGATCTCTTATCTCCGCTTCGTAAGTGCATGATATTTAATAGTGAGGGCTGTGGGTCTTTGAGTCTACAGAATGAATGGAGGAGTCAGATCATTCAGGCAGTGGTTTTCAATACAACATTGTTAACCCAGTTGTAGGTCAGAACTTAAGCAACTCTTCATATGTATGGCTTTCTGTGTTCATCTCTTCGGCCTTATTGTCATTACTTCCTGGTAAAAGTATCCTACACAATGCTGAAGATGATTTACAAAGGAGTAAATTATCCGTGTGTGGAGACTGCCCTCAAAGAACTTGTTACGGTCTGAGACCTTCATAGGGATGGCTCGACCACGGGGCAGAGCAGATGAGGGCCATTCGAGGGTGTGGGTGGGTGATGAGGCTGCAGCAGAGGATGCAGCCAGACTGTCCCAGCCAAGACTCAGAGGAGGAGCTTGTCTTGCTCCGTGAAGCAGGGGAGTAGCATCTTAGGTGGGCAGTGACGAAGGAAGGGCTGAATATACATCTTTAATGAGTTTATATGGATTATGAAACTAAGTGCCAGTAACTAGAAAGCTTTCCATTAATTACTTTTAGTATGTAACAGGAATAAAGGCAAAATTTCAAGGAATATTATTTTTTATTACGTACTAAGTTTTCGCTAACAGGATTTTTTTTCCATCTGTTTTCATTCCCACAGTCACACTAGGCCAGTACCCATGGGCTGCTTCATTGGCAGAAAAATACTGTGACTTTGATATCTTGGTACAAATGTGTGAGCAGACTGACAACCAGACCAGACTGCAGCGCTACATGACCCAGTTTGCTGATCAGGTAATGAGCACAGGGGTATAGGCAGTGGATCCTGTAAGAAGGCTTTACCATTTTACATCTTACTTAGTTTTTTTTTTTTTAATATGTGTAATTTTATTAATTATTTATTTTTGGTTGCACTGGGTCTCGGTTGCTGCATACAGGCTTTCTCCAGCTGCAGTGAGTGGGAGCTACTCTTGGTTGCAGCCTGTGGTGTCTCCTTGCAGTGGCTTCTCTTCTCGCAGAGCACAGACCCTAGGCACACGGGCTTCAGTAGTTGCAGGTTTTGGGCCCTAGAGCACAGGCTCAGTTGTGACACTTGGGCTTAGTTGATTCATGGCATGTGGAATCTTCACAAATCAAGAGATCGAACCCATACCCCCTGCACTGGCAGGCAGATTCTCATCCATAGTACCACCAGGGAAGTTCTTACTTGGAGTTTTTGGAAGGTGATGCAGTCCTTTTGCAGTTTACTGGATACTAATTTGTACATTATGTTTCTTTGTAAATTGTCAGACAATTTTTTATATATAAATATTACAGAAGGATTCTTTGACCTTTGAAAAATATGTCAAGACTTTTATTTCTATTTTTATATTTTCAAAGTACTTAGGTGTAGTAGTATTGGTAGAGTTCCACAGTTTGAATGGACGATCTTGGGAGCATAGGATGCTACTGTTAAGAGAGCTCAAATTCCTGTTTACCTAAGACTCTTGTTTTCCTTCTTTGACATCATGCTTCCTTTTTCTTTAAATTTCTAATATATTTTTTTTAAGTTCCCATTATGACACTATATAAATTTAAGTTGTTCCTTAAAGCCAGTTTATTTAGCCAGTTGATCTTTATGTAAAAACTGATTTTTTATAAACATAACATTGTATAAAATTCAGGAAACCACCATAAAGAAAAAAGAAGATAAAAAATCATTCATAATTCTGCCACCAGAGAGAAATCTTTTTTAAACATTTGGTTTATAGTCTTTTTAATCTGTGAAGCATGTTTTATTAACTGCTTATTTCACTTAATACAAAACAGACATTTGTCCATATCATTGAATATCACACAACCACATTTTAAATGGTGTTATAGTATTTCGTAGACTGGATATAACTTATTTGATCACTACCTGATTTCTGGACCTAACTTATCTTGTATTTCATAATAGTGCTAAAGTAAGTACTTTGTGCTTATCATAATTTGTATTCTTTTTAAGGATTCTTATTCTCTGTTGACATTTTCCATGCATTCTACTTTGTTTCTTTTACTTTTTAAAAAAAAAATTTGTTTACTAGTTAAAGTCCTTTTGTGCTAATTCCAAAATGATCGTTCTTAAGTTTGCTTCTGTTATCTACATATTCATATTTTTCTGCTTCCTATATCTAACAATTTTTAAGTTGTATTTTGGACTTTGTGTATGTGAACCATAAAGATGAAAATTAGTACTGGTTTTTCCCCCTGGAAGGCAGATAAAATGAAAGGCAGATCACTCAATTCATCAAGAATAGAGGTAGGCCAGGGCTTGATTGCTGCCTCTGTTACATTCATCCATTCCAATGAATTAATTGGTTTCAAATGTCTAATGGGACTGGTGGTTCGTTGTAGAATTCCCCCTTTTGTGGAAGCATCTCATAAGTAATGTGTGAGCCTGCAGGACACTTGTCTTCCTTTCCAGCCCAACCTCTTACTCTACTACCAGATCCAGCAAATGCCCTGGAAGGGAAATTGCCTGGGCAGTTGGAGCCTTGCTAAATTCTGATTTATCATGCCAGTCACATCAATGCCTGGCACACAGTTCTACCCTGGAATCTTTCATCCTGGAAGGATGGAGTCCCAGCAGTGTCCAGTAGACCTTCCTGGTAATGAGATCTTGTTCATGTGTGCGGTCCAAAATGGGAGTCTCCGGCCACAGATGGCCTTTTGAGTACTTGAAATGTGACTGATGTCTCTGAGGAATTGATTTTTGCATTTTAGATCAAGTTTAAACAGCTGCATGTGAGCACTGACTACCATATTGGACAGAGCACATCTAGATTCTGGGTGATATTTAGCAAGATCCCCATTCTGAATCTGAATGTCCTCCTTTGTCAGATGAAGTCATTTGAGGACCCTACAATTAGGAACTTGGTGTTTAAAAACAGGATTTCCATGCTGGAGTCTAAGACCTTTGGGAAAAAACTTAATGCTTTTTCATCAGAAATGTGTTTTTTGAAACTGTATTACTAAATACTGTTGGATTCTTGCTTTGTTCTTTACAGAATTTTTCAGACTTTCTCTTCCGTTGGTATCTGGAGAAAGGAAAGCGAGGCAAATTATTATCTCAGCCCATTTCTCAGCATGGACAGTTGGCAAATTTTTTACAAGCTCATGAACATCTCAGCTGGTTACACGAAATTAACAGCCAAGAATTAGAAAAGGTAAGGTTTCAGCTGTATGGATCAGATTTAGGTGATTTTTTATTTAGTTTGTAGCTAGTGATTTTTTGGAGTTAAATACTACAGATTTTTTTAAAATGTGTATCTTTCTCTCACATAATTTGATAAAAGTATTTTTCATTTATGATGGTATTGCCGTTACTTGTTATATCTCAGTTAAAAGAAATGGAGCCTATTCTAATTTGACTGTTATTACAATAAAATAAAGCACAAAACTTCAACACATAAATAGCAGTCATTGGCCGTTTTTTGTAATGAGTATTTTCTTATAATAGAAATGTTCAAATTATCAGTAAAAACATTAAATAAATTCAAGTTTCTCGTTGAAAAGATGTTGTAGTGAACATATAATTATTATAGAGCAAACGTTTTATACATGTCTCTTTTCCCAGTGACTAGTGTGAGTGGCTGATATTTCATTGTGTAATTACTCTCAAAGTATGCTGCTGATCTGTTTTAAGTTTTGCTAATAGTGACTTGATCTTTCATTGATATAGCTTGAGGGGGGGAAACCAAGTTTGGGTTTTACTTAATCATTATTTTAACTTGAATTAATACCGAGAATTTTACCACAATTTTCATATTTTGTTATTGTAGGCTCATGCAACACTTCTGGGTTTGGCAAATAGGGAAACTCGTTACTTTGCAAAGAAAAAAACCCTTCTTGGCTTGAGTAAATTGGCGGCATTAGCTTCAGACTTTTCAGAAGATACACTGCAAGAAAAAATTGAAGGTAAAAGGCAGTATTTAAACAAGAAGATGTACAAGTCAGTCATGCTGTCAGTGTAATCTTAGAATGCATTCCTGTTATCAGTTAATGGGATCCTCTAGAGACAGGAGCCATCCCCTTTCTATTCACTGTTCTTAGACAATTATTCAGTTATATAATTAGGATTCTCTTTTTATAGAAAAGTAGTTTGTGCTTTAAATAAGAATTCCTAAAGAATAAATTCAAATGATTTGGACAGAGTACTCTGATTACACGCTTAGCAAATCACATGCTAAGAACGAACGGCCATGCCAAGAAACATGACGTTTCTTCAGTGGGTTTGCTGTAGGTGGTGGTAATTCTGAAGCCGTTGATTTCAGAATTCAAAAATTATTGAGGTCATAGTAGTGAAACTACTCTGTTTCACAGTCTGTATTTTGTAGACTGAGAAAATGATTGAGAATATTATTTTTGAGAACCAAAGGGAATGGAGGTATAAATATAGAAGGAAGATGAGGAAGAACCCTGTGTTATTGCATTTGAATTTTATGTATCACATGGAGTCATGGTTGTTCTCTGAATGTATTTCTTGGCTGTCCCCTGAAAAGTCCTAATAGCAGTATCGCCCCAGATAGCGTGAATATACCTAATCCCATACTTCGGGGAGGTGTCTTGCCATGTGGTTCAGGGTGAAGTCTATGTAAATAGGGGTATTGGCGACAGTAGTCTGTCTGGGGTCTGGGTTCACATTCCACTGCTGTTACTTTCTTCCTCCAAGGAGTAGATGTAGTGGAAGGAATCTGGACAGAAATTAGACCAATCTTGTTTTACATGTTTTTTCCAACTGACTAGCTTTGTGACCCGGAAAGAAAGTGAAAGTTGCTCAGTTGTGTCGACTCTTTGCGACCCCGTGGACTATAGAGTCCATGGAATTCTCCAGGCCAGAATACTGGAGTGGGTAGCCGTTCCATTTTCCAGGGGATTTTCCCAACCCAGGGATTGAACCCAGGTCTCGCTCATTGCAGGCAGGTTCTTTACCAACTGAGCTATGAGGGAAGCCCATAGTAGTGACCCAGGGTACACTACAAAATGCGTAGTTCTAACAATCAGAGACACTGGGTGTTCCTTGAGAAAAATGTTCTACTTTTTGTAAAATTGAGTACTCAAATCATAGGATTAGCATTTAACTTTTATTACTGAAATTATTTTTCACTGTCTTTTATTTTTAAATGCTAATAGTGCCTGTTGTTCCAGAGAAGTGTGTATATGTTTTGCAAGGCCGGTTAGTAGTCTCCAGGGGGAGCCATATTTTAACCTGTCCGTCAGAGAGAGAGCATGTTAATCAAAATAGTAAAAAAAATTTTTTTTAATTTATTTTTATTATTTTTGGCTGTGTTGGGTCTTTGTTGTTGCATGCAAGCTTCCTCTCGTTGCAGTGAGTGGGAGCTACTCTCTAATTGCCGTGCCCAGGCTCCTCATTATGGAAGCATCTCTTGTTGTGAAGTACGGGCTCTAGGGTATGCAGGTTCTAGCACTCGTGGTGCACGGGCTGCAGCGTGTAGAATCCTGGACCAAGGATCAAACCCATGTCCCCTGCAGGTGGACTCCCAACCCCTGGACCAGCAGGGAAGTCCCTAGTCAAAACATTTTAACACAAGGTTTTGCTTCTGTTTTTCCCGCTTACATCTGGCTATTGTTTTGCATCTGATTGCTTCTTCTTAGCTTTCGCTTTCTTAGTACAATGAGAGTATTTTAAAGCCTCAATAATTTCCTGCAGACTATTATCATATTATGTCTAGTTGAAGGGAATAGATTTTTAAAAGGTAACTTTATATTGGTTATATAAAAATTTCCTTATGGAAATTTGTAAAGTATAGAAAAATAACAATAAGAAAATAATAGAATAATATAATCCCTCTACCCTAGAGATAACTACTGTTACTTTTTTCTGTATCCTTCCAGTCTGTTTTCTTAGGTATGGAAATTGCACAAAACAATTCCATTTAGTTTTTACAAGATTGGGATCATATGGAATGATGCCAGTATTTAAATGAGCATATCTGTGCTTTAGTCGTTCCATTTTGTTGTAACTGCTGTTAGCAAACAGTTCTCAGCCCTTTTTTCCTGCAACCCAGCTTGTTCTCATGGGTGAAGCCAGGTCATGATGGTTTATGCAGACCCAAGGCCCTGTTACCTCATCATATGGAGATAAATAACCATTGCTGGGTAATAGGATTGGTGCAATCCTCTGGGTGGTGTTTTCCTGGAAAGTTCTCATCATGTCCTTTAGTGAACGAGATTATTCGAGACACTCTCATAAGGTAAAAAGAAGTACTTTCAGGGTGACCTTAAAACAGACACTTCAGATTTGGGGGGCTTCTATCTCTGAAATTGCCATCTGCTCTACAGTCGCTTCAATCAGGTTTGTTTTCTTAGCTCTTCTCTCCCTGATATTTCTGGTTACTGGGACAATCCATATGACTTGGATAAGACCATGAGTATTTGTAACATAGTTGGGAATCAAGAATAAGCAGAATTAATAACATTCTCAGATTGTTGAATAGTGATGGGATTACCTTCAGAGCTGTTCCTTTTTCTTTTTAAATTTATGTTTGTTGATGACAGAGCAAAAGTGAATGTTCATACCTCTCCCTGTGTTGTCTTCTAGAAATGGCTGAGCAAGAGCGCTTTCTGCTGCACCAGGAGACACTGCCTGAACAGCTGCTAGCCGAGAAACAGCTGAGTCTCAGTGCCATGCCTGTGCTGACCGCATCGCAACTCATTGCCGTATGAGCTTTTCACATGCCCACACCGTCTTAGTCTCAGAGCAGCCTGTGTTTCCGTGGCCCCTTAGTACAGTCTCTCAGAGTAGACATCTCCATTTCCTGTTTTCCTGGTCACTGTTCTCTGGAGTCAGGCGTCAGAGATGCTTAGGAGCAGGGTGCCAGTTAGCAGAAGGCGGAGGACCAGCCCCAGCAGCTCTCTGTCTGTCCTTCAAGATGCTTATCCAGGTGGCCAGAAGACGTTGCTTCCATTGTGCTTTTCTAGCACAAGACCGATGTGTATGAAGACATAGTTCCTGTTCTTTAAAAGAAAGATGGTTTTAGGAACTGGATTTGCACAGCTTCTAAGTGCCATCTGCATCATTGCTCTGCAGCATAGCAGGCTCCTGAGGACGTAGCTAGATTAGGGGCTGCAGCCCAGAATAAGGCAGTTTTATTGCATATAGCTGCACCCTTAGTTGTTCTCTCTTTTCCTTTCAAGAAAGTATTTCAAATGTAAGAGCAGTGTCTTACAGTCACCTTGAGTTTACGCTAATTATGTTACTAAGGAAGCAGGCAATTCAAAAACTTTGGTATTTTAGCCATTGTTAGTATTAATAACAGATTTCCTATTGAGCTCACATTGAGCTCACAGCAACTTCTCCTGATAAGAACATATCTGATTTAAAAACCTGAGGAACTGTTGCCTGTTACACCATTGTTTTATATACTGTTAAGATGGAAAAAGTTCTACCAACTTTACTCTGATACATTATCAATTTTAGTACTGCATCCCAATTTCAAAGATATTGACACTGGGGAAGAAAAGAGGTTCAGAAACAAATAAAATATTGTTCAAAGTGTTGTAACACAATGACAACAAGTGGGTAGCTTTTTTTCTGAAATGGTTTGAATATTGTCTTTGCTGTTAAAGAATTTTGTGCAGTATTTTAAAAAGCAGTGTTATTAGTAGGAAATTTATAACGTGAACAGGACATTAGTGATTGTATAGTTAGCTGTGATCTAACTAGCCAGGGATAACTGTTGGTAACATGTTGGTGTGTTTTCTTGTCTTCTGAGTAAACTGTGGACCAACTTCATGCTTTCTCATCAGTCTCAGTGTTCAAAAAACTATTGAATGAGAACATTTCAAAAGCATTATTGCCAACTTTAAAAATGCAAGAGCAATTTACTGATATTTTAAAGCTATATATACACCAACTTATACAAGTTAATTACTGAATAAACATAGGTGTATTTTAAAAGACAGTTTGTTGTGAGGTAGATGGAGTTTAATTTCCAAATGTGCCACTGTTCTTTTCTATAAAGATACCTGTAAATGTGGTAACTTCTCTGTAAATCTCTCTAGTCTTGTTTATAGAATGAGTTACAATAATTCTCCCTTTGTTTTAACTTGCTACAGCTGTATATCTGTGAAGAAAACAGAAGAGCTAATGAGTATGATTTCAAGAAGGCTTTGGACTTGCTGGAATATATTGATGAGGTATGTAAAGTCACTTGATAATCTCAGGTAAGAATCACAATTTGTGTATAGTTTTCTGAAGAACTAAGTACATCTTGAAAATGTCTTAATTTTAAAAGACTACCTGGTTCAGCTACCTGTAACTCTTGGAGTACATAAAAGTCTTTAGAAAAGCTGTCAAAAGAGCTCACCGCCTGATAATTCTCACACATTTCCAGGTATCTTTTTCTCTGCAAAAATAAAAACTGCTTTTCAAGGTCCTGACATTTTTTTCTCTTGTATTTCATGAATCATTGTTAGTTTCTCAAACTGATAGGCTGCTTTGTCAATTTATTCTTCATAGTAGTCACCCTAAGAGAAGCTTGTTTCTCAGCCTGCTTTGAAAAAAAAGATTGTAATGATAATTTTGTAGGGTAAATAGTCAGCCCTGCAGCTGGGAGTAGTTTGGTAGATTATAAAGACATAATATGTTGATTTTTATGTTACTCTGTTTAAAATCTTGACTCTCTCCTGCTTCCTGATAAAATCAGGTTATCTCAGAATAATTGGAAACAATGTCACATAAAATTATTGATAGTCTTACTCTCAGGAGTCAGCTTTAACATCTTACAGAAAGGGAAATTTGCCAGGCTCCTCTGTCCATGGAATTCTTTGGGCAAGAATAGTGCAGTGAGTAGCTGTTCCCTTCTCCCAGGGATCTTCCTGACCCAGGTATCAAACTGGGATATCCTGAATTGCAGGCAATTCTTTACCAGCTGAGCTACCAGGGAAACTCTTAAAATTATAAAGTAAAGCTTAATAATATTTATATAGTATTAGGAGCTGACATAACTAAAATTTAAGCATGTATTTTCTAAAATCAGGACTTAATGAGGATTTTTTTTTGTTTTGCTGTGAAGGAGGAAGATGTAAATATAAATGATCTAAAACTGGAAATCCTTTGCAAAGCTCTTCAGAGAGATAAGTAAGTTCCCATAGTGTGAATCTAAGACATGATTTTGGGAAAGGACTCTTTAGGAAAATTATGATATCATGCATCAAATCATTTTGTAACCTAACTGTATTGTAACATATATTATGAAAATGTTAATAGTTTCATTAGCAATTCTAATTTTTTTATTCAGTAATTAAGGAATTGCTTAAGGATTTAAGACCACTGGAGTAATGATTCTCTACTTTTGATTTTAAATTTTGCACTGTCAATTTGCACAGAAATAGATATGTTCCTTATTTTCTCAAAAGTTGGGCTAGTTCTTCATAGGAAGACTTGAGGCTACTTTTTTTTTTAATAAGAGATTAGTACAGTTTGAGAATCAATATTGTCTTCTAAGTTACTGAGACCTCTTTTTCACTGTAATCTCCCTGCAGAGAAGGTGTTCTGTCCACTGGAATGGTGGTGGTAAGATTCATTGGCAAAGAGAGACTGAGAATAATCAGTTGTAGAGATGGATTTTTCCCAGGGAAAGAATTTTTTTTAAAGTTTTGGCCACACTGCACAGGATACAGCATCTTAGTTCCCCAAGCAGGACTCGAACCCACGCTCCCTGCAATGAAAGTGTGGAATTTTAACTACTGGACCACCAGGGGAAGTCCATACTTTTTTAAAAAAAATTTTTGGCCCAGAAAAGAATTTTAAAGAGAGCATGACTTGAGTGCTAAAGGCCTTCTCTACTCAATTTTCCTTTTTCTTGTGGCTTTGAGAAATTGCAGTGGAACTGTTTTTACTAAAGCATTTCTTCCTGTGATCACTCATAGATAGTTTAAATTGTTGTCAGATATGGTTTTGGAGGTCATCCTCTGAAGCATCTAGCTCTGCCTGTTGGGTTCTCCTTCCCAGTTGTAAAACGCTTACTATGTCATTTGACTGGAATTCCTCGTCTTGGCTTCAAAGTGTGAGGGATGTAGCCAATGATTACTACAGAGCATGGTTCTGTGGGTTTGTATTTCAGCGGCAGATAGTCTCAACCAGATAAAGAAAGTTTAGGTTACATCAGACACTGCTTGCCATTTTATAGAAAACAATATATTATAATATATTTAAACTACATTTAAACTATTGCCTGTGCTCTGAAAAGTCATACTTTGGGGTCATTACTAGGTTTGTTACTTACTTACAAAATTTTCTTGGGAAAAATACCTTACTACTTGGTTTGGACATTAAATACATGCTACCTGACTGTAGCATCTTATATCTAATATAGAGACTGGGTATATCTAGAGACTGGTTATATCTAATTTGAAGCAATTTTCAATAGTGTCACAAAATTCAAGATTCTTTACCCCCTGTTGTTTGTTGTTGTTGTTTAGTTGCTAAGTTGTGTCTGACTCTTTTGCAACCCCATGGACTGTAGCCCACCACCAGGCTCCTCTGTCCATGGGATTTCCCAGGCAAGAATACTGGAGTGGGTTGCCATTTCCTTCTCCAGGGGATCTTCCCAACCCAGGGACTGAACCAAAGTATCCTGCACTGGAGGCAGATTCTTTACCTCTAAGTCACCAGGGAAGCCACTACAAATATCAAAACAAATCCACAACAGCAAACAAGTCATTTATTTCAGATTATGGCCGTGGTTTCATTTTCTCCTCACAGTGGTTTTGTCTTCTAGCTGGTCCAGTTCAGATGGTAAAGATGATCCAATTGAAGTATCTAAAGACAGTATATTTGTGAAAATCTTACAGAAACTTTTAAAAGATGGTAAGTGGTTGGTTAATATTGGAAATTACAGTGGCTTGAAGTCTTATAATAATGGAGATTTTCCCAGGTATCAAATACCAGAAGGTTAAAATTAAATGGTATTGTACTTAGATATGTTTAAAATAAAGGGAGGGAGCTGTGTCATGGTAGAGTTGCCATCTGCTTGGCCAGTTAACTCTTGTGAAGGTTGAAAATCTGAAATGCAATTTTTTTGGTGTGTCCCACACTAAACTCCATGCTTGAGAACAAACCACAAAATATTCTGCCAATTTATTTTGGATATTAAAATTAGTTTTAAGGACAAAATAAAAGGAAACAAGAAGGGAATATGTTTTGTACCTGAGACAGAGAATAAACTTCTGTTTCCTGATCAAGATCCAAATAAGTAAAGAGGCTTTTATGGTTAAATGTTTGTTATGAAGGGAGATGAAGTAGAGGACACTTAACTTTTACTTCCTTTCATTTAACTAATATACGGAGAAAGACTAGAGGTGAGAGATTTTGTGCATTTTATACACACAGACAAGTATGGCTCATTTATTATAGAATTATTAAATCAAAACAGATGATGTTAAATCCAGGCAATGTGCAAAATAGGCTAACGTAGTATTTACCAATCTTTTAAGATATAAGGACACTCTCTTTAAAACCACCTGGAAAAAAGTACACAGTGACAGAAACTATTGTAAACTCAGCAGCCCTTCTAGATGGATGTGAATTTTATTCACAATGCTGACATTTACATACAGTTGGAAATGTTCCATACCTACATCTGCAGGACACATTATTTGATCTGTATAAGACATGCCCACCCCAGTGCCTGGTACATAGTAATCACTCATTAAACTGTTGTTCTTTGAAAGGCTAGAATTATTTTACAGATTCACATTTGCAGTTCTTCTATAGTAGATTCCATGCTGTGGTCCTCTGCTTGAGAATCCCTGGTTTAACTGAAATGACGAGGGCCTCAGAGGAGAACCGTGGAGCTCACCACACCAGCCAACATGTGAGTGAGGTGAAAGAGCAGCAAACTCTTGGTGCTTACATGCCATAAGTTTTACTCCGGATCGAACTGTTAACCTCAGTACTGACCTGGAGGTTGATTTATGAAAAATAGACTCTTGACTATCCCACATTGACAGTAGGTTTAATGAACACTTTTATTTTCAAACATGAATAAATAACACAAAGGCAGTTAAGCCATTTCATTGTCAAAAAATAAAAATTTTAAGTGAAATAATGGAGATAACAAAAGAAAATATCTTTTGCTTAAAAATATTTGAAATTCAGACCATTAAAATATATCTCCTAAGCTTTCTTTTTTCTATATTTGGAATTGAAGAAATAACTGGATATGGTTGATTTCTTTGTGCTGTTGAAGAGATTCATTGGATCCAGATCTGATGCTTTCCATGAAGTTAGTTCTTGTAATGGTGCCACTGAACCGAATTGCAGCTAATTAAGTGTATGGTACTATTTAAAGTTCACCTTGCAGTTTCTACTATCTTTAGATTGTATATCGTAGATGGAAAACGAACAGAAACCCATAATTTTACAAAAAGGATTATTAAGTTTTGACCAAAGGACAAAACCAAGTGGAAACTATTATATGTATTACATAATGATGTAATATATATTAATAATATATATTTATAATATTATATATATAAAAACCAATACCAAGCAGAAAGCATTTATCTTTGGAATCTTTTTAATAATATGACTTCCATATTATTTACATTTATAAGAGTAAATGTTTTTAAAGGGCAGATTCTGAAGGTAGATATAGATAGCTTCCATTATATTTCATAGACTTGGGCAGCCTAACAACTCCTTCAGCTTGTGGGATGAATTTAGGCTGTAGATACGTTTAAGTTACCCACCTGGAGCTATTCAGTTTTTATGTGTTTTTTTAAAAAATATTTATATGCTTCCTTAATATGCTTTTCAGTTTTAAAGTATATTACAGTGAGTGAAGTCACTCAGTCATATTCAGTTCTTTACGACCCCATGGACCCTGCCAGGCTGCTCCATCCGTGGGATTTTCCAGGCAAGAGTACTGGAGTAGGTTGCCATAGAGAAAAAAAAATGCGTGTCATTGCATGGAATTTAATTTTTTTTCCTAATTAGTCTCTGGCATTTAATAATTGAGAAGATTTCTTACAAAAGTCTTATTTTCTATGAGAGAACAGAAAGAGAAATTAAGGAAACAATTCCATTCACCATTGCAATGAAAAGAATAAAATACTTAGGAATAAATCTACCTAAAGAAACAAAAGACCTATATATAGAAAACTATAAAACACTGATGAAAGAAATCAAAGATGACACAAATAGATGGAGAAATATACCATGTTCATGGATCAGAAGAATCAATATAGTGAAAATGAGTATACTACCCAAAGCAATCTATAGATTCAATGCAATCCCTATCAAGCTACCAATGGTATTTTTCAGAGAACTAGAACAAATAATTTCACAATTTGTATGGAAATACAAAAAACCTCAAATAGCCAAAGCAATCTTGAGAAAGAAGAATGGAACTGGAAGAATCAACCTGCCTGACTTCAGGATATACTACAAAGCTACAGTCATCAAGACAGTATGGTACTGGCACAAAGACAGAAATACAGATCAATGGAACAAAATAGAAAGCCCAGGGATAAATCCACTCACCTATGGACACCTTATCTTCGACAAAGGAGGCAAGAATATACAATGGAGAAAAGACAATCTCTTTAACAAGTGGTGCTGGGAAAACTGGTCAACCACTTGTAAAAGAATGAAACTAGAACACTTTCTAACACCATACACAAAAATAAACTCAAAACAGATTAAAGATCTAAACATAAGACCAGAAACTGTTAAACTCCTAGAGGAGAACATAGGCAAAACTCTCTCCCGACATAAATCACAGCAGGATCCTCTATGACCCACCTCCCAGAATATTGGAAATAAAAGCAAAAATAAACAAATGGGACCTAATTAAACTTAAAAGCTTTTGCACAACGAAGGAAACTATAAGCAAGGTGAAAAGACAGCCTTCAGAATGGGAGAAAATAATAGCAAATGAAGCAACTGACAAAGAATTAATCTCAAAAATATACAAGCAGCTCATGCAGCTCAATACCAGAAAAATAAATGACCCAATCAAAAAATGGGCCAAAGAACTAAACAGACATTTCTCCAAAGAAGACATACAGATGGCTAACAAACACATGAAAAGATGCTCAAAATCACTCATTATCAGAGAAATGCAAATCAAAACCACAATGAGGTACCATCTCATGCTGGTCAGAATGGCTGCTATCAAAAAGTCTACAGAATGCTGGAGAGGGTGTGGAGAAAAGGGAACCCTCTTACACTGTTGGTGGGAATGCAAACTAGTACAGCCACCATGGAGAACAGTGTGGAGATTCTCAGAAAACTGAAAATAGAACTGCCATATGACCCAGCAATCCCACTTCTGGGCATACACACCAAGGAAACCAGAATTGAAAGAGACACATGTGTACCCCAATGTTCATTGCAGCACTGTTTATAACAGCTAGGACATGGAAGCAACCTAGATATCCATCAGCAGACGAGTGGATAAGGAAGCTTTGGTACATATACACAATGGAATATTACTCAACTATTAAAAAGAATGCATTTGAATCAGTTCTAATGAGGTGGATGAAACTGGAGCCTATTATACAGAGTGAAGTAAGTCAGAAAAACACCAATACAGTATACTAGTGCATATACATGGAATTTAGAAAGATGGTAACAATGACCCTGTTGCGAGACAGCAAAAGAGACACAGATGCAAAGAACAGACTTTTGGACTCTGTGGGAGAAGGAGAGGGTAGGATGATTTGAGAGAATAGCATTGAAACATGTATATTATCATATGTGAAACAGATCACCAGTCCAGGTTCGATGCATGAGACAGGGTGCTCAGGGCTGGTGCACTGGGATGACCCAGAGGGATGGGGTGGGGAGGGAGGTGGGAGGGGGGTTCAGGATGGGGAACACATGGTACACCATGGCTGATTCATGTCAATGTATGGCAAAAACCACTACAATATTGTAAAGTAATTAGCCTCCAATTGAAATAAATAAATTTTTAAAATGTCTTGTTTTCTGACTTCTCTTAAAAATCCAAAGATTTGCTCCACTAGACTGAAATATTAACCTCGTGGCCATCACCTAGAGCCAATGAATACTTCCCATGTAGAGTGGGGTCCTAAGTTTTTAAGAGAATTGGTCTTTAGGAAATTGATATTTTCACAAGTGTAATACTGTTTCGCAGAGAAAAAGTCTTTTTGAAAGTGTGTTGATTGTAATGAATGATAAATATTGCAGATTAAGTCTCATAACATTTATTATAAGATTTTTATTGTATAATAACTAAGTACCAGAAATGGTGCTATGCACTTAGATGATGTTAAAAAGAAACAGTATTTGATTTTGAGAAGCTTGTAATATGACAGGTTATAAAATGTTACCTTATTAATTTAAAATGTTTTCTCCAATTTCCTTTATTTATCAAATGAGAAAATGTATATACTGTTGTGTAACTAGACAGATGCTTATCGACTTTCCAGCCCCATCGAGGACTGACGAAGGCATGGCTTCCCCACCTCAGTCTCAGAGAGAAACTGTCAGTGTGTTAGGAGATGCTGCAGATAGCATTCATGGCAGTGTTCTACTAGATTATTTCCTGAATAGGAGAATACAGAATTGTTGGAAATACTTGTTTTCTTTTCTTTTTTTAATTTTTAAAGAATTTTATGTCTTTCAAAAATAAACTTGAAATACAAAAGAAAGTTGATCAAAGTCAAGGAAAATATATATTACCAAAGTTGACTGGAAATTAATTTTTAAAAAATTAAGTGAACCAATCACCCTAGGAAAAAAACATTAAAAACCAGTTCTCAAATAAGCACCTCTGCAGTCAGGCATTTCTGGACTGTGGGGAGACCACCCATCCAGGTAAAACAGTGGGTCTGGGGGGATTCATTTGATCTGGGGGACAGATAAATGTCTGAAAGTCTTTAAAGAAGATGTGGTATAACTTTGTCTTCCTTGATAACTCAGGATTCCTGTCTTGCAAATTTTGCAGCTGGTTTATAAGCAATCTTTCACTGATACCTTCTACTACTTTTACTGTATAGCTGCTTAGAATACTGTTTGCTTGGTCTTGAAATACTTATTTTCAAGTGATTATTAACTTAAAACTTCCACCCTGAAGGAATGGCTTAAGCTATGGAGGAAAATGAAAATATTGCAGATTGTTATAAAGACTTTAAATGGAGTGGCTGTTTTGATGGCTCTTTTGACCACTAGAGTTAAACATGTAGCCCGAATATGTAGAACAGTCATGTAGCCCCTACTAAGTGAAGAATGTCATATTGTCAGGCCTGTGAGTATGCTTGGCAGATGGAAGGAATTTAGAACAGAGTATTTTTCAACAGCAGAGTGACGTTATATTTTAAATAGAAGCACAGGTGTTTCTATCATCCATCATCTTGATTCATTTGAGAATTATGTGAAAATTAAAAAAAAAAACAAACACCAACTTTCTGTGTTTGTGTTTTTAGGCATTCAGCTCAGCGAGTATCTCCCCGAGGTGAAGGAGCTGCTGCAGGCTGACCAGCTGGGAAGTTTGAAGTCCAGCCCTTACTTTGAGTTCGTTTTGAAAGCCAATTATGAATACTATGTCCAGGGACAAATGTGACTTTATAAAAATGGTCGTTTTTCCTGAAAATTTGTATAAGTGTGTCCTTATAAAAACTTTGGACCTTAAGCATCTAGAAGTTTGTACAGTTTTATAACACATATTTCTGACATTTTTATACTTTATTTGTAAGCTACTACAAAATAGTTGTATGACTATAGTTTTGGTTTTCAGTTACATGATATTTTTTTTCTTCTTCTTTTCCATCAAGGTTTATCAGTTTTCATACCTAATACCGTTCCTTTTTATCTCACTCCATCCAGGGTCCTGGTTCCAGCTTCTTGTATGCAAAGACCACTTCTAGACTTTAGCTTCTATAACTCTAAAAACAGCAAGATTGCACTAAGTCATGTCTGAAATTGCTGTGGCTCTTAGGTGTTACATACTGGAAAGTGTCTGGAATCTTTGTTTTGATTTTGATTAGGGCTGGGAGCAGAATGTCTAGTGGGATAAGTGTCACAATTTGCTAACTTATGAAACAGACAAAGTGGGGCAATTCAGTGTGAGCTTTATAACTTTACTTCATTGGGAAATGTCAGTTTTTTCCACATGAATAATAGAATATTAATAAATATATTTTGGTGAATAAAGCATATTCATGTGGCCTTCTAGTATTCTTGCCTGGGAAATCCTATGGACAGAGGAGCCTGGTGGGCTATAGTCCGTAAGGTCGCAAAGCGTCCGACATGGCTTAGCAGTTAAACCACCACAACCTATTCAGTCAGCTTCATGCATTTCAGAATGATTTACACTGAATTCCAGCTTCACCTCAGTCTGTCTAGCTAATGTAAGGGGTGGAACCTTTATAGAAACCTTTATAGATTTTCTTAATATGGCAACTGATTTAACTGAAAAGCAGTTGTTCTCAAAGCTTCTTTGTCCTGGCCAATGCCATCGTGCAGTTTTTAATCTGTCTTTAAAGAAAGACGGAGTTGTTGGCGTATTCAGGCTTTGGCCCAGTTGAGTGCTCACTATACAACTTGCTCCAGCAGCCGAAAAGGTCAGGAGTTAAATGTGGTGCAGAGAGTCCGGTTCTGGCTTCGCAGAGCTCAGCCCTCATGCGGGCCCCACTGCAGGCTGCAGAGGGTGCCTCTGAGCCGTTCGCAGTGCTAACCAGAGGGCAGGAAGGGCCCGCCCAGCCCCTGGCCTCTGCCTGCATTGCCGTGGTGGGGCAGCGTGAGGTCAGGGAAAGAGAGGTGTCAGAGGGCATAAGAAATGGTTGGATTCTTGTGTTAAAGGATGTTGGTTTCAGAGGGACTTAGTTCTTACCCGTGAGATCCTGTCATGTGACACTGTGCTCTGGGGACCCAGGACCGTGCCGCCTCCTTGAGTGCCACAAACCCAGTTACCCCGTGTGAGGGGAGGCAGTGACGGTGACCCTGGCCCTCTGACCACGGGGTGAAGTGCTGCTTTCATGGCGTAACGGCTGATTGTCTCATTTTCGCAGAGAAAGAGGCTCTGCCACCTCTGTCTGTTAGGGATGGCCATAGCTCTAAGATGATTGGGGCTTTTAAAAAAGAAACATTTTAACAGTAATAGCGTAATTAAAGCCTAAAGATATTGAGTACTTTTTTTCTTCTAAATTTTAAAAAATTTCCACAACATAGTCTTCATCAGAAAATAACCGATTCTTTTACAAACTGAATAGTTGATAAATTATAAAAGTACTACAAAGGTGAGCATGTTTATTAAGGAGACTGAAATGGTTCTGACTTGGAAAAGGTTTTCTTTGCTCCTGTCTTTGAACACTACTCAGAAAGTCACAGCTTTTGGCCCCAGTCAAACAACAAGGTTGTGGGTTTGATTGTGAAGAGCAGGCCTTGTGTGTTCTCCTGTTTTAGGAATTTGTGAATGTGTCAAGGATTAAGACAGAATTTGAGAATCACAGCCAGAGACATGCTGGAATTCTTGGTGAGGTAGAAGGCAACTGATACTGATGCCCTTTGTTTTGGGATTTTGTTTTTGAAGAAAATTTTTTAGAAATTGGATTGTGCTTCTTTTTATCTTTGGAGTCTGAATCATACTTTTCTTGAATCATCCATCACCCTCCAAGTACTGAGGGGCTGTCGGGGAATCAGGGTGTGTGGCACAGTCCTCCACGTAACTAGACCTGGAGGAGAGCCACACTGTGATGATCTTAGTCTTTCTCCCCATGCATGGGCATATTTGATAACTACAGAAGTATCAGTGTAGTCCACCTACCTTTTCCTGGACAGTTTATTCAAGGAATACTTCTAGAGAAAACAGCTGTCTATATTCTTATGTAAACTTAACTCATTGAATACCAAAGTATATTTTTTACATAGACTTATGTAATTCTGAAAGTTAAAAAATATTGTAGGAAATGTGAAACCTCTTAAAAATGTATGGAGGAGAATAAACCCCTGTAATCCCACTAGCTAGAAATAACTTCAGTTACCATTTTGAAATATATCCTAGATTGTACATGTACCACAATTTTATAACCTATGTATTTTGATGTGAGGTATTATGACCAACCAAGACAGCATACTAAAAAGCAGAGACATTATTTTGCCAACAAAGGTCCATCTCATCAAGGCTATGGTTTTTCCAGTAGTCATGTATGGATATGAAAGTTGGACTATAAAGAAAGCTGAGCACCGAAGAATTGATGCTTTTGAACTGTGGTGTTGGAGAAGACTCTTGAGAGTCCCTTGGACTGCAAGGAGATCCAACCAGTCCATCCTAAAGGAAATCAGTCCTAAATATTCATTGGAAGGACTGATGCTGAAGCTGAAATTCCAATACTTTGGCCACCTGATGTGAAGAGCTGACTCATTTGAAAAGACCCTGATGCTGGGAAAGATTGAAGGTGGGAGAAGAAGGGGATGACAGAGGATGAGATGGTTGGATGGCATCACCGACTCAATGGACATGAGTTTGAGTAAACTCCAGGAGTTGGTGATGGACAGGGAGGTCTGGCGTGCTGTGGTCCATGGGGTCGTAAAGAGTCAGACACAACTGAGCGACTGAACTGACTGACTATGAGCAGTTCTATGTATCTTTAGTCCAGTATTTCTCAACCTTCTTTTTCATTATCATTCCTCCTAAGGAGACTCTAAGACAATTTTCTTTAGTCACTCTGTTCCCTTCACTCCCACCTCCATGAAAATTTATACCACAGGTATATTGTATATTTTTTTTATGTACCACAGCCTTTGGAGCCACAAATCATTGTAATATCTAAGATTCTTTTAACCTGAGAACTAACTTTCCCCCCTTCAAGAATGCATGTCTTCAATATTCCTCAAGATACGTTTTTTTTAATGACTGCCTGACACTTTACCACATGGCTGTACAGATCTCTGTCTCTCTTCTCAACAGTTTTAAAACACTGGGTTATTGGTCTTGGGTTGATTTGTTTATTTTTTACCATTTTAAATAAATACTGGAATAAATCTCTGTACAAAAATGTGCACTCCAGATATATTTAGAATGCATT
Organism: Odocoileus virginianus; assembly: GCF_023699985.2. NCBI lineage: Eukaryota > Metazoa > Chordata > Mammalia > Artiodactyla > Cervidae > Odocoileus > Odocoileus virginianus. Next base: position 1,145,516 of record NW_027224331.1, read on the forward strand.
GACTTTTCCTGTCTAAGTGCTCAGTGAACACTTGTAATGGTTTTTAGTTGTCCTTTGCTCACTCTTAACACCTCATCCCTCTCACCGCCTCCAAACCCTTTTAGAAGAAAGAGTGTACCGTTGTTTTTTGTGTGTGTATTCCATGCACTTACCTAGTTTCAACCTTCAAATCAGTCTCAAAGAGTAGGTGGCATCCTCAGTTGAGAAGGCTGATTGTCTCTGGAAGCCACCTGCCCCAGGTCACATAGCCCATTAGAGGACAGATGCACTCAAATGGGCTTTACTGAAGGGCAACTTTTTAACTGATTCACGACAGCTGACGTGGGACGCGGCAAGTAGAGGGAAGGGGCAGGAATGGCTCCGGTGGAGTCATGAGTCCCTTAGAGATGACCAAGCAGAGCAGGTCTTGGGCTGAGAAAGCCTTCAGTAGAAGATCGAGGTCCTCTCTTCCTGATTGCTGCAGTTGCCTGCACATTTTTAGAGGTGTGGCTTAGGAGGACAGCAAATTTGGGTTTTTTCCTTTACCCACTTGGTTACTGGACTGTCTGACTTTGTGTTGCAGGCAGCGCCCCCCCCCCCCCCCCACTATTCTTTTTTTGAGATGACAGGATGGCCGTGTGTGAAGCCGTGACTTGAAGATGTCTTTGGCCCTTCATTGAAGAAGATCCCTTGAGGATCTGTTAAGTTCCAGAACATACCAAGTGTTGAACAAGTTTAGAGGGAGACAGAAGGTAGCCCGACCACTCCTAGGGAAGAGAGAGTCTTCCAAGCCGCTGCATGTTCCCAGCAGTATGGTACCCAGGACATGTCTAGCTCATTGGACCTTGGTTTTCTTATGTTTAAAGCTAGTGTAACTAGTACTGTCTCACGTACCTCCAGATAGTTACAGGATTAATGGAACCATATGAAAGCATACAAAGCATTTTAAAAGTTCATGTCTAAATAGGTCAGAAACCAACAGCACAAGGCTGGGATCCACAAATGTGCGAGGAGGTGAGGGACACGGCTGAGGGGATGTGAGCACATCCCCTGTGCTGTGGCAGACGAGCCTGCCAGATGATCGAGCTGTGGCTGCCCCTGCAAACTTAGAAGCAGGAGTTCTCATTTGAGCATAGCTTGCATGGCTGACCTTTCCAGGGTCACTCTCAAAAGGCTGTGCAGGCAGTGACCTGCTTACTCAGATGCAAGGCACTGGGGTGATCCCCAGAGCGTACATGTATGGAGACTGCCTTCCACCTGCTCTTTGGGCCGTTCCTGAGCCAATGAGAGTTCAACCACCCCGCAGTGGCTCTCCAGGACTATTTCAACCAGCCTGACCCAGGACAGAGAGCAGAGATGCCAACTGGTGTTCTTAGGGCCCACCTCCCCAGGGTTTGTGGTACCATCAGGTCTCTGCTAGCTTGTGAGTGCTTGATTCATAGCTTTTCATGTGTGTTTGAATCTAATAGATAGATCCTGAGCTTACAAAAGCTTGCACTGAGAAGTGTTGCCCTGAGCAAGAGTTTTGAAAACTACAACCTCCTTCCCTTTAAGATGTCACCAAGTTCTGACGTATTCAGTCAATGGCAGCATACTTCTACCTTTAAGACCAAAACTGAAGCTATTCCCCTCACACTGCACACAGAGTGCATTTGCCAGGTTATTTTTTTCTAGGGTCTCCATGTCAGACTGCCACAGCAGAACACAAGGTATTGAAATGTAATTCTGTCCATTATTCATTCATTCATTCTCTAATTTAAAAAGCTGAATATGAAGGTACGCTGGCTTTATACACACTACAGAGGCCCCATACTAACTCCCTAGTTTGTAATTGACTTTGGTCATTTTTAGGAAGGCCTGCAGTGGTGTGCGGCTGGGAAGGAGGGTTTCGTATGTGCTTTTATATCCCTCTTCAAGGACCCACACCTGTCCCAGTTGCTGAGTTCCACCACCAAGTTCCTATTCTGGGAACACTTGAGCACATCAGAAAAATGAGTGGTTCCATTCTGGCTCACACCACATCACTGATGTACCCCTTAAAGCATGTCCCTGAGTTCATTGCAGAAAACTCTTTCTCCTTGTACTTTCCACAGCAAGGTTAGAACTGTTACCCCCAGGGGAAAAAACAGTGAGAAGCACCAACTTAATAACCTCCTCTGACCCCTACTCCACCTTTACCATAAGTACATCTAAATCCTACTAGAAAATTAGAAAGACAGATCCCAGTGTATCAGTGGTATAAATAGAACTGCTCGGCAGGCTCTGGTGGACCGTGACTCTCCAAGGTGGATCGGGAATCAGCTGGCCTTGGCTGGGCATCACCCTCTAAATATAACGATGAGTTTGTTCAGCCTTTGCAGAAGGGAAAGGTTTTGCCCATCCTAGAGCACGATGCCCTTGTCCTCTTTACAGGGAGGAGGGACGGGTGAGGCCTCACCTAGTAAGAGCACCTCTCAGTTCCCACCCTAGGGCTGTGACACTTGCCTTCCTGCCCCAGGACTGGGATGTCGGTGAGCCCCGCCAAGGATGCGGGGAGTAGGGTGCTCAGCTCGGCTTGCCACACTCCGGAGCCGGCAAGTTACTCACTCAACTTCACTCCCTTCTTGAGCTCCCGAGCCCACATCGCGTCCCCGAGGCGGGCAGCTCCGGGGGTCCTGGCTCAGTGCCAGAGATGCGGGAGCCGCTGCGGGGCCTGTCCCGGGAGCCCAGCGCCTCCTCCCCGACTCTCCACCCTCTCCTCACGCCGCCAGTTGTCCTCGCGACAGCTGCGCCCCGCCGGCCGCCGGTGACCCTCTCCGGTGGGGGTGGGGGCCAACGGGGTCAGCCCTCTGGATTCGGGGAGCTCGGGGTGGGGGGAGAGACCGAATTCGCTGGGAGTCTCGGGGGAGGGACCGCCTGCCTCCCCTGCCCGGGACTCCGGCAGTGACTGCATCTCCGGTCCTCTCGGGCCCCCCACTAGGATATAGAGTCCTCGGTGGAGTCACACTTGAGAAGTTGGGGGGTAAAGAACCCGAAGAGGTGAAACGCGGGTGCACCTTCCCGAGGCTCCAGAGCGCCGAATGGCCGGGGGCGGGGCGGCTGCGGACAGGTGCAGCCGGGGCGCAGGCTCCCTGGCGCGCCCCGCACACTCCGTGACCCCCGCCGCACCCCAGGCCCTCCGCCCGGCCACTGGGCCGGGTCGGGAGGGGCCGCCCGGCGGGCAGACGCTCCATATACGGCCCGGCCCGTGTTACCTGGGCTCAGGCCAGACCGCTCCTTCTTTGGTCAGCGCAGGGGACCCGGGCGGGGACCCAGGCCTTGGACCGGTCGGGGGAGGGGGCTCTGGTGCCCGACACCCAAATATGGCTCGAGAAGGGGAGCGACATTCCTGCGGGGCGGCGCGAGGGGAGCGCCCCGGGGCTATATAAAACCTGAGCAGGGGGACGAGCGGCCACCGCAGCGGACAGCGCCCGGAGAAGTCTCGCTTCCTTCCCACGGTGACCGGGACCGGAGCCGGAGAGCCGCAGGTGTAGCCACCCGCCCAGGTAGGCAGGGGCGGGGTGGGGACCGGAGGACGGGCCCCGCCGCGGGAGTCCAAGGATCGCCGGGGAGAGCGCGCCCGCTCACTGCATCAGCCCCCGCCCCGCGTCCTGAGAGCCGCGCCTCCGGCCTGGGAGTCGGAGCGGTGGGCTCCAAAGAAGAGACAGGAAGCAGGGGTCCTTGGAAAAGGTCTCCAGATTTATTCCCAGCCCTTTGGGGCAGCTCTCCTTGACACTTCGTGAGTGCCGAGGTAGATGAAAGGTTTTGCTTTAGTCCTCCCCGGAGTTCCTTCCCAACAGAACCAAAGGGCAGTAGAAGGAACTCCCCTCGCTCACCATCAGTGCCAAGGGCGCTCGGGCTGTGAGTCTGAAGTGTCATGGAGGTCCAAAATAGGCCATTCGTGCCCTGGTGGAGCGCCCAAGCCCTTTCCACGGCGTCACCTTCCACCCTCACAGTGGCCCAGCAATCAGGGTTCGCGGACCTTGACCCCCATGCGACGCCAGGGAGGGGCAGAGAGGGCGGCGCCTGCAGCGAAGGCAGAGAACTCTCGGGACCGTGTGTCCTGAGTTCCCAGATGGAGAAACGCTCTCTGTGGTCTCCTCGCAGCAGAGCTCCCAGCAGCGAAGCTCCGCCGGCGCGGCTTTGATTGCTTCCCCCGCAGGATGGCGCTGCGCAGGGGGCTGGAGGCTGGAGGCCGGAGGTGTCCATAGGTCCCCGGGGAGGGAGGGCGCTCCGGCCAGCGAGGCCTCTTGCCTGAAACACTGAGCGCCTCCTTGGCCTTCCCGTCCTTGCAGAAACCAGATACCATGTGTGACGAAGACGAGACCACCGCCCTCGTGTGCGACAATGGCTCCGGCCTGGTGAAAGCCGGCTTCGCCGGCGATGACGCCCCTAGGGCCGTGTTCCCGTCCATCGTGGGCCGCCCTCGTCACCAGGTCAGGCTGCCAGTTCCCGGAGGGAGCCGGGCCGGATCTCCACGCGGCCTAGCCCCGCTCCACTGGGAACCTCGGTAATGAGAGCTTGGTATATCCGCTCCGCAGGGCGTCATGGTGGGCATGGGGCAGAAAGACTCCTACGTGGGCGACGAGGCGCAGAGCAAGAGAGGCATCCTGACCCTCAAGTACCCCATTGAGCACGGCATCATCACCAACTGGGACGACATGGAGAAGATCTGGCACCACACCTTCTACAACGAGCTCCGTGTGGCCCCCGAGGAGCACCCCACCTGCTCACTGAGGCCCCCCTCAACCCCAAGGCCAACCGCGAGAAGATGACCCAGATTATGTTTGAGACCTTCAACGTTCCGGCCATGTACGTGGCCATCCAGGCCGTGCTGTCCCTCTATGCCTCCGGCCGTACCACCGGTGAGAGCCCAGGGGCCCCCGGCCCCTCTTCCCGAGAGCCTCGCCCCCCTCCCCGAGCGCCTAGCAGGGCCCAGCCGCTCATCCCCGACCCCACCCTCCCGTAGGTATTGTGCTCGACTCCGGCGACGGCGTCACCCATAATGTGCCCATTTATGAGGGCTACGCGCTGCCGCACGCCATCATGCGTCTGGACCTGGCTGGCCGCGATCTCACCGACTACCTGATGAAGATCCTCACCGAGCGTGGCTACTCCTTCGTGACCACAGGTGCGCGGCTCCCCGGGCTCCCCAGGCGGGCGGGCCGGCAGACTGTGCGCAGTCCCCGGGACCCCGCGCTGAGGGCTCCTCTCCCGCCCCGCTCCCCGCAGCCGAGCGCGAGATCGTGCGCGACATCAAGGAGAAGCTGTGCTACGTGGCCCTGGACTTTGAGAACGAAATGGCCACCGCCGCCTCCTCCTCCTCCCTGGAGAAGAGCTACGAGTTGCCCGACGGTCAGGTCATCACCATTGGCAACGAGCGCTTCCGCTGCCCAGAGACGCTCTTCCAGCCCTCCTTCATCGGTGAGCCCCGCGCCCCCGCCATCCGGCCGGTGCCAGCCCCGCGAGCCCCCGGGGCCTCCCGCCCTCTGTCTCATGCTCCCCTCCGTGGCCCCCAGGCATGGAATCGGCGGGCATCCATGAGACCACCTACAACAGCATCATGAAATGCGACATCGACATCAGGAAGGACCTGTACGCCAACAACGTCATGTCTGGGGGCACCACCATGTACCCGGGCATCGCCGACCGCATGCAGAAGGAGATCACCGCCCTGGCCCCCAGCACCATGAAGATCAAGGTGGGTGGCGCCCTCCCCCAAACCCCGGCCTGTGAGGGGCTCCCCGGCCGCGACCGCGCACCCGACAAGTCCTCACTGTCTTACAGATCATCGCCCCGCCTGAGCGCAAGTACTCCGTGTGGATCGGCGGCTCCATCCTGGCCTCCCTGTCCACCTTCCAGCAGATGTGGATCAGCAAGCAGGAGTACGACGAGGCCGGCCCCTCCATCGTCCACCGCAAGTGCTTCTAGACGCCTCTCCGAAAGCCGCGACTTCTCCCCAGGACGACGAATCTGCTCGCGGCGCAGGCGGCTGACCTCGAGCCACCGCGCGGCAGCTGCTCTCCAACCATCTGCGTTACCGCTGCCGCAAACTGACACGCTGTTTATAATGTGTACATACATTGTTTACCTCATTTTGTTATTTGTAAAACGAAACCCTGTGGAAGGAAATGGAAAACTTGAAGCATTAAACTCAGCCGTTCTGTTTTGCTGCGTAAAGGGGTCTGTTGTGTTTATTTGCGGGGGCGGGGAGCTGTGGAGGTCGGGGTGTAAAAGGGATTCCGTCTTCCTCCGTCACTTTTCACAATACTCTAAATGAGTGCACTCCTTACAAGGCCGTGAGTTAAGTCTTCCGCAGCTCACGGCCCTCCCCTCTGGCTCAGATCTATTCCTCAGACCTGCACCCGCGCCTTGGCCCGACTTGACCTTGGGGCGTGTCCCCTGCAGGGCGATCTGCCGGCTGCGGCGCGGGGGCGGCGCTCGGGTGGCCGGGGCGCGCCGCGGACAGGGCGCTGACCGTGGTGCTGGCCCGGGATCCCGGGCGCAGAGCGCGCTCCCGCTCCACCCGCGGCGGGCGTGGCCTTACTGAAGCCGGTTCCCTCCGGAATCTGAGATCTAAACTGAAAGGGGTGCGTTCTGCATTTGAGGAACCAGTTCTTTGTTAAGTGAAGATAACCGCTTCTTGGGAAGGCCTTTGCTTCTTCTGGGTGACGAAGCGCCCTTTCCAGAGTGGGGAGGGGAAGGAGCCGCGCCCAGAGGTGGAAGCAGGCGAGAAAGGACCAGGTGAACGCTCCAAAAGAAGGACAGCGAGGCCTCAACGGGGACCGGCGCGGGGAGCGGGCCAGCGAGGAAATGCCTTCAGGGAGGGAAGCGGAGACCGTACTGAGAAGAGGTCAGCAACGGAGAGGAAGCAACCCTGCTCCACTCCTGCGGAGTCTGAAAGGCACAACACAAGGGAACAGTTTGTGTTTCTACGAGAGAATTCCTGGCTCAAAATTCCTGGGAAAAGTGTTTCCTAAACAAAATAGATTCTGACTCAAAGAAGGTAATACACTCATTCAGAAATATATTTATAGGAATTAACAATGCAGCTATATCATATGCCACCTTGCCACGTTTATTCTCTTCTTTTATGGCATTTTGAGAAGCTTCAGGAATCAGTGAAGCTTCCAAGGTAGGAATACTGCCAAACCCAGCTATCAAGAGAACCCGTCATTCAGTAGAACTTAGGATTTTAATAAAATAAGTAAATGATTCCAAATCCATTGAAAACCATCTATCTACCCGGGGTGGACAAAGATTTTAAAATGGGCTAAATTCTAGTCTTTCAGAGGAACCCAAGTTTTACTGAAAAATATCAGAATTACATGAGTCAGCTAAGTGGCAGGTTAAATCTTTTTTTTTTTTTTTAAGCCAAAACCCAGGTCTCCTAATTAGAATTTTAGTAAGATATTTAGGGCAGTAATGAGCCATTTCTCCTGTGATCATAATCATCAAGTGACTAACAGAAGTTTTCCTCCTGCCTCTGACAGTTTTCTTCTCCTGAAAGCATGTATAAAATTTAGAAATTATGTGGTTTCACTAGAAGTGTGCTAAGTGACCTTTCTTTTTCTGGTACTTCTTTAAAAAGAAATAAGCATCACATATTTCATTAGTGTTCTGTCTCTTTCCTTCTCTCAAGTAGTTTGTGATTATAGTGATTTGGTAAATTGTATTACCTATATTAGACCTGAGAGAAGATTTTTGGTGTGGTGTAGAGTCGGACACGACTGAAGCAGTTTAGCAGCAGCAGCAATAAATACTTTATATATATTCCCTGGGTGGAATAGGCTTCCCTTGTGGCTCAGGAGTAAAGAATCTGTCTGCAATTAAGGAGACAAGGGTTAGATCCCTGGGTCAAGAAGACCCCCTGAGAAAGGAAATGATAACCCACTCCAGTATTCTTGCCTGGAAAATCCTATGGACAGAGTCGCCTGGCGGGCTACAGTCCGTGGGGTCCCAGAAAGAGTCAGACACAACTTATCCACTAAAAAATTATATATATATAAAACTATACATATAAAATGCACATACCCACTGTGTATAGAACATATCCACATCTTTGAGCTGGGAGAGGAGAGAAATAACTATTTCCAGCAGCACTATGTGTGTTTGCAGTAGGAAGAAGTGAGAAATTGCTGTGTGGCAACAGTGTACTCACACTAGAGGGAATACTGTTATGGCTGATTTCCCACTGAAAAGCCATCTCAGACCTCCAATTTTTGGACCTGTGAGAGAATTGAAAACAACAAAAGACTTTCTGATGATCACTTATGGTGTGTTTCCTTAGACTTGGTAAGTCTTATCAGGGATCTAACTGCAGTTATTTTCCTCTATCAAAATAAATTGCCACAATTTTTATTCTATTTTACTGGTGCTCAGTGGAAGAAACAAGAGACAAAGAAGAAAATGAGAAGAGAGGATATGTCAGGATTGAAAAGAAGGATTAGACTGAGTGGGAAAAAATAGAAGAATCTGGGATTGGAGTACACCTAGGCTTTATAACTTAAACCATTGGAAGTTATTAATATAATTAGACCATGGAATGTCAGGGTACCTCCTAGATGCATTAATTCCTGAATTGTCCCCCAGATATGGCAGAACCCACAAGAGGTTCATGAAATATTTTATTGCCCTTCTACTCTGTGCAAGGAGTACAGAGACTGCTAAGATGTGGTTCCCTTCTGGGAGTTTGTGTCACTACCCCGCCATCACCAGGCACTGATGCCTTGACTTGGATCACCATAAGACTTGTTGGAGGAGCTGGCGGGAACAGGGAGGCCACCCTGGAACATGACCACTGGATGCTGTGGACTTCAGACTGCTTTGCTCTCACCACCTCCAGGCTGGCTTCCCTTCCACACAGCCTTGTTCTCTGACAGGCTGGATAGTTCCAGATACAGATTCTTGTGGGGAAGCATCCCTCATTGTACAGGAGAAGGACATAGAGTATGGCCACCTCTCATCCAGCACTACCTCTGCCCTGAGGACAGGAGGCAGAGAGGGCTCAGGCCAGAGGCCAGCCCTACCTCTGAGGGCACTCGTGTGGCCAGCCCACCTGCATGCTTTGCTCCTTCTCTGTCTTGCCTCATTTGTCACTTCTGTTTTCTCTCTGCCTGGTACTGTCCTTGGAAGTTATCCCCTTTAGCACTGTTGATATGTCACAGTTCATTTGGGGAGTTTCCACAAGCCGATGCTCTGTGTCTGGGCTGCAACTCAGAGAGAAGCTGAAAAGATTTGCTTTGATGGCACTCTGGTGAGGTGGGCAGCACGGTGACTCCCAGGGCTCCAGGTCCACTTGCATCCTTGTCACCTACAGTCAGAGCCACTTCTCCAAGCAGGTCCAGGGCTGCAACTTCTGGAATTGGCATAGGGTGGCAAAAGCAGCTGGAGGTAGCCAACATGAATGAGCAGCAAGGGCCCCTCACTAAGGGTGGCTCTGTTGCTGGGTGCAGAGTCCTGAGCCCCTTGCTTGACCCTGCCTCTGCTTGTCAGTTTCTTAATGGCTTATCCTAATGAAACAGAGCAGGATCCTATGGAGTCTTCCTAGAATAGATACTGCTCTCTCCACCACATGCCATCTGCCTGCCTCTTGTCTGTAGAAAAAAACTTCAGCCAAAGAATAAATTTAATCAAAGAAGTGAGAAATGCAGAAGCAAAGAAAGTAGGCAAAGAGGATGGTATAATAATAATCATTAAACAAAATCAAAGACTTTAGGTCCTCCTTAAGGGTTATAGATAATATTCTGAGCCATGTCCTGTGAGCTGTCTTATAGATACTGAAACCCCCACCAGGTGGAAGAAGTTAACTACATGATGACCAGACTGTAGCCATGACATAAGCTGCCACAATTCCAAGAAATGGGTACAAATCGACCCTGGAACCAAAGATGAACTGTATTGAAACAATCTCGATGACACTGATCAGACCACTGCATGACCGATTTCAAGGTGACTCTCAGAGAGGGCAATGGCACCCCACTCCAGTGCTCTTGCCTGGAAAATCCCATGGATGGAGGAGCCTGGTAGGCTGCAGTCTATGGTGTTGCGAAGAGTCGGACACAACTGAGCAACTTCCCTTTCCCTTATCAGACCCTATTGTGCTGTTTCTGCATGTATTAGATTGGTGCAAAAGTAATTACAGTTTGGCATTGTTGAAATTTGCTATCTAATATTGGAATATATCCTTTAATAAATGTGGTTATGTTATATACCATTTTAATGTTCATTTCTTGCTTGATGCTTTTTGCTAGTGACTTACTACTTTCTTTTATTTTATATGTATTTTAGACTATGGAAATGATGTTAGACAAAAAGCAAATTTGAGCAAATTTTCTTATTTGAGTTCAAAATGGGTCATAAAGCAGCAGAGACAACTTGCAACATCAACAATGCATTTGGCCCAGGAACTGCTAACAAATGTACAGTGCAGTGGTGGTTCAAGAAGTTTTGCAAAGGAGATGAGAGCCTTGAAGATGAGCACAAGTGGCCAGCCATTGGAAGTTGACAAACAACAATTGAGAGCCATCATTGAAGCTGATCCTCTTCCAACTACATGAGAAGGTGCCAAAGAACTCAACGTTGACCATTTGACCCTTTGGTCATTTGATATTTGAAGCAAATTGGAAAGGTGAAAAAAGCCCAATAAGTGGATGCCTCATGAGCTGACTAAAAATCAAAACAATCATCATTTTGATGTGTCATCTTCTCTCATCCTGCACAACAACAACGAACCATTTCTTGATTGGATTGTGACGTGCAATGAAAAGTGAATTTTATATGACAACCGGCAATGAGCAGCTCAGTGGTTGGCCCGAGAAGAAGCTTCAAAACACTTCCCAGAGCCAAACCCTTTATGCACCATAAAAGGGACCATACTCACTATTCGGTTATCTGCTAATCCACGAGAACTGACCCACTGTGGTACTGAATCAGCAGGCCAGTATCAATAGTGGATCAGCTGGTCCACTGCTGCTGATCTGATCCACTACAACTTTCTGAATCTCGGTGAAACCATTACACCTGAGAAGTATGCTCAGCAAATCAATGAGATACATTGAAAACTGCAATGCTGCAGCCAGCATTGGTCAACAGAAAGGGCCCAATTCTTTTCCACAACAACACCCAACCTACATTCCACAACCAATGCTTCGAAAGTTGAACAAATTGGGCTACGAAGTTTTGCCTCATCTGCCATGTTCACCTGACTCTTGCCAGCCAACTACTACTTCTTCAAGCATCTCAACAGCTTTTTGCAGGGAAAACACTTCCACAACCAGCAGGAGGCAGAAAATGCTTTCCAAGAGTTCATCAAATCCTGAAGCTCAGATTTTTATGCTACAGGAATAAACAAACATTTCTTATTGGAAAAAATGTGTTGATTGTAATAGTTTTAACTAATAAAGATGTGTTTGAGCCTAGTTATAATGATTTAAAATTCAAGGTCCAAAACTGCAATTACTTTTGCACCAACTTAATAACCCCTCCCTCTGCCTGTGCATCCCTGAAGCTCCCCTTTCAAAGCTCTTGCCATCTGATTGGCAGGGGGGAACTGGCCTTTGGATATGAGTGTGCTTTTTCTGCAGGTCACAGGCCTCCAGAATAAAGCAAGCTTTCCTTTCTACCAACACTTGCCTCTGAAATATTAGCTTTCGATGATGAGAGTCCAGACTACAGTTCAGTAGCACTGGTACTGAACAGTTTCTGGGGGTGGTGACCACATGAAAGAAAGACTGTGAAATGTGCAAAAGTGATGTTGTAGTTCTCAGAGGTGCCCGTGGAATCAGGATTGCCTTTCAGATGACAAACACTGGGCTTTCCTAAGCATTATTCCCATGTAGACGGTTCTGGTCCCTGGACCAGAGGAGCTGGCCTCGGGAGTAGTGGTCACTCTACATCATGAGCCAAGGGGGCCCTAGTACCCCTGGATCCTCGTCCACCCCATCCTTCCTAGTTTCCTTTACAGGACCTGTACTAAGTCCCTGTAACAAGTTACCACAAACTAGGTGGCTTGAAACAATAGGAATTATTGTGTTTTCCCCAGAGTTCTGAGTGCTAGAACCCCAAATCTAAGCCAAGTTTTCTCCTTTTGAGGTCTCTCTCCTTGGCTTCTAGAAACTTCTTCCTCTCGCCACATGCGTGTCCATGCTTCCTCATAATATAACATTCTGAAAAAATAAAATACTCTGTCTCCAAATACAGTCACATTCTGAGATCCTGGGGGTTAGGACTTCAGCATATGAATTTGGGGTGGGGATGACACAATTCAGCCCACAATAGGAGCAACAATTTAACCCACTATAGAAGAAGTTACCATTAACATTTCATTTTATTAGTCTATGCATCTCTTATGTTAATATTGTATCTGGTGCTAAATGAAGAACTTTCAAACACATTAGCTCATTTTATCTTTTAAAGTAGCTAGGAGAGGGATTATTATTCTGCTTTTATAAATGATAACAGTGAGGTCTCAAGACTGAGTGACTTGCCCAAGTTTATAAACAGTTTATAAATTAAGTTTATAGATTAGTAAAAGGAGCAAACACTTTTGTAACTCCTGACACTATTATATTCTTTTTTTAAACTATTCATTTTCAATTTTGATGTAACCTTATATTTTATTACCCTTATATTTTATATATATTTCTTGTAAATAGCATAGGTTGAAAAGTTTTTCTAGCCTGAGAATTTTGTCTTTTAATTGAGACACTTTGTTCACTTATATTCAATGTGATTACTGGCATATTTAGGATTAAATATATCACTTCACATTAGCCCACCCTGCTAAAAATCTAAAATGAATCAGTATCTTTACCCTCTTTGTGAGGGTGGGAAAGTTGCTCAGTCATGTCTGACTCTTTGCAACCCCATGGAATAGTCCATGGAATTTTCTAGAACAGAATTCTGGAGTGAGTAGCCGTTCCCTTCTCCAGTAGATCTTCCCAACCCAGGGATTAAATCAAGGTCTCCCACATTGCAGGCAGATTCTTTACCAGCTGAGCCACCAGGGAAGCCCAAGAATACTGGAGTGGGTAGCCTGTCCCTTCTCCAGCAGATCTTCCTGACCCAGGAATCGAACCAGGGTCTCCTGCATTGCAGGTGGATTCTTCACCAGCTGAGCTACCAGGGAAGCCACACAGGGACCCTTTGAGGCTGCTAGTTCATCTATTTGCTTTCCTTCTGACTTGTCACATATTTTATTCCATCTTTATAAATCCCTATGTATTATTATTTATCATACATCAGTCTTGGTTTTAACCTCCTCAAAGACAGTAATTGTTTTATAGAGTTGAGGTTGCCTTGTATATCATTAATTTTTTCTGTTCATTTCTTCTTCCTATAGGTCCCTCCCAAGGGAGATTATTTTCCTTATGACTGAAGCACATTCTTTGGAATTTCCTTTCATGATGAAGTGTTGGTTGTGAAATCTTTCAGTTTTTGTTTGCTTGTTTACTTATGTTCTTTTTTCTCCCTAATTTTTAAAAGACACTTTTTCCCTAATATAGAATTTCAGGATAATGGTTATTTCTTTGTTGTAATGAAGATGACATTTCTCTGCCCTCCAAGTGCCATCATCGTTGGTGAAAAGTCAGCAGTCAGTCTAGACCTTCTTTGAGGGAATCTGCATTTCCCTTGCCTCACATTCCAGCTTAATTTTTTTTTTCTCTTTGTCTTTGATATTCTGCAGTTTCTTTATGTTGTATCTAAAGGTAGGTTTCTTTTTACTTAGCTTGAGCTTTTGAATATGTGGATTCCTGTCTTTCAACAGGTTTGGGAAATTATCAGCCTGTGTTCCTTCGAATATTGCCTCAATTCCATTTTTTCTCTCCTCTCGTTCTAAAGAATTGACAGATTGGGTTTCACCAAAATTAAAATAGTTATTCACCAAAATAACACCACTAAGAAAATAAACATTCAAACCACGCACTGGCAAAACATGTATCTGACAAAGGGTTGGTATCCAGGCTATATAAAAATCTAAAATTCAATAACAAAGACAAAAATGTGATAAAATAGGCAAAATATTTTAAACAGACACTTCACAAAAGAACATATAAATGGATGATAAAATAAACATACAATCATGCTCATTACAATGGCTATTGTAACAAATAGAACAAAATAACAAGTATTGGCAAGGATATGGAGAAATTAGAATTCTTGTGCATTGCTAATGATAATGTAAAATGGTATGGCCACTATGGAAAATATTATGGCAATTTCTAAAAAAATTAATGTTAGAATTACCATCAGACATGGCGATTCTACTTCTGAATATATACTCCAAAGAAATAAAAGCCAGGGATTCAGAGTTATTTACACACCCATATTAATTGCAGCATTATTCCCAATAGGCAAAAGGTAGAAGTGGCCCATGTCTGTTAACGGAGGAATGGGTAAATGAAGTGTGGTGTATATGTACAATGGAATATTATTTACTCTTAAAAGGGAAGGAGATTCTGACCCTACAGCATGGACGAGCCTGAAGACATTATGCTAAGAGAAGGAAGCCAGTCACAAAAGAACAAACACTGTACTAGTCTGCTTATGGGATGTCGCTAGAGGAGTCAGACTCACAGAAAGTAGAATGGTGACTGTCAGGGGCTGGGGAGAGGGGAGTGGAGAACCACCATTTAACAGGAGCAGAGTCTCAGCTTGGGGAGATGAAAAGTCTCTGTGGATGGATGGTGGTGGTGGTTGCACATCAATGTGAGTGTGCATAATGTGCAAAGCTGGACACTTACAGATGCATAAAATGCTAAGTTTAATGTCATATGTTTTTACCACAATTGAAAAAAATGATAAGCGTATGAAAAAGTGCTCAATGTTTGTAGTCATCGGATAGATGCAAAATAAAAGAGCAATCAGATACTTCTATTTACTCACCATTGTGGTTAAAATGAATAAGATTGGCACTAAAATTTTGCCAAGTATGTGGAGCAACTGGAATTCAGCCTCTGGTAATTGTAAACGGGTATAGCCATTTTGGGGAACATTTGGTAGTTTCCTATAGAGCTAAACACACAGCTGCTCTAATACCAGATAGTGCTATTCCTAAGAATTTACCCAGTAAGATTAAAATTATAGTCACAGAAGGACTTATACAAGAATGCTAATAGCAACTTTATTCATAGTAATAAAATCTGGGAATATGCCAGGTGTCCATCAATAGATGTATGGATAAACAATCAGGTACAGCTGTAAAATGGAATATTATTCAGCAATAAAGAAGAACAAACTATAGATTCACATAACAACATGAATGGATTTCAAAAACATCCTAAGTGAAAAAGAAATTTACACAGAAACATATGTACTGTTGAACATGACTTAGCGACTGCACAACAAATATATACTGTGATATTCCATTTATATAGTATTCTAGAATAGGTAAAGCTAGTCTATGATATAGAAAAATATCAGAGCAATGGTTGCCTCTGGGAGTGGCATGGAAATTGAAAAAAGTGGCATGAGGGGATTTTTTTGAATAATGGAAATGTTCTATGTCTTGATACAGGTTGGGATTACAAAGGTCAAATACAGTGACTGTATGATTAAGATCTGTCCACTTCATTTTATGTACATTTTAATCAAAAGAAACAACTGCAAGCAAAAAATAGAATGTCAGAAATTCCGATACTTTTTTTTTGTATTTTTCTTTTTAGGATGTATATCTGAATTACATCTGAGTTACATAGGACAATTTCCTCTAATTGACCTTTCGATCTTCTTCTCACTTACTTAATCTCTTGTTAAATCCTTTTGTTCAGTTTTAAATTTCTGCTTTTGAATTTTTAACTTTTAGAAAAATTTTTTAAATTTATTTATTTTTAATTAAATGACACTTGCTTTACAATATTGTGTTGGCTTCTTCCATACGTCATCATGAATCAGCCATAGCCCTTTTAGAAAATGTTAAAAATGATTTTACTACTTTTCAAATTAACTAGGTCATATTTTTAGTTTTCTGCTTCCTGTGGATATTTGTTAACTTGTCTCTCACTTCTGTAATAGAGCAAGCATGTGAATCTAAGAGTCCGAGTGGCTGAAGTCTTGGAGTTTGTGTCTGCCACCTACTGTTTTGGTTCTTACTCACACTACCCTCTTCTGCGTGTGCCTGAGAGTGCTGTGTTCAACGTCTTTGAAGAAACCCAGAACAAAGATGATTGTCCTCGGAAAGGACTGTATTTCCTTCTGCCAGGGATCTCCTAGGATGCTACTAATCTGAGATGATGTGAAACTAAATCCATAGGTCTCTTGGTCCCCCTAGATGGCATGGGCTGCAAATATATGAGCGAGCTCAGCCTGACTGTACAGCTCCCCGGGAATCTGCACCCCATGCCCCTGGCACACACTCAGCAGTAAGGCCACTGGCTTTTCAGACCCTCGACTCCCACATGGGGCAGGGCTTACTCCTGGCTCACTCCACCACGCTTACCCATGGTGTAGGCTTCAGGGGCCCAGCTTCATGAAGGAGGTACCAAGATCTGCGAAACTTCTGGCCCTCAAGTGCAAAGTAAATGAGATAAGAAAATGTTCCTGGGGCAAGAGCTTTTTCTAGAATCACTGGCCTTGCTGGCTCCTGCCAGATTCTGGACTAATTTTTTACTTCCTTGTCAACTCTTCAGTGCCTGTAAGATGTTCAAAATACTTGATCTAACTTTTTAGTTGTTTTCCACAGGAGTGTTGTTCCAAGAACTCAGCCTGTCATATTCCCTAAAAATAGAACTCAACATCTCTCACTGTGCAAGCCTGGCTTTGGCCACCACAGAAATGCAGCTCAAATCTCACACACAGGCTTAAGAAGTTTTGCCCCAAATTCTGTTGCTTTATTTTAAAGCTGTTATTTTTTTTCCCTCCGGGCCTAAAAATGCACTGGGTCTGAAAATTGCCAAGGATGACAGGGCGCCAACTGAGAGGCAGAGCTGCCTGGAGCCCTGGCGCCGGCACTAATGTGCCGCACATCAGCAGGGGCCCGCTGGACCAGGGGAGTGAAGGGCAAAGGGTCAGAGCAACTCGCTCAAGGTGATAAATCACCACGGTGCTTTCTGTCGAGGGGATGACAGGTGATTTTTTTTCCTGCTTTTTATACTTCATTATTGTTTTTAACTTTTTTTCAAGATATATATGCTATACTATTATTAAAGATACTTAAGTAAAAATGAAACAAATTAATAGAGAAAAGCCCCGTCTATACTCACAGCCCTGAATGGTATTTCCAGCAGCAGATATGGGTTTGGGCAGTTCCATTTGCAGCCAAAGGAGTGATGGGATGCAGGGAAACTGAGCCCAACAGAGGACCTTAGGACTTTGGGCTGGGCCGGGAGTCAGAGGATGGCTGTGTCCAGCATGATCCCAAGGCAGCCTCTGCTAAAAGGACTAAACCTGCTTCTTCCATTTCTTCAGTCTGAGCTCCCGAGTGAGCTGGGCAGATAGCACTGGGAAGAGCATCTCTGGTTTCCAGCCCTGGCTCAGTGGATGACTTTGATTTCCATGGGTAACAGCAGTGGGGAGGTCAGCTCAAGGTGGTCCCCGTTCCTCTGATTGCCTGCAATCCTGCTCCCGTCCAACTCCTCCTGCCTGGGACCCCTGGGACAGGAAGGGAAGGTGGCTCTGAAGCCCTCAGGATGAAGGAGAAGGGGATGAACCAAGAAGATGAGACTCCAGTGCTCTAAAGAGTTTCTCCATCTCCAAGTTCTCTGTGAAGTTCTGAAAGTCTCCATGAGCACTTTGCCCTTCTTAAGCCAGAGCACTCACAACCCTGCTCCCTCATCTCCATTCATCAACACACATTTATTGACTGTCTCTTCTATTGAGGTGCTGAGAGGTACTATGTCAGATAACTACATTGCACTTGAACTTTATGCTTCCCGTCTCTGAAAGTTTCTCTGGAGTCTGGGTTTTCCTCTGAACTTTGTTTCTGGCCTCTAGTGCGGGTGCAGGGCAGGCAGGTGGAAAGCCAGACCCCAGGCAGCCCATGTGCTGGGATCACTAGAGATACCCAGAACTTGCCTCCTTCCAGAGAAACTATTTATTTCTTCCTACACTGAACTGGCTGTGGAGGCCAGGAATTTGAAAGCTGGGGATCTAGCACCTCTGAAATTATAGGGCATCGCTTGCTGACACAGGGGGACACACAGTGGTCCAGCAGGGCCTGGCGGTGCCCTCACAGCTGGGCCTCCTCAAGCCTCTGTGCCCCACTCCCCAGCGCCTTCCTGGCTGCTCCCTAGTCCCAGCCCTGCAATGGGTGGTCATACTTTTTCCAAAGGGCAATCCAGGCACTGTGAGGCAAACAGATTTGTTCCCGGCCACAGGAGAGCATGGGGTCATGGTTCATTCACAGCCAGGGAAGTGTCCTTTTCCTCCACTTGTCTTCCTAGTTATCCAAGGACAAAGGCATGGGGCCGTCCTTCCCTCAGCTGGAGGAGCCAAGACATCTAACATCCAGTCTTGATTATTCTTTAGCTCGTTTTCCAAAAGCACCCAGAACTCTGTCACTCCACTCTGACACACCCTGCAGCTATCAATCAGTTTGCTGATTTACTCAGTAAATTTACTGAGCACCTACTATGTGCAAGCACTGTGCTGGGAGACAAGGAGGCCAACTGCACAGTCTTGGTCTTAGCTTCAGGGAGCCCATGGAGGAGACCACATTTATCAGTTGTTCAGTCGCTCAGTCGTGTCTGACTTTTTTCGACTCCATGGACTGCAGCCCGCCAGGCTTCCCTGTCCTTTAACATCTTCTGGAGCTTGCTCTAACTCATGTCCATTGAGTTGGTGATGCCATCCAACCGTCTCATCCTCTGTTGCCCCCTTCTCCTCCTGCCTTCAATCTTTCCCAGCATCAGGGTCTTTTCCAGTGAGTTGGCTCTTCCCATCAGGTGGCCAAAGTATTGGAATTTCAGCTTCAGCATCAGTCCTTCCAATGAATATTCAGGGTTGATTTCCCAGCTCAGAATTCACTGGACTACAATACAAATGGATTTAAGTCTGTCCATATAGCACAGGCTACAAGAGGCATGGCATGTGACAATATAGAAGCCAAGGGGGGTGGGTTCCTGAGCAAGAGTCTTTGAGGTACTTTGAAGATGAGGAGGAGGCAGCCAGTGAGCTGAGGATGCTGGAGGTTCTCCACCAGCAGAGAGGTGGGCGTGGCTGGGCGTGGGGGTGGGGAAGAGTGGTGGGCAGCAAGGGTACAGAGGGAGGCAGACACAGCCTGAAGACCCACAAGCTCTGAGTGTATATTTTCTCTTTATTCTAAGGTGATGGAAAACCATGAAACTGTTTCAAGCAGAGAGAGAGGGGGAAGCTGCATTGCTGGGGCAGAAAGGGGTTCCAGGATGCCTCTCGGGGCTCTGACTTACCCAGGGATGCCTACTGAAGCAATGGCTCCTGGAGTTTGTGAGCTGTGGCTCGTATGGGAGCCAGGCAGATTGGTGGTCCCAGGCAGGAGGGGTCCTGGCCTTGAGGGGATGCAGCCTAGACCCCCCCGGCCTTGAGACAGGGGTGCACACTGGGTCCCAGGATGGGGCTGCAGCTGGACCCTGAGAAGGGGCATACAGCCTGAGTCCTGAGGTGGGACGGTGCTGTGGGCTTCAGCCTCTCACTTTCCCTCATTCCATTCTGGAACATTCTTTATAGAAAACTCAGGAAAACCACAGGAGAATGAGGGTTTGTGCTGTTTTCCTCCCATCTCAAGGCACTGAAGCGAGGAAATCGTAAATGATAAATGAGCCTCGGAGAAACCTGCCTCAAATAGCACTGCTTTATCCAGGGTTTGTTCAGAGGGGCCTGGGGGGAGGGGGGGGGGAGGAGGGGGAGGGGAGGGACGGCAGCTGTCCGCCCCGCCCGCTGGCCACAAGCAGTCAGCCCCCACCACCTGCCTCTATTTTTATATCAGTGCCTGTTCATATCTCGCTGGTTGAATCAGCCTCCCGGTGGTGGAGGGGCATTATGAAGCCATCCCTCTCTCTTGCGAGATCTTCATCTTTTCCCTGGTCTGCAGTGCCCCTGCCAGGCTGTCAGAGCTGTGGGGACAGAACAGAGAGTCACCCCGGACACCAGGCTGGATTTGGCAGCAAACGAACCCAGCACGGTGGCAGCTGCAGGGGGGCTGGGTGGAAACTGTACCACCGGCGGCGTGATGGCCTCAGGGAACAGCGGTGGATAACAGACTCTAAGGAGCCCTCAGAAGCTCGGGCAGGTTGGCAGTCAGATGCCGGAGGAGGCTCCCTCCTCTGGGCAGTGCCGCCTCCTGCAAGCCCGTGGCGTCTGTGAGCCCCCTTCTGGTCTGTGCGAGGGAGCAGCGAGCCTAGCCCTACAGGGTGGAAGGATCTCAGCAAATCACTAGTTCTGCCTCTCCGCTGTGTCTTGAGAAGAGCTCTGCGTGCTAGCCTAGGTCTGTGACGGGTACAGCAGCCTTTCTGAGGTCACCAGCAGGGCTCAAGGGCTAGAGGTGCTCTGCCTGTCCCTTTGGGCCCCTCTGGGGCTCAGTCTGCACTCAGGTGGAACAAGATCATCTCTTAGAGGTCATAGCTTCTCTGAGGTTCTATACTTTCAATCCCTTCTTTATTTGGTGCATCCAGTCAGAGGCTGCTACTGGTTCCCGGCTCCTGAAGCTAGGTGTTTGCGTCAAATCACAGGATGAATATTGCTAGCCTGGGGTCTAGAGGCCCTTGGAAGACGGAGTCAGGGCTGACTCACTGGGAGGGAAGGGGTGGGCTGAGAACAGCGCTCCCCTCTGGCTTGCTCTGTGGAGTGGGCGCCGGCCCCACCAGACCCCCAGCTTCCAAGCCTGGTGAACAGCCATGACTCTTGGGTCTCCCCTCTGATGTTCCAAGCGAGAACCTGGTGGTCCAGGCCCCGGGCCTGCCTGTGCCCTGAGGCTGGGGCTAGCCAGGCCGACCCTGACCCGGAGCAGTGCAGAGCCCTGAGGGTCACGGCCGCAGAGCAGGCGCCTGGCCATTGGCACAGCCTCTCCTTTTGGGGACTCCGGGGCAGGCAGCTGTCCTCCCCTACACACACTCCACCTGACCCTAGAAGGAAGCAGAGAGACAGCGCCAAGTGGCCAGTTTTTTCTCCTTTCTCCTTGGCCACTGTGTGCCCTCCCCTTCCTGTTGGGAATCTGGCAAGCTTGTTCTGCCCATGGCCCCAGTCAGTGGGCAAGGCATGGCCCCCAGGGAGAGGCACTCGGGTCCTGAGCTTCTTGGAGGCTCTCTTTGGCTTCAGGTGCCTGGCCATGGTCTTGTAATCTCAGGCGCTCCTCTGGAGTGGTGGCCAAGCCCCCCAGAGCCCTTCCACTCCCCCTGTGGGGGCTAGCTCTGGGGGGCCGCTGGCCCAGCGGTGGGTCTCTTCCCATGGTGACCCGCGGTCAGTAGGTCTTCCCTGCCCTCTGCTCCTGTGCCAAGGAGCTGCCAGCCCCAGAGGAAAGCTAGAAGTTTTCCCATTTTGCAGATTGGAAAGTCCAGGCCAAGAGGCGATGATACAGTCCCAGAATGCTGTTGTGTATCGAAGCTGGTTATTTCTCCTAGGATGCATGGGGGAATGTGGTGGTGAGGATGGTGGGCAAGCCTGGGGCAGCCCTGGAAACAGTCAGGGTCCTTATGAGGAAAGACTAAAGGGGCACGGCCCTCCCTCGTCCCCTCAGTCAGAGTCAGCTTTGAGGACAAAGCTGCCACCTCCTTTATACCAGGCTTGCTGTGTTTCCCGCTTCTAAGTGGCCTCCCCGCGCTCTGTGCTGCTTTGCCGTTTCACAGGTTCATTACCGTTCAGTCTGGGCTGCAGCCTGGGGACAGGAAGGAGGGTGTGGGGGGAGCTGGCTTTCTGGGCCGGCTCAGCGACAGCTGGGCCGCATGCCTGCCATTCCCCCCAGAGGGCTCATTCTCTCGATATAGGGGCTGCTGGCACAGCCGGGGGCCTGGTTCCAAGGCCGGGCGCCCTGCTGCTTTAGGGCAAGGCCAGTGGGCCGGGCTGGGCGTCAGCTTTCCCTCTGTCCTTGCATGGCCAGGGCCCGCAGCCCGTGTTCTGATTTGTGTGTATTATTAGGTCTCAGGACTCCTGCGGCCCTGGGCGATCCTCAGAGGGTGGGGCCCAGCCTGTCTGTGAAGGGAACATGTCCCAGAACTCGGACGTTGTCGGGGGTCCTCCAGCCCACTTGAGAGGACAGACTGACCAGCTCCTGCCGGCAGATTGAGAAGGGGCCGGGGGAGCTGTCAGCGCGTTTTCTCGCTGTTCCCCACCTGTCTCTGAGCTCCTGATGCTCAGCCGTCCTGCCTGCACCCTCTGCCTCCCAGGGCTGCTTTCTGTTCTATAAACTGGTACATGGCTGATGGAGGCTTCACTGCTTTCTTTCCCTGGTAACACTGGAGCATGTTTATGTTTACTGGGGCAATTAATGCCATGACTCTGCAAGGAGAGTTAGTTTTTGAAATTGGGACCACACTGCCCTGGTGGGCACAGAGGCACCCCCGTGCCCAGACCTGGCCTGGCTGCTGAGTCCTGGGAAGGGACGGATGCCCGGACACTATTCTGCAATGACCATGAGAGGGGAGAAGCTGAGCAGCTTTGCCACCAAGGGGATGGAGTGACAGGCCCCTCATTCTCTGCCTTCAACAAGGAAAGCTCCCTGCCTGCTGCTCTGGGGGGCTCAGAGCCAAGGCCAGCCCTAGTGGGCAAGTTTAGTTTGATTTGATTATCATTATTATTATTAGTCTTTTGTTTACAGGCAAAGAACTTCATTAACATTTGTTTCAAGGTTTATTCCCAGGCTTCTTCAGCTTAGTGAGCTGTGGAGAATGAATTGTTCAAGCAAACAGTGAAAAGAACTACAGTGTCCAAGGGGCTTGGACTTAAAACTACTGGAGATCCAGATTTTATCAGATTCATGAGCAAAATTTTAAAAGCAATCAGAACAGAATGGCAGCTCCCAGTTACATCCTCAGGTTTTGTCACCTGATGTTGATTTAGTTCAGTTTGATTGGCTCTTGGAATTCTCCAGGAGATCTGATCCTCGTCTTCACTCCTCACCTGCCTTTGAGCACAGGTGAGAACCTGGTCCGGGTAGGCCGGGCTTGAGGCGGGAGCTGCAGGAGAAGCCATCCCTCGGGGCGGGCGCCTCACGCTCACCCCTGGCCT
The DNA here is from genome assembly GCF_023699985.2 of Odocoileus virginianus. Lineage (NCBI taxonomy): Eukaryota > Metazoa > Chordata > Mammalia > Artiodactyla > Cervidae > Odocoileus > Odocoileus virginianus. Next base: position 1,168,646 of record NW_027224331.1, read on the forward strand.
GACCCCTTGGTGAGACCCCCTTCCCAGGGGGTGGCTCTGGGTGAGAGCTGCAGCCTTTCTTCAGAGGGCGCCTCCCCCACAGGAGGCAGCCCCAGGGCCAGTCTCCCCTGGGCTCTCATGGCCCTGGTGCCCCCACCTCCTCCAGGGACCCTTGCTCCTGGGGACAGCCCCTCCTGCCTCTGTGCCCCAGAGTCTTGTCTTTAGCGTCTATAAACAAGCGACACCGCGGTCACTCCCCAGGGCCTCTCAGCCCCAGCCCTGAAATCCTGCCTGCCCTTCCACGCCAGCTCAGGCCTCCTGGGCTCCTGAAGGCCCCCTCGGCGATGGCAGTGCTGGTGGGTCCTCCGCCCTGAGGGAGGAGACCTGCCCCCCTCCCAGCTCGCAGCACCAGGGCCAGGGCCCTTTTTGTGCCCTCTGTCCTCTGCCTGCCAGCGTGGGCCACCACGGTCACCGCTGTGTCAGAGGGTGGGGTGATGTTCGGGCTGCCCGGAAAAGCATCCTGAAGGGGGTAAGTGCAACATACATGGTTGTTGAATGCATTAGGGATTTATTACTAAAAACCTCAATTCGAGATTTTTCGAAAAGGAGCTTCTATTTTGGAAAAAGTTTAGCTTTGAAGGGAAGTTTCCCTGGGAGGACACAGACTCCCAGGCATCTCCCTCCTCCATCTGGTTACGTTTCTGCTTCCTGGAGGCCTTGTCGCTCTCGGCAGCAGCCTTGGTGCGACGCTGTCACCCACTCCAGGCTTTCTCTGGGTTTCTCCTGTCCTCCCTCTGCTGCCCTCTTTTTGCTCCAGGATGGACAGTGCGTCACACAGGATTGTCACATTCGTTTCCTCTGGTCCGGAGCAGTTTCTCAGTCTTGGGTCCTTTCTCGTGACCTCAACAGTTTTGAGGAGTTGTGGTCAAGTATTTGGTAGAAGGTCCTTCAATTTGGGTTATGCCAGTGCTTTCCTCATGATCCGGCTTGGGTTATGGGTTTTGGAAAGAGCATGGCACGTGGCTGAGGACTGCCCGACAGCATTCTCCTCCCCAGGGACTGTTCCCACTATCCCCACAATATTCTTTGGCTCCCAGGCACAGAGGAGGGGGGTGAGACGCCCGCCCCCTGGAGTGGGGACTGCATCCATATACTGTCAGAAATCCCTTGTAAAGAGAAGCGGCCCCTTCTCACCCATTTATATACTTATTCAACCATGATTTTCATTAGTATGGGTTATATATATATATATATATGTATATATAGTTATTTTGTACTTTGGGTTATAACCCAATACTATATTATTTATCCTATTGTTCAAATCCTTTTGGATTTGGCAATAGAAGCTCTTTCAGGTTGGATAAGATAGTAGGAAACACATGTATTTTTGGTCCCTGCCACAGGTTCCTGGCACAGAGCTCCTATGAGCCTTGTGATTTCTTAGTGATAAGAGTGTCTTCTGTTCTAATGAGGTGACTTTGGGGGATGCTCCTGGGTAAGGGCAGGTCATCAGCAAGATCCAGGCAGGATGAGAATTCTGGAATTGTCAGCCCCACCCCCCATTGAGAAGAGCTGAAAGTGGAGTTGATGATCCATCAGAAATGGCAGCCTACTCCAGTGTTCTTGCCTGGAGAATCCCATGGATGGAGGAGCCTGGTGGGCTACAGTCCACAGGGTCACAAAGAGTCAGACAAGACTGAAGTGACTTAGCACAGACACACATGACTTATGATGAAGTTTCCATACAGCCCAGGAGGCTGGGTCATTAGCGCCCACAGAGGGGCCCACAAGGTGCTGTCTTGACCCCAGGATCCTAAAAACTGTGGTCTTCACTTCTGTAGGAGAAGCCTAGCCCAGGCTCTCGCCCAGTGCAATCCTGTCCCTCTCTGCCATCGTAGCGGAGCTCTGCCTTCACCTTTGGGGACATTGGCCTGACCAGCCGCCAGCCACAGGGCCAGTCTGCTGCCAGCCCCCTCCTCTGCCTGGGCACAGAAGGGCTGCACTGCCTGGGCCTGAGGTCTCCTCTTCCAGTCGGGACAGAGGGCATGTCTGAAGGACACGTGGCACTCAGAGGTCTTGGAAGCATCAAGGCTGAAGGGAGAGGAAGAGATGTGAGTACTGTGAAAATGAATTATAATCCCCTCTGCTTCAGACCTGGTGCAGGTGGGGCTGGTGGGGGGCACTCCAGGCTGGGGCTGCGTCAGTGCTGATCCCACAGGGAACGGTGCTCCCAGGAAGGGAAACATAGTGTGAATCTGAAGCAGGTAAGGCAAGGTAGCAGACACTTGCTGGGCACCCACTGTCCACCTAGCACTGTGACCAGCCGGGGAGACGGCAAAGGAAGAAGAGACATCTTTCCTGCCCGAAGAGCCCACTGTTTCCGGAAGAAAGAGGCACAGGAGACCACCCTGTTAGTAGGGGTGCTGGCCAGGGACTCCTCCACGCGCCTGCCTCCTGGAGATCGAGTCCAAGGCCCCTGCCTGCCTCTCTCATTGCAAGCTCCCAGGGAATCTTCCAAGAGGCACAAAGGGCAGAGCACATGCCCGTGGTGGGCCCTTCTGCTTCTGCCTCAGATGCGAGCAGGTCAGGCAAGCGGGACTCCTTACCTGTGCCCCTGGATGCAGAAAAGCCTATAGTGGGGTCACTGAGGACAAACTGCCCCTAAAGATGTCCACGTGCTAACCCCTGGAACCTGTGATCCTGGTGCCGAATATGTCCAAGGAGACAGCAGGCGTGACCAAGGAAAGGGCCTTGAGAAGGGGAAGTTGTCCTGGATTATCTGACTGGATCCAGCGTAGTCATAGGAGTCCTTATGGCAGGGAGGCAGGGATTCAGTCAGAGACGTGATCACAGGAGTGATGCAATTCCAACAGGGACCGGGGACCAAGGAAGACAGGCAACCTCCAAGGAAATGGCCGCTCCTGCCAGGAGGAGCGCCGCCCTGCCGGTGGCCTTCTCAGACTTCTGGCCTCCAGAAACGCCAAATGGCATTTGTTACAGCAGTGATAGGAACTAACACAAGTGCTTTATGAAAGAGGGCCCTTTCTCGGGGTGACTTCCCTCTGGGCCTGGACCACAGGCAGTCCAGAAGTGATGGACACCGTGCTGTGAAGCGCACTCATTTCCTCGGGGTCTGTGTCAGGGAGTGACACTGGGCTCCCACCACCTCCACATCAAAAGCACGTTGATGGTGTGCATCCGCTTGACTCAGATGGAAGCAGACTTGCTTTCTGTTCTCTTTTTGAAGGCAGTAATTATCTGCCTTTGCTATTTAGAGCCTCTTCATTTCCTGAATATAAGGATGACAACAATACTCCGCAGGCAGACCCTCTGCTGCCTGAGGATTTATTTCCACACACTGCTTTTCCCTTCTAAATAACAGAGTGTCTCGAGGGAGAAGTGGCTCGGCAGAGCCAAGCATGGAGAATGGTGACATTTCTGGGTGCACGTGTATGTGAGGCTGTGGGTGATGTGTGCTTTAACCTCTCCAGAAATAGATGGACTGAATTTTCCACGAGATCGAGAGGAAGCCTTGAAGCAACAAACCCACTACTGTCTGTACACTCTAGCTGATTTCAGACTTAATGAGGAGTACGTCCCTTTGGGGAGGGCTCCCTGCAGGCAGAACCCTCCACAGATGGAGGCCCCTGGGCATGTCACAGACATGCCATGAGGAAACCAGCAGAGCCCACGCCCCGTGCCCTGCCGTTCATGACGGTGCTCAGACAGCAGCTCTGCGCATCATATAGCATCTTAAACCTATTCTCAGTTCACAACTGACAGCTGCTGCTTCGTCCCTGAGAGATATGGCAGGGACTGCACTGGGCTCTTTGTCTAATGTGCTGGTGAGGCAGGTGTTTGGTCGAAAGCCAGGTGGCTGTCAGATGCCTCACTTGCCTCACCCTGGAGCCTATAACTCAATCTGGATTACCTTGTGTCATGTATCCTTTCTGACTGAGGGATGCTCCATTGATTTTCAACAAAATTGCAAGACTACTGCATGCAAGAGAATGAAGTTGGACCCCTACCTTACACCAACACAAAATTAACACAAATTCAGACATAAATCTAAATGCAAAAACTAAAATCATAAAAATCTTAAAAGAAATATGGCAATAGATCTTTGTATCCATGGAATAGATGATGAGACACCAAAGGCATGAGCCACAAAAAGGTAAATTGGACTTCATCAAAGTGAAAAGCTTTTTTCCAAGTTCTGCGTCTTCTTTTTTCTTTAACTGAGATATAATGGACATAGAACTACATATATTTACAATTTTTTTTCTTGTAACAAGACCTTTTGAGATCTACTTTCTTAGCCAACATACAATAGAGCATTATTAACTATAGTGACCAACTGTACATTACATCACCACGACTTATTAATTTTGCAACTAGAAGTTTGTACTGTTTGACTACCTTCATCCATTTTACCTTTCATCACTCACCCCCCTGCCTCTGGCAACCACTAATCTGTGCTCTGCATCTATGAGACCAATTTTGTTTTGTAATTTTTTTTAGATTCTGCATTTAAGTGAGGCCACATAGTATTTGTGTTTCTCTGTCTGACTTATTTCCTTTAGCACAATGCCCTCAAAAGATCATCTATGTTGTCATGAATGGCAATGTTGACTTCTTTCTGATGGCTGAATAATATTCCGTAATTTCACAATATTCACATTCTCTTTATCCGTTGGTGGACTCTTAGGTGGCTTTCATGCTACCTACTACAAATAATTTTTTGCAGTGTACACAGGAGTCCATGTATCTTTTTTGAGTGATGTTTTTGTTTCCTTTTGGATAAATACCCAGAATAGGAGTTGCTGGATCATATGGAAATTCTATTTTTAATTTTTTGAAGAACCTCCATATTATTTGCTATGGTAGCTGCAAAAATTTATATTCCCTTCAACAGTGCATGAGGGTTCTCTTTCTTGTCTTTTGGATAATAACCATTCCAATAGGTATGAGGTGATATCTCATTGTGGTTTTAGTTGCATTTTCCTGGTGATCACTGATGTTGAGCATCTCTTCAAGTACCTGTTGGCCTTTTAAAATACTTACATGTCTTCTTTGCAAAAATGTCTATTCAGATCCTCTGCCCATCTTTCAAACTGGATTGTTTGTTTTGTTTACTATTGAGTTTTGCGAGTACTTTTAAAGATATTTATTTATTTGCTGCTTCAGGTCTTAGTCCTGACATAGGGGATGTTTAGTTACAGCATGTAGACTCTTGGTTGCAGCATGTGGGATCTAGTTCTCCAACAAGGTCTCAACCCAGGCCCTGTGCCCTGGAAGTGCAGAGTCTTAGCCACTCAGACAACCAGGGAAGTCCCTCACTTCTTTTCTTCTTTTCTATGTATTTCATTGAAGTATAGTTGATTTACAATGTTTCAGGTACACAGCAAGGTGATTCAGCCATACATAGACACATATATTATTTCTGAAATTATTTTCCATTGTAGGTTATTACAAGACATTGACTATCCTGACTTCTTTATATATTTTGGATAGTAACTGCTCGAAGTCTTAAGTGCAGGAGCTTCTGATCTCATGAATTCAGGGTGCATAACTCTCCTGTTGTGGATGTGTTGCCAATCTGAAAGCTTTCCAAACCTCATAATATTGGGATTTTATGGAAGCTTCCTCACATAGACATGATCAGTTATTAACTCTGTTTCTAGCTCTGCCTTCTCTGGAAAACAGAGTAGGGCAGAGAGCTGCAAACTTCTGATCATTGATCTTTGTGTGGTTACCAGCCCCCATACAGGACCCACGCAAGGGCCCACCCAGAGTCATCTCAGTAGAACAAAGCATGCTCCTGGGGCTCTTACCACTTAGGAATTTATAGTTTTGGAGCCCTGTATCAGGGATGAAGTCTAAGAGAACTATTGGAATAAGAGATGATCCTAGATGATTCCTTATCACTTAGGAATTTATGAGAGTTTTTAGGAGCTCTGTGCTGGAAACTAGGGACAAAGACCAGTATATATGTATATTCCTTATTATTTCATATGTATAGAGATAATATATCCTGGAAATTTACTGAATTTGTTTATAGACCAACCTTTTTGTTCCTTTTTGGTGGAGTCTCTTGGGTTTTCTATAAGTAGTGTCATGTCATCTGCAAATAGTGACAGTTCTGCTTCTTTCTTTCTGGCTTGAATGCTTTCTGTTTCCTTTTCTTGTCTAATTACTGTGGTTAGGGCTTTCAAGGCTATTGGGTTGGTCAAAAAAAAATGCAAACAAATATTTTTTGGCCAACCCGATATGTTGAATGAAAGTAGAAAGAGTGGGCATCCTAACATGTGTTTACCCTCTCCATATGTGTTCCTGATCTTAAGGGAAATGCTTTCAGCTTCTCTTCATTAAGTATGATGTTAGCGGTGGGTATGTCATATATATATGGTCTTTACTATGTTGAGGTACACACCCTCTATATCATATTGTTGAAAACTTGTTTTCTAAATCATAAATAGATGCTGAATTTTGTCAAGTGAATTTTTTCTGCATCTATTCAGATAATCATATGGTTTTTAGTCTTTACATTGGTTGGCTTGTGGATATTGAACCATCCTTGCCTTTCTGGAATAAGTTCTACTTTATTAACAGTTTTTGGTCTTTTAAATGCATTGTTGGATTTGGTTTCCTAATATTTAGTTGAGGATTTTTGCATCAGGGATATTTGCCTATAGTTTTCTTTTCTTGTAGTATCCTTGTCTGGTTTTGGTAGCAGGGTAAATGCTGGCCTAACAAAATGAGTTTGGAAGAATTGTCTCCTCTTTTGTTTTTTGGAAGAGTTTGAGAAGGATTGGTATTAATTCTTCTTAAAATATTTGGAAGAATTCATCAGTGAAGCCATATGGTACTAGACTTTTGTTTTTTGGGAGGTTTTGTTTACTGATTCAATCAGTAATCAGTCTGTTTAGATTTTCTTTTACTTCATGATTCAGTCTTGGTAGTTTGTTTCTAGGAATTTATCAATTTATTCTAAGTTATCTAACCTGTTGGTGTGTAATTATTCATAAGTAGTGTTTTATGATCTGTTGTAGTGTCTTTCCTTTCTAATTTTATTTTTTTTTCTTTGTGATCTAAAGATTTGTCACATTTGATCATAAAAAGAAAAAAATACAACTCTTGGTTTCCTTGATATTTTCTATTTCCTTTTTAGTCTCTATTTTACTTATTTCTACTCTGATCTTTTTTTTTCCTTCCTTCTGCTAACTTTGGAATTAATTTTTTCCTTTTTTTTCCTACTTACTTGAATTTTAATATTGGATTGCTTGTTTGAGATTTTTCTTGCTTCTTGATGTAAGCATTTTCACTATAAGCTTCCCTCTTAGAACTGCTTTGCTGCATCTTGTAAATTTTCATTTGTCTCATGGAACATTTAAATTTCTTCCTTGACCTATTGATTGTTCAGTAGCATGTATTTACTCTCCACATATTTTGAATTTTTCAGCTTTTTCTTAATGTAATTGTACTTACACACAGCTTTATACCATTATTGTAGTTTTATATCATTGTGGTCTAAAGAAATGCTTTTTATGATTTTTTTTTTTTTGCTTTATATGATTTCAGTCTCCTTAAATTATTAAGATTTGTTTCATGGCCTAAAATATGATCTGTTATGGAGAATGTTCTATGTGCAGTTGATAATAATCTGTAATCTGTTTCTTTTGGATGGAATATTTTATAAATGTCTGCTAAGTCTGTCTTCGGCATTAGTGGTTGGGGCACAGACTTGGATTACTGTGATAGTGAATGGTTTGCCTTGGAAATGAACAGAGATCATTCTGTCATTTTTGAGATTGCACCCAAGTACTGCATTTCAGACTCTTTTGTTAACTATGAGGGCTACTCCATTTCTTCTAAGAGATTCTTGCCCACAGTAATAGATATAACAGTCATCTGAATTAAATTCACCCATTCTGGTCCATTTTAGTTCACTGATTCCTAAAATGTTGATGTTCACTCTTGCCATCTCCTGTTTGACCACTTCCAATTTACCTTGATTCATGGACCTAACATTCCAGGTTCCTATGCAATATTGTTCTTTATGGCATCAGACTTTACTTCCATCACCAGTCACATCCACAACTGGGCATTGTTTCCACTTTGACTCAGCCTCTTCATTCCTTCTGGAGCTATTTCTCCACTCTTCTCCAGTAGCATATTGGGCACCTACTGACCTAGGGAGTTCATCTTTCAGTGTCCTATCTTTTTGCCTTTTCATGCTGTTCATGGGTATGGAACCAGACATGGAAAAATTGACTGTTTCGAAACTGAGAAGGAGTACATCAAGGCGACAATCAAGGTGACAGTATTGTCACCTTGATTATTTAACATATAAAGAGTACATCATTTGAAATGCCAGGCTGGATGAAGCACAGGTTGGAATCAAGATTGCAGGGAGAAATATCAATAACCTCAGGAGTTGTAACACATGCTACAACTCCTATGGCAGAAAGCAAGGAGGAACTAAAGAGCCTTTTGATGAAGGTGAAGGAAGAGAATGAAGAAGCTGGCTTAAAACTCAACATTCAAAAAACTAAGATCATGGCATCTGGTCCCATTACTTCATGGCAGATAGATGGGAAACAATGGAAAGAGTGACAGATTTTACTTTCTTGGACTCCAAAATCACTGCAGTTGGTAACTGCATGAAATTAAAATATGCTTGCTCCTTGGAAGAAAAGCTATGACAAACCTAGACAGTGTATTCAAAAAGTAGAGACATTACTTTGCTGACAAAGTCCATCTAGTCAAAGCTATGGTTTTTCCAGTTGTCATGTATGGATGTGAGAGTTGGACCATAAAGAAGGCTGAGCACCAAAGAATTGATGCTTTTGAACTGTGATGTTGGAGAAGACTCTTGAGAGTCCCTTGGACTGCAAGGAGATCAAACCAGTCAATCCTAAAGGAAATCAGTCCTGAATATTCATTGGAAGGACTGATGCTGAAGCTGAAGCTCCAATACTTTGGCCACCTGATGCAAAGAGCTGACTCATTGAAAAGACCCTGATGCTGGGAAAGATTGAAGGCAGGAAGAGAAGGGGATGACAGAGGACAAGATGGTTGGATGGCATCACTGACTCAATGGACATGAGTTTGAGTGAACTCTGGGAGATGGTGAAGGACAGGAAAGCCTGGCGTGCTGCAGTCCATGGGGTCGCCAAGAGTCAGACACTGTCGAGTATCAGTCGAGCAACTGAATGACAAAGTCCATCTGGTCTAACATGTTGTTTAAGGCCAATATTGCCTTATTGATTTTATGTCTGGATGATATAGCCATTGATGAAACTGGAATATTAAAGTCTCCTCATCATTGCATTTCTGTCTGTTTCTCCCTTAGGTCTGTTAGCATTTGCTTTATGTATTTAGGCGCTGCTATATTGGGTGTATAAATATTCACAAATGTTATATCCTCTTGTTGAATTGAACCCTTTTTCATTATATAATCCCCTTCTTTGTTGCTTATTGGAGTCTTTGTCTTAAACTCTACTTTGTCTGATAAAAATGTAGCTAACTGAGGTTTCTTTTGATTTCCTTTTGCATGGGATATCTTTTCCTATCTTTTCATGTTCATTCTGTGTGTGTTTACATCTGAGGTGAGTCTCTTGCAGGAAGCATATAGATTTTTTTTTTTTTTCCATTCTGCTGCTGCTGCTAAGTCGCTTCAGTCATGTCCTGACTCTGTGCGACCCCATAGATGGCAGCCCACCAGGCTCCCCCATCCCTGGGATTCTCCAGACAGGGGTACTAGAGTGGGTTGCCATTGCCTTCTCCATTTTTCCATTCAGTCACTTCGATTTGATTTAGTCCTTTAACATTTAAAGTAATTATTGATGGGCATTTACTTGCTGCCGTTTTGTTACTTGTTTTCTGGATATTTTGTAATTCCTTTGTTCCTTTTCTTGCTCTTCATTTGTGATTTGATGATTTCCAGTAGCAGTATGCTTAGATTCCTCTCTGTTTATCTTTTTTATCTACTATAGGTTTTTTGCCTTATGATTACCATGAGACTTACGTAAAACAATTTATATTTATAATACTTTAAGTTGATAATAATTAGGCTTGAATTCATTCTATAAATATATTTTTACTTTCCCACCATGTTTTGTATTTTTGATGTCACAATTTACATATTTTTATCTTATGTATCCTTTAACAAATCATTGTAATTATAGTTATTTTTCTACTTTTATCTTTTAACCTTCCTGCTAGCTTTGTAAGTGATTAATCCACCACATTTACAATGTTAGATTATTCTGAATTTTACTATATATATATATATATATATATCTTTACCAGTGAGATTTATACTTTCATATGTTTTCCTGTTACTAGTTAGTGCATTTTGCTTCAACTTAAAGAAGTCTTGTTAATATTTCTTATAATATAGGTTTAGTGGTGATGCTCTCCTTTAGATTTTCCTTGTCTAGAAATCTCTTCAATTTTGAGGGACAACTTTGTTGTAGAGAGTATTCTTGGTTGCAATTTTTTGTTTTTTAGCCCTTTAATTATATGATGCCACTGGCTTCTGACCTGCAAAGTTTCTGCAAAGTTATTTTCTACTGATAATAAGATAATAAGATTATCTACTGATAATCCTAATTTGGGTTCCCTTGGACATAAGTTATTTTTCTCTTTACTCTTTTAAGATCCTCTTCTTGTCTTTAACTCTTGACAATTTAATTGTAATGTAATCTGGTGTGGGTCTCTTTGGGCTTATCTTTGGAACCCTCTTGGCTTCTTTGATCTGGATGCCAATTTCCTTTCCCAGGTTATGGAAGTTTTCAGCCATTATTTCTTCAAAGATACCTTCTGCCCCTTTCTCTCTCATTTCTCCTCTGAGATCCCTAGAATCTGAATGCTGGTCCACTTGATACTGTCTCATATGCCACCTTCACCCTTTTTCATTCTTTTTTCTGCTCTGATTAAGTGGGTTCCAACTGCCCTGGATTAGAGTTTGCTAACCCTTTCTTCTCTATTTTTCAGCACAGTTACTGTGTTCTTTAGTTCTGTGATTTCTTTTAGTGCTTTCTTATATTTTCCATCTCTGTTGAAATTTTCCCTTTGTTCATTCATTCTTCTCCTGAGCATGATGAGCATCTTTATAACCATTATTTTGCAATCTTATTGGGTAAATCACTAACCTCTGTGTCACTAAGGCCTTTTCTGAGGTTCTATCTTGTCTGTTAATCTGGAACATATTCCTCCATTTTCCGTGACCCTCTGTGCTGGTTTCTGTGTGTTAGTTAAAACAGCTGCTTTTCTCAGTCTTGAAGGTGTGACCTTGTGTAGGAGACAAACCTTATTGTTCAACCCTGCCCTGGCTCTTGGTTGTGTCTCAAACCTTTGTGATTGTCCGGACTGTCTATTCTTGGTGGCTCCCAGGAGCTGAGGCTGTACCAAGACTTGTCAGTGTCCCAAAGGGGAGGATCCTGGTCAGTATCTAGATGCAGGCTGATTGAAAGCCAGACTCTTTGGCAACAGCATTTAAAGTATATAAATATACCTCTTTTGGAGAAGGCTGAGAGATGGGCATCTTCTCTGCTCCTTTTTCACTAAGCCCGGGGTAGTAGCCAGTGAAGAATTGTGTCTTTGTTTGCTACCATCCTGTTGAAGCTGTGAGCCCAAGCCCCACTGGCTGCCAGAGCCAGGCTATCAGGGAATGTGTCCTCTGGGCAGAAAACACAAAAGCTAGGCAACAGACATGTACACAGTCTTTTCTATTCTTTTATTTGAAAACAGTTTCCATTTTACGAGTTTGTAGAAGAAGAGCTTAAGACCCTGCTGCCCATCCAGTGTCCTGAGCACTGGGAACCACAGGCCAGTCCTCGATGGCAGGCTGGGACGCTCCAGTCCCCGGTGGGGAGCTGCTGAGTAGGCTCCGAGGGCACCAGCTTGCCGTCAGACCAGTCTGCCACCTCAGGGTTAACGGCAGTGAGCCCCAGAGCTGGAGTGGTCCGTGCTCCCTGAAATCCCTCCTTGGTCACAGCCTTCTCAGCTGTTGCCTGCTCTTCCTGTTCAGTCTCTCCAGGATCTCTGAAGATGCAGAGATCAGGCGTGACCTCCCATGGGTGTTCGCTGGGGATTGTGCCATGCAAGTGCAGAACTTTCCAGGCGGGCACCTCCCACATCAGACCCACTGAGTGAGCTCCCTTGTTGTTGCATGGGACAGCAGTGTCCACATGGCACAGAGCAGTCTGTGTTACACAGAACAATAACAGGCAGGTTACCGTAGATCCTCTCACAGAGGCTGACAGTCAGCCCTAAACCAGTAACCACCAGGCCTCTTTGCTCCTGGAAGGCCATCAGGATCTGGTTAGGGAAGGTGCCCGAAGTGAGTGGCCAGCAATAGGAGTGGCTCCAGTGGCTGCAGTAAACTTCCTGAAGGATGTGACGCTGACATCAGCTGAGTTTTTAGTGATAGCAGTGGCACAAGCTGCCAACAGAAGCTTCTCTGAAGTTCCCTTCAGATTTATGATGCCATCACTTTTCTTTTTGTAGATGTACTGTTCCATTTGGAAGTTAAGGTTGATGCCACCTAAATGGGTTCCTGCAGGAATTTGAGGATATGCTCCTCCTTCCTTTGCAGTACATCAAGGGTTCCAGGTATCCTTTTAAGTTATGCTGGGAATCCAGAACAATGCCATATGGACCCTGTCTGGATAGCACAGAAAACCCACAACTTCCTTTCTTTGAGACAGCGATGACCTCAAGCAGGGCAGAGAGCAAGCTTGAAGATGGCACCCACCAGCCTCCCTGGTCTCTGGAGAGGATTGCACTCAGCCCCACAACGTGTGTGTGCTCAGTGGTATCCAACTCTTTGCAACCCTATGGACTGTAGCCCACCAGGCTCCTCTGTCCATGGAATTTTCTAGGCAAGAATACTGGAGTGGGTTGCCATTTCCTCCTCCAGGGGATCTTCCCAACCCAGGGATCGAAACTGCTTCTCTTGGGTCTCCTGAATTAGTAGGCAGATTCTTTTACCACTAGAGCTGCCTGGGAAGCCCCTAGATACAGGTTTAATGAGAACTCTGCTCTTTAGGCTAGAGCTTGAAGGTCAGTCAATAGGCCCCTTTCAAAGAGAGAAGGGGGTTAGTTTCAGTCTGCCGGGTCTGCTCTGTGCCCTGGTGGCAGCTGGCCAAGAGCTGTCCCTCTGTTTGTCCCAGTCCCCCGAGACCCACAAACACAAACCCACTGGCCCCCGGAGCCAGGGTGTCCAGGGGCATCCTTGGGGGTCAACCACAGAAACCAGGGCACCAGATGTGAAAACCAGGGAACCAGATGCGAAAACTGGGGCACCAGATGTGTACAGCTCCTCTCTGGGAGGTCCGTGCCCTCTGGAACACGGCAGAGGACAGTGTGAGGACGGTGCCTGCCCCCCAGGCCTCTGGGAAGGATTACAGTCTCCATAGACATGTTGTTAGCAGCCTGCCCCTCAGGCTTTAGCTGTGGAGATGAGCTGACAGCCCTTGGTCTGCTGTCTCTGTGTGTCTGTTGAAACTCTTTCTCCATTTGTTGCAGTTCTGTGGGACCCCCAAGCATCAGCCCACTGGCCAGCAGAGCCAGGCAATCAAGAGGTGTCTCCTGGGTGGCAGCTGCAAAAATTGGGGTCTCAGATGAGGGCGCAAGCTCAATAGTGGCAGCGTGGAGTGAGGCGGAGGGGGACGATGGCCCCTGCTGGCCTGTAGAGAGGGCCCTCTGAACACCAGAGGGTGTCAAGCTAGAGGCCGGCCCCTCAGATCAATGCTTCAAGCTGAACAAGCCTCTTTCACAGAAAGTCTGGGCTCTTTTCAGCCACTGTCCTTGCGCCAGGCCCTGGGAGGGTGAGCAAGTTCATGCTCCCCTTCACAGCTATTTCTCAGATTATGACAGCCTCATGTATCTTGTAGACAGCTCCAGCGACTTTCATAGTTACATGTTTTGAGGACTCATTTCCCAAGTGCAAGTCTTGAAAGTAGGGATGCCAGATGTGAGGTTCAGACCCTTCACTTCTCAGGGAGCAGCTTTGGGATGGGAGTTCCCTCCCAATTGTGGGTCTCCATTTGAGGGTGGGGTGTATGTTGAGACTGTGTCTCAGCTTCTAGTACCCACTTCGATGTGAGTTTTTTCTCACTCATCCAATGTACTAGGGGTTATTTAGACAATTATGGGGTCTTTTTTTTTTTCAGAGGAAATTATTCCATATGTAGCTATAGACTGTGTGTCTATGGTAGGAGAAAAGTTCAGGGTCCTACTATGTGACCATCTTGAAACAGAGCTTCAAAATTAAAAACCTTTGTTTTCATAGGATACTATCAAGAAAGTGAAAAGACAACCCACAGAATGGAAGAAAATATTTGCAAATCATATATCTGATAAGAAACTTGTGTCCAGAAAAGAGAAATAATTCCCAAAATTCAACAGTAAAAAATGAGTAACCTAATTAAAAATAGGCAAAGGATTTAAATAGAGTTTTCTACAGAAGAAAAAATGAACAAATGGGTAATAAGCACGTGATTTTCAATGTCTTTCTGGAACCGTGGGTCAGAACTGCAATGAGAGGCCACTTCGTTCCCACTCAGATGTGAAAAAGATATAAAAAATACTGGCAAGGATATGGAGAAGCTGGAATTCTCATGCATTGCTGGTGGGAATGCAAAATGGTGCAGTCACTTTGGAAGACAGTTTTGCAGTTCCTCAAAAAGTTAAATATAGGATTACTTTATGGCTCAGAAATTCCACTCCTTGATATATACGCAAAAGATTTGAAAACAGGTACTAAAAGAAACACTTGTACATGAATGTTTGGAGCAACACTATTCATAATAGACTGAAAGTGATAATAACTCATCAATAGATGAATGCATGAGGAAATGTAGCCCATTCATACAGTTCAGCAATACAAAGGATGGAGCCCTGATACACACTATAAAGTGGGTGGATCTTGAAAACCTCACACTAAGGGAAAGGAGGCAAACACGAAAGGTCACATGCTGCACGACGCCTTGTATAAAATATCCAGAGTAGATAAATCTAGGAACAAAAAGCAGAGAGGTGGTTTCCAGGAGCTGAGGTGAGGTAGGTTGCATATGAGGAACCGCTTCCTGGGGGAGGGGCTTTATTTTGGGGTGATGACAGTGTTTTGGAGCTAAACAGAGGTGGGCATGGTTGCACAGCATTGTGAGTGGATTAAATGACACTGCACTGTTCACTTTCAAATGGTTAATTTGACGTCATATTGATTTTATCTCAATAAGAACACTTAGGATAGTGATTGCCTGCAGAGCTATAGTGACCAAAGTGAATCTCTGAGGGGATTCTGGATTGCTGGTGATGCTGTTTGTTAATCAGGGTGTGGAATATACAAGTGAATTCAGAATGTGAAAATTCATTGAGCTGCATACACACCATCTGACATTTTTCTGGATATTTATTGTAGATCTATAAAAAGCTAAAATGAAAAAAAAAAAAAAAAAAACATGCCCCAGACAGTGCCTGGGGCATCAGATAGGTCTGTAGCCCTGCACTGCACTCCTGGGCCTGCTCCCTCCCTCACCGCTTTGGAAGCACCGTTTGCGGGGCGGAGGCAGGCATGGCTCCTTCTCACCAGGAGCTGATCTGATTCTGAGGAGGGTTTCGATGCTTCCACTGGAGACATCACACCACAGCTCAGTCCCCAAAGACGGGACCTGGTTGTCAAATCCTAACGAAGATGCACCAGGCAATGCATTGAGGAAGGATTTTATGAGAAAACACATTGAAATTGGGCTTTAGCCCTTAGTATTTGAGAGATTCTTTCTGCCTTGTTTATTAAACACCATGTTAACTGATCAAATATCCTCTCAAACCTTTTTTATGGCAGTTCACAGTGTTTTCTCCAGTTGAGTTTTTTGTGGCAGCTCAGGCCACGTCCTGTTCAGAGTGGGGTCCCTCGAACCCTACGAGGACATTCTGTCTGCATTTGTATGACAGCCCCTCATGTCAAGGACCCTGAGAAGGAGCCGTGACCCCACAGGCTCCCAGGTCTCAGAACAGAAGGTGCTCATGGAGGGTGCACCCGTGAACAGGGCCCTGCCCTGCTCCCCAGGTTCTGGCCCCTAAGGTCTCCTCCAGGCCCTCAGAAAGCCAGTCTCATTCCGCCTTAAGGTCTATGTTTGCAATGTCATCCCTGCTCCCATCTCTGATGTAATAACTCCTCCTGCTTCAGGGAGCAGCTAAACCTCCACTTTGCAAAAGTCCCCGCCCCCGCCCACCCCCGCCCACCCTGATGTGCTTTCTTTTATCAGGAAAGACACTCAGACCCGGGAATGACTGCCATGAAGAAGAAATATTTTTTTAGCAAAGTTCCCTAGAAACAGGAGGTGCCGAGCACTGCAAGGCCACAAGGGGAAGCCGGTTTGGTCAGGAGGAAGGGGGACAAGGGGAGGTGTGGTCAAGGGCTCTAGTTATGGCTGGCGTGGGAAGGAGAGGGCAAGGCTGGGTCAGCGGCCTCCACGCGTGCTGGTTTGGATCATTCAGGTGACGCTGGGTGTGGGGGTCCCTAGTCGTGGGGCCCAGGAGCCTTTAGAGCGGGGGATGGGATCTTGAGTGGAGTCACATAAAGCGGCTGGGCTCTGGGTTGGCTGCTTTGCATTTTAAACGTCTGCTCCTGGGGTAATTTAACTCTCCCTGGGGATTGGCAGCCCCCCCAGTGTTTGCTGGGAGAGAGGAAAGGCAAAAGGAGAAGGGTTGGCAGAGCACGAGGTGGTTAGGTGATGTCACCGACTCAATGGACATGAGTTTGAGCAGGCTCTGGGAGATGGTGAAGGACAGGGGAGCCTGGCGTGCTGCAGTCCGTGGGGTCACAAAGAGCTGGACACGACTGAGCGACTGAACCAGCAACAACCAGGTATTCCTCACATGTTAAAGTCTGAGAATACAGGAGAGAGGAGACGTCGTTACCACAGGAGCCTTCCTAGGCCAAAATCGTCTGACGCATTTTCTTTCCTTCTTTTTTAATCTTCATTCTATGTTGAAGTATAGTCGACTTACGATGCTGTGTTAGTGTTAGGCATACAGCAGAGTGATTTGGCCAGACAGCATCCACGGTATTTTCTATTGGTTCCTCCGCTAGATGCCGGCTCTGGGAAGAGGCCACGTCTGTTGTTTTTTCCTGTGTATTCCTAGCATTTAGCACTTAGTAGAAACCCAATAGTGAATCAATAAGTGAATGAAATTATGTTTGCTTTGAAACTGAAATTTTAAGAACTGCTTTACTAAGGCCTTAACTGTACATGTGTGTGATTTTTTTTTTTTTTTCCCTAAGTGGGACACACTGGTCTTAGTGGCTGGCAGTCCTGAAATGTAGACTGTCAGATCTCCCAAATGTTCTGACAAATATTCCCACTCATGACTTCATGATAAAGTGGTGCCTGGAGGGGAAACTGCAGGCTGAAGGAGGCAGGCACACCTGGAGCCCACGTCATATTTTCTTAACTCCTCCCCCCACTTTTGGGGGCAGTGTTTGCTTTGAAAGCATCAAGAGAGAGGGAGGCTTGTACTTTGGCTAAAAGGATATGTTGTCTCCAGCTGACTTGTTTTCTAGACCAGGTCTCTGCTGAGAAGTGATGCTGTGCTAATTCCAACAGAATTAGCTCCTCACCACCCAGACCTCCACAGCGGCCTAATGTGTACCTGGTTTTCCCTAGACATGGCTGAATTCCCCTTGGCTGAGGAGCCAAGAAAGCAACTTTTGCCACCGGAAGAAAATGAGGACTTGAGATAGGTAGTTGCCAACTCCCAGCTGTAGAAAAAAGAATTAAAAAATGGGAGGAAGGGGAGGGGAGATGTGTGGACAGAAGGGGCCTGGGGGACCCTCCTGACACTGGGAGCATCACTTTTTCTGTTAGAAATTTGATTGGGAATAAAGGCCTTGGTTGCTGACTCCATTTGCTTTTCTTTGTTCACTAGTGAGTTGAAGTTTGTTTTTGTGGCGCGTGAGTGGCATATGCTCACTGGGCCAAACTTGACCTTTTGTGATGGGCCTGTTGAAAAATACATCCAGTTTCCTGATTAGTCTGAAAGGACGCTTCACTCCAGCTTCTGAAAAAGTTTATATGTTGAATCTTTTTTTCTTTCTTTCTTTTTTTTTGTGGTTCCTCATTTTGAGACATGGTGGTGGATTTGTAGGTATTTACACATTATCAGCGTGGATCACACGTACAGGCTGGTCTGGTTTTGAGTTTAATGCTGGCAAGAAAAGCTCTTCGTCACTAGGGCTGATAAATTTGCTTCCTCTGGAGTCTGGCTGAACAGGATGGAGAGTTCCAGTGGGCTGGGCAGCTCTGTGACAGCCTTGCTTTTGGGTGAGGTAGGGGGATGGCAGACAGTCATGGGGTGACTGGGAGAATGATGCTGGCAATTTAGAGCTCGGGATAGGGGCCTCTTGACTTGCAGAAAGTTCTGAGCAAGAACCAGAATTTCTCTGGGCCTTGGTGCTGACCTCATCTAAAAAGACCATAAACAAATAAAACAAAAACAATAAATACTGGAGAGGCTGTGGAGAAAAGGAAATCCTCCTACTCTGTGGAAATGTAAATTGGTATAGCCACTGTGGAGAACAGCATGGAAGTTCCTTACAAACCTAACAATAGAGCTATCATGTCACCCAGCAACCCCGTTGTTGGGTATTTACCCAGAGAAAACTATCATTTGACATAGTACATGCACCCCAGTGTTTGTCGTTGCTGTTATTCAGTTACTAAGTCGTGTCTGAGTCTGTGACTGCATGGACTTCAGCACGCCAGTAACCCTCTTCTTCACCGTTTCCCAAGTGTTTTCAAACTTATGTCCTTTGAGTCAGTGATTCTATCCAACCATTCCATCCTCCGTCGCCCTCTTCTCCTTCTGCCTTCAATCTTTCCCAGCATCAGGGTCTTTCCCAATGAGTCGGCTCTTTGCATCAGGTGGCCAAAATATTGGAGCTTCAGCTTCAGCGTCAGTCCTTCCAATGAATATTCAGGACTGATTTCCTTTAGGATTGACTGGTTTGATCTCCTTGCTATCCAAGGTGCTTTCAAGAGTCTTTCCCAGCACCACAATTTGAAAGCATCAATTCGACATTCAGCCTTCTTTATGGTCCAACTGTCACATCTATACATGACTACTGGAAAAACCATAACTTTGACTATATGGACCTTTGTCAGCAAAGTGATGTCTCTGCTTTTGAATATGCTATCTAGGTTTGTCATATAGCTTTCCTTTCAAGGAGCAAGTGTCTTTTAATTTCATAACTGCAGTCACTGTCAGCAGTGATTTTGGAGCCCAAGAAAATAGAATCCGTCACTATTTCCACACTAATGTTTACTGCAGCGCTGTTTACAATAGTCAAGACATGGAAGCCACCTAAATGTCCATTGAAGAGGAATAGGTAAAGAAGATCTACATATATACGATAAAATATTACTCAGCCATAAAAAGATGAAATAATGCCATTCGCAGCAACATGGATGGGCCTAGAGATTATTGTACTGAGTGAAGTGAGTCAGAGAACGAGAAATATCATATGATACTGCTTATGTGTGCAATCTAAAAAATGGTACAGGTGGACTTATTTACAAAACAGAAATAGAGTCACAGATGTAGAAAAAAAAAGTATGGTTATCAAAGGGGAAAGAAGGTGAAGGATAAAAGTGGGAGATTCAGATTGATGTATATACACTATTATATATAAAATAGGTAACTAATAAGGACCTACTGGATAGCACCAAGAACCCTACTCAATGCTCTATAATGACCTATACAGGAAGAGTGGATACATGTGTATGCACGACTGATTCACTTTTCTATATTGCAGAAACTCACACAGCATTGTAAATCAACTATACTACAATAAAAATTAATTTAAAAAATTAAAAATTATACTAAAAAAAAAGCCAACACAAAACCAAAGTTAGAAGTCAAAGCCAAAGATACTCAGCCTCTCTTGATGCAACAAACGGTAGCCTCTTGAACAATGAAAGAGTCACAGGCTAGAGAGGAACTGCTGAGAAGAATGACATTTCAGGATATTCTGCTTCATCAAGATCAACAGATGTAAAGACCCATGTGTCTCAGAGTGTGTTCAGGAAATAAGAAAACAACAGGAAGAAATAGAAGGAGGCAACTTTGACCCTACGTTGTCTAACTTCTTCAACGTGAAATGACACTTGTCATGTTTGTTTAAGCCACTTCTCCTCACCATGCTAGGAACTTCCTGATCACTCTTAGGAGTGATACTGATTTTGATTACATCTTTGAAGGGTTTGGATGATACTGTAATAAGGAGAAATGGATCAAAATGTAAATAAGGTTCATCGAGAGGAGACCAGCCCTTGATTCAGCCCTGTTATCACCATGTAGCTTATTTCCCACAAGCAGGGAGAAAAGGCACTTTGTACATACAAAAGAAAAATAATACAGCCACTCTGTCTAGTTTCAGTTGCTGCAAAGAACAAAAGCTTGAGCATTTCCTGTAAGCCTGGACTCTCAGCAGGAACCACATCATCCTGGCTTTGGGTTAATGTCTGAGGCTGTACCACAACATCAGGATGTAAGGAGCTGATCTTTTCCCACCATGAGCAGGCAGATGTAAAATGATGATCTTTGGGGGGTTTGTAGTATTAGATATTGTTGGATCTTTTTAATCAGTTTTATTGATGTATGATTCCCTTGCCTTTTTTGCAATTTTTTTTTTTTCATTTTGAAATACTTTTTGCCTCTGAACCTAGCCTTGACAGATAGAATCAATGAATTTGATCTCACAGTTTTGAAAAGCCATACATATCCCTCTTCCTAGAGCCACATGGAACATTTACAGGGCCCAGAGCCCCAGTGCCAGCTCTACCACGGTTCCATCCCAGGGTTGGAACCTCTTTCCACGTGAAAGCAGTGTCAGAGTTCAAAGGACAGAAATAGCCTCACTGGAAGCCTGATCACAGATTTACCTCAGTTGGCCCATGTGTATTCCGTGCAATAGACTGCGCTCAGCTTCATTTCTTTACAGGAGCATCTAGCCCTGGGATTGCAGGTGGGCAAGGAGATATTGCTGTGGTCCTGGAGGACTTTGATGACTTTCAAACCAAGTCTCTATCACCTAGGGCCATTTGTTGGCGTCCATGTATTTGGAAGGAAATATGGAGATGCGTGGTCTGGTCCCTGGAGCAGACATACGTAACTGAAACCACCTCTGCACCGCAAATCCAGGCTTGTGCTCAATCTAACTGTTTGCCTGCTTTCCATCGGCCCTCCTGGACCCTGGAGGCCGCCCTCCCTAGAGGAAACTGTGCAGGCAGCCTCAGCTCTGATGGAGAGCCGGAGAGCCGTACTCTCAACGTGTTTCTGGTTCAATGTCAAAACTCAAGGTTCTAGGCGACCCGTGGCAGCTGCCTATATCAGGCCTGCATCACATCGTAACGGAAGCTTTCTCATCATGGCAGGGGGCTCTAGCAGAGCACCTGCCACATCCCTACTGCTCAGCCTTAGTGAGAGGATCTGCGCACCGACATTCCCAGCACGGAGGCTTCCCTGGGGTAGGAGAACTGCCGTGCAGGCGTCCAGGGAGGAGGCACTGCTGCATGGGCATAGGGCGGGGGCTGAGCTGCCTGGCCGCATCGTGGGAGACGTCTGTCCACACCTCCTGTCTTCCTGGGGACTGGCTCGCGATGCCCAGCGCTGTCACACTGTTGTGCTCCCCCATCCCCACAAACCAGGACCAGGCGCATGACCCAGGATGAGCCAGAAATGGCACTCAGTCCTGGATGAACCTGTGATCAAATGCTCCAGGGAGAGCCCTCACTCAGGCTGGTTTGCAGAGGGCAGAGATGGGGCTGCTTCTGTGGGATCTGGGCATCCCAGATCCGGGTGGAAGTCCTGTGTGGCTAGCGCCCCACACACCCAGCAAGGCGTTGGGAGACAGAGAGACAGGTGGGGGCGCTGCTTGAGTAATGATGCCGAAAGATCAGTTTCTCTGTTTACTAGTGTCAAAGAAAATCTCAGAGCCAGAGTTCTGGGGGAAGTAGAAACGGAGAGGTTTCTTGCTTTGCCAGATGCGGGGGGGCACAGTGAGCTCAGCCCTCAAACAAGTGTCCCCGCTTGGGGAAGGTAGGGAGAAGATTTATAGCGGTGGTTCAAAGAAGTCATGATCAGCTCGTGGACATTCTTCTGATGGGTTGGTGGTGAGGTAAGTGGGAGTCAGCATCATCAGCCTCCAGGTCCAGCTTCTCTGGGGTCTACATGCTTGTGGGCAGCATACCGTCACTAATTGTTCACTTCTCCCAGCTGGAGGGTTTCAAGTAGCTGCAAAACAGCTCCAAGATTTTGTTGTATGTGCCTGCTGATGGGGGAATAGGACTGTACTGCAAAGCCGTGCTAGATTGTTCGTTTCTCCTTGGTCTCCCATCCCCTCCTTTCCCTGGTTAACAGCTGTTTGAATCTGCCTCTTGGAACTCAGCGAAGGTCATGGAGGCTGAATGAACATTGTTCCCTATAATTAAAGGAATTGGGGATACAAAGGCCTTGTGCTCAGGAGCCCCACAGGGCCCTGTATGGTATCAGTAATGAGAATTCACTTCCTTCCCATCTTTGTTTGGCTTCAGTTAGTTTCATCTGGGTTTCTGTCACTTTCACCTAAATTGTCCTGGCTGTCCCTGGTACCCAGGCAGCTACCTAGTGGTTAAAGGCACAGATGCCTGAGTTGTGATCCTGGTCCTAAGTGCAGGATGCTAAAGCTTCCAGCCTGTTTTCTCAGCTGTGAGACAGGCTAGGCCACTCTTAAAGAGCCTGCTGGTCATGAGCAGGTGATAACAGGCAAGAAAGCTTCCAACACCTGCCAATCATTATGACTGAGCTTAAGGCCTCCAAGTCAGGTGCTCCAAACAAGAGTTTGCTGTTGAAAAGTGTGTTCTTATTTCTGAGGCAGATTTAAGTGTAACTAGATGAATCCAAAGGCCTCCACTTGCTTATTATAGGGAAATTTATCCAGAGGAAAGGAACACTGCCATTCCCATTTCTTCAGAGAGCCCTTCAAGAAAGGAAACCATCCTTACTCCAAGCTTTCTGCTAAATTCCAAGGCAAAAATAGTTTTATAAAATGTACAAAAAATACATATCACGGCCTGGACACTAGGAGGTCATGTTTGTGATCCAGCTGTAGGGCAGTGTTCTGTAGAGTTTAGATTCCTTATAAAACTGTTGTATGCTTTCATTCTCATTGGGCTTCCCTCATAGCTCAGCTGGTAAAGAATCTGCCTGCAATGCAGGAGACTCCAGTTCGATTCCTGGATTGGGAAGATCCCCTGGAGAAGGGATAGGCTCCCACCCCAGTATTCTTTGGCTTCCCTTGTGGCTCAGCTGGTTAAGAACCTGCCCACAATCTGGGAGACCTGGCTTCAATCCCTGGGTTGGGAAGATCCCTTGGGGAAGGGAACAGCTAACCACTCCAATATTCTGGCCTGGGTCGCAGAGTTGGACACGACTGAGTGACTTTCACTTTTCATTCATATAGTAATTTGTATGAAAGTCCTTACAAGAGACTGAAATATCTGTTTGTACACTTTCGTGTTCCAGAAAGGATTTGTGATAGTTTATACAAGATTATAAAAGATAAAATAAAAACAAATAAGCAAAGCAACAGGACCATGGAAGGTGGAAATCTAAGATAAATATAGGAGTAAAATTAATTAGACAGGTGGGTATATATGAACCATAAATTTAATTCTGAGCTTAGTAACATTTTTCACAAAGAAAGAAGGATAAGTCAGTATATGTGTGTATTAATCATGTCTTTTTATTCTGATGCTTTGATGTGTTGGGGCCTTGATGACCTTGTGATGACCACTTCTCTCCCAGGACCAGAGACAGTAAACAATTAGAGATAGGTTAGGCTTCCCAGGTGCACAGTGGTAAAAAAAAATCCACCTGCCACTGCAAGAAATGTGCGTTCAATCACTGGGTCAGGAAGATCCCCTGAAGGAGGAAATGGCAACACACTCCAATATTCTTGCCTGAAAAATTCCATGGACAAGGAGCCTGGCAGGCTACAGTCCATGGAGTCGCAAAGAGTTGGACACGACTGAGCGGAGATAGTAAACAACTGCCCTTCAGGCACTTTTCAAATGCAAACCAACCAATAGCACACACTACTTGTCTAAGGGGCTTCCAAGATCCCCCTGCCCTGATCACCCAGGCCCAGGTAGCAGACACCTATGTCCCCAGATTCACTGAGATTATTCAAACTCAATTATTCAAAATCAAAGTAGCCAATATTGAATCTGCTTACCCTACCTCTCCTTACCTTTCTTGTGGAAACCATAATAAAGGCTCTTGGCTGAATTTTCCCCACTACCTCAGTCTCCTGGCTGACCCTGGGGCTTCCCTGTATCGCCCTGCATCTCATTTCCAGGGACCTGTGAGAGTGCAAAAATTCTTCCTTTGTGATAGATGTTTTCATGCCTGTGTGTCTTACCAGACCTGAGTAAAACAAATCTCTGGCACAGTCTTAAAACAGCGATTTGTGGCATCCAAGGAGAAAAAAAGAGACAGTTGATCAGAAGCACAATTATTCATAAAATTGAGGCCAGAGGTAATTATCTCCTGTGAGTCCTCTTAAAGAGGATGTTTAGTCATGGTGTAAGCAAAGCCTCAAAAGCAAATCCACAACTGAATGCCCTGGTATCAGTTAGGACACTTTCAGCAGCAAGTGATGAAAAACTGATTCAAAGAGGCTTAGAGACCAAAGGTCAGGATTGGGCAGATCCACAGAGTTCATAGCTCTGGGAGAACTTGATTTCTTTGTGATTCTTTGGGGGTCTTCTGCTCCACCATTGAGTATCTTCCAAGCCTTAGTAGATCTTATCATAATGTAGTAAGAAAATATTTTGAAATGCTAACTGATCATGATTATTCTTGGTATTCCTTTCTATCCCATGACCTTTCTTTCTAACATTAGAGGTCAAATTCAGAGAAAGAAAATGGAGTCAAACTCTTAGCCTTGACTCTAAATAAAATAGGCTTGTAAAAATCATAGCAGAGGGAGTGTCTTGAAAGCTGAGGATTTCAATTAACAAGAGTCTAGCCTTTGGGTGGGGTGAGGGGACCAGAAGGATCACAGTGGAGAGCTGAGTGCATGACATTTATTTAGAAATGACAACTGAAAGAAGACCTTTTAGCCCAGTCTCTCCTCCACAGAATAAGAAGAGGAAGCCTTTTTTTCTGAGCTACAGGGAAGAGAGTCATTCCAATTTGATGGTAGTGTAGCAAGGGGGGGCTTCTCAGGTGGCTTGATGGTAAAGAATCTACAGGAGACGCAGGTTTGATGCCTGGGTGGAGAAGATCCCGTGGAGGAGCGAATGGCAACCCATTCTAGTTTCTTGCTGGGATAACCCCATGGACAGAGGAGCCTGGTGGGCTACAGTCCATGGGGCTGTGAAGAGTTGGACATGACCGAGGACTGAGCACACACTCAGTGTAGCAGGGAAGGCTGCTGAAGCTGTGAGTCTCCAGAAAGGAGCTCTGGGTCAGGCACATGCAGGCCAAATGAGTCATCATGACTCCTTGATAAGTTGGTGAGGCCCCTGATCACTGGGATCTGTGCCCTAAGAAGGAGCCAGCGTGGACCAGGGCTCAGAACAGCATCTAATCAGGGTCTTTGAGTAACCAGCGCTATGGTGTTCAGGGTGGATCAGGGAAAGGTTCTGAGACCCCAGGAGGTCCAAGAGGTGCTGAGAGAGCCAGGGGACCTGGGGAAGGATAATGGTTCTGGTCGGGGGTGGGAATAGATACCCAGAGAGCTGGGGATCTGGGGAAAGATCATGGTTCTGGTGAGGGTGGGAATAGACATTCAGAGAGCAGGGGATCTGGGGAAGGATCATGGTTCTGGTGGGGGTGGGGATAGATACTTAGAGAGCTGGGGATCTGGGGAGGGATCATGGTTCTGCTGGGGGTGGGGATAGATACTCAGGTCCTGGACCTGGCATCCAGAACCATGGCTGGGCTGTGGGGGATGCAGAGGCATAAGAATGAGGACCTCATAGAGAGGCCACATGGGCAGAGTTGGACTTAGGCCAGCACCTCTTCTCCACAGCCGCAGCCCTCTCTGGGTCCCCCAGAGCCTTGACTCCTCCCCAGGGCTGAGCAGGGGAGAAACATCTGAACTTAAAGCCTGAAATGGTTCCATAG
This sequence comes from Odocoileus virginianus, assembly GCF_023699985.2. Lineage (NCBI taxonomy): Eukaryota > Metazoa > Chordata > Mammalia > Artiodactyla > Cervidae > Odocoileus > Odocoileus virginianus. The sequence continues at coordinate 1,194,812 of NW_027224331.1, forward strand.
TCACAAACAAAGCTTGTCTGGAAATAACAAGTTATTTTTACTCTTGGGAGAAAATAGGGGCTCAAGACAAGAGTAAACATTATCATGGAAAAAGTATGTTCTTTTTCATGGTTGAGCTCACAGACACTAGGGAAGTCAGAGTAAGATATTTTGGTGTTTAGTAAAATAGCTATTTCACTCCAACTAATACCAGTTATTGATTATGAGCTATAGGCAAGACTCAAACGAGTCTCAGAGTTTTCTTTTGTCCTTACAGGAAAATAGTTTGTCTGTATTTTCTCATTTTAATGAATTTTCCATAATGAACAGTATTGCTGTGGCATTTATTCATTCAGTAAACACTACTGAGGACTTCTAGGCATCAAAGACATTGTGCAACACTTTGGAGTAACAGAAAATATCAGCAACTTAAACAAGATAGAAAAGTATTTCTCTTTCCTATAAAACTAAGACAGTGTAGAACTGGTGTGGCTCCACAACTCCACAAGGTCCTCATGCACCCAGAACTCTTCTCTGGCTTTGCGTGGTCTCATTTCACGTAATCACTTTCTGGTCCAACACGGCTGCCCAGGTCCAGTCGTCACACACATTTAGCTAGTGGGAAGGAGGAGAACAAAGGCTATGCCTAACTGTCTTCTTTGGAAGGTTCCTGGAGGCTGCCAGGTGGACACTGCCGTTTACATCTCATTGGGCAAATCTCAGTCAATATGCATTGTTTTAAGGATAACCAAGAAAAGCAGTTTTGAATCTGAGTAGCCATGTGCTCAAAAAAGTGGGGATTCTATAAACATGTAAGAAAAGGGAATGATTTAAAGCGATAGCTAGCAATCTCTAACAAGCACTAACAAAATATGTAGGGGTATTTCATTCCAGTCAATTTAATTCAACAAACATTGATGGGCATTTAGCACATGCCAGGCACTGGTGAGACAGGTGTGGGCAGGGCCTCCTGGGCAGGCCTTCACCCCATTGTGCTGCTCTCCCTCTGATGAAGCAGCCGATTTGGCTTTGCAGAGACAATAAAGGCGTTAAAAGTATTTTCTGCCAGCAGTGTTGCTTAATGCCGAACTTTGAGGGTAAATAATTGTTTTACTTACCTGACACTTAATGAGGCATCCTAGACTACAGTTACCTCTAGGATTTGAGTGTGAATCATCAATCAGTATTAAATCTCTCAGATCCAGAATCACAGAACCTTAAAACTAGAATGGTTTCAGAAGCTACTGAGTTCATCCTGCTCATCATACGTGGGACGAGGGGCTGACTGGTGTCCGAGAACACCCGGGGTTTGTGGTTCTCTCTGGGATCCCTGTCTCCCACCACTAGTGGGAGCACAAGTATCCTGCCAGAGGCCAGCATAAAGGACAATCCCAGGCCTATGTCACATGTCACCAGGCAGTACCAAAGGAGGTTATAACTGATGCTTCATCCTGCTCTTTAGTCCCTAGGGGGCTTGTTCCAATTCTGCATGTACACATCTCTGAGCCCTGCTGGAGGCCAAACTTGCTCCTCATTGCCCATCTCCTTCTACCTCTCCTCTCCTCCTCTTCCTCCAGCCACCCACGCCATCATCCACCCCTTCAACACTCACCTACCTGTCTTTCTACCTCTCCTTGGGTGCAGGGGCAGGGGGCAGAACTTCTCTACACCAGCTAGATCTGTGTGTCCTGAGGAGGTGGGCTGAGTATAATTTGTTGCCCCAAGAGTAAACAATCTGGTGGTAAGTGATTGAGTGGGTATATAGAGAGAAAGTTAATCTTGTCCTTCTCACTTGGGCTGAAGTTAAGCCAGGAGGGCTGGGGATTATCCTCTCCCTGGCACACCCAGAGGCTAACTCAGAGATGCTCCTGACATCTCCCTTGAGCTGGTTCTGGTCACGCAGCCTCCAGCCTTCGACCCGGTTTCAAGGGGGCCCCCGCCCGGCCTGCCGCTTCCTCAGGCACCTTTCCTGTGGCTTCTGGGTCCTCATGTGCCAGGGCATGCAGAAAAAGTGAGTCCTCTCCTTGGGCCCGTGCAGGCCTCAGCTTCCTCAGAGCACACTATGGGAGCGGGGTGGTCAGAGCTCTCCCTCCTGTGCATGAACACAGCAGAGTCACAGATGGGGCAGTGGGGCAGAGAGGGCTGGGAAAAGACTAAGGGAGCCCCTCACCCCAACAGGCTTCCCTGGTGGCTCAGATAGTAAAGAATCCCCCTGCCAATGCAGGAGACTGCGGTTCAACCCCTGGGTCGAGAAGATCCCCTGGAGAAGGAAATGGCAACCTGCTCCAGCATCCTTGCCTGGAGAATTCACAGACAGAGGAGCCTGGTGGGTAGAGTCCATGGAGTTGCAAAGAGTCAGACACAACTAAGTGACTAACACTTTCTCTCACTCCAGTGGAGGCAAGATGAACCCCCTTCCCACTCCACTTTCCGAAAACTGATTGTCAGATGTTTCTGATCTGGATTCATCTGACTCAAGGTCCCAACTGCTTGGCACAGGGTAGGGGTCACTGAGGGCTGTCAATACTCTGAACCATCCTTTAATCCTTTGGGGCAGGAGTGTGTAATGCGGCTTAAATGCTGGGGGAAGGACTGGGTCTGTTTTGCTCCATAAGGAGGCAGAGAAAGTGCTGCTTGAGATGCAGAATCTCCCTTTCTTAACCTGCTTTTTTGTTCTCTGTGTGTGTCTTCTGCATTTCAGAATTCCCCACAAAGAATCTAACTGGAAAAGAAAAAGCAAATATTCAAGAAATAAAGATGCTTCCTGGAAGTTATGATGGCATTGCCTCATCTGGGGGCACTGTCCTTATTCAGGGAAGAAAACGGAGGGTTATTACTGGCTACAGACTGTGGGTGGCCTATTTCCTTGCAAGTCATCCTAAGTGGAAGGCCTAACTGCTTCAAGCTATTTTCCTTCAATTCATTTGCAAAAAATTGCTCCCAGAGTCTCCCTGCAGAGAAAGAACACACCATATTATCTTAAAGAGAAAGGAGAACCCAGCCTGAGAATTCCTGGCCCCCTAGCCTTGTCTTCCACGCTCGATCACCCTTTGCTGCAGGCCTGCACCAGGACGGCTGTGGTTGGGAGGGTGGCCTCCCTTTTCCACGTGGTTTAACTCTTCCAGGGCACAGGTGAAGGAGGGCGAGCGGCGCACCTAGCCCTGCCTCCTCATCAGGAAGGTCCTGGGCTCGGGAGTTTGGGATGTTACTGCAAATGACAACTATGTCCAAAAACACAGCCTCAGGTTACAAAATCCAGAGTCCAGGAAGGCCCTATGGCCAGAGGACCATTTGGCTACCTTGAGATCTAGTCTTAGGGTCACAGAACAGCCTCAGCTGGGGTCCCACTGAAGCCTGAACTCTCACTTTTTCTCCTTCCAGCCTTGATTCCCTACCAGGAAACTAGTTTTTAAGGAGGTGGCGAGGAGGGATGAGACTTGGTCGGTGAACCTTCCTTTTAGTCTGAGAAATGAGTGAGGATCTGTTTCAGGTCATCTTATCTCACTTTCAGCCTTAAGAAGAACTGGGCATACCATGCCACAGATGGACGAGACATTATTTATCAAAAGTTCTCTTAGGGAAGCACAGGTATTTATTTGGAAGCGTGTGTCCACAGAATGAATTCCCACAGGTAGAATGAAGCCGCAGAAGGCGATTCCCAAATTGATCCAACAGTACTTGTTTTGTTTAGTGGTGGAATGGGGATAGGAAGAGATGGATGGAAAAGGGCCAGTGAGAAACATAAGCTTTCTGAATTACCCACAATCTTAAAAAAATAAACTCACCAAAAGCTCTGGGTAAGTGAGCCTCTGGGGGGAGCATCTGCAGAAGCTCAGTTTTGCCAGGAAGCAAGTACATATAGCCTGCGTCCATGGAGGACCCAGAGACGGGCTGGTGGTGGGGGGGAATGGGGTCACAGACATGGGAGTCTTATACTCGAATGGGCCCCAAGATTGATCTTGGGGCCAGGGAAGGGTCAGCCGAACAAGCTTAGACCTTACGATGTAAGTGTTGACAGCGGCTGTGTGTTCTATCCCAAATAAGCAAGTGTGTTTGGAATGAAAAGCCAAATCAGCCTGCATTTTCCTTTTCGTGCCACTTGAGAATGTCACCCGTTTCAAAGCCACAGGCTTTGGGCTGTGTATTTGTGTTTGTCAACGAGTATCCAGTACTTTGGAGGGAACACTGCTCCCGGCTCGTTCATGTGGGTCACATGACACAGGCATCCCTTTGCCTGTCTCCTAGACTGAGAATTCACAACCTGGGAGCAACACTCTGTGCCTCCAAATACCTCCAACATTCCCCCCGGGTGACTTGGGTTTCTTTTTAAATCTTATAGGGCTCCTTTGCCTGTATCTCAATTCTGCCTCCCCCGTGGTTGGGTTGGTGGGTCTTAAATTCTTTTGGTGCATGGTATTGCCCGAGGGTCCTATTTAGATGAAGATTCTGATTCAGTAGACCTAGGTGCTCTGAGACTGCACTTTCTAACACACTGCGGGTGAGGCAGTGCTGCTGGTCGGTGGACCACAGTTTCAGTACTGACCCTCTAGATTCCAGTTCATTCTCTCTATCCAATGGGTCCTCAAGAGATCGACATCAGAGTCCCCTTGGTGGGGGTGGGGGGGGATGGCTAGGCCCCAAGCAGTCCAAATTTAGGGAGGATACCTGGCAGCCTTAGATGAATAAAGTCCCAAAGGATGCTCCTGCAGACAGAGGTTGGTAAGCAGCTGCTCCAGGAGCAGACAGACTCACAGACCCTGGGACTGAGCCGGGGTCACAGTGGCCCGCAGGTCTGTGCTGCCGCTGTGTGCATGGCCTCCTCCCTCTGGGCCTCCAGCTTTGGCCCTCTGAGTCCTGGAAACAGGAGGTCATCTTTGTCAGATGGCTTCAATAAGCATCAGTTCAAGTCTTGGTATAAAGACTTTGAGGGAAATGCCGCCTAAGAGAAAAATCACCTAGGAGAGCACTGGTGGGGAGATGGTGGGGCAGGACCCTCCCCTGACTTAGTTCCATGGAGCATCCCTGGAAGGCTGAGGGGAATTGCCCAAGCCTTCACTGAGGGCATGAGGCTGGTGAAATGGGCAGAGCTGGCCGGCAGGGCTCCGGCTGCTAGCCAAGGATGCTGCCTCGGGGCAGCGCCAGCACCCTACATGGTGGACACAGCACCTCCCAGAAGATGCACCATCCACAGGGCATCTAGCACAGCAGACGCGGCTCCGCCCCAGCTCTCATCAGAGCACGCATGCTCTGGATCCCACGGTTGAAAATTGCAGGTGACAAACCATGTAGGGATCTGATCACATGAGCAGATGGTGTGGTCCCCTTGGCATGTACATCTAGTGGCTGCTGAAACTCTAGAAAGAGTGCAATTAGAGTGTAATTACACCACCCTTGCTTCATATATTCATTTCTCATGTCAAGTGAGAAATGTCACCCTTATCCGATGGTTTTATCTTCCACGAAATCTGTCTGCCTGCCCAGGGTGGACCTGTGGATGATTTCTACTTTCATTTTAACACAGATGATTTCTACTTTCATTTTAATAATGACCCTAAAGTCACCACCATCTCCCATAGCAGTGATGGTGTCCCTTGTGTGTGAAAGGACTTGCTCTTTGAAAGAACAATTCCGCAGTGCCAGATCCACAGAGACCCCGAGCCGCCTCCCCACCCGCTTCTGCCTCCTCGAATACACAGGGTGCCTGCCAGGTGCAGTGGGCAATTCAGAGGGGAGGCAGCACCTGGCATCAGGGTGTGCACGGTGAAGTGCAGAGACAGACAGGCAGTTAGAACCCCTGTCGTGAGTGTGATGAGGGTGGTGCAGCAGGAGGGAAGCTTCCTGAAGCCACAAGGCCTGCTCTGAGCCCTGGAGGCTGAGCAGGAGTCTTATAGGGAAGCACACTGCGGCTGGAAGGTCTCTCCCACTCAAGGAACCAGAAGCAGCCAGCAATGCTGATGCTGAGGCTGAGGCCAGCATGGGCTCAAGGAGGGGAGGATAGAAAGGCAGGCAGGGGCCAGAGCGGGAAAGGCTTCCTATGTCCTGCCTAGGGATTTGGCTCCCACCACTGCCAGCAGGAGCCCCTCTAAGGCCTTATGCAAAGGACCCTTTAGGGTTCTGGAGGAGGCACGGGCAGGCCTTGTGTCTGCCCACCTGGAGAGGGAGGCCTTGGGATGTGCCAGCTCTGTGCTGTACTAACAGAGAAATCCTTGCAGATTTCAGTTCTCATCTCATTGTAGGTCAGCTTTCCACTACCCTTCATGCCCCAGTTGGCACTCTGAATGGATCTAGAGTCAGCCATCTGTCTGCCATGGAGACAGTAGAACTGATGGAACCCAGCCATCAGATTCATTTTCTAACAGTCAGTAGGGAAAATACTCACCACAATTAAAGAAATGGTTCATACCTAAGAAATAGAAAATTCTTACCTAAGAAAATAGAAAATTGACCTTAAAAAAAAAATCAACAGAAAGACAGGCAAAGGACATGTGTAAACAATAATTTCAGATAACATATAGAAGCACAAAGAATACAAATAAATATATAAAATAAAAATACACAAGAAAAATATTTAATTCTATCAGTGATCAAAGTCATGACCATTTAAGCAAAGAGTTGTCACTTTCCATATATCAAATTTACCATATTTAAGAAGCAAACACCCAACTCAGTACTGAGTGGTGAAGTATACTCTCCCCAACACAGCTGGGGGCTTGTAAATTGGAGACTTTTAAGAAAGCAACTTGGGAAAGTAAAACCAAAAGCCATGACAATCTCTTATTCTGTGATTTTACTCTCATGAATTTCTCTTAAGGGAATAATAAGGCAGCAGATATATTCCCAAGGACACTGCCATATTAAATGGCGGGCCTTGAATGTAGAAGCTGAGTGTTTGAAAAAACAAGATGAAACCAAGAAACACACAAAGTCACCGTGAGGAAATGTCTCGGGTCATGGGACAGGAACAAAGGAGAGGGCAAGCCGCCGGCCTCCAGCCACCAGCTCACGCCTCAGAAGTGCTTCCCGGACTGTGCGCCCTGCGGAGGCAGGGCAGCTCAGCCAGCCTGGACGTGTAACTTTCAAGGGACAGGGGCGGTTCCCAGAGCCCGTCCCAGTGACGCTGGTGCAGTTGGGGTCAGCCTCAGCCCCGCTAAGGGGCAGACTCTTTCCAGGGTGCAACTGGGTTTAGACAGTATTTATTAGGCATGTGCTGGGTGCTGGCAAATCTATGGGGCAGGAGACTTGTCTGTTTTTCTCACAGTCATACCCCTAGAGCCTGGAAGAATGCCAGCCAGACCAAGTTCATGGTCAGCACAGGGTGCATGGGCCTGAAGCTTGCATGATTTGGAAGAGGCTCTTTAAGAATTCAAAACTCTTTGAAAAATTGGTTCCAAATAAATTATTTAGCATGAGAAAACAGCAAATTCTAAGAGTTTAAAAGCCTACAAAGGCCACAAATATACAAGATACAGGAAAATAGTATAACCACATTAACTAGCTGACTGACTCATCTGTAACACATTCACACAGACCAGTTTTATTGGGCTGTACCCGGTCTTAGTTGCAGCACGTGGGACCTTTAGCTGTGGCATGTGAACTCTTAGTTGAAGCATGTGCGGGTCTGATTCCCTGACCAGGGATTGAACTTGGAGCCCCTGCATTGGGAGCACAGGTCTTAGTCTCTGGACAACCAGGGAAATCCCACTGCCACATGTTTTGAGGCTGTGGCTACACATCTCCCAGGGCTGGGCTCAGTGAGGCTTGTAAGGGTCACAGTGCGGCCCTGGGGCTACATGGTGGCCTCGGGACCCTGGCTGGTCAGCAGAGAGCAGGGTCCGAGCCAGCCCTGGAATGAATGGTGATGATGGGGGCAACCAAGTACATAAGCCCCCACCCCCAACTCTAACTTAAGTATCACTGTCTCAACATCCCACTAGCCAGGCCCCAAATTACCAGCAGCCACCCCCATCACCTACAAAAGGAAATGCACTGGGAAAGTTGTGGTTAAAATATCTCACTTGGCAAATTTTACCAAAACCTATGACTTTCTGAAAGTGTCACTAGAATCCCTCCTACAGCCTTGATAGGGAACAAGGCGAGTGGGGGGTCCCCGAACTGAAAGGCCACTTCTGTGCTTAGTAAATAAGTGCTGCTTTGAGTAAAGGATACTGTGACCCTGTGATTTATGAGAAATACTCATTTGGTCTTTGTCCCTGTTTCTGACTCACAGCTCCCCAAACCCTTGGGGTTTCCTGAGCAGTAAGAGCCACAGAAGCATCTTTTGTTCCGCTGGGGCTCTTGTCCTCTGATCCACAAGGTGAAATGGGTGTCCTGTTCCCACAATGAGCTCCTTTCCACCACTACTGGGCTGATGTCAGTGAGGAGAACTTTGGAAGCGCCTGCACATGGGGGCTGGTTGCCAGGGGAACCAACCATGAATAGAGGGGTGCAAACTTCAGCCCCATCCCCTGACTTCCTGAAAGGAGAGAGGCTAGAGATTGACTCAGTCACCAGTGGCCAATGGCTTGATCAATAGAGGCTATGGAGTGAAACCTCCGTAAAACTCAAAAGGACAGAGTTTGGAGAGCTTCCGGGTTGGGGAACAGCTAGCGATCTGGTGAGAGTGGTGCCCTCATGGAGTGCAGAGAAGCTCTGTGTCCTTCCCCATGACTCACTTGCCATCTGAATCTTCTCCATTTAACCATGAATATTCATTGGAAGGACTGATGCTGAATCTAAGCTCCAATACTTAGCCAACTCATTGGAAAAGACCCTGATGCTGGGAAAAACTGAAGGCAGGAGAAGAGGGTGACAGAGGATGAGATGGTTGAATTGCATTGCTGATGCAATGGACTGAACTTGAGAAAAGCTAGGAGATGGTGAGGGAGAGGGAAGCCTGATGTGCTGCAGTCCATAGGGCCGCAAAGAGTCAGACACAACTTGCCAACTGAACAACACAACAAAAACCCAGTAATCTAGTAAGTAAAATGTTTCTCTAACTTCTGTGAGCTGCTCTAACAAATTAATCAAGCCCCAGGAGAGGGTTTTAGGAACCTCCAAATTGTAGGCATTTGGTCAGAAGCACGGGTGACAGTCTGGGCCTGTGACTGGCATCTGAAGTAGGGGTGGTCTTGTGGGGATGAGCCTTCAGCCTATGGGACCTGACGCTCTCTCCGGGTGAAGAGTGTCAGAACCGAGTTGACTCGTAGGACCCCCAGCTGGGGTCAGAGCCCTGCTTGTTGGTGGTGTAGGGAAAAGCACCTCTCCCACTCCTACACTGGACTCAGTGCTAGAACCATCAGAGCTGCACCTGCCCTCGGGGAGCTCCAGTTCCAGCGCAGGGACCTGGAACATCTAGTCCAGGATGGATTCCTGAGCCTTCTTGGGCATTGCCTGGGCAGCAGGGACCCTGGAGCTGACCTCAGAGCCAGCCTAGGCCTGGGCACTCAGATGTGGAACACTGTTCACAAGAGGTACTTGCGCTCGCTCATGGCCTTGATTCTTGCTCCAAAGCACACATGTATCTGGGAACTCCGCCTTCTAGGCTGGGGGCTGCTGTTCCTACTTCAATCCATGTGGCGGCTGGAAGGGGAGGGGGGGAGGCAGTATGCTTGCTGAGGTCTGCAGATTCAGGTTTCTGAGTGGAAATCAGAATGGGGACCTTGGATTATAAGGGACAGATTCCAGGGGAGGTATTTCTGTGGCCCCACTGTGTGGGTTTGGGAACCAAGTTCATTAGGTGGATGGCCATCACGTGTTAACTGTAGCGGGGGCAGAGGAGTCAGGGGTTGGGGGACCTGAAGGAGGAAAGCCATGCTGTTTGCTTTCACCCATGCAGTTTGGCTGGTCTCCACCTGCTCAGAGAATCCCATTGTCTGACCTGCTGGTGGGAAAGCAATTTCAGATACTCGTCTAGAAATCAAGACTCTTCTTCCGGCCCCTGTGAGGGGTGGCCTTGAAGATCCCCAGTGGATGGATCCTGTTCTTTGGGAGCTGGACCCACCTGGCTCCTGCCCCACTCCTCGGCTGGGTGGCCGCATCCTCCCTGGGGGCCTCTGCCCACCCTGACCCAGCCCAGGCACGCCCTTGCCTCCCACAGGACTAAGGGACAGGCTGGAACCAGATCTGTCGCCCTCTGAAGCTGGACCTCGGTGCCCCACCCCCGCACTCTGGTTCACACCTGTGAGGCTGTGCTCAGTGATAAACTGCGATGCTGACCCAGAACAGCCACATTCTGTGGGTTGGACTGCAAGCAGCCCCCTGCCGGGCACACAAGCCAGCCGAGCAGCCACGCAGTGGACACTCGGCATCGTTGAGGCCCTTCCCTCCTCCACGGGTGAAGTGCTTCTGTTCCAGACCACAGTCCTGCGCACTTTACAAGCTGCCTGAGTTTGTGTAGAATGCCACGGGGCAAGGATTTTGGCAGTTAGAGTCGATCAGTTCTGCTGGCCACTCTTCAAATGAACTCCCCAGTCCGGTCCACATTTGCTTCTTTGTTTTTGGATCTGAGAAGCCAGGTCGGGACCTTCAGCTGCCATCAGTGAGCTGGTACAGAGTTGCCCTCCTGGCCACAGTGCCTGAAGAGGACCAGACTGAAAGCAGCATCAGACCAGAAAGCAGAGATTCAGGTTCCAGCTTCTCAAAAAAAAGAAAAGAAAAAAATTCAAGCCATTAGCCTCTTTGGGAGCTGTCTTCTTTTAGTATCTCAGTTCTTACACATCTCCCAAACTTAGTTCCCTAACCTCGAAGAAAACTTCTGGTCAGGTGCTGACCATTGTTGTCCTAAAATCCCAAATCTAACTTCAAAAAGGATTTGATCTGAAAATCCTCAATTCTGTCTGGGCTTGGTTCATTGATTTTATTTCATGCAAAGCAACCATTGAAGAAAGACAGACATCCCTTTTGTGTCCAGGGGCCCCAAGCCCCTAGGTGTTTGGAGCTATTTATAAATATGACACATGATGATGCCTGCCTTGGCAAGTGGCTCATACAGAGCATGAAGTTTGGGGAGGTCGGAACAGATACCCCAGTCTGAATCTGGCCATGATGTCATTTACCTTCTAATTCCAGGTGGCTTGCTGCCCGGGGACGCCATCTGAGCCCTTGAGGGAGCCAGGGCCCCAAGGGAAATTCAGCCCCTGAGGACCCCAGCTGGTAGGTTGAAAAACTCTGTACCTGTCAAAGGCAGTGGTGCTGGGAATGCTACAGCACTCGGTTTTCTCAATTTATGCCCTTGGAGCAGTTCTCGCACATTTTAATGGAAATCAGGTTTGCCTCTGCCTTGCCATCCTCTGCCTTGTCCTTTTTAGGCAACAGTACGACCCAGGGCAGAGCACGATGCTTAAATCACCCAGAGCCCAGACCCAGCGAGCCTACGGCTGAGCCTTCTGTAGATGCTCCTAAATGTCACTTGGAACCCCCTTTTCTTTGGTGATTTTGAAGAATCATTCAGAATGGTAGAAATCAAACAAAAAGGTAAGAAAAGCATTTTTAAAGGAATTTATAGTAGATCCTAAGAAACTGTATGGCTGCCTGGCATTGCTCCCCAGAACACTCCTGGAACTGATTGTTGAATAATTTGTGACCGACATGAAATGGACATGGTGATGGCTGCAAGTCTGAGCTAGTTCAGAACTTGCAGTTCATGCCAACCTCACACCCCAACTTGTTTAGGTAGTGTTGCTCAGCTAATGCCTCAAAGGAAGCCCAAGGAGCATTTTTGCAATGTCATAAAAAAAGAAATATAAAGTATGACTTAGATCAGATCATGAATAAAATACCAACCAAGATGAATGTGGACTTTGGACTTAAAATTTTAAATATGAAAAAAGAAGGAGGTATATGTATATATATAACTGATTCACTTTGCTGTACATCTGAAACTAACAACAACATTGTAAATCAACTATACTCTAATAAAAATTAAAAACAAATCAAATTTTAAGTGTGGGAGAAACATCTTGGCAATTCATCTGAAAAGTAATTGGAAAGTTAAATAAACTACAGTGTTACGTGACTAAAACACACGCACAAGCCTGCCCTGCCTGCCTGGAGAAGCTGTGCCCTCACTGAGGGCAGGTTCTGTTCACACTGTCACACCTGCTCCTATACCAGAGCCAGGCACACACTGGGAGCTCAGCCTTTGCTGCTGGCTCCTGCCTCAGCCCTCGTGGGCTCGGGGCAGAGGAGATAGCCCTGACCCCGCAAGGTAGGTCCCGGCAGGCCAGAAGGAGAAGCGCTCAGGGTCTCTTTGAGAGGCAGTGCAGGGCTGGGAGAAAAGGCCTGCATTGAGGTAGGGACTACAGAGTGGCTCCAGGTGGAGGATGCAGAGGGGTCATCTTTGCAGGTCCAGGTGGCTGACCTTGGCAGACACATGGTCAATAGACCCCTATCAGCTCTCCTACAGTTTCCTCTGCAATTGGTTGAGTTCATGTGACCAAATCTAAAAATGATGTATGTCACTTCAGTGGCCATGGATACTAAGAGTTGGTGTGTCTCCTCCATTCCTGTGAAATTATAGAATACACATACATATATACATATATGTATGTATACACACACACACACGTATATAGTCTCTGTCCTTGGTTCCAGGCATAGAACTCCTAAAACCCACATAATTTCCCTAATGATAAGAACAGCAGGAGTAGCTTTTGTTTCTCTATCTTTGTCTTTTAGCCACCACTATTTTGGACTCCTTTTTCCTATTCTAACTATCTAACATTCCCCGCTCAAGAGATAGAGCTATCCTGAGAAATCTTATCCCCAGAAACTTAATTTTGGGGGTGTTCATTAGAATGGCACTCATTTGTAGTTCTGAATAGGTATCTGAGATCTCCCAGGGGCTCACAGGTGTATTGAGTGTCCTCTTCTGTTTTCTTCCATGGCTTGACTCGTGAGTAGTGAATCCAGGAGTCATGTCCTGGTACCTTGACTGCTGTGGGGGTAGAAAGTATTACAGGGTAGGGGCCCTTCCATGTGGGCTGGAGTTGAGCCTTTGGGGACCCATCTTTCCAGACTTTAATTAGGACTTGAGTCCCTGGAGCATATAGTGGTGGCTCTTTAGAATCTTTTGGGTCCTGGTTGACACCCCACAAGTGTATATCTTGTTGGAATTGCCCAATGGCCATGGTATAAGACTGGAGGGTCTGAGCCTCTGGATCTAGGAAGAGGTCATTGACATAAACAAAAGGTCTCCCATATAGCATCTCATAAGGACTAAGACCAACCTGTTCCTTAGGGGCAATACAGGTGTGGAGGAGAGCTATTGGTAAAGCCTCCTTCCATCCCAGGGAGGTCTCCTGGGTTATCTTTTTTATCGCTGATTTTAAGAATTGGTTGGCTCTTTCTACTTTTCCTGAAGACTGAGGCCTCCAGGCACAATGGAGATAATAAGTAATGCCCAATGCTTTAGAGACCCCTTGGGTGACCTTAGAAGTAAATGATGTCCCATTGTCACTTTGTAATGACCTGGGCAGACCAAATCTCAGAATGATTTCATGGAGCAGTTTTTTTTACCACCTCCTCAGCCTTCTCAGTCTGAGGTGGGAAAGCCTTCAATCCATCCTGTGAATGTATCTATCATGACTAATAGGTATTTATACCCTTGAGAAACTGGCATCTGGGTGAAGTCCATCTGCCAGTCCTCTCCCTAGGTCCCACGTCATTGGACAGGCTGGGCCAGCTGGGGTCTTCGAGCTCCTTGGGGGTTGTTTAATTGGCAAGTGGGACAAGAGGAGACCACTTGCCTTATAGTTGTTTGGAGGCCTGTTCCTCTGAAGGACCTTTCTAGTAATCTTTGGAGGGCCTTTTCCCCTAAATGAGTGGTGGCATGTAAGGAGTTAACCAACTTCCATTGGAGGTTCCCAGGCAGAAAAAGGAGTCCCTCCTTTTGGAACCACCCCATATGATCTTCTTGAAAGCCCTCACTCTTAGCTTTAAGAGTCTCACCTTCAGTATATGAAGGAGTTTCTGGCAAATTAGTCTGTGGAACTAAGGTGGCAACCCCTATTAGGTCACTGTTCTGTAATGCTGCTCTCTTAGCTGGCCTGATCAGCTGCTTGGTTCCCTTGTGCCACTTCCATGCTCCCTTTTCTATGTCCTTTACAGTGGGAGACTGAAACCTCAGCAGGCAGATGGACTGCTTCCAAGAGTCTAAGGATTTGGTCACCATATTTGATTGGGGACCCTCGGGTGGTCAAGTGGCCTCTTTCTTTCCAAATAGCAGCAAGTGCATGTGGCATCAGAAAGGCATACTCGGAGACAGTGTAAACGGCTACTCTTTTTCCTTTTCCCAGCTCTAAGACTCATCTCATACGCTAGTAAAGTAATGCTTAAAATTCTCCAAGCCAGGCTTCAGCAATACGTGAACCGTGAACTTCCAGGTGTTCAAGCTGGTTTTAGAAAAGGCAGAGGAACAAGAGATCAAATTGCCAACATCCGCTGGATCATCGAAAAAGCAAGAGAGTTCCAGAAAAACATCTATTTCTGCTTTATTGACTATACCAAATCATTTGACTGTGTGGATCACAATAAACTGTGGAAAATTCTGAAAGAGATGGGAATACCAGACCACCTGACCTGCCTCTTGAGAAACCTGTATGCAGGTCAGGAAGCAACAGTTAGAACTGGACATGGAACAACACACTGGTTCCAAATAGGAAAAGGAGTACATCAAGGCTGTATTTTGTCACCCTGCTTATTTAACTTATATGCAGAGTACATCATGAGAAACGCTGGGCTGGAAGAAGCACAAGCTGGAATCAAGATTGCCGGGAGAAATATCAATAACCTCAGATATGCAGATGACACCAGCCTTATGGCAGAAAGTGAAGAAGAACTAAAGAGCCTCTTGATGAAAGTGAAAGAGGAGAGTGAAAAAGTTGGCTTAAAGCTCAACATTTAGAAAACTAAGATCATGGCATCTGGTCCCATCACTTCATGGCAGGTAGATGGGGAAACAATGGAAACAGTGGCTGACTTTATTTTTCTGGGCTCCAAAATCACTGCAGATAGTGATTGCAGCCATGAAATTAAAAGACGCTTACTCTTTGGAAGGAAAGTTATGACCAACCTAGACAGCATATTAAAAAGCAGAGACATTACTTTGCCAACAAAGGTCTGTCTAGTCAAGGCTATGATTTTTCCAGTGGTCATGTATGGATGTGAGAGTTGGACTATAAAGAAAGCTGAGCGCTGAAGAATTGATGCTTTTGAACTGTGGTGCTGGAGAAGACTCTTGAGAGTCCCTTGGACTGCAAGGAGATCCAACCAGTCCATCCTAAAGGAGATCAGTCCTGGATATTCATTGGAAGAACTGATGTTGAAGCTGAAACTCCAATACTTTGGCCACCTGATGTGAAGAACTGACTCATTTGAAAAGACCCTGATGCTGGGAAAGATTGAGAGCAGGAGGAGAAGGGGATGACAGAGGATGAGATGGTTGGATGGCATCATCAACAAGATGGACATGAGTTTGGGTGAACTCCAGGAGTTGGTGATGGACAGGGAGGCCTGGTGTACTGCAGTTCATGGGGTCGCAAAGAGTCAGACATGACTGAGCGACTGAACTAACCTGAACTGAAAGCTCGAGTCAGGGCTATGAGCTCAGCCAATTGGGCTGAAGTACCTGGTGGCAAAGGTTTAGCCTCTATGGTCTCAAAATTGGAGACTACTGCATATCTGGCTCTTCTTTTTCCATCCAAGACAAAGCTGCTTCCATCAGTGTACCAGATTTCCTCAGGATTGGTCAGAGGATCTTCTGACAATCCCTCTCAGGGTTTTGTCCAGTGGTCCAAGGTTTCTAGGCAAGAGTGAAAGGGGAGAGAGCCCTCGGGGGTAGGCAGGAGGGTGGCTGGGTTAAGAACCTCACAAGGGGATATAGTCAGGCCTGGATTTTCCATCAGCATCATTTTCCATCCTTTGATCAGACATCCATAAATGGCCTCTCCCATTTAGGAGTTGTTTCACTTGGTGGCTGGTAAAAATAGTTAGTTTGCCCCCAAGAGAGAGTTTTAAAGCATCTTCTATCAGGACTGCAATAGCTGCAAGATTTCAAAGGCAGGGAAAGAATCTCTTCCCAATAATGGAGGAGGACAGTCAGGGACCACTAGAAACTGGTGGGAAAATATTTGTCCATCCCAGCAACAAAGAGTGCTCAGGTGAATCTTTTTGTAATTGTTTTTCCTCTAGCACCCAAAATGGTACAGGTTTGAAGAGAGAAGGCTCTGAAACAGGAGGTCAGGACAGAGTCGGTAGCCCCTGTGTCAACCAAGAAATTCTCGGACTTACCTACCACATTCAATTTCACCCTTGGTTCCAGCCTGTGATGGTTATCTGTGACAGACAGGCTGGCTGGAGCGGTCCGCTTCAGTCCTGTTGAACCATCATGAGGGAAGGCTTGACACTTGACCTTGAGGCTCTTGGGTCCCCAGGGCAGAGTGCCACCCAGTGTCCCACTTGATGGTATTTGTGGCAAGCCGTCCTAGGAGACTTGTCACGGTTTGGACACTCTTTGGCCCAATGTCCTGCCTGTCTACAGATTAGGCATTTGCCTCGTGCCTTGTCCTTCAAGGACTCAGGGTTTGCCATAGGGCTTCCCTGGAGGGCAGCCAGCATCTGGGCATGCCTTGTCTCTTTCCTTCTCTCCCTTTCCTGGGCCTTGGCCTCCCTCTCCTGTTCTCTGTTATAAAAGGTATTGGTGGCTGTCTGGACCATCTCATCTAAAGAGGCAGCAGGGTCCTGCTGCTGTAGCTGTTGTAACTTTATCCTGATGTCTGATGCACATTGGGACAGGAATTTGTCCTTTAAAATCACCTGTCCCTCGTAAGAGTCTAAGTCCAGATTGGTAAACTTTTGGAGGGCCTCTTTTAGCCTTTCCAGAAAGGCAATGGGGTTCTTGTTGGGCTCCTGAGTTATTGCTGAAACCAGGCACAGTCCCACAACTAATAGGCTTCCTTCTATTTCCATGGGTGGACTTCCTTAGGGTGAGTCTTTCTGAAGCTTATCCTACCCAGTACTGTTGCAACCTGAGAGCCTGGGTGTCCCCGGGTCAGGGTGCAGATCCCTAGGCAGGTCGAGGTATGGCAACCTCCTGGAGATGAAATCCCTAGGCAGGTCAAGGCAGGTTGACCTCCTGGGACCCCTGGACTGGCAGATCCCTGAGCAGGTTGAGGCATGACAACCTCCTGGGACCAGATCCCTAGGCAGATCAAGGCAGGTTGACCTCCTGGGACCCCCAGGCTGGAGTTGGGCATCCCCAAGGTCTCCAGCATGACTAGTGCTGGGTAGGATTAAGGGGTTGTAATCTTAACTCATTGCCAGTTTGTCACCACTGTGGATGGGAATAGATATCATGATGTAAAGCAATCCAAGCCTGTGCCCTGAGACTGGGAACCTGGTGAAACAGCCATAAGCCTTATCCTCTTATTGCTCTAAGGGAATGTAAGTCACTGATTTCCTCCCCTAGTCCTCCATAAGAGCAGCTTAGGGTGTCTCCAGTGGTAAACATTTCATTGTCATAGACCCACTTTAGGTAATAACAGAAGTAATGACCAAAGGAGTGGGTTATCTGGTCCTGTTAGGGGCATTAAGAGTATTTTAATAATAAGCAGGGTGGAGCAATGTTGCCTACAAGGGGGCAGGGTCCTGGTTGTAGGAGTTAGTAAGTGGCTTAAGAACAAATTGATAAGAGGCAACAGACCAGATGTTCCATAAAAGTGGAGTGGAGATTTGATCCAGGGGATATGTTTGTAGCTTTAGGAGAAGGGTGGTAACGGTTTGGGCCTAAATGGTGTACAGAGCTAGCTCCCAAAGTGGCAAACATTGCCTTGGAAGCCCAGTTGCCCTTGAAGGGATGCCAGCAGGTGGACTTCTAGCAGGCATTGTGTGCCTGTCACCCACCCTAGTGGGTTCACTGAGAGATGCTGTTGTTGCACATGTTATAGGAAACATTAAAGATGAAGGCCTGAATCTCTAGAAGGATTGGACATTATACAGTATTTCCTTCCCAAGGGCCAACTATTTTCTGATAGTCCCTCCAGAATATTATAGAGGCAACACTGCGGGCCTGAGCAGGGCTCAGGAAAAGAGCATGAAACAGGAGGGAAGGGGGCAGGACACAACTTTTGAAAGAATGACATAGCCCAAGGGCATAACATAAACCATTAAAATCAAATGGGTCCAAGATGGACAACTTAGAGTTGCGAGTTAAGTTTTATTTGGGGCAAAATGAGGACTGCAGCCTGGGAGGCAGCATCTCAGATAGCTCTGAGAGACTGCTCCAAAGTGGCAGTGGGGAAGGTCAATACCACGAAGCACTCATTTTACAAAAGCACTCATTCTACATTTTTGTTAGTCATGAGGATCTGATGTCACTATGAAGGGATTTAGTGCTTCTCTAGATATGAGGAGATGCAAGGATTGAGATCATAAAATCTGTTCCTAAAAACATCCAACTATCTAAAGACCAGATTCCCTGGAGCCCAGAGCACCTCACTCCACCCTGAACTCCCTCAGGGGTGTTGAAGGTCAACAACTATAGCAGCATGGGGTTCAATCTCCATGGCAGATGGCAAGCGCCTTTGTTGCTCAGTTGTTGGTAATGTTCTCAGTAAGTGCCAGTTTGTAGTTGACAGCAGTCAAGTCAAATTCAACTAAACCTTGATCCTCAATCTGCAAGCTAAATGACACACCCAGAGGTGCCATGACAGTTCCAAGGCACTGTCAAAAGACCAAGGAGTGGGTGGTTCCCCAATTGTTGGAATGATCCTCCCACTCATTAGCATATGAAATCACCCAGCTCACAAAAACTAACCACACCACATTTCATGGCCACTGCATACACCCTCTGTGATGGCACACACTCTGTGGACTGTGCTTCTCTCTGAATCTGAACAAATCCACCTCTTACCTATTGCTGTGTCTCTCACTGAATTCTTTTTGCAATGAGACATCAAGAACCTGAGCTTCATTAGGTCCTGAAACCAGGCACTGTGGGTTTTGGCCAGTCTCAAGGGGCTTCCTGGTGGCTCAGATGGTAAAGCATCTGTCTGCAATGCTGGAGACCCAGGTTCGATCCCTGGGTCAGGAAGATCCCCTGGAGAAGGAAATGGCAACCCACTCCAGTACTCTTGCCTGGAAAATCCCATGGACAGAGGAGCCTGGTAGGCTACAGTCCATGGGGTCGCAAAGAGTCAGACATGACTGAGCGACTTTACTTACTTTACTAAGTCTCAGTTGGATACGACTGAGTGACTAAGCATAGCACAGAGTCCCTGCCATGTGGGTTTGAGTCCCAATCTTAGGTAAATGGTTTCAAGCACAACTTTCAGAAATGGAAAGATGATGACCTGCCCAATACTTTGTAAGCAGTGGCATAGATGGAGAGAGGAGCTGAAGGACAGGAGGAAAAAGCAGTGGGAAAAACATGCTGAGGAACCCCTTTCATAACTTTCTGGAAAAACTGCTAAATGCCTGACCTGTGCCCACAATTTTCATTGGCCTGATCCTTGGCACAAAGGAGGTTAAGGACAGAAGAACCCTCACCAGCCTGGGCAACAGCTACTAAGATGCAGCAGATAGTGGAGCCTTTGGGGCACACTGGAGTAACCCCTGCCAGAGTCCCTCATTTGCACCACTGCAACTCATCTGTTCGCAGGGGCTTCAAGGAAACAAGAAATGAGAGATTGTAAAGGAATTAAGATTTTGTTAGCCATATGTCCTTCCAGCCATAGGGGCAAGGACCTCCTACCTTAACCAGAGATCTTCTGGAATCTGAGACTGAGCTGCATGAGCTTTCTGCCAAGTTCGTTTTTGTTGTCCCGGTTTCCAGCACACAGGGCTTCTTGTCACTCCTGCTCTGCTGGGTTTCCTTTGCTTTCAGCTTCCACCACATGAGCTTTCAGCAAGTTGGGCTTCTGCTGGGCTTGGTCTCCACCTCACTGGGGCCGAGCTGAGGTTGTTTCAGCCAGGTTACATTTGAGACATGGCACCCACATGTCAGGGGAGTGTATAATTTTCTCGGTTCTGTCTCACAGAAGCAAAGATTTGAAATAGCAGACCAGTGTTACAGCTCAGTTATAGCCCAGAGTTTTTTAGCAAACAAAGGATAGTACACCCTCAAGGCATGAGGGTCGGCCAGGCCCAAAGGGGAGGCCTCAGTCTTGGCTTCCTCCTTTTACATGTTTGTCTCCTCCCCTCCTTGAGCCTGCCCTATGCAAATTGGGCTAGCCAAGGAGGGGCATGTTTGTTTCACTTGAAGTTCTCACTTCAGTCCACAGATTTTCTTTTGTTCCATTTTTTTTTTTTGCCTTTAAAAAGTTTATTTTTATTTTTATTTATTTTTTTTTTTAAATTTTTATTAGTTGGAGGCTACTTTTGTTCCATTTTTGCAGGCTTTTCTCTTTGTCTTTTAGCCACCACCATTTTGGAATCCTTTTTCCTATTTTAACTACCCAATAATATCATATTGTTAGAGGAAGCACACTGACTGAAATCACCCACCTTGACCAGGCACCATCATAGTCGTGAGTTATTTTATGACAGGAGGTTCTGTTAAGAAACACAGAACTAATAAGCCACCACTAAGCCACTTCTTTCCCAGAAGTATTTGGGAAAGGGCAAAGGAAGACACCACATATCTGACCACCTCCTAGAATCCTTCTTGTTGGCATCCACCTTGGCTGAACAAAACAATGACTGAGTCAGAATGACCAGCCAAAGACCACCTGGAAACTAATCCCATCACCATAAAACCCAGGACTGCAGCCACGTGGCAGAGCAGTTCTCCTGGTTCCCTTACCCTACTGCTCTCCACCTGGGTGCCCTTTCCCAATAAAATCTCTTGCTTTGTCAGTATGTGTGTCTCCTCAGACAATTCATTTCTAAGTGTTAGACAAGAGTCCACTCTCAGGCCCTGAAAGGGACCCCACTTCCTGAAACAATATAGTATTTGTCTTTTTCCATCTGATTTATTTCATTTAGTATTGCTGCAGAGAAGAACCAACTCTGACTCCATGTTGGAACCATTTCTTTGACTTGCTTTTCATAGCTGTTGTTATTATAATTATATAATGGCCTGCCTCAAGGGACCCTGTCCTTCTATGGTGACTGTTAAAGTGCCTTTGTTCAGCTCATAGATAATCTGACCCTGCCCACCTGTGAATAGCTGCACAGAAAAGAAGAGATTAACACATCCCTTTCCAACGGTTGGCCCTTCCCAGAAATGTTTTGCAAGACTGAAGACCCTACTTTACTTCCTCACTACCTCTCCCTCTGTATTCTCTTTTGACTTTAGTTCCACACAGCTTCTCTCTCTTGTTTTATAAAAGAATCTGGCATCCAGGCAGGCCTTGACAAGATGGCTACTTTGAAACATTAATCTGCCATCTTCTCAGTCAGCTGGCTTTTCAAATAAAGTTGTATTCCTTGCCTCAACACCTCAGTCTCATGGATTCATTGACCTGTTGTGCAGCGAGCAGAGTGAGCTTGGACTCAGTAATACTGTGATAATCTTGAGATCCATTCATGTTACTGCAAAAAGCATTATTTCATTCTGGCTGAGTAGTGGATCCTGAGATGTTTGTGTTTGTCTTCTGGAGAAACTGGGTGGTTTCCTGTTCTAGCTAATACACTGACTAAGTAGGAAGTGTTTATGGAAGCTATTATCTTATCCAGATGAGATGAAAGGCAGCAAAAACCTGCTCAGACTTCCCTACTTTTCCAGAGAGTGAGGACTGTGACCTTGGTTTCATCTGTTTCACTTGTTTAAGTGTCCTTTGTCAGATGGTCTATACTGAAATACTTCTGCTCTTTTTTCAAAAGGCACAAAATCAATGAAATTTCCTAACATTTATGAAAGTGAAACAGAAGGGAAGGGGGCAGAGCACAACTTTTGAAAGAATGACATAGCCCGAGGGCACAATATAAACTGATTAGAACCAAATGGGTCCAAGATGGCAGACAAGTCAACTTGACTAGACCTTGATCCTCAGTATGTGCTCATTCATAACACATCAGCAAGCTAAATGACACACCCAGAGGCACCATGACAGTTCCAAGGCTGACCATCAAAGACCAACAATTGGGTGGTGGCCCAACCCCTGGAAATCCCACCCCTTCCCCAAAATAGTTGGACTAATGCTCCCACTAATTAGCCTATGGAATTACCCAGCTCAAAGCTAACCACACCACATTTCAAGGCTGCACTCACCTTCTGAGATGGCCCATACTCTGTCTGTGGAGTGTGTTTCTCTCTGAATAAATCCACTTCTTAGCTATCACTTTGTCTCTCACTGAATTCTTTCTGTGATGAGACATCAAGAACTTGAGCTTCATTTGGTCCTGAAACCAGGTCTGTGATCTCAGTTGGAAGATTATGGGTCTGGACTGGGTTCAAGTTCTGGCACATGGGCTCAAGTCCAAGTCCGAGGTGAACGGTTTTAGAAGTCTTGTGAATCCCCCAGTGTACATCTTGCTGCAGTGTTCCGACAGCTCGACGACAGAGGTGCTGCCACCATTCCCATTTTTCAGCTTCAAAAGCTGAGGTTACAGAGGCAGGTGGCTCCCCTGGGGCACAGTGGAGCTAGGTGGGGCAGCTGGGTTCTCAGCCCAGGTCTGTCCGACTGCAGAGCCCTTGCTCCTAATGGCTAAGTGACTCTGCTGATATAGCTTATTCTCCACTAGTGCTCCTGCAGTGTGGGAGACCTGGGTTCCAGCCCTGGGTTGGGAAGATCCCCTGGAGAAGGAAATGGCAACTCACTCCAGTATTCTTGCCTGGAAATCCCATGGACAGAGGAGCTTGACGGGCTACAGTTCATGGGGTCGCAAAGAGTTGGACATGAATGAGTGACTTCACTTCCACTGGTGCTTGAGTCTCAGCAAGGGTCTTCCATAGTCTACTTGATAGAGCAGTCAATCACATTTCTGGTCCATTTTAATTTGTCAGAAAGTTCTTCATCCTGAGGCGAAATCTGAATCCCAGGTCTCCAATAAATGAATCATGAAGAATTCATGAGTCATCATTGTCCTTCTACACTATATTCTGTATGCATATTTCCATTTTAAGGAGACAAAGGGTCTGTACAAGAAAAGGACAGAGCAAGAGGAGACTTTCTGGCAAGCTGTCCATTGCAGAGAGAGGTGTCACACAGCAGAACTGGTGAGTATTACATAGTACATTTCAACATCACAGGGAAGGATGAAGGGTAATGTTTGCCATTGGTCTCAGGATCTTGTGCTGTGCTTTTGTTGCTATTTTAACATCTTGTACATCTAAATTATATTTTGAAACATCTTTATTGTGAATCATAGAGTTTTCTTCAGAGTTATCTTTGGGGTTTGTAACAGGTGGCTCTCACAGAATGCAATGTATCTTCTTCCATGTGGGAGTAAAGGGAAGTGGATTTTTTTTGGCTGCACCTTGGAGCATGCAGAACTTCCCTGACCAGGAATCAAACCCATGGCCCTTGCAGTGGAAGTGCAGAGTCTTAACCACTGGACCACCACAGAAGTCCTCTTCTTCCATGTGAGTGAACCAAATGAAGGATTTAATTCTGCAGCTCTGTAAGTAGGGTGTGACCTTGTGCGACATTCACTAGTACCTTATAAATCTTCACTGCTGCTATTACTAAAGTCACTTCAGTCGTGTCTGACCCTGTGCGACCCCATAGACGGCAGCCCACCAGGCTCCCCCGTCCCTGGGATTCTCAAGGCAAGAACACTGGAGTGGGTTGCCATTTCCTTCTCCAATGTGTGAAAGTGAAAAGTGAAAGTGAAGTCGCTCAGTCGTGTCTGACTCGTAGCGACCCAATGGACTGCAGCCTACCAGGCTCCTCCGTCCATTAGGACCTAATAAATGTCGGGACCAGCCCAACAACGAACCAACCTGAGGGAGTGGTGCCGCAGAAGAATAAGGAAAAATAAGACTCAGGAATATGGAGAAAGTAATGGCAACCCACTCCAGTATTCTTGCCTGGGAAATCCCATGGACAGAGGAATCTGAGCTACAGTCCATGGGGTTGCAAAGAGTCAAATACGAGTGAGCAACTGACTCTTTCTAATTCCTCAGCCTCATCTGCTATTTAGGTTTGTGTGGCTTTGGACCCTCTCAGTCTGCCTGTCCCAAGAATCACAGTCCGTTTTCATCAGATGCTTGACAACATCTGCACCAGCCCCAAGTCCCAAGCCCTGAGCCATCATTTGCTTCCTCCCCTTGGGGATGAGGGATGGAAGATCACTCCTACACGGGCAAGCCCTTTCTCTCCAGGAGAGCTCCGCCTGTTTGAAGCCTTCTTCACACCCACCCAGAATTCCATCCCTGTCTTCCCTCCCATCCCCGACACACACGGCATACCTGCTCTCTCTGTCCCAGGAAGCCATGTCTTCTGTTTCCTTCCTTGAGCACAAGGGACCAATTTCCCAAGCCCTTGGCCCTCTCCCCACAAAAAAAAAAAAAAGACTCAGAAATAAAGTGGGGATCAGGGGGCTGATGCCATTCGCAGGCAAAAGCCCAGATCCTAATCCTTGCATGCCTTTTATTGTTAACTTCTACTTCCTTATTTGTGCTCTAGAGATATCTGTTCTTTACAATCTCAGATCGGGGATAAAGATATACAATGCACAGTCCTCAATGTCAAACCTTCAGGCCTTTCATGACTTTGTTTAGCCCTTCGGCTAGTGACGCCCTTTCTCAGCAACTCCCTCAAGGCTCTGGTTACGGGAACAGTCACTAATGGTTTTCCATCAGTCACATCAGTACTTCAACATCTTGTTTTCAAGATGTCTTTCCACAATGTACTTTTTACTGCTCCGAGCCCTTCGCCTGGGGGTGATGAAAGAAAAGAAAGAAAGTGAAGTCGCTCAGTCGTGTCCAACTCTTTGCGACCCCATGGACTGTAGCCTACCAGGCTCCTCGGTCCATGGGATTTTCCAGGCATGAATACTGGAGTGGGTTGCCATTTCCTTCTCCAGCAGATCTTCCCAACCCAGGGATCGAACCCAGGTCTCCCGCATTGTAGGCAGACGCTTTACTGTCTGAGCTAGAAAGTCATTTTTAATTTGCAAAGAAGCCCTGTTAATTATAATACAGGCCTGTGCATAGTGTATTCCCTACAATGTGCTCTGAATTTCTAAGACTAATGGGATGTGGGGTAACCAATATCTAAACAGCCTCTGAATTTAGGGGACCCATGAGAGAAAACTTGCTATACCTAATCCCACCTCCACTGCCCCAACTCCCAACAACAGGGAGTCTAATTTAGCATTGCAACCTTGATCAGATACTTTTTCTGATACTTTTTCTCTACTTTCTATGCTTTATCATCAGGATTTCTTGATGACCTGTGTCCTTGCGTTTAATCTCCAGTAGTGACAAGCTGGGCGTCCCTGATGATTCAGTGGTCAAGAATCTGCCTGCCAATGCAGGAGACGTGCAGAGATGCGTGTTTGATCCCTAGGTGGGGAAGAATCTCTGGAGAAGGAAACGGCAACCCACAATAGTATTCTTGCCTGGGAAATACCATAGAGGAGCCTGGCTGACTATAGTCCATGGGGGTCACAAAAGAGTCGGGACTTAGTGACCAAACAACAACAACAAAGTAGGGAGCACAGCCCACAAAACCAACTTCCCTTTGACACCAACTGAAAATTTGAGACTCCCCGAAGTCCATCCTTAGGTGACCTCAATTCCCTTTCATGTACCATTTTCTCCTTCTCTCCAGGCTCAAAAATTGGGCAACACTCTGGCTCTCAAGGTTAAGACTGCTGCCTGTGCATGAGGTCTCTTTTACCCAATTTTAGCCTATTTCTTTCTGCAGATTTTCCCCTCCTCCAAATATGAACAATTTACTTCTGTCTTTAATAAGTATTTTTATTTGACCTAGTTATATTGTAATTTTATGTTAGAGTTATTTACCCTAGTTATATTCTAGAAGGACTGGTAGAACTCACTGAGAGCTGATATACTCACAGTTACAGTTTATAACAGCAAAAGGATGTAGATTGAAATCAGATAATTGGAGAAGTGTATAGGCAGAGCCCTGGAGGGTGGTGGGCTTCCAACTCAAGCCTTCCAGCCTCCTCCCTCATGGAGACAAGAATGGTGCTAACTCCTCTCAGCAAAGATGTGAGGCTGTATAAGGGGAATATTGCCAACCAGGGACGCTCACCCAAGTCTTGGTATCCAAAGCCTTTACTGGGGCTCCAAGGTCAGCTGTCCATGTGGTTGACTTCAGTCTCTAGACCTTCTGGAGGTTGAGCTGATACAGCATGACTCAGAAGCCCCCACATCAACACATTGTTAGATATCCTGGTGCAGTCCAAAACCCCAGGTCAACAAAGACACTCATCAGGTATGGCATTCCAAGGGCTTGGAAATTACCCACCATGGGATGGGGGCTAAGTCAGCCCTCCTTTTGGTCAATGTTAACATTCTTACTACACATGCAGAAATGTTTTCTTTTAGATATGCTTGGAAATGAGAGTTACTTCCCTGGTGGCTCAGAGGGTAAAGCATCCACCTGCAATGCAGGAGACCCAGGTTCGATCCCTGGGTTGGAGAAGATCCCCTGGAGAAGGAAATGGCTACCCATTCCAGTATTCTTGCCTGGAGAATCCCATGGACAGAGGAGCCTGGTGGGCTACAGTCCACAGGGTCGCAAAGAGTTGGACACGACTGAGTGATTTCATTCACCTGACTTAAAAAAAAAAAAATTGTTTTCTATTTGAGACAAAACAGGGTCAACTGCACCACCCACAATAAATGCGTTTTGAATACCTGCTGTTGTGCTTGGAGAACCCAGAGTTAATGCTGACATATTCTACCTTACACGTCTTGGCCATGTCCTCTCTACTGGCCGGCGGTCATGGCGCGTCACGTGTTACATGCGCCGGCAGCTCAGGCAGCACAGGGTGGGGAGAGGCTTAACCTGGCTTCTGACCGGTGTTGTTATTTAGGGCATGGTTGCCAGCTCCCTGGGTTCTGAAAAGGAGCATGATGAGATGTGGAACTGTATCAGCAGCCCCAGAAGCTGCAGTTGACTTGTCACTGCCACTCAATTCCCTTTCACACAGCACTTTTGTCTTCTCTCCAGGCCCAGAAAACGGACGGCACTCTGGCTCCGAAGGGTAAGACCTCTGCCTGTGCACGAGGTCTCATTTACCCCTCTTTTACCCACTTCTTTCTGCAGATTTTCTTCTTCACCAAATATGAACAAGTTACACCTGTCTTTTTTTTCTTTGATAAACATTTTTATTTCATCTAATTATATCCCAATTTTCTGTTAGAGTTATTTATTAGATTAAACACATGCCAAAGATCTTTTTAACTCATGACTGAAGGAACCAGTAAGCTGAGAGTGCTAGTTCAAAGGGTTATGGGAGATACAGAAATGTTTATAGGCACAGAAAGAATGCTGGAGAAGGCAATGGCACCCCACTCCAGTACTCTTGCCTGGAAAATCCCATGGACAGAGAAGCCTGGTGGGCTGCAGTCCATGGGGTCGCTAAGAGTCGACAGGACTGAGCGACTTCACTTTCACTTTTCACTTTCCTGCATTGGAGAAGGAAATGGCAACCCACTCCAGTGTTCTTGCCTGGAGAATCCAGGGACGGGGGAGCCTGGTGGGCTGCCGTCTATGGGGTCGCACAGAGTCGGACACAACTGAAGTGACTTAGCAGCAGCAGCAGCAGCAAAGAATGCTGCAAGAAGATTACAAAATTCCATACAAATTGGTTAATGGTCCATAGAGGAATAATAACTGTTGGAGTTTTATTTTCTATAAGCTATAAATCATTTGCATCTCTATAGGACAAAGTTCTTTGGATAACAATAATTTTTGAGTGATATTAGTAAAATTATTTTATACCTATTTCTGTTAAACCACATATAAAATATCTTTTCTGATTACAATAGAATAAAACTATAAGTCAATAAGAAAATGAAAACTGGAAAATTTGCAAATATATGGAAATTAAATACTGCTTTCAAATAGCCAATAAATCAAAGAAAAAATTATAAGCTAAACTAGAAAATATCTTGCAACAAATGAAAATGAAAAGAAAACATAATTATGTTAGGTCAAAACTTAAATGAGGTATCAGAAACAGTGCTAAGAGGGAAATCTGTAGTTGTAAACACATTTAAAAAGAAGGACTTCAATTCAACAACCTCACTTTACAATTGAGAAAAAGAAGAAAAAATTAAACCCTAAGCTAGCAAAAGGAAGGGAAAAGGTTAGAATAGAGACAAATGAGATAGAGAATAGAAACACAATGGAAAAAAAATCAGTGAAACCAAAATTTGGTTCTTGAAAAAGATGAACAAAATTTAGAAATCTTTAGCTAAATTGATTAGGGAAAAAAAGGAAGAGAAGAAAAGTCAGATTACGACAAACAGAAATGAAAATGGAGGCATTGCTACTTACTTTATAGAAATATAATAAGAAGGAATACGAGAAAGTAGTAGCAACAATTGTAGGCCAACAAAATGAATAGCCTAGATGAGATTTACAAAGTCCTAGAAACACACAACCTACCAAGATTGAATCATGAATAAATAGAATGTGTAAATAGACCTCTAACTAGTAAGGACAGTATATCATTAATTAAAAATTTCCCAAGACAGAAAAGCCCTGGATCAGATTGCTTCTCTTGGGATTTCTACCAATCTTTCTCAAATTCTTCTGAACTATTGAAGAGGAGGAAATACTTCCTAACTTGCTCTTTGAAACCAGCATGTCTCTGATACCAAAGCCAGACAAAAATATTACAAGAAAAGAAAACTACACACTTTTACTTTTGAATATAATGTAAACATCCTCAACTAGCAAACTGAATTTATCAGCGTATTAAAAGGATTATACACTGGGACCAGATGGGATTTACTCTCAGAATGCAATGATGGTTCAACATATGGAAATCAATTAATGTAATAAATGTTCATAGAATGAAAGAAACAAATCATGTGATTATGGTAACTGATTCAGAGCTTTTTTTGTTATTATTATTATTTTTACAAAATTCAACACCGTTTTATGATAAAAAAGAGTCAGTAAACTAGGAATGGAAAGAAACTTCCTCAACATAATAAAGGCCACATAAGAAAACCTTCATATCCAATGGTGAAAGACTGAAAGCTGTTTTTGTTAAGACCAGGAACAAGAAAAGGATGCTCATCTTTTGCAATTTCTTGAAGAAGTAAAATGATCTCTGTTCACAGATGGCATGATCATGTATGTAGAAAATCCAAAAGATTATACATAAAACTTGCCAGAACTAATAAATGAATTCAGTGAAGTTGCAGGATACAAAATCATTGTACAAAAATCAGTTGCATTTCTATACAAAAACAATGACAATCCAAAGAGGAAATTAAGAAAACAATTCTATTTATAATAGCATCAGAAAAAATAAAATACTTAGGAATAACAATCGAGGAGGCAAAAGTCTTTTACCCTGAAAACTGTGAAACATTGCTTAAAAGAAATTAAAGAATACACTAAAAAATGGGAAGACATCATTTGTTCACAGATTGAAAAGATTTTATGCTGTAAAATGCCAATACTATTCAATGTGTGCATGCTCGGTTGTGTCCGAATCTTTGCAATCCCATGGACTGTAGCCTGCCAGTCTCCTCTGTCCATGGAATTTTCCAGGCAAGAATACTAGAGTGGGTTGCCAGTTCCTACTCCAGGATATCTTCCCAACCCAGGGATTGAACCCCGGTCTGCATCGCAGGTGGCTTCTTTACCACGACACCTGGGAAGCAATACTATTCAAAGTGATCTGCAGCTTCAGTGAAATCCCTATCAAAATCCCAATGATTTCTTTTTCAAAAATAGAAAAACTTATCTTAAAATTCAAGGTACCCTGAATAGCCAAAGAAAACAAAGTTGAGGACTCATAATTCCAGATTTCAAAACTTATTACAAAGCTACAGTAATTTTTTAAAAAAGTGAGACACTGGCATAGAGACATACACACATACAAATGAAATAGAATAGAGAGCTCCCAAACAAATCTTTTCACATAAATAAACCTTTGCACAGGATGCCAAGACCATTCAATAAAGGAAAGACAGACTCCTCAACAAATTGCGCTAGAAAACTGGGTATCCTTATGCAAAAGAGTGAAGTTGTACTCTTACCTTACAATATATACAAAAAGTCTACTCAAAATGGATCACAGACTTAACTGTAAGAGCTCAAACTATAACACTCTCAGAAGAAAACAGGAAAAACTTCACAACATTAGCTTTGGCAACAATTTCTTTGCTATGCCACAGAAAGCACAGTAACAAAAGAAAACACACATAAATTGGACTTAATCAAAATTTAGTTTTGTGCATTTCAAAGTACACTATGAACAGAGGGAAAAGACAACCCACAGATTGGGAGAAAATATATGCAAACCATAGATCTGATAAGGGGTTAATATTCAGAATTATAAAGAATTCTGCAACTTAACAACAACAATCAAAACAACCTGATTTAAAAATGGGCGAAATACTTAAATAGATATTTCTCCAAAGAAGATGTACAAAGGCCGATAAGCACATGAAAAGATGCTTCGCATCACTGACTGTAGGGAAATACAAATCAAAACCCCTAGTGATATCACTTCACACACATTAGAAGTATTGGCAAAGATGTGGAGAAACTGGAATCCTTGTGTATCACTGGTGGGACTGTAAAATGGTGAAACTGCTGTGTAGAAAATTAAATACAGAATCACCATATGATGAAGAAATTCCAGTTCTAGGTATGCATTCAACAGAATTGGAAGCAGGGACTTGAACACTCATGTTCACAGCAGCATTATTCACAATAGCCAAAAGATGATAACAACCCAAATGTCTATTGACAGGTGAATGGATGAACAAAATGTGGTATACAAAACATGGGGTATTATTAAGCTTTAAAAAGGAAGGAAATTGTAATAATGCTACAAAATTGATGAACTTTGAAAACATCATGCTAATTGGTATGTCAGTCACAGAAGAATAGATACCCTATGGAGCCACTTATATGAGGTACTTAGAATAGTCAAAATCATAGAGACGGAAAGCAGAATGCTTGTTGCCAGAGTCTGGGGGAGGAAAGAGAGACGAATTACTGTTTAGGGTGAATGGAGTTTGAGTTTGGGAAGAGGAAAAAGTTCTGGAGGTGAGTAGAGGTGATGTTTGCATAGCAGTGTGAATACACTTAATGTCACTGAATTGTACACTTGAAATGGTAAATTTGGGGTTATGTATATTTTACCACAATAAAAAATCGTTTGCATTTTTATAAACATTGATACTTCCTTACACAATTTAAAAATGTCTAGTCAATAATTAAGCAAGATACATAGCACTAAGCAGGGTTTCCCAACCTTGGCACTACTGATATGTTGAGACAGATGGTTAATTGTTGTGTACACTGTCTTGTGCCTTGTAGGGTGTTTAGTAGCATCTCTGTCCTCTTCTCACTAGATGCCTCTAGCACTCTTTACCCTGTGTGACAACCAGAATTGTCCCCAGATACTGGCAAATGCCACATCCTTACTGGTTGGGAATCACTAGTAAGAGTCCTGGAAATTTTGACTTGATCTCATACTGAGAGTTGTCCAAGCAGCATCAACTTGGAAGTCTATAGCTATAAATTTATTCCTTGAGGTATCGATTGTTAGACATTTCTGGTAAAATCTTTTCTACCAACATCCTAAGACCATCATTCCCTGTTGTAATCCAACTTCCAGAGTCTGTATTAATAGTTTAGAGCAGAGCAAGTTCATAGCTCAGAGAACTGACCTCCTTCATGGTGTGCATGAAATATTTATGTAGTTGACTTGAGTTCATAAATAGACAAACAAGACTATTAACTCAAGTCTCCATTGTATTTCATGTGGTAGAGAAAGATTATCAGCATCCTCCTACATGGTTAGACCATAAAGCCAGACTCCTAATCATTGCTGCAATGAGGAATATTTTATTAGCCATGTCCAAATCAGAGCCAGAAGCAAGCTTGTCTAAGGACCTGAAACAGAACCAAAACCAAGGAGCAGGGATGGAGGGCAGAGAAGCAGAGAGTCAAACAAACAATTCCTATTACCACCTGGGATTCACTCTGGGGACTAACAAAATACGTTCCTGGGCTTACCCGGCCTAGGCGGTGCAATTTTTGGGGGCAATGATGTGCTGAAAGTTGAATTTACTTGGACATCACATTGGGATCTCCAAAACTGTCAAAATATATTGCATGGAATGAATGGTGCCCCCTCCAAATGCATTTGTTGAAGCCCCACCCTCAATATGACTGTGTTTAGAGATAGGGCCTGTGAGGGAGAGATAAGGGTGCCCTAATCTGGAGGGCTGGTATCCTTATGAGAGGAGGAAGAGACACCAGAGCTTTCTCCACCACATGGGGTCACAGCAAGGAGGCGGCCACCTACAAGCTGATAAGAGAGCTCTACCAGAATCTCATCACACTGCGCCTGGTCTTGGACTTATAACCTCTAGAACTCTGAGAGAAAAATTCCTATTGTTTAAGCACTCTATCTGTTGTATTTTGTTATGGCAGCTGAGCAGGCTCAAACAGTGTAATTCCCCCAAATTTGTCAGCATGACTTACAAATATAGGGAGAACAAGTGTCAAAGATGTATTTAGCCCTTCAATGAGGGCCTAGCATGATGGGCCTGGGTTCATCCTCAAGGCCCTGGGTCATCCTGCTGTGCTGCTTTCTTTTTTTAAAAAATTACTTTATTTTAATTGGAGGCTAATTACTTTACATTACTGTAGTGGTTTTTGTCATACATTGACATGTATGACATTTGCTATACATTGACATGAATCAGTCACGGGTGTACATGAGTTCCCCATCCTGAGCCCCTCTCCCACCTCCCTCCCCATCCCATCCCTCAGGGTCATCCCAGTGCACCAGCCCTGAGCACCCTGTCTCAGGCATCCAACCTGGACTGGGGATCTGTTTCCAATATGAAAATATACATGTTTCAACGCTATTCTCTCTAATAGAGAGACCTATCATCTATTGATTGCTTATTAAATGCAGACAGTTCTAATTACTTCATAAACTGTAACTTTATCCAATCCTCACAAAAACTGCAATTAAACTTATCTTATACCTTGGGACACTAATGCACAAACAAAGTCACAGAGTAAGTGGTGAAGTCAAGATTCAAGCTCAGGCAATCTGGTATACTTACCTATACATCATGTCATCTCCATCCTCACTACTCTCTCTCTGTCTTAGAGCACCTGGCTGATTATTGCTCAGCCAAATTCTTTTTGTTTTAATCAGTCCTTCTAACAACATGAGGATTAACTCTGGAAACTGTCATACCTGGGTTCCAGTTTTATCTCTGCTACTGAATAGCCATATAATCTTGGTCAAGTTATTTATTAGGTCTAATCCTCAGTTTCCATATCTATAAAATGGGTGCAATAGTAGATTCTATTTCAAAAAGTTTCTGTGAGAATTAATTGAGATGATGTAAATAAAATGCCTGATATTAGCAGACATTTGATGTTAGTTCTATTAGCCAGCTAATCATAGATTATTTTTCTCTTGAATGCAGGATAGAGATTTTTGTCCTAGGATCCACAAGTCAGCATGGGGAGAGGCCGACAGGCAGGCAAATATCTTGTGTGTACATTGATTTTTTTCCTGGGGAGAAAACCTATAGCTCTTACTATATTCCCAAGAGAATATGGAACTCCCAAAAAGTTGGGCACCACTGAACTTCAAGTGAGCCTCGAGGCTGAAACCAAAGTTGTTCGCATGTCCTGCCCTCAGCACAGCTGGGCCACAGCAGGACCTAGGTCTTTTAGGTTTCCTCCCCTGATCACAGTGCTGGGCACACAGCAAGCTTTCAGCAGGGTGCATGGAATTGGATTCCACTGGAATTTAGCAGCTAAGTCAAGGCCCGTGATGGTGAGATCCCTGATGTTACCAACCTGTCTTCATTCTATTCAAAAACGCCCACTTGGGACCACCCTGGCGGTCCAGTGGTTAGGACTCCGCACTTTCACTGTCATGGCCTGCAGGAACTAAGATTCCACAAGCTGTGCAATGTGGAAAATGCTCACTATTAAAAGACTTCCAAATCACATCCTTAATCCAATAACAATATTTCAAAACTGGGTATCCCAAATGCTGCATTGGAAAAGGAGACTGATGACATCTACCAAGCTGCACCATGACCTTTACCGCTAGCTGACTGCTACGTGGAGGAAGGGTGTGACTGTTTATATGGGAAGTCTGTTACCTCTTTTGCCCTGCCTTCACTCAAGTCCTTAAAATAATAGCAGGTACCGAGAGTCAATTCTTAGGTAGGTTGATAAGAAGTCCAGGGTCCCCAAGGAGGAGAAAGGGGTCTGGGATTCTCAAGGAGGAGAAAAGGACAAACTTTTTTTTTAAGCCCAGAGCTAATGATTACACAACAAAACAACTCATCTTGCTCAAGGATATGTTTTTCCTTAAACTCTGTACCAATGATTATAT
Organism: Odocoileus virginianus; assembly: GCF_023699985.2. NCBI lineage: Eukaryota > Metazoa > Chordata > Mammalia > Artiodactyla > Cervidae > Odocoileus > Odocoileus virginianus. The sequence continues at coordinate 1,229,285 of NW_027224331.1, forward strand.
AACAACAATGTATCCTGCTTGAGGACATGTTTCTCCTTCTTAAGAACCTTCTGACTAATCCTGTCATCTTAAAGTGTGTGGGTCTGGTAAGATCTTTCTATTGTTAGTTCTAATCCCATTATCTTAAAATGTAAATTGTGGGAGTGGGTCTGGTAAGACCTTTACAACCTTGAGACATTCTTTTGATTTACTGTAATAACCAACTGAAAAAGTATATAGCTCCCTTGCTAAGACTAGTGAGGGGGTACACTCTCCATCTCCCTTCTGATGTCTATGTCAGAAGCTTTCTCTGTCCCTTTTTATACTTTAATAAAACTGCTACACAAAAGCTCTTGAGTGATCAAGGCTGGTCCCTGGTTCTGAAGCTGTATCTTCTTCAGAGATCATGAATCTGACATCATTCACTGCAAGCTATCATCTTGGGGGCTCATCTGGGATCTTCAGGACAAGGTAAGGACACTCAGAGCTCTAGCTCACCTGTTCTTTTAGTATACATGTTTGTCCTTTTACTTTACTATCTCTATGGTGTGTCTGTGTATGTGACTGACTGAGAGGCTGAGTACATATAGAAATAAGTACCAAGTGAGCATTGAGCCCTGCTCTGCAGTTTCGTGGTGCCTCATAATGACTGAAGGCAGCCCCCAAAAGGGGAGCCTTGTCGGGGGTTTATACCAGCTTGCCAGTGCCAAGAGACACCCAACATCCCTGTGGGGGGAGTGGCCAGAAATGGGTGAAGTGTGTGGGCTGAACTTTCCTTTCTCAGTCACCTTACCTGGTCTCTTTGACCATTTTGTAACTGCCTGGGGAATTAGAACTACTAACCTAATCTGTTGGATCATAGAGTTTCAACAGACTTGTGATCCATGCCAATACTGTGTACCTTTACTTAGACTCCAAATTTGGTAGTGATGAGGAACCCACACTTGCTAGGAGCACATTTGGGAATGAGGACAAAAGTCACTTCTTCCTAGCTGGTGCCCCTTCACCACCTCTTTTGCTATCATATGTACCGGTGTGGCGGCACTCAGAAGGGACATCTGGGGTTTTTTGTTCATCCCTTTATGACTCACCACTTTACTGTGGTCAGGACTGTACTCAGGAATGTGCATGGGCACACAGAAGGCGGAAGCTTCTCCTTGTAGTCCTAGCTTGGGAAATATTCCGGAAAGCTACTCTGTTACACTCTGGATGGCATCAGAGGAAAAAGGCAAATCAAACAAAGGTCTTGGTGGTAAGGAACTAGAAATCAATTTGGGATGCCACCAGGTCTACCCCTGCTGCATCTCTGCCCTGCCTCAATGGTAGAATGAGCGGGCTGATGGGAATGAGTAAGGTGCTTGTGTCAGTAAGGGACAGACTAAGTCAGACCAGGAAAGAAAAGCTTCACTGAAAGTCTGTCTCCACCCTCATCTAAAGCAGCGAGGGCCACCTCCGGTGGAAAAAAAGCCATGGCTGTGGATGCTGCTTTTTTCTCTCTTACAGATGGGAGCTAGCAGTTCCAGAACCACTCCTTTAAAATGTATTTTTAAAAAACTGGGACAAGTTTGATCCCCAGAGTTTAGAAAAAGACATGCCTGATCTTCTTCTGTGATACTGAATGGCCACAGTATCCTTTGGAAGATGGGGAACGCTGGCCTGTTGAGGGTATCTTAATTATAATACTGTTTTACAATTAGATTGGTTCTGTAGAAAACAAGAGAAATGGGTAGAAGTGCCATATGTGTTGCTCTTTATCTCTCTGTGAGACATGCCAGACTTGTGCAGATTTGGGTGTGAAACCGTCAGCTCCCTCCTGTCCTCTTACTTTGCCCCTGGATCTGGAGCTTCCAATTGAACAGACTGAGAATCAGGCCACCCTTCCAGGAGGGGTTGCCTCAGCCTCAGTAAAATTCGAACAGTCCCAGTCGTGGTTGAGGATCCGAAAAGTACATAGAATCTTTTATGGGACTAATTTTACTTTATGACCTTACTTGGAGAGATGTAATGTATGTCTTGGGACAGATGCTGACTCCTGACTCGAGAGCTCGAGTTTTGGGGGAAGCTACTACTTTTGGAGATGAATGGCTTGAATGTGAGACAAGTGGAAAGAGGGAACACAAAATAGCCCTCCTTCCTCCTGGGAGCCAAGCAGTTCCCATAACAGAGCTAGTCTGGGACTAGAACATGGCTAAACGAAGATGGGATCAGAGCCTTCTTTGTCAGATGTATTCTTGAAGGACTCGAGCGAGCACATGCTAAGACTTTAAGCTATGCTAAGTTGGCTGACATAGAACTTGGAGAAAAGGAAACTCCTAACAGAGACTATGGGAGGCTCTCCACAAGTTTACTGACATTGACCCCAAAAGTACAGAGGGAGGAATGATCTTAAAAGAGATTTCTCACTCAGTCGGCTTCAGACATCCATCGTAAACTACTAAAACAGGCATTCGGACCAAATCAGTCTTGAGATAAACTGCTGCAACTGGCTCAGACAGTTTACTATGGGAGGGAGGAAGAGGAGGAGAGGCAGAAAAAGACCAGGAAGAATGAAGCCCTAACAATGGCTTTTCAGATCCATTCTAATATAGCCTCAAAAATGCCCAGAGAAACCCAGGCGAAAAGGGACAGCCTTGCTATGACTATGGAAAGGAGGGCCATCTCAAGTGAGGTTGCCCTCAGGCATCAAAGCTGCCCCAGCTCCCTGTCCAGTCTGTAAAGGACCACACTGGAGGAGAGACTTCCCCCAGAGGCGTGGGCCTCAGGGGTCAGACACTCAGGACAATCAGGACTAAAGGTGCCTGGAGGTCCCCACATGAGTCCCCATCCTAATAACACCTGAGGAACCCCAGGTATTAATAACTGTGGGGGGGCCAATCAGTTGATTTTCTTTTGGACACTGGGGCAACTTTCTCTGTGCTCACTGAAGCCCCTGGCCTGCTTTCCTCCCGATCCACTATAATGGGGCTGTCTGGATGAGCCAAACACTATTATTTCAGTCATCCTTTTAAGCTGCAACTGGGACTCTACACTGTTTTCTCAGGAGTTTCTGATTGTGCTGGAGTCTCTGCCTCATGCTTTCTGGGGAGGGATATACTGAGCAAGGTCCAGGCCTCTGTTTTCATGAATATGGAGCCTGCTCTCTCCCATTAATTGAACAAAATGTAAATCCTAGAGTGTGGACTGATGGAAAAACTGTGGGTTGAGCACAAAATACTGTTTCTATCCTTGTCAAGCTCAAAGACCCTCATCTATTTCCATATCAAAAGCAGTATCCACTGAAATCTGAGGTTAAGGAAGGGTTAAAACCCATCATTGAAAATTTAAAGGAACAAGGGCTATTAATTCCCTGTAACAGTCCATGCAACACTCCTATTTTGGGTGTGAAAAAGTCAAATGATAAATGGAGACTAGTTCAAGATTTATGAATAATAAATGAGGCTGTGGTTTCTTTACACCCCATGGCACCTAACCCTTATACTTTATTGTCTGACTTTTAACTTTGATTATACTGTATCTTGGTTTAATGACTATTTTGCTGCACATAAGTCAGTAAATGGCTCTAGAACTGGTGGTTTTTTCCCTCATGTTTATCAAATATGGAATGAGGTCATATGGCTAACTCCTGAAAAGGGACACCTACTATCTAACACCCCCACATGCTGGGAACCAATAAAGCCATCCCCAGAAGTGAGCCGACAACTTAATTATAACAACTGGAAACAATTGGGATTTTTGCCCCAAGAAACAAGCAGTGTAATCAGTCCTATGTGTTCCGATCCCAGTTCAGGTCCTCCTTTTACCTGGCCAGGCACTGACTGGGACTGGATCCCTCAGTCATGCTGGCTTGCTCCAAACGGGACCTACTGGATATGTGGCTCTTACCTATGGGTGTGCCTTCCCCCTGGCTGGATAGGGAGATGCACCCTAGGTCTAGATTTTATTCATGACTTCATGTTTTCAGAGTTTCCAGAGAAGCCTGCTAATCTGCCACACCTTAAAACTCACTGGACAAGGTATGTATTTCACTGGTATGATTATCTGGCTGCAATTCGTTCCCTCTCTGGGAACTACAGAGGTTATGCTACAAGTTGATGCTCTGACTAAGTTTACTCAACAGACTTTACTCAACAAGATTCTCAAAAAGTCTATTTCAGCCCTTAATGCTGAACAAATAAATACAAATTAGAAAGGTGGTTTTTGCAAAACAGATTGGCTTTAGACATTCTAATGACTGCACAAGGAGGAACTTGTGCCGTTATAATTCACACCCAGTGCTGTACATATATACCAGATATGAGTGCTAATGTTACTCACTTTACTAAACACATGAACAAGATGATTCAGGCTATGGATTCTCCTGAAGCCTCAGTCACCTCACTTTGGGAAATGTTAACTAGCCCCCCATGGTGGAAAACTATCTTAATCATAATCATTCTAACTGTTCTGTTTTTACTGCTTGCTCTCTGCATCTGTAACTGTGTAACTGGATTTGTTTCTAACCGTGTGAAAGCTTTTAAGTTACAAATGGTTGTCCAGGCTCCTAGAGTGCCACAGCCTCCTTCAACTATTATTTGGGGCCCCTGGATCAGAGACCCTCAATATGAGGGTTAGGGGAATACGCTGCCTCAACAATTTAGGGACAGCGCCCCATCCCAGCAGGAAGTAGTTATGGAATGAAAACACCACCCCTTTTCCTTAGCAAATAGTTCTCCTAAAAGAAAAAGGGGAAAATGAGAGTCAGTTCTTAGGTTGAAAAGAAGTCCAGGATCCCCAGGAATGAGAAAGGGGTCTGGGGTTCTCCAAGAGGAAAAAAGGACAGACTTTTTTTCTTTAAGCCCAGAGCTAATGATTACACAACGAAACAACTCATCTTGCTCAAGGATATGTTCTTCCTTAAACTCTGTGCCAGCGATTATATAACAACAATGCATCCTGCTTGAGGACATGTTTCTCCTTCTCAAGAAACTTCTGACTAACCCTGTCATCTTAAAGTGTATGTCTGGTTCAGTTCAGTTCAGTCAGAGAGTCGTGTCCGACTCTCTGCAACCCCATGAACTGCAGCATGCCAGGCCTCCCTGTCCATCACCAACTCCGGAGTTTACTCAAATTCATGTCCATTGAGTCAGTGATGCCATCCAACCATCTCATCCTCTGTCGTCCCCTTCTCCTCCCACCTTCAATCTTTCCCAGCATCAGGGTTTTTTCCAATGAGTCAGTTCTTCACATCAGGTGGCCAAAGTATTGGAGTTTCAGCTTCAACATCAGTCCTTCCAATGAACATTCAGGATTGATTTCTGTTAGGATGGACTAGTTGGATCTCCTTGTAGTCCAAGAGACTCTCAAGAGTCTTCTCCAACACCATAGTTCAAAAGCATCAATTCTTCTCTGCTCAGCTTTCTTTATAGTCCAACTCTCACATTCATACATGACTACTGGAAAAACCGTAGCCTTGACTAGACAGACCTTTGTTGGCAAAGTAATGTCTCTGCTTCTTAATATGCTATCTAGGTTGGTCATAACTTTTCTTCCAAGGAGTAAGCGTCTTTTAATCTCACGGCTGCAGTCACCATCTGCAGTGATTTTGGAACCCCCCCAAAATAAATCTGTCACTGTTTCCACTGTTTCCCTATCTATTTGCCATGAAGTGATGGGACCGGATGCCATGATCTTTGTTTTCTGAATGTTGAGTTTTAAGTCAACTTTTTCACTCTCCTCTTTCACTTTCATCAAGAGGCTCTTTAGTTTTTCTTCACTTTCTGCCATAAGGGTGGTGTCATCTGCATATCTGAGGTTATTGATATTTCTCCCAGCAATCTTGATTCCAGCTTGTGCTTCTTCCAGCCCAGCATTTCTCATGATGTACTCTGCATATAAGTTAAATAAGCAGGGTGACAATACTCCTTTTCCTATTTGGAACCAGTCTGTTGTTCCATGTCCAGTTCTAACTGTTGCTTCCTGACTTGCATACAGATTTCTCAAGAGGCAGATCAGGTGGTCTGGTATTCCCATCTCTTTCAAGATTTTCCACAGTTTCTTGTGATCCACACAGTCAAAGGCATTGGCATAGTCAATAAAGCAGAAATAATAGATTTTTTCCTGGAACTCTCTTGCTTTTCTGGTAAGATCTTTCTATTGTTAGTTCTAATCCTGTTATCTTAAAATGTAAATTGTGGGAGTGGGTCTGGTAAGACCTTTACAACCTTGAGACATTCTTTTGATTTACTGTAATAACCAATTGAAAAAGTATATAGCTCCCTTGCTAAGACTAGTGAGGAAGGGGGCACTCTCCATCCCCCTTCTGATGTCTGTGTCAGAAGCTTTCTCTGTCCCTTTTTATACTTTAATAAAACTCTGCTATACAAAAGCTCTTGAGTGATCAAGCCTGGTCCCTGGTCCCAAAGCTAAATCTTCTTCTTCAGAGATCACAAATCTGACATCATTCACCATAAGCTGTCACTGCTGTGTAAAGAGTGGAAATACAAAGTGCTTACTTTAATTTTTACCATTCTACTTGTGGTTTGTTATACTCATCCAACACACACACACACACACACACACACACACACACACGGGACTTCCCAAGTGGCTCAGTGGAAAAGAATCTGCCTGCCAATGCAGGAGACATAGGAGTGCAGGTTTGATCTCTGGGTTAGGAAGATCCCTTAGAAAAGAAAATGGCAACCCATTCCAGTTTCCTTGCCTGGAAAATTCCATGAACAAGAGGAGCTTGGTGGGTTACATACCACTGGGTCACAAAGAGCTGAACATGACTGAGCAACTGAGTCATGAGCACACACACACACACACACAAACACACATATACACACATATACAGGGCTTCCTCGATGGCTCAGTGGTAAAGAATCCACCTGCCAATGCAGGAGATGTGGGTTCAATCCCTGGGTCAGGAAGATCCTCTGGAGAAGGAAATGGCAACTCACTCCAGTATTCTTGCCTGGAAAATCCCATGGACAGAGAAGCCTGGTGGGCTACAGTCCATGGGGTTGCAAAAGAGTCAGACACAACTTAGCAACTAAACAACAATAATACATACATACATACATATATATATTTAATATTTTTGCATCATTTTAATGTTCATCCCTCACTTTATTTTTTGCTATTGATTTATTACTTGCTATTTATTTTATATATTTCAGACTATAGAAATGATTCTAGACAAAAAGTAAATTAGGGCAATTTTTAAAATTCAAGTTCAAAATGGGTCATAAAACAATGGACACAACTCACAACATCAACAAAGCATTTGGCCCATGAACTGCTAATGAATGTTCAGTGCAGGGGTGGTTCAAGTTGTGCAAAGGAGAGAAGAGCCTTAAAGATGAGGAGCCCAGTGACTGGCCATCAAAAATTGACATCGGCCAATTGGGAGCAGTCATCAAAGCTGGCCTCCTTACAACTACACAAGAAGTTGCCTGAGAACTCAAAGTTGACAATTCTATGGACATTTGGCATTTGAAAGAAAGGTGAAAAAACTTGTAAGTGGGTGCCTCATGAGCTGACTGAAAATAAAAACATCATTGTTTTGATGTGCTGTCTTCTCTTGTTCTATGGGACAACAATGAACCATTGTTTGATCAATTTGTGACATGGGACAAAAAGTGGATTTTATACAACAACCAGCAATGACCAGCTCAGTGGTTGAACTGAGAAGAAGCTCCAAAGCACTTCCCAAAGCCAAACTTGCACCAAAAAAAGGTCATGGTCACTGTTTGGTGGTCTGCTGCCCGTCTGATCCACTACAGCTTTCTGAATTCCAGCAAAACCATTACATCTGAGAAGTATGCTCAGCAAATAGATGAGATACACTGAAAACTGCAATGCCTGCTGCCAGCATTAATCAACAGAATGGGCCCAATTTTTCTCCACGACACTGTCTGACCACAGGTCGCACAACCAATGCTTCAAAAGTTGAATGAATTGGGCTATGAAGTTTTGCCTCATCTGCCATATTCACCTGACCTCTTGCCAACTGACTACCACTTCTTCAAGCATCTTGACAACTTTTTTTGTTTTTTTTTTTTTTGTGATAAAGATTGTTCATTTTATTAAAAATATAATCCAGCAAAGGAAGCAAAGATGATCACAGTCATTTGTCCACTTTGGTCACACAGGGGAAGTGGCAGGGCTGGTGTCAAGAGCCTTTCCTCCTCTGCCATCTCCATAATAATCTTTATTTTTGTCAGAAATGGAAAGTTGCAGTATCACTCACTGGGAAGACAGGGCCGTCAAGGAGGTTAACTCTAGTCGTCTCTGCTCAAGTAAGTGCTGTGGGTCCTGTTTCCCAACTGTTGTTTCCATGCTCACCATCCCTTTTCCTGGCCCATCCCAATTCCTACATTTAATCACACACATCTCAGTGGGAACGAGAGGCTTTATTACAAATGCAGTTGACTGCTTAGGACTCCCTCTGCAATTTTTCTTTTCTACACTATTCCTCTCAATGCATCCCTTCAGGACAGGGCAGCAGGCCACCAGGGAAGAGAGATATGGGGAGAGTGAAAAGGGGCAATGCTTTCTCCAGTCTTCTGAAACAACCATCGAGTCCTCCTGGCTCCAGCTAAGAATCTGGTAGGAGGGTGAGATTCAGAGTTAGCTCTTATCTTCAAAGTCCTCCATGCCTACATTCTAGGGGGCTTTTGTCTTCTTTTTTGATTTGGGCTGTGGTTCACTAGTCCACTTTCATGGCTGCTTTCTCTTTCCGGGCAAACCTGATCTGCTGAAGGAATTTTCTGTGCTTCTTCCCAGACAGAGTCATGCTGGCACTGGATGCCCACTTCTTGAGGTGGTACTGCATAAACACGCTCACAGCTCTGACCACCCGGTGCTTCAGTCGCTGATCCTGGTTCAAAATTTGCTGTCATTTGAGCAGCTTCTCCTTCAGCTCAGGTCATGGCCAGTTAGTTGATCTTTCTGCCTGGAGCACCCATGGATGCACAGGGAGAATGCTTTCCAAGAGTTTGTCGAATCTTAAAGCATGGATTTTTATGCTGCAGGGATAAACAAACTTATTTCTCATAGGCAAGATGTGCTGATTTTAATGGTTCCTATTTTGATTAATAAAGATGTGTTTGAGCCTAGTTATAGTGATTTAAAATTCATGGGTCCAAAACTGCAATTACTTTTGTACCAACCCAATACAATGTTGTGTTAGTTTTAACTAAGTGTACAGCAAAGCGATTCATTTATGCATGCATATATATGTGTATAAATGGATATATATATGTATATATATATACACACATATATATTTATATTCAGTATTCAAGTGTATTTAGATACTGATTTCCAATTAAAGTAGTTAATATCTCTTATATATCTTATCAGAGAAGGCAATGGCAACCCACTCCAGTACTCTTGCCTAGAGAATCACATGGACAGAGGAGACTGGTGGGCTACAGTCCATGGGGCCTCGAAGAGTCAGACACGACTGAGCGACTTTACTTTCACTTTTCACTCTCATGCATTGGAGAAGGAAATGGCAACCCACTCCAGTATTCTTGCCTGGAGAATCCCAGGGATGGAGAGCCTGGTGGGCTGCCATCTATGGGGTTGCACAGAGTCAGACACAACTGATGTGACTTAGCAGCAGCAGCAGCATGTATCTTATATGCCAATGTGAGATCTGTGCAGGATCTCATTACATATTACATATTTAATCTCATATTACATCCCATTAAATATTACATATTTCCTGAAAATCTCATTGAATTAAAAAGTTCACATTTTACATGAATTTTGGAGAATAACAATTAAAAAAAAACATTTAAGTCAGCTTCTGAAATACATGTGATTCTGAAATACAAGAAGATCAAATCTGTAAGAGAGGAATTTAGAGCAAGGAAAAGAATACAGCCCTGGTATGTTAATGCCCAAAAGTGCACCATGAATTTGGCTCTATACTTAATAGCAGCTGAAGCAAAGAAAAAAAAAAATCAGAATTTCCAATGTTCAAGATGTAAAAACTAGTCAGCTTGTCAATAAAAGACTGAGATGAATTTCTGCCATGGGTTGTCACAAAGGATTATGCACAAAGTGAGGACCAGTTCACCTCCCTTTCCAGATCCAACAGTTCTGTCTGGCTGTTTCCTGTCCAGATGCAATTCAGAAAAAGCAGTTCTGTGAGGGGCCAGAGCAGTGCTCTTGAAGTACATGGCTTTCTACTAAATTGGCTAGAATACAAGGGAAAAAAATAGATTTTGGAATCCTAGAGCCATGGAGAGAGTGCATATTCAATAGGGAATCCTCCAGGACAGATATTTTCTTGCTCCCCAGCCTGGCAGAGTTAGAAACTCTGTTATCTGGGGTGGGGAACTTGAAATGTAGGGAGTGTGTGCTGCTCAACTAAGAATGTCATCCTGTCATGAAAATTCTGAAGCCTCAGAGAAAGACAGATATCCTTACATGCATGCTGATGCAGTACAGGCAGTCTGGCCAAGAATGTCTTCAGAAACATACACAGCTAGGTGGTCCTGGGCTCAGCATCCCCACACAGAGCAAGACAGCTGGGATGTGAGTCTGGGCTCACTCTCAAAACAGGCGTTCCTGCTGCTGTCAGAAGAGCTGCACACAGAATTCCATGTTCTGACAAATTGCCATGGTAATCACACTGTTTCTGGATTTGATGGCTTATTATCAAGTAGTCAAGGTAATTGGGGATATTTTTGCTTCTTTGTTAGATGGAACCAAGAGTGGGAACACCAAGGAACTGGAGACAGGCAGAACTGGAAGAGGAAGGGTGGAGAGGGGGAGGGAGGGGGGAGTTGGGGGCTGTTCCAGAAAGGCCCTAGAAGATGACAGGCAGCAAGGGGTTGCTATGGGCGGAATGTCCTTGTTCCACTAGTTCATATGTTGAAACCTACCCCCCAAGGTGATGATACTAAGGGGTGAGTAAGGCCTTTGGAGGACCATTCAGTCCTGATGGTGGAGCCCCCATGAAAGCGATTCTATCATGAGAGATACCGGAGAGGTCCCTCACCCCTTTTCTTACCATATGAGGACACAGTCTGTGAGGGACCAACTAGATTCTCCCCATAACTTGTCCATTCTGGCAGCTTGACCAGGGCTGTCAGAAATAAAGGTCTGTTGTTGATAAGCTGCCCAGCGCGTGATGCTTTGTTATAGTGGCCTGATCAGACTGAGATGCGTCTTCACCTGAGAGCCGTCTCAGGGCTGAATAGCCTCCCAGGCCAGAGCTCAACTGGTGGCCCAGGTCAGGGTCTGCGGTCAGTGGGTCCTGGCACAGAACCTTTCTTTTCCTCTTCCCAGGAACTGAACAACTCCAGAGCCCTAGAGATAAGTAGGAGTCTGGGCAACCTCACTGTTGCATAGACAGACAGTTTTGCACACAGGTTGGGGTTTGCTGTTTGGGAATCCTCTTCTGAAGAACAGGCTCCAGGCTATCAAGTTGGGGAGTATTTCCCCAGGCTTTTTGGCAGGAACTCAAGCTAAATATTTTGTTGTTTTCAATGCACATTCTTGATTTTTTTTTCTGTTGCTGGTACGGTGTTCAGGCATAAGGTTATGACCACCAGGACTGATCCAATGAAACAAATGTTTCACCCAGATCCTATCCAAAAAAAGGGAACTGTTCATATGTATTTTTCTACATTGTAGTCCCTGACTACCTCCATTGTAGACAAGAAGAAAAAGAGTTAAACAGTTCTGAGTTGTATTTGATGATTTTTTAAAAGTATGATTTTTCTCTGCCCACATTCAGCAGTCTGGACCAGCCTGTGGTTCTGACAGCCCCATCCCATCCCAAGCCACAGGAGTGGCTTCCCTTGGAAGTCATGCGTGGGGGTGGGGCTGAGGGTGCAGTGACACAGCTGGATCTGCCCTTGCTGCAGACCCTCTGTTTGGATCAGGTCCTGTTCTCTGCAAGGCCACGAAGGGGGCATGATGCCTGAGTTGTGCCTCCCATCCCTGACCAACGTGATAAGGGGGTTGAACTCAAGAGGCACTGTCTGATGGACAAGATCACCCTAGCCTAGCATGCGGGCACCCAGGCTCTAGGATGACCCTGACATTTTGACTCTATGACTGGGAGAATGTAAATGCCATTAACAAAATGAGGAACAGAGACAAAGGGCTTGGTGGGGAGAGTAAGATGGTAAATATGAACACGGAATATGAGCTTCTGGCAAGTTGTGCCCCAGGGGGGAATGGCCAGTGAGCTGCACAGTGGTCTGGCCCTGGGGGTTGGGGGTTACAGAGGCATTGATGCCACAGCATACACAGGCATCACTACTCTGTACGTAGGTGGGGAGAGGGGCAGAAAGAGTGAGGAATCCTTAATTTAAAAAAGAGGAGGAGGAGGGCTTCTCTGGTGGCTCAGTGGTAAAGAATCTGCCTGACAAATGCAAGAGACACAAGTTTGATCCCTGATCTGGGAAGATCCCACATGTCATGGAGCAACTAAGCCCATATACCACAGCTACCGAACCTGTGCTCAAGAGCTGGGGAGTCACACCTACTGAAGCTTGTGTGCCCCAGAGCCCAGGCTCTGCAACAACAGAGGCCAGCACAATGAGAAGCCTGCACGCCACAACTAGAGAGAAGCCAGAGCAGCAGCAACGACCCAGCACACCTCTCAATAAACAAATAGATACATTTAAGAAAACAGAGGAGGAGGAATGGGAAGCTGCCAAAGAAACCAGATACCAGTCAGCAAGGAGGAAGGAATTAGGACAGTCCAGTGCATCAGGGCGCTTGCTCAGAGAAATCAACACTGCTAATTTTAGGAGAAAAGACATATATTAATATTTAAACACTGCTTGGGTTGCTTCCAAAGTCTCTGGAACAGGTTTGGGGCTCTGAGAGGAAGAACACCAGTGGAGACCAATGGAGCTTGCATCCCCGACACTGTTGGCTCTGGACAAAGGCATCTGTCCAAGTGCTGGGGTCACTACTGCTCCAGGAACCTGGCTCTGAAATTGGCATTTCAGCCAAAGAGAAACCTTCTTGGTCCTTGCTTCTCAGCACCATCAGACCCTGATTCCAAGCCTAGGGCAGGAGTATCTGAGTAGCAGTTTATAGTTCATTTGGTAAAGAATCCACCTGCAATGTAGGAGACCTGTGTTCAATTACTGGGTTAAGAAGATCCTCTGGAGAAGGGATAGGCTACCCACTCCAGTACTCTTGGGCTTCCCCTGTGGTTCAGCTGGTAAAGAATTGACTGGCAATGTGGGAAACCTGGGTTTGATCCCTGAGTTGGGAAGATCCCCTGGAGAAGGAAAAGCTACCCACTCCAGTATTCTGGCCTGGAGAATTCCATGGACTGTATAGTCCACGGGGTCACAAAGAGTCAGACACGACTGAGTGACTTTCACTTTCAGGTCACAGCCCTACATTCTAGCTGCAAAGGATGCTATGGAAAATATCTAGCATCTGTAGCATCCATGGGTTTCCCAAGTGGCACACGTGCTAAAGAATCTGCCTGCTGATGCAAGAGACATAAGAGATGGGTTCTATCCCTAGATTGGGAAGATCCCCTGGAGGAGGGTACAGCACACCACTCAGGTATTCTTGCCCGGAGAAACCCATGAACAGAGGAACCTGGCAGGCTACAGTCCATAGGGACACAAGAATCAGACATGACTGAAGTGACTTAGCACATTAGCATGTGAGCTTCTACACTGGGGGGTGGGTTTATAAAAAGGGTAGAGTGGATAGTGGATTCCCAAGTCTGTGTTTGGAGACAGAAGGTGAGGGAAAAGGCAAGGGAGAGGGAAATAGAAAAAGAAGCAAAATCCAGAAACAAAAGGGAAGATGAAAGCTGATGGAGCACCGGCTGGGAGGGGTGGGGAAAGGCAGGAGGCACACGCCTGGAAAGAACACCTCAGGGGGAAGGAAGGGTGAATCAGGGGGGCTCTCGGAAGACAGCCTCTCTCAGCTCAGAAGGATACAGATATTGACACAGATGGGATGGCACTCTTGAGGGGAGGGAGTGGCAGTGTCAGGGCCTCAGGATGCAGGACTCTGGAGGCAGGGAGCTGAGAAGTTCAGCTCAGCACCCCAAAGGAGGCCAGCCTGTGGGGCTTGCCTCTCTGTGAGGCTGTCAGCCTTGGTCACTAGCAGGTGAATCTGTATATTTGGGTAGCAAATCTCTATTATCTTTCTATGACCTGTCTGGAGTCTAGCATTGACCTTCCTTTCTATCAGCTCCCGCTCTCTCTTGTAGATGGGCCCACTCAGGGCTGCCTCTCACTTAAGGTTCCTTCTACCAAAGCCCTCTCCTGTCCTTCTGGGGACCCTGCTGTCCAGCCTCTGACATCCCTTTGGTGTCTGTCTGTTTTCTACGCTCTTTCTTCTGTGAGTGTCACAGGCCAGCCCTAAAGTCTCCCTCTTGCTTCAGAAACCAGTTGCAGGTCCATATTTGCCACAGTTGTAGCTTTTAATCTCTGCTTGTTGGTCCTACTTCTATCTGTAAAACAAAACAACACTGTCTTCTACACAGGCAGTCCTTCAGTGCTCTGGGAACAGAGGATTCTCTACAGGAAAGGTTTACTGCCCCTGATAAAGAAATACAACTTTGTGGCTACTGCTTATGATTGTATTCAACGTCTTAAGAGTTGCATCTTACTTATGGTCAACTAGGTCGAAGAAGGTTCTCCCTACACATGCTGTCAAATTAGATCTTTCTCATCCTGTGTTTTTTTTTTTTTTTTAAACACAAAGACAAATATATGGATGAACATATGTTGTTCTGTCTGCCTACTGCTCCTTCCTCTGGGGAGCCAGCCCTTCCTTGTTCCCTGTGTCTCCTGGGGCTGTCAGTCTGAGCCTCCCACCCTATCCCCACTCATAGGCATGGAAACATGACCCATGCCTGGGCACTCATATCACCTCCTACCCCTGGCGACAGCCAAGAAGCTTTCTCTATAACTGGAATACTAAGAAGTTGTCTGTTGCTGGTGGTCCTCAGCTAAGACAAGCTTGGACTACAAGTTGCACTTTCTCCAGCTGTGAAGAGGAAGTCCACTGTAGTGGAAGAAAAGGCCAGCCCGCAGAGGAAGGCTCAGAGACCAAGAGAGAGGAGTCCCGATGGTATTGACTGAATTCGTGGGTCTAGGCTTGCCAGAGCCAATCAATACCCTTTCTGTTTAAGCTAGCTGAATCAGGTTTTTGTCACTTCCAAGTGGTAAGCCCTGAATGATAATACTTTAAAAAATTAGAATGAATGCATGCACCTATCTGCACAATAGAGAAATGTAAAACAAAAAAATCATTCCTAACCCTATTTTTCAGTTATACAGAAAATGGTGTCATACCTTCTATACTGTGTGTGCGTGGTTGTGTGATTGTAAAATACAGCCACAAATTCCTCCATCCAGTATGCACACCACTTGGCAACTTAAGTTTGCATTTACTCTTCTCAGGGAGAGGTGGGGTTTCTTGCTCTCTGAATCTGCGCTAGCCTTGGGACTTATTTGAGCTTTAGCTTGCAGCAGGAGAGATGTATATGACCTTCAGAGGCCTTCCAACTTCTGCTATTAACCGCTTAGAAGAAAGGGCCAGGTGAAGAAGCTAGGATAACCTCCTGGAGGACAAGAATACAGGGAGGATATCAAGACAGCCCAGCCCACAGCCAGCCCCAGTGTCAGGCATGTGAGTAAAGCTGTGTTGAACCTTCCAGACCAGTTCTCCCTCCAGCTGAATGCGACTGTTTGAGTTTAAACCAGCAGAGTGAAACCAGCTTTGAAATGGCCTAGCTGACTTCCCTGGTGGCTCAGATGGTAAAGCGTCTGCCTACAATGCAGGAGACCTGGGTTCAATCCCTGGGTTGGGAAGATCTCCTGGAGAAGGAAATGGCAACCCACTCCAGTATTCCTGCCTGGGAAATCCCACGGATGGAGGAACCTGGTAGGCTACAGTCCATGGGGTCCCTAACAGTGGACACAACTGAGCCACTTCACTTCAACCCATAGAACTGTGAGAAGTAATACATCTTTGTTTTAAACCACAAGTTTTAGGGTGCTTAATTATGCAACCAAGGCTAACTGAAACAGATTGTGTTCTGAATTTTTGATGTAACCACACATCGTCATTTCCCCCACGTTATTAATATATTTATTAAGGTTCTTTTGTTTGCAGCCATGGGAAACCAGTTTAAAGAGAAATGCATTAGCAGGTTCCTGGGATATTTCAAGTTGAGGAGGGGAGAAATCAGGGCCACCGTGTGGGTGTCAACAGCGGAGATCACAATCGTTTCTCCAGAAAACTGCCGTTAACACTAGCGTTAATGACTTCTGGACAACTACCTTCAAGTTCTCAGAACAGGTTGACTCGTCCCGCTTGGGCAGTGTCTACCTGTGGATCTTTTGGTTATGATGGGGAGCGGGGCAGGAAGCGGAGGCAGAAGGAAGAACAGATGCGAGTCGGTGCAAATCCACTATGGAAGCCAGAACCTAGGCCTGCTTTTTGACTGCTAATGTTTTGACTTCCCCCAACTTCTTTTCTTTCAAATCTTTCTGGTACTAATGTATCCAGGCTCCTTTTCATAAAGGGGGAAAATCCGCACGGGACCGCTCTGGAAACTGTAACAATCAGCGCAACATTGTATACTTAGCACACCGCAACCAAGTCCGCCAAGGCTTTCGGCGCACCTGGGCCTCTGGGAGGGTGGCTTGGCAGTTTTAACCAATAGCTTCACAAAATGTTCGGGGTGTAGACAAGAAAGGAGTTCCACTAAAGCACTGAAAGGAGTTAAAAGCCAGAGTAACAGGTGTTGTGAACAGAGGACTGGAAGCAAGAGCCAACGCGCGCACTTGGGGTTGTTTCTGGGAAGCGCGACCCTGGCAAGTGTCGGGAAGAGAACACAACGTCGCGGGCTGGTGGGCGGCTTCGTTCCCCGACGCCTCGGGATGCGGCGGGGACCCCGGGCAGCGCCTCCTACAACAAGGTTCGTGGGCTCCTCGGGCGGGCGGGGACCTGGCGAGGGTGCTGGGCCAGCCGAGTCGCCCGCCACCCCACTCCCGACGCCGAAGTCGCCGCCCCCACCGAGGGGTGGGGGCCGGGGGCCGGGAGCGCGCGCGGGAGACGACTGCTCCCGGGACTGAGGCGGCGCCTTCCCCTACCGGCTGCTGCAGGAGCGACATCTTGCTCGGCAGGAAAGCGCTGGGAGAGCGGGCGGCTCTGGGCTGCTGCGCCACTGGCGCCGAGGACCCGCCGGAGGCGCGGGGCTGGAGGCACAAGAAGGAGGTAAGCGGGGCTGCCCCTCCTGCCCACACGTCCCGCTCCGAGGGCGCTCCGAAGACCCCGAGGCCGCCCCGCTCCCCGCGCCCAAGACCCCGAGGCAGCCCGGCTCCCCGCGCCCACGCCTGCCTCTTGCCCTCCCATCCGCGGGCTCCCGCGGCCTCTGGCTTCTGAGCTCGCGAGCCGCCCTCCCAGGTGACCCCCGAGCCCGGCAGCCCCGGCCGCCCGGCCCTCCCTCGCCCCCTGGCCGCCCCCCCAGGTCTCCGCCCCCTACCCAGGCAGGCCGCGCGCTCCCTCCGCCCCGCCCCACGCCCCGCCCAGCCGCCCCCGCTTCCCCCTCCCCCATCCCTCCCACTCCCTTCCCCCATCCCTCCCCCTCCCCCGCTCCCTCCTCCCTCCTCCCTCCCTCCCCTCCCACGCTCCGCCCCAGCCCGCCCCGTCCGGGCGGGGCGCTGGGTTTAAACAACGCGGCGGGCCGGGCTGGCGGAGGGGTGTGGCGTGCCTCTGTGTCGTGTCGTGGGTTCCGTAGGCGACCGCGCGGCGCGGAAAGGCGGGCGTTCGGGGCCGGCGCGGGGCACCATGTCCCCGGGGAGCGGCGTGAAGAGCGAGTACATGAAGCGCTACCAGGAGCCGCGCTGAGACGAGTACGGGCCGTGCTACCGTGCGCTGCGCCACTACCGCCTGGGTCTCCGGCTGCTGGAGCAGGCGCACGCGCCCTGGCTCTGGGACGACTGGGGCCAGGCCGGCGCCTCGGACGACTCGGCGTCGTCGGCGTCGTCGGGCACCGGGGCCCCCGCGCCCCAGTGCGTCCCGGCCTCGCCGCCGCCGCCCGCGGAGCCTGAGGCGCGCGTAGGGCCGGAGGAGCGGGGCGTGGAGGCCGCGGGGGACGCGGAGACCGGGGACGCCGTGGACGCGGAGGACGCGGCGCCGCCAGGTACCGGGCCGGGGAGGGGGCTGCAAGGGGCCAGCTCGCGGGACTAGATTTGCTCTTGCGTCTCCTGAACCGCGCAGCCGTTTCTCGCAGCGAGGGCTCCCGGCGAGCTCTTGATTTTATTTAATCTATTTTTGGTAGGCAGAGAATACACCACCCTAGACAAAATAAGGAAGGTGGCGGCCCCGCCCCCGCAGTCCCACCCTGTATTTCCGTAAAGTGTGTCTCTGGGTTGAGCCAGCTGTAAACGCCTTAGACGGGCCGCTGGCGAAGTCAGATTTTCACCAGGTAGCCTTGATGGCCTCTGGACCACTAAGCTCCCGTCTATTTATTTCTAAACGCTCATTTGTTTTATGAGAGGAGCCCAGCTTTCATCAGACCGCCAGAGGTTAGAAACTAACTAAGCGCATTGTCCTGTGATTGGGGCTGTTGTTTTCTGTGTTAACACCCTGACCTGACCGCGCTTTCCCTTAGGAATATTTTGTATTTGTTTCCGCAGACTGTTGCATAAATCCCGGCTGCTGGGAGATAATCCTTCTAAATGCCGGGTGCTCTCGGCTGCTCGCTCGCCTCCTCTCCTCCAGCTGCTACTGTGAGCTTGAGGAGCGGCAGCTGGAAAATGGCTCTTGGGGGTGGTGCATCTGCTGCTCCCAACGGGGCCCTGCACCTTCTCTGCTGCCGGAGGATCGCAGAGGCGGGCTCTCGGAGTGTGAGGCGGGCCGAGTGGCCGCTGGTGCTCAGGTACCAGTTGAATGAATGCCCCAGATACAGCCTGGAGGAACCCCGTGGGGTTCTATTCTACTTCAGCCTGGACCAGGCACCACCCGACGTCACTCAGTTTTAAAGAGATCCTAGTGAGCCAAATAACTAAAATGGCCTGAGAGCTTGTCATGCAGCCAGTCACCGATCTTAAAGTATATATTTTCTTAGTCAATACTCAAAACAAGTCTAAGAGGTAGGACCGTAGTTTTCACCTCGTTTACCTGGATTTTATAGACAAAGAAATGGAAGCTCAGAATCAACCATCGATGACTATTTTTGTTTACCGCCTTGTCAGTGGTACTCTGATCAGACTTTTCTCAGGACTCTCATCCTCATTTGTCTGTGAGATGCTGAGGAGGAGAGGAAGTTGAGTCTTGTTATACTGTTCCCAGCTGTTCTCAGTTCATCATGTGGCAGGGCTGCCCCTCCATCCTCACATGTTACTTATAAATTCCCACTGATTCCTGACCTTTGCTAAAAGTTTGAACAACAGAAGATGGGGAGGGTATGGGGCACTGAGCTAGTAGCTCAATTATGAGATGCACTTTATCAGACTGAATGAGCTTTTCTCTCTCCTTGGTTCTTCCCCTTCATTGCTTATGAAAGAGCTGTCAGTTATTTCCAGATGTATATAAATGCAGTTTTTAGACAGCATTGTAGTATGGAGTATGGGGCTTGTGTTGTAAGAGTTCATGATTATTTTGGTTCCCTTAGAAACACTGAATCATCCCAGGGGCTGGCTGAGGTAATTTCTTCTTTGCTAATATTTCTAGTTTAGGAATCTGGGAAGAAGAAATGTTTCTTCTTTTAGGACTCCCCATCCCAGGATCTTTTTGCTTTGCTCATGCGTATCACAGCCT
The DNA here is from genome assembly GCF_023699985.2 of Odocoileus virginianus. Lineage (NCBI taxonomy): Eukaryota > Metazoa > Chordata > Mammalia > Artiodactyla > Cervidae > Odocoileus > Odocoileus virginianus. Next base: position 1,249,034 of record NW_027224331.1, read on the forward strand.
CTGTTCATCCCTATGTCTGGCAGGATTGAAAGTCCTTGTGTTTAAGTGGACAGAATGAGGAGCACTCTTTTGAGTTTCTCTGAAATATAAACATTTAGTTCCTGTCTTTACTGAAGCCATATGTACATGTAGAATCATATGGTTATGCATGGCTTAGTACGGAGATACAGTAGCCCTCCTCCCCCATCCCAATTACCTATTCCCTAGGTGACCCCTTCCCATTCCTCTGGTTTTCCTTGGTGTGTAAGTCTGCTTTTCCAACATGGCTTTTATTGAGATTGTTGATTTTTAATTGGATTTTTAGTACCATCTACTGGCTGTCATTCTTTCTGTGTGCATGCTCAGTTGCTCAGTGTCCGACTGTTTGCAGCTCAGTGGACTGTAATCCACCAAGCTTCTCAGTCTGTGGGGTTTCCCAGGCAGGAATACTGCAGTGGGTTGCCATTTCCTCTTCCAAGGGATCTTCCTGACCCGGGGATCAAATCCAGGTCTGCACTGGCCGGTGCATTTGCTACCACTGAGCCCCCTGGGAAGCCCTTCATTCCTTTTAGTGACCTGCTAACCCGTACACTGGTGCATCCTCACCTCTGGTGTAGTCGTCAGAGAATTAGATTCAGTTAGGGCTGTGGACGAGGTTGCTTAGAGTGGCCCCGAATTGTTTGCTGTGACTCCCTTTTCTTTCTGTTGCAATGCCACCAACACATCAGGTTCACCGTCGCCCTCCCCATCTTAAGACATCCCTCCGGGGCCTCTGACCTACTTCCACCTGGCCTGCTCGCTGCTCTGGCAGCCTGCTGCCTTGTTGCCTCTTGGGAGGGCTCTTGGCCGCCACCCCAGGGACACCTGCCTTCCCTCTGTAGGACCCCCTGTTGTGTGGCTCTCCTCTCATCTTCTTGCCTGGTTTATCCTCTCCTGGCAGAGATTATCTTCTAGGACCTTCCTGAGAAAGGGTGTGTGAGATGCTAAATGTTTTGAGATCTTGCATGTCAAAAGATTCTAGCCTCACAATTCAGCAAGTTTGTGAATAGGCTTGACATTCTAGGTTGGAAGTTTTTGTCTCTACAAAATCTAGAGGCGGTGCTGTCTGGTACTGGGACTTGTGAAGTAGCTGTTACACTCCCGTGTTGTTCTCACTCTTAATCCCTCATAGATAACATGCTCCCTCCTCTGGAAGCTTCTCGGGTCTTCTCTTCGTCCTCTGTGTTCTGAAAATTTTCTTCTGTCAAGGCCTGTTTTCCTCTAATGTGCTTCATGAGTCCTTGCAGTCAAACTCCTATCTTGTAATTCTGGGAAGTTTTCTTGAATTGTTTTCTTATGACTATTATTTTTTTCTCTTTTTTCTTTCTGAACTCCTTAGTTGGATGTTAGACTTCACAAACATATCTAATTTTCTACCCTGGCCTCCATTCCATCTGTCTTAAGAACCTGTTGAATTGTTTTTCTGGGTTTTCCTTCCTTCTCTCCTTCTCTTTAATCCTCTTTAAAAAAATAGTATTCTGTTCTTGATTTGTATGTATAGTATCCTCACTTGTCCTGCTGAGGACTAGGAATTTTTAGTTTTTGCATGTTTCTTTGGCACAGGTTTCCCCTCCCTCTCTCTGAATTTTTTTTTTTTAATGTAATTTGTAATCCTGTATTTCAAGTTAGTAGCTTTCCTCAAATGTCTAATGATTCTTGGCTTCTTGTTCTTATTTAAGAGATGGTACTAAAAAGCTGTTGGGAAGTCGCCTGTGTGTGGGGTGTGGGTGTGGGAATGCTTGTTCACTGTGAAGTGCCTTCTCTCTGTAGCCAACACGTTTTCAAGAGTGTCTAGAATGTCTCCAGTTCTTTTCTTCATATTTACATTTCTTTTTAAATTCAATTTTAGTTTTAAACCAGTTATGCATATGCATAATTTTTTAAAATATGCTTAAAATGAAAAAGTAATCCTGGTCTATTCACCATCCATGCCCCTTGCTCCCTGGAGTAACTCTTTACCTTTCTTTTCAGCGCTGTGGCCAATGATTTTCTCATTCAGACTAATGTTGGCTTTTTTATTTTGAAAATTGTATATTGACTTCCCATAATGGAAGATGATTTAGTTTAAGATCTTAGCTTGGCCGTTCCTCAAACCCTCCCTTCCTCCCACCTAGATATACACAAGCACCTCTATTGTCCCACAGTATTAACTATATGACTATTTCATTTAAGTACTATTCTATATTTGCATGATCATGGCTCTGTAAATGTTATTTGCAGACAATCCATACAGCACATTTTGATTATATTTTCTTTGCTATTTATGTTTTTCCCAGAGGTAATTATTGCTTTACTTTTTGCTTTTCTTTTTTCTTTTGTAATTTAGCCTGAAATAGTCTGGTGGGACTGTAAAGCTTGTTATATGCCAGGCACATTCAGTGTTCTATGTGTTGCATTATTTTCTTTGGGGAAATAATTTTGGGGAACCCTTGACTCTCTTAATTTAGACTTTATGATGTCCAGGTCTGACACTGCTGTCAAGCTGGGACTTCTCTTCCTGTTTGCTGAGTATCCCTTTTGCTTACCTCCTTTATCTGATCCCTGTTCTAGAAGCCTCCAATCTCCCTTCCTTTTGGTGGAGCACATCCTCTCTAAGTCCTGAGAAATGTTGAAAGGGAAGTAAAAATTTTATCACCTTGAAGTCTAAAAATGCCTTTATCCAAGGCTGGATTGCCATTTGGGCAAGATAGAGACTTCCTAGGTTAGACATTTCAGTATTTGAAGGTATTATATTGAATCCTAGGTTTTGGTCTTATTGTTGAGAAGTACCATGTCATTCTGACACTTGTTTTGTATATGTGACCTTTTTCTTTTTTCAAGTTTTAGGACAGTTCCTTTATCCTAGGTATTCTAAAATACTGTGTCATTTTTCATTCATTGGGCTGATAACTTGGTGGGACTTTTTACTTAGTTTTTTAAAAAAACTTAGGCCACATCTCATGGCATGTGGGATATAGTTTCCCGACCAGGGATTGAACCCATACTCCCTGCATTGGGAGTGCAGAGTTAACCACTGGACTGCCAGCGGAATCCCGTGGTGAGCCTTTTAAATCTAGAAACACTTCTTTCAGTTCAGTGATATTTTCTAGTACTGTTTAAAATAATTTCTGTTCTGGGGACTTCCTTTGCAGTCCAGTGGTTATGACTCAATACTGGCATTGCAAGGAGTATGGGTTTGATCCCTGGTCAGGGAATTAAGATCCCACATGCCATGCAGAGAGGCCAAAAAAGACTTAAAAAACCTTTAAAAAATTTCTATTCATTTTTTTCTTGATAGTTATTTTTAGCTGGTTTGTATGCCTCCTGGAGCAAACCTCTAATATTTTTATTTAAGTTTTTTTTTTTTTTTTTTTAGATTGGAACTTTGGTTTTGTTTTGAGAATGCTTCAATTTTATCTTCTAAATTTTCTGTTGAAATTTTAAATTCTACCATTCTGGTTTTTAATTTCAAAGAGATTGCTTTTTTGTCCCAAATGTTCTTTTAAAAATTAACAAAAAATAGCATCTTTTTCTCTAACTCCACCCTCCAGCTCCCCTGCCCCCCACCCTCCCCAAGCCATAAATATCCTTTGAGAGATCTCTTATATTCCAAGCCTAGTTTTTTCCTCTCTATTTTGGTCTCTTTCTTATTAAAGGAGGTACTTGAATGCTTGCTCTTAGCCTGTCTGCCGCTTTAAGAGGGAAGCTTGAAGGGCTTTCTGGGCGCTGTGTGTGGAGGAGCTTGTGACTGTAGCTGTAGGGGGACTCTGCTGTTTTCCGGGGGCTGCCCACATTGGTGCCCGCCTGTTTGTGTCAGCCTGCCAGACCCTGCTCCTCCGTCCTCCTGCTGGGGGGCCCCGAGCCTGCCCGTCAGCATCCTGGGAGCAGAGCTGGGGGAGAGGAGGAGGGACCCCATTCTTTACCTCCTCCTGTTTTCACCCTGCCCCCCTCCCTTCTCCTGTGCCTGCTGCCCTCGGGCCCTCCTCCTCTAGGCACCTGGGCTGTGGGGTGGGGGGTGGGCAGCCACCGGCCTTGAGGACCACAGCAAGGACTGTGGAGGGAGTATCCTGCTGCACGCCAGGCTTTCCCTGGAAACTAGTACTTCAGGTTCCAGGTCTCACCTGTGAGCTCGTGGTTTCTGTGAATTAGCATTTGGCCAGGGCACAGGGCGTGGCTTGTCTCTGCTGCGTGCTGACGGCAGCTGTCTGCTAGACACTTGCGGGCGACCTCTTCGTGTGCCTGGCCCCCCTCATCACTTGAGGCCGGCCTCCAACGGTGAGCATTCCTGAGAGAGAGCTGGGCAGCTGCTGTACTGCCCATCACGGCTTATTTCCAGGAGCCATGGGGCACCTCTTTCACCCCATTCTCTGCTCACAAAAATCTGCCCAGGTTCAAGGGCAGGCAGCGTGGACCCTGGTTCTCAGCCGAGGCGCGTTCTTGTTAAGCTGTCATTGGAGTGCGTGGCCTCGGGCGCTGACTGAGGCTGGGCCTCACCTTCTGGGAAGCCTGGTGCCTCAATGCCGGTTACGCACGGCGCCACTGTGTCCCGTGGGCCCTTCTGCAGGGAGTTTGCATCATCCTGCTGAGTCCCGTCAGTCTTTTCTCTCACTTTGCACCTTCCAGAATCTGTCTGGTGTCGTCACCTGCTTGCTTGTTGTCCTTTCCCTCCGCTCCTTGGCCTTTCTCCCTTCACCGTGGTGGGGTTTGAAGAGGAAAGGACTGCGATCATGGGTCACCCGTGCACATTTAACCTGACGGCCTCACTCGCTCTATTTTTACTTATTTTTATTTTTTACCCTCTTTCTTTGTTAGACTTGCTAGAGGTTTGTGAATTCTGTTAATTTTTGTTCCAAGCTAACCCTTGGCCATGTCCATTTTGTTTATTATGTGTTTATTAATTCATGATTTTTTTCCCCTTAGTTTCATTTTTCAGTGCTTATTATAATTTTTTTAATATTCTTTCTTTATTTTTAAATTTATTTTTGGCTGTGCTGGGGTCTTTTTTTGCTGCATGGGCTTTTCTCTAGTTGCGGAGTGGGGCTGTTCTTCACTGCAGTGTGCAGGCTTCTCCTTGCAGTGGCTTCTCTCGTGGAGCTCAGGCTCGAGGGCGCGAAGGCTTCAGTCGCTGTCCCGCGTGGGCTCAGCAGCTGTGGCGCACGGGCTTAGTTCCTCTGTCGCGTGTGGGAGCTTCCTGGACTGGGATTAAACCCATGTCTCCTGCACTGGCAGGCGGATTCTTTACCACTGAGCCACCAGGGAAGCTCTTTTTATAACATTTTAAGATGGATGCTTATCATTGATTTTTTTTTTTCTTCCCTTGCCTGTTATTCTTTCTGATATATTGATATAAGGCTCTAGATTTACTTCTGAGTACTGCTTTAGCTGCATCGTACTTAATGAAGAAATTCATACTTAATGAAGAAATTTAGAAATATTTCTAATAAGAATGGGTTGATGCTATCGCCATTACTTTTTTATTTTTAAAAACTGTGGTAAACACACTACACAAATTATCATTAACAATTTTTAAGTGTATAGCTCAATGACATGGAGAACATTTACATTTTTGTGAAATCATATGATTTATTTTTGACCCCATGCATTATTTAGAAATTTTTTAAGGAAAGGGATATATTAGGAGTATGTGATTAACACATAAAAACTACCACATATAAAACAGATAAGCAACAAGGATTTACTGTATAGCACAAGGAACTATACTCAATATCTGATAATAACCTATAGTAGAAAGTAACCTAAAAGAATATATTTATATAACTGAATCACTCGGCTGTAACCTAAAACTAATACCATATTGTGGTTCAATTTAAGAAAAAGAAATGTTAATTTTATAACTGGAGATTTTATTTATTTATTTATTGGCCATGCCACAAGACTTACAGGATCTTAGTTCTCTAACCAGGGATTGAACTCTGACCCTCAGTGGTGAAAGCATGGAGTTCTAACTACTGGACCACCAGGGGATTCTCCTATAGCTGGAGATTGTAAAAGATATTTTTGCTGTTGTATCTAGCTTAATTAGGGCTTCCCTGGTGGCCCAGCGGTAAAGAATCCATCTGTAAGCAGGAGACGGGGATTCGATTCCTGGGTTGGGAAGATCTGCTGGAGGAGGGCATGGCAACCCACTCCAGTATTCTTGCCTGGAGAGTCCTGTGGACAGAGGAGCCTGGCGGACTATATAGTCCATAGGGTCGCAAAGAGTTGGACACGCAAGTAACTGAGGATGAGCATGATCTAGCTTAATTGCACATGAGTCAGAGACTACATACTGTATGATTCCAGTTTTGTGACTTTATTAAGATTTTCTTTATAGCTTTGGCTGGGTAAATTCTTGTAAATGTTCTGCATGTGCTTGATAAGATTGTATATTCTTTGGTTTTGGTGCAGTATTCTGTATATACCCATTGGGTCAGATGCGTTAATTTTGTTCAAATAGTTTAAAAAAATCAATCTTTTCAAGTCAAACTTCCTGTAATGATGGGCAGTTTCTCTGTCTGGACTGTGAAACTTGCTAACCACGAGCCACATGTTTGAACACTTGAACTCTGGTGTAACTTAGGAAGTGAAAGTTTGTTTCTAGCTAATTTTGATTAATGTAAAAGTATACGTAAGTCACATCTGCCTCATGGCTTTTGTAATGAACAGCATAGTCCTAAATCAAGGCTGAGCTGATTTTTGTCAGTTACTGAGAAAGGTGCTATTAGAATCTTCCACAGTAACTGGTGATGACACTGTTTTTATTTGCCTGGAAATGACTTTATTTAAACCTTTGAATAGGATTTTGAAATGTATATACACTTATCTTGTACCAGGCACTGTTTCAAGAGTTTTATAAGTATTACTTTTATAGTGATAAGTTCTCTCTCTTCTGTGTTTTCCATCTTTTTTCTCCTGCTACAGATATTTTTGAGCTTGTGTTCCTTCTTTAAATACACGTTGGTTTTATGGTCTGTCAGTGATAACCCCGTTTTCCCAAGTCTCTTGCTCCTGCTGGACTTCCTTACTGTCTTGTCTCCTGTGTGACTGGTCATTATCCCCAGGACACTCACTGTTGTGTTTATTATCTGTAGGAATAATCTGAGACCCAGGCTCCCTAGAGAGGATTTTAGTTTCTTGTGTTGGGTACTGGTGGATACTACTGTTTTTAATGTCAGACTTTTCAGTGATCCATGGTGAGGAGATCATTGGGGTCTCCCTGATCTGCAACCTGCTGTGACCTGGTTCTCCCCATCCCCTATGCTCTTCTCTGTCATGTGAGACAGCCTGACTGCCCAGAGCCAAGTCTGTCTTTTAAAAAACTTGTGTATATATTTTATCTTATGTTCCTTTATTTAATTGTGGTACAGTACACCTAACATAGAACTTAACCATCTGATTTTTTAATTGAGGTATATTTGATTTATATGTTTCAGGTGTACAACATGAAAGTCAAAGTTGCTCAGGCATGTCCGACTCTTTGCAACCCCACAGACTATACATGGAATTTTCCAGACCAGAATACTGGAGTGGGTAGCCTTCCCTTCTCCAGGGGATCTTCCCAACCCAGGGATCAAACCCAGATCTCCTGCATTGCAGGTGGATTCTTTACCAGCTGAGCCACCAGGAAAGCCCAAGAATACTGGAGTGGGTAGCTTATCCCTTCTCCAGTGATCTTCCCCACCCAGGAATTGAACTGGGGTCTCTTGCATTGCAGGCAGATTCTTGACCAACTGAGCTACCAGGGAAGTCCTAGTGTGCAACATAGTGACTCACAGTTTCCATCTAGAGTTAGACAGAGTATTGACTGTATCCCCTGCGCCCTGCAGTGTGCCCTTGTAGCTATTTGTGTTCACATAGTAGTTTATGTCTCTTAAACCCTAGAATGCCCAGTCTTGTTTTGTCCTCATTCTCCTGCCCTCTCTGTAAAATTTGGCTCTGTTAATTGCTCTGTCCTTTTCTGAACATCCTTCTCCAGCTTCTCTCCTGGAAGCTTCTGGACTTTGCTGGCTGTTCTTTTCCCTGGCTCCCTCTCTGGCTCTCCTCATCCCTTCTACTGGCTCAGTAGGCGCTGGTGTCCCAGGGGGCCAACCTCTGCTCCCCTTCCCCTGACTCTGTGTTCCTTCTGGGGGATCTGCTCTGCATCTGAGCCTCAGCCCCCACCTGCCCACTTATGACTCTCCAATTCCACGTTCTCTTCTGGGCCCCTGATTAAGGGTCCTGCTGTGGCCTGCTTGGTGGTCCCAGGGGTGTCTCACACCTGAGTTGTCAAGTACCCTTTCCCCATCTTTGATGGCCTTCTGCTGGAGGATAGTGTAACTATCCACTCCCAACCCCTGTAGGGGCCCAAGATTCCTCTTTGCCTCCCAGCATCACCCACTCAGCTGCCCGTTCAGCCCTCTATGGCTGGGCTCTCTGGAGAGGTCGGGGTACCACCTCCCAGTTCACAGGTGCCCAGGTGAGTCTGAGCACCAGCCAGGGGTGGTGGGCACTATCTGGGCCTTTTCTCCCTGTTCTGCCCCTGCCAGCATTGTGGGTTACCCCCTACCCTGGACTTTCCATCCTTTCTGCCCCCACTTCTTTGGGGCATGTTTATTGCTAGATGCCTCATTCCTGAAATGCAGATAGGACCATAGCATTTTTCAGCCTAAAATCCTTCAGTGATTCTTCATTCTTAGGAAAAATAAAACTCCTGTGTTTGGCATAGAAGGTCTTTATCTCCCCACTGCTACCCAATCATGCCTTCATCCCTAGACTATGTACCTGTCATTTTTAATTATTTTTTCTTCTCTTCATGTCTTTGTATAAGCCAGTTCCCCACTTGCTGGAATTCTCTTTATCTCTCCTTGGTTGGCTTCAGCTTGTCCCGAGAACCAAATCGTTATCATCTCCTGTGGACATGCTCCCTGGAAGGTCGGAGTTAGACATATGGGGGCTGGGAGAGGAAGAGAAGGAAATGAATCCCTGAAGATGAGTGGAGTTGTTTCCCCCTTCTCTCAGTGTCATAACTACGCCAGGCTTGGACCCCCTTCTACCTCCCGTTGTCTTGGTCCTGATGGGTCTTTCCCTTCTGCCTAGATCCAGGGGAGGAAAGAGGATGAGGTGTGGACACATCACTTAGAAGAGTGTTTGAGTGATGGGGGGATTTGGGTTATCAGGATTTAGTGTAAGACTGGCATCTCATGTGTCCCCAGACAGCCTGAGTGCTGGGTTTACAGATAAGGTGCACAGCAGTGCGAAGCACTGAACCCCAGGGCTGGATGCATGCTGTCTACTCCTTAAAATTCTTAGTAATAAAGGAAATGATTTGGTAGATAAAGGTCATTGCTGAAGACAGAAATGCAGGTGATGCGTCAGGGTTCACACATGTACACTGTGTCTGGATTACATGGATGTCATCAGGGAAGGGTCCACTATTAGTGAGGGACATGAGTGTGTCCTGAAAATGATGGGGTTTGGTTTTACCGGTTCCTATGAACCTGTAAAATCACCACCTAGAGCCAAATTCTGGATCCTCGGGAGCAAGAGGGTCTGTAAGGTGGCACCCTGGATGCACAAGGGGCTCTTACTCAGAGATAAAACATAGGCTCACTCGGGCTTTACACAAGGAATACAACCTGTATAAGATCACATAAGATTATAAGGTCATATAGGATTATACAGATGGTTATAGAAATAGTGATTGGACAGTCATAAAGGGTAATTAGGGGAAACGGCTATGTTCTGGAGTGAGTCCTGAATATCTGAGTACACCTCAGGTGGGCAGTCCGTTCCCCACCAGAGTTTTACCAGCCTTGCTGAGAATTAGGACTGTGTAGGCCAGGGGCCCTGGTTCATGTTGTCAGGAATAAGAGCCCTTCCCAGCTCCCCCCCCTGGGTGCACCCAGCTGTACATGGAGGTGAGGAACTATGGCAACCGCTCCTTATTGTGATGGAGGGCTTTTCATGTTAAGGTCACCAGCCAGCTCTTATAAGGAGCTCGGGAGAGCTGAAAGGAGCATTTTCCACAGTCATGGAGCATCACAAAGCAGTACAATCCTGAAACTCCAGTTGAGTAACTTAAAAACTAACCTTTTGCAGCTGATGAATGATTGTCCAAATTTAGATCTGTCCCTGAAGCAAGATGGTAAAATGACTGGATTTATCATGCAGAAAGCCAGTAGGCCCTGGTGTTTTCTAGCTTTTTAGCTTTTAGTATTCAATTGAGACTCATAACCTCAGAATGCCAATGATGGTTGTTACTTTTGAATAGGCTTGTTTCAATCTTGGTGTATTTATTGTTGATTTTAAAATGGGATAGACTAACTTATTTCTGCCCATCCATTTTAAGTGAAACTTGTAGAATTGAGCTGTAACTAAAAAAGTTACTGACTTAACTAGGCATTATGAATTTTCCATCCCAAATATTTAAATTATGTGTAATTATATGTAAACCTGAATTTAAAGCATCCATCCTGTTTTATCTCCTTTTTCAAAAAGCACTGCCAGTGAAAGATGTAAAAGAGAAACCTGAACAACAGATCAGGATGAGAGACTCTGAAAAATCAGCCAGCGGTCCTGACCCTCAGCAACCACCAAGTGCCTTAGCTGCCCGAGGAAGCAGGAGAGCCATCGAGAGCCCTCAGAGGTCATCCACTAAGATAAAAGAACAGAAGCACCCGTTTGCCCTCTACGGGTGGGGAGAGAAACAGACGGACACAGGAAGCCAGAAAACTCACAACGTCTGCGCCTCTGCCCCCGTGCGGGAGGTAGGTGCCGGTGAACGGGCTTCTCTGCTTTCCCCTGGGGGTGGGGTTGGCCTGGCTGGCACTGGCTATCATACCTGTGGTTGCTGTGATGTTGTGGGACATGGTAGGTCTCAGGTGGGCCAAGGAAAGCCCAGGACTGGGCATCTGATTGCAAACAGGATGCAGGATGTTAGCTACCTAGAGACCGGAGTTTTGCTGGGAGTTAACTGGTAGCCGGAAGGTTTTACTGACACCGAGCCAGATGGAGAAGGGGCAGGACGCGGGGCTCTCAAGTTCCTGGGGCCCAGGAGGTAGAGCCGAGGGGCGTAGCCTGGGCTGGCAGCTGCCCGTCTAGATTTGCGTCTGGCCTGAGAGGCTCCTGCTCTGTTGGACTTGATAACTGGCATCTCGCGCCTCAGCCCCTTTCTTGGTGTCTATCAGATCGCATCTGCTGTGGTTATGCACGTCTGTCTAGACTCCTGTTTTCTCTTTGGATTAAATTAGAGTGATTGCATGTCCCCTGCTCATCCCTCCCCCAAGGTTTAGTCTCCTTGGACTCAGGCCTGGCATGTCCCCGTGCAAAGACCTGAGAACAAGGCAGATAAGGGCCCCTCACCTGTGGGGTCACAGAGCAATGACTGTGTTAGTGCCAACAGCATCCACCAGCCCAAAGCAAAGAGGGCCTGAAGAGAAGCAGAGATGCAGGCTGTTTGAACTCTCATTACATGCCACAGTCCAAGTCTTACTGAACAGACTTCTCAACTCTAGCAGATGGTGGTGTTTGGAGTTATCTCAAATAACTCTGAGGACAACAGAGTTGTCCTCTGGCAATCCCGTGGAGTTAAGTTGAATGAGGTTCATTAAACATCTTAGGTGGTAAAATCTTGAAATTTGATAGTATTTTGCTGTAAAATATATGTTCCTTCAATGGAATACTTATTCTTGCTTAATGCTAAGGAGTTCCAATCCTTTTCCAGAGACAGTTTCTCAAGGCACGTGCAGATTAGTTGCTTACCATTTAAACTGAAATTTAGTCTGGTGGACATTTTCTGTTGCCGAGTTTCTTTACTGCTGACAACGGGTAAGACAGAACTCAGGGGATTGGTTCTTCTGGAGAAACTTTTATTCTCAGAAGTCCTGAATATGGTGAGACTGATTTGCCTCTGCCCTGCTCCAGGTGACCTGGAGGAAGCTTCATTGTGAATACTTTGGAAAATTAGTGCCAAAGCTACTGTTCATTCATTCTGACTCCCCTTAGATCCATGAATCTGCACTGCGAGCCAAGAGCAGAAGGCAGGTGGAGAAGAGGCGGCTGGCGGCTCAGAGGCAGCGAACTCGCTCTGCTGATGTGGAGAAAAATAGGCGGGTCAAGCCTGCCTCCTCAGAGAACCCATGGATGACAGAGTATATGAGATGCTACTCCGCCAGAGCTTGAGGGAAGGAACAGTTGCTTGGACAACCTCTTTCTAAAAGTGTAAATGAAAGAAAAGAACAAAACAAAAACTACCAAAAGAAACTGGACACAGGTTTAAGAAACCAACTGATTATGCAAGGTTTTTCTTGGGGAATTTCCGAAAGATTGTCTCTTTTGATGAATCCTGGTCACCCGCCTCAGGAGTAGGGTGACAACTGAAGCCATAGACATTCGGTTATTTATGAGGAGAATTCCCTAAATCTTTGATATTCTTATAAGGGTTTTGTTTTAAAGCATCTTAATCTTTTAAGATCCTGACACCACATGCCTTTAAATGGCTGACAGATGCTTAACTTCAGTTTCTAGGCTCAGGTTAGGTGAAGCCTGTTTTCCTCCTGTTCTGAACAGCTTCTCAGATTCCAGAGCTGGCAAGCTCACGCCAGCTTGCCACAGAAGATTCCTTTTCCTTATGTGTAGTTTGCTGTGGGAAAGAACATCAAGTTAAAAGTGAATTTCAACACTACTGTTGATACCATGTATAGTGAAAGTATTGTAGAACATTGGTAGTTTCCTAAACAATTGAATGTTTTTTTGTGTTTCAGTTCAAGCACCACTTCATCATGTGGACTGTGATATTTAAGAACTATCTAGACTGGGTGAGGGTCATCTTTTCTCTTTAAATTGTCTAGGCACTTATTAATAGTTTAGTTCAAGTGCATTCCGAATGAAATGTTTAAAAGTAGTACTGAAGTTTCTTTTGAGTCAAAGACTGTCACTTTTTATTAAGATTTTTTAAGGACACTTAATGGGGGTACCAGTCACTTGCTGCAATCTGGTCTTTTGGCACTCACCCACTGTGGAGTTTTGTCTCTACTAGAAGAGTTTAGCAATGATACTTAGAATTTAGAATCTAAAATTTCACTTAGTAAATTGAGATTGTCTTGCTTACTGGGGATGGGGGACAGATTTTAAGCTACCTATTAGAGATGTGGATCACCCCTACTTTTCTCCTCCATGGAACTTACCAATAACAAAGCCTTGATGATGTACATTGTTCAGACTTTTGGTTGAAATACATTCCTTGTAGGTTCCTAGCTGGTAGGTTTTCTGTAGAAGCTAATGTGAGGGGATGCTGCTGTGTGTATGGGCGTAGATGCGAGCATTTCAATGAAGTGTTTCCTTCTCTCCAGTACATTTGCTTTTGGGGTTGAAAGTGGTTTTGAGAAACATTTTTTCCATTTAGCAGAGATAGGAATCTACAGTAAGGATGAATGCTAAATACCCGATAAGAGAGAAAAAGTACTTTGCCAGCTTACCATGTAGAGATGTGTGAATGTAAATTTGGTGTTTGGTGTGCATTTGAGCATTTCCTTGATATTTTTACTCTGGGTCTTTGAAGTATTATGGTTGATTTCTACAAAGATGTTTCATTCCATATAAAATCTTCACACAATATCATCTTACATAATCATATTAAGCTTTGCAAATTCATATTGAAGAATCATGAGCTTTAAAAAAAACTTAAAATATGTGCGTTATTTTGAGGTGAATATATAGAGAGCTCTCCTAGTCACTACGATGTATGTTTAGTAAGAGAAAGGTCTGTGTGTTGTCCAAAATGTCCTTGCTAGGGATTCTGGTGAATCTTGCTGTTATTATAGTCCTTAAACACTGCAGGTACCTAAAGATGAAATTTCTGTGGTAATGTGGTGGTGGAGACTGTTCCTTTAAAACCACTTCCTGCATGTATAGTTTCAGCCACCAGCTCCAGTGTTCTGTTCCCGTTGTAGCTGACAGTCTTAGGAAGAGGCTGTGGGGAGTAGCTCAGGTCCACACTGATGAACTGCCTTAGAAACCTGACCCCTCAAGGTCCTGAGCAAGCCAGACTCTCTCCTTTAAAACACAGACTTGTATTTAATATCCTTAATTACTACTGCAAACTCCACATGCAGATCTGGAAGAACCTAGAAGGTGATATTGGCCAGTATTTTCCCCCTTTTAAGTAGAGGACCAATGAACAAGATTTTTTTAAGTGTTTTTAATGTGCGTGAACAATGAATGAGTCAGTATGAAGTGACTAGGAGTCCCCTTCCTGTGTCCAAGCCATTAGTTGGTTAGGGTTTCATTTTGTTCTTTCTCTTTAGGGGTAAAGATGACCTTTTGAACCTATAAAATTTTTAAGTTGTAACAACTTGATGTCCTACTTTTTCCTTCTCACTAATGTCATTGTGATCATGTTCTTATTCCTTGAGACAACTTATGAAACTGAGGTAATTTAAAATTGCCTTTCATGTTGAAAAGTTTGAAACTGAGAATCCAGTGATATTTAAAATATAGATTGAAATAACTGCTGCATAAGAGTCTCTTTTTAAAATTTTAGTTTTTAAGTTCTTAATTAAAACAACTTGTTGTAACATATTTCCTGTGTTTACTAAAAGCAATAATAGAATATTAAGTAACACCGGAATACTTCTGCTGGACTGAGGTGAATGAGACTAGGAATCTGTCCTTTTTCTTCCTTTTAAAACCTAAAAGACTGCTCTATTTATGAGGTGTCAAAATGCTTGTACTCCCCCACTGCCAGAAAATTCCCAAGTACCTATATACATTTTAAAGTCTACTAAAAGTAAAATAGGGTATAGTTTATCTGAATTGCTTATAATATAGTAAGCACACATTTGTGGTACTTTTATGAAATAGCTTTGTCATTGATTCATCAGATGTAGATTACTAGTAATTTGAAAGCTTTGAACACTTTGGTGAGCAAGTACTAACATTTCCGCTGATGAAGTTTGTGTCCAGCATAGCCTCGGCACCCAAGGGCCCCCTTTCTGTTGTGCATTTTAGCTATCTGAGTTTGCATGACCCAGCTGGAATGCACAACACAAGGGTGGCTTTTGGGTGCTGGGGCTGTGCTGAACATGAACTTTATCAGCGGAAATGTTAGTGCTTGCTCATCAAAGTGTTCAAATGTATTACTGGCAAAGAGGAAGAGGGGCCAAGCATATGTTAGAAGTGAAAACAACTGTCTTGTTGACTGCTTCAGTGAAAAATAGCTTAGTGGGCAGTTTTACATTTCACTGGACTAGATAAAAAATGGTGCTAATATTTATACAGTCTGATTCTGTAGTTGGTTTGGGATCAAACTGCCAAAGCCTGACTCATGGGTCCTTACCATAGTCTTGTGATCAGTTAAATAGCATTTAAAAAGTGATTCTAAAAGTGTGACCATGTATAATATTTGAAATGGATTTTGTGCAGTAGGCTGAATAGGGAGCTGTCCACTTAGTACCAAATTCTGTGAGAGGAGCCATGTCCAGGGCTGAGGCCCAGGCTTCCTCCCAGCCTGGAAAGTCGCTCCTTCATTATTCATTTCCATTTTGAAAGTCAGGACACCTGCGTGATACACTAGAGGCCTCCTTTTGGATTTCTGTATAATTAGCAGAACTGTTTTTAAGAGCTGTCCCCTGTGTTGCTGGGTATGTATTTTGAGCACTGCACTCACTTTAACATTCTGAAGGTACTAAGGCTGGGCACCCACAGTCACAGCGCTCAGGTGGTGGGAACTCGCATCTGTGTTTTCTAAGAACTGTGTTGCTTTTAGCTTGTATTTAATATTGCAGTTACTTGGAAAAATGTGAATAAAGTTCATTAATGCTACAGGCTAAGCTTCTGTTTTGTGGGCAGTAATTCTGATGAGTACATTAATGGTTGAAGAGAATTCAATGATTATATTGACTCCTAAATGTATTTTTCATTAGATAAATATTCAGTAAGGTATATTTAGTTAGGTGTATTACATCCAGGAAAAGATACTTTGTGTGTATACACTTTGAATTAAACTCCACATTTTTCCTAGTCTTTCCCTCATACATTATTGCTTTGAAAATTACAAAAGGGATACGGCATGGACAAAAGTAACTTAAAAGAGATTTGTTGTTTAGTTGCATTCAACTCTTTGAACCCATGCACTGTAGCCCACCAGGCTCCTCTGTCCACAGGATTTCCCAAGCAAGAATACTGGAGTGGGTTTCCATTTCCTTCTCTAGGGACCTTCCTGACCCAGGGATCAAACCCAAGTCTCCTACACTGGCAGCAGATTCTTTACCTCTGATCCACCAGAGAAGCCCTAACTCAAAGAGAAGTATAGAGTAAAAAGTCAAAGTTCCTTTCAACACTACCCCCTCACCAATATTCTACGTCCCTTCTTAGAGGAAACCAGACCTTTTTTCCAGGCACTTGGAGGTACATATACACTGTTTTTTTTTTTTTTTTCTCACAAATATGGAATAATGCTATACATATTCTGTAACTCCCCAGCTTCCCCTCACCTGCTCTCCTTGTTCACACTGTCCCCCGATCCTAATTAGCCAGCCGAGCACCTTTGAGAGTGGGCCGCCGGGCAGACCCCTCCTCGGGTCTCAGACGGACCACAAAGTTCTGTACGTGTGAGGCAGGTCCGAAGAGCACTGCAAAAGCTTTGAAGGCTGAACCGGCACTGGAAGCAGCACCCCAGGACTTGGGGCCTGAGCTTAAACAGATTGATTACCTGATAAAACAAAAATGCCAGCATTCTCCATAGGACTTGGTTGTGTTTCATCATGTAATACTCAAACTCCCTATGAGGCACTCCAAATTACTCAGCATATGAAACCATGAAAACAGCTGTCATGGAAAAAGGCAGTCAGTAGCTGCCATCATAGACTTGAAGGAAGCTATTATTGAAAAGTGCAAATGAACAATCACACTCTTGAAATAAGTATTAAAATAGAAATTATCAGTAGAGAAATAGATAATAGGAAAACCAAGTGACAATATTAGAACTGAAAAATGCTCCAACTGAATTTTAAAAAATCTTGCTGGATAGATGCAACAGCAGGTTGAAGAAAGATAATAGATCAATACAAATCATCCAATCTGAACAACAGAAAAGGGCTGAAGAAAAGTTTCCAGGTTGTGTTATAGGACTCATAGAAAGATAAGAGAAAGAGTGTAGTGCTTTAAAATCATCTGCAGAAATGATGGCTAAAATCCTTCCAGGTGAGCTGAGTGAAGCTGAAACAGCATAAACCCAAGAAATCCAAGCCCAGATACATCATAAAAACTGTCGAAAACTAACAGACATCTTGAAAGCAGCCAGGGAAAAGTGAGAGATGACCTACAGGGGAACAATTCATATGCCCATGCATTTTTTTCATCAGAAACTATGGAGGCTAGAAATAAGTGGCACATTTCTCAAAGTGCTGAAAGAAAAGAACTGTCAACTTAGAATTCTGTATCCAGTGAAATATCCCTCAGGAATGAGGGTGAAATGAAAACATTCTCAGATGCAGGAAAACTTAAAGAGAATTGATAGCCAGAAGACCTACTTTAAATAAACAGCCAAAGGATGTATTCAGACAGGAGAGAAGTGATACCAAAGGAAGCTGGGAGCATGGGGAATGAAAACAGCAGTTCTAGAATTTGGTCATTTGTTCTCGGTCAAGGAAAGAGCTCCAGAGCCAGAAAGGTGGAAGGCGTGCCTTGTCATTCATAAGCCCCCTTTTCAACACACATTTCGAAGTGACTTTTGGCCAGCCCTAAGAATGCTGTCTGGTTGCCAGGGAAACTGACTGGGAGGAAAGGGTTGGACTTTGACTCCAGGGAGGAGAGAGGGGCTGGAGATTGAGTCAGTCACCCATGGCCAATGACTTAATCACTCACACCTATATGCTGAAGCTTCTGTAAAATCCAGAAGCCCAGGGTTCTTGGAGTTTTCTGGTCTGTGAACAGGTGGAGATGTGAGAACCGTGCCCAGAGGAAACTGCACCCTTTCCCCTACCACGCCCCTACATGGCTTCCATCTGGGTGTTCTTGAGTTACATCCTCTACAATAAAGCAGTAATCAAGTAAGTTGTTTTTCTGACTTCCGTGAGCTGCTCTAGCAAATTAGTTGAACCCAAGGAGGGGGTCCTGGGAACCTCCAGTTTACAGGTGGTTGCTCAGAAGCACGGGTGACAGCCTGGACCTGTGGCTGGCATCTGAAGTTGGGATGGGGGCAGGCTCAAGTGGCTGAGCCCTTAACTCGTGGGACCTGCCACTCTCTCCAAGTACATTGTCAGAACTGAGCTGCACTGAAGGACACTCAGCTGAGGCTGAAAAGCTGCTTGATATGTGGGAAGCCTCTTCTCACCTGGGGTCAGAGTTGGCAGAGGCAGAAGAGAGCTACAGTGGGGGAGACAGCAGCGGGCTCTCACTCAGACCCTAACTGGAGAGCTTCCCAAGAGACGAGCACCTGTGCCGCAGTGAGAGTGTGAGCTGTGCCTGTCCCTAGAATCTGGCAGGCTTGTGGGAAGCATGGCA
Organism: Odocoileus virginianus; assembly: GCF_023699985.2. Lineage (NCBI taxonomy): Eukaryota > Metazoa > Chordata > Mammalia > Artiodactyla > Cervidae > Odocoileus > Odocoileus virginianus. The sequence continues at coordinate 1,267,511 of NW_027224331.1, forward strand.
GACAGCGTCGCTACAAGCTGACGGGATGCAAGATGGACTGGGGCTCTCTGCACACACGGGGAGAGTGGCACTGTCACAGGAGACGCGGTGGCTCCGTGGGCGGGTTTACTTCTCCTCCTCTGTCCTCCTAGTGCGGTCCCATAAACTGGTCTTCCAGTAAAAGGCAAAAAGTAAATAGTTTTAAAAAAATGCATGCCAATCATCTTATAAAGTTCTAAGGTTCTTACAGCCTGGACTCAGGGCCTTTGATATATCGAATACTCCATACATCACAGGAGCCATTTAAATCACTGTCTTTAATATGGATTATACAACAAAATAAAAATTATTAGTCTATTAAAAAAATACAAAGCAAATTTTCCTGAGGCAAAATATTATGAAGGAACACACCTGACCTCTGAAAGGAGAACTAGACAAATTTACAATTATAGTTAAAGACCTATCAGTAATAGAACTAGTAGACAAAAAATTAGTAAAGCTATTAGAAGGGCTAGACAATACCATTAACCAACTCACTCTGACATTTATAGAACATTCTACCCAAAAAAAGAAGAACAAAAAATTTTCACGTGCACATGGAACATTCATCAAGACAAGTCCATATCCTGGTTATTAAAATAATCTTACATTAAAAATCATACAACTCATGTTTCTGACTATAATGGAATTAAACTAGAAATCAGTAAAGAAGGGAAAATCTCAATCAGTTGGAAATTAAATAACCTGCTCATAAATAATCCACCAAAAAGATGATCTCAAAGAGAAATCAGAAGATATTTTAAATGGGAGAAAAATGAAATTACAACATTTAAAAAATTTTGGGCACAGTTAAAGCAGTGCTTAGAAGGAACTGATTAGCATTGAGAGCTTATGTTAAGACAGACGGTCTCAGAAATAATCTAAGCCCCCATCTTAGACTAGTAAAGAATAAGCAAAGCAAGACCACATCTTCAATGAAGGAAAAAGAGCAGAAATCAAGGGAATTGAGAACAAAAACAAATGAAGCCAAAAGCTGTTTGAAAAGATCAATAAAACTGATAAGCCTCTAGCAAGCTTGACAAAAAAGAACAAGCCAAAGATTAGCAATATCAGGAATAAAATGTGGTTATCTGAATTTAAATTTCACTAAAGTTAGCCCAATGCTAACTTTACGCTTTCTTTTGTTGTGGTGTTGTTGTTCAGTCGCTAAGTGGTATCCTCCTCTTTTTGAGCTCATGGACTGTAGCACACCAGGATTCCCTATCCTTCACTCTTGAGTTTGCTCAAACTCATGTCTGTTGAGTCGGTGATGCCATCCAACCATCTCTGGAGCAATCAAGACTGTTGCTCCTCTCTCCTCTTGCCCTCAATCTTTCCCAGCATCAGGGTCTTTTCCAATGAGTTGGCTCTTTGCATCAGGTAGCCAAAGTATTGGAGCTTTAGCATCAGTCCTTCCAATGAATATTCAGGGTTGATTTCCTTTACAGATTGACTGGTTTGATCTCTTTGCTGTCCAAGGGACTCTCAAGAGTCTTCTCCAGCACCACAATTCGAAAGCATCAATTCTTTGGTGCTCAGCCTTCTTTATGGTCCAACTCTCATATCTGTACATGACTACTGGAAAAACCATAGTTTTGACTATTCAGAACTTGTCAGCAAAATGATGTCTCTGCTTTTTAATACACTGACTGCTTAGCTTTGTCATACTTACTCTTCCAAGGAGCAAGCATCTTTTAATTTCATGATTGCAGTCACAGTGATTTTGGAGCCAAGAAAATAAAATCTGTCACTGTTTCCATTTTTTCCCCATCTTATTTGCCATGAAGTGATGGGATCAGATACCATGATCTTAGTTTTTTGAATGTTGAGTTTTAAGCTGGTTTTTCACTCTCCTCTTTTACCTTCCCTCAAGAAGCTCTTTAGTTCCTCTTCACTTTCTGCCATTAGGGTGGTATCATCTGCATATTTGAGGTTGTTGATATTTCTTCTGGCAATCTTGATTCCAGCTTGTGATCTATCCAGCACATGTTGGATGTGTTTCTCATGATGCACTCTGCATGTAACTTAAATAAGCCGGGTGACAACATACAGCCTTGACATACTCCTTTCCCAATTTTGAACCAATCCATTGTTCCATGTCCGGTTCTGTTACTTCTTGACCTGCATATAGGTTTCTCAGGAGGCAGGTAAGGTGGTCTGGTATTCCCATCTCTAAGAATTTTCCAGTTTCTTGTGATCCACGCAGTCAAAGGCTTTAGCGTAGTCAATGAAGCAGAAGTAGATGTTTTCCTGGAATTCCCTTGCTTTTTCTATGATTCAACAGATGTTGGCAATTTGATCTTTGGTTCCTCTGCCTTTTCTAAACCCAGTTTGTACATCTGGAAGTTCTCGGTTCACATACATACTGTTGAAGCCTAGCTTGAAGGATTTTGAGCATTACCTTGCTAGCATGTGAAATGAGTGCAATTGTGTGGTAGTTTGAACATTCTTTGGCATTGTCCTTCTTTGGGATTGGAATGAAAACTGACCTTTTCCAGTCCTGTGGCCACTGCTGAGTTTTCCAAATTTGCTGGCATATTGAGTGCAGCACTTTCACAGCATCATCTTTTAGGATTTGAAATAGCTCAGCTGGAATTCCATCATCTTCACTAGCTTTGTTCATAGTGATGCTTTCTAAGGCCCACTTGACTTCACACTCCAGGATGTCTGGCTCTAGGTAAGTGACCACATCATTGTGGTTATCCAGGTCATTAAGATTTTTTAAATACAGTTCTTATGTGTATTCTTGCCACCTCTTCTTAATCTCCTCTGCTTCTGTTTGTTGTATAGGAAATACTAATTTGTGATGTGAAACCTCAAACACTTTCTTTACAGGTGAGGTATTTAGCATCACCTACAGAAAGATTCACTCTTTGGTCTTAATGAAAATTCTGTATGTTCTTCCAGTGGCTTAAAATAAAAAAAATCTCACCTTTTGTTTTTAGACCTTTAATCCAACTAGAATTAATTTTTGGTGAATTTGAATTTGAGATCAACCTTTTTAAGAAAAAAATTGAATTAAATGGGTAGAAAAAGGACTTAACACCACCCAGTGAAGAGCTCTTACTGACTTAAAATGTCACATTGTACTTTTTCGTAAACTGCAACAGATACAAGGGAAAGGTTCTAGATGCTGGTCCTCTATGGATCTACACCTGAGCTCAAAGGTTTTAATTTTGCAGTGCATTTTAGTATTTGATATGGCAAGTCTCCCCACCCCTGCCTTGTTCTTTACTTTCCTTGGTTATTTTCTTTCCTATATGAACTTTTGAATGAGTTTGTGGATTTCTATTTTAACATTCCATTTGGCAATTTTGTTAAACTGTATTGAATTTACTAATTTTGAGGCGATTGACATCTTTATAGTAGTAGTGAGTCTTTGTATCCCCAAATAGAATATGTCTCCATTTAAGTTGGATCTTCATGTATTTATTTAATAAAGTTTTCATTGAAAAAGTCTTTCATATTTCTTGCTGGATTTCTTTTCCCCCTTCCACCTGATTTTGTAAATTGTTCTTGCCTCTGCATAAGAAGAGGCTGAACTAGGAGGAATAATGTTACTTTTCTAATGAATGTGAATGAAGATAGAAATTGATGATGCTGTCATTAATCATATATTTTGGAATTACCTCATGAGAACCAGAGAATTGGAAACAATGCAGTTGTTTATCAGTAAGGAGCTGGTTAAAGAAAACATGGCATATCCACACAATGGGACATTCTGCAGCCTTCAGTGAGGAGAAAGCTCACTCTAAGATACAATGCATATGGAAACAGACAATGTGTGTAACATGTTGCTTTTTTGTGTAAGACAGGAAGGAGGAATAACATCTGTATCCATGTCAAGAGGCTCTGGAAGGATACACAGACTAGCCAGCAGTCACTATTAGGAGTAGGGGAAGCAGGGAGCCAGGGGAGGCAAGGAGGCCCGGGTGACTTTCCTCACTGCTTTGACTTTTGACACATGAGAAAACAGATAAAAGCAAAAACTAAATACCCACTCTTTGAAACTATGCATCCCTCTGAAAAGCAAGCTTGTGATGGTTAAGCCAGGCTGACAGCAGGACCAGCTGGGGCCTGTAGGGCCGTGGACCACAGCCTCCTCTCCTGGGCCTGAACCAGTTGGGAGCATACCTTGAACATTTGTTGTTGTTTAATCTCTAAGTTGTGTCCGACTCTTTTGCAACCCATGGACTGTAGCCCGCCAGGCTCCTTTGCCCATGGGATTTCCCAGGCAAGAATACTGGAGTGGGTTGCCATTTCCTTCTCCAGGGGATCTTCCTGACCCAGGGACCAAACCCGGAGTCTCCTGCACGGGCAGGCAAATTCTTTACCATATTCAAAACATGGAGATTGTTCGGTAGTGAGGTATAAGCCCTGAATTTACACCAAATAGACTAATCTTTCCTAGGAATAAAACTTTAACTTGATTACAGTAACAATAGAAGCTTAACAAGTTTTTCAGAAGAACCAGGGCTTGCTGAGGTTAGCCAGGCTGCTGGTTTTTCAAGCGTTCCCTTCTGGACACACAAACTGCTCCACTTTCCCCTATAGCAGGACTGACTTCCCAGGAATGACTGTGGTGTACACTGCATGACAACGGCACTCCTAGCCTGTGACAGCTGTTTGTAGATTAAACAATACCTTCTTCACGACCGCCAAAGGTTAAAATTGAATAAAGACAAAATGTAAACCTTAATTTAAAAAAAAAAAAAACACTGCTTTTTTTGGTAAGCAGCATGAGTTTAAGTTTGGTTCTCCGGCACTCTTGGGCTTCCCGGTAGCTCTGCTGGTAAAGAATTTGCCTGCAATGCAGGACACCCTGGTTCAATTCCTGGGTCAGGAAGATCCCCTGGAGAAGGGACAGGCTACCCACTTCCAGTATTCCTGGGCTTCCCTGGTGGCTCAGAAGGTAAAGAATCTGTCTGCAATGCAGGAGACCTGGGTTTGATCCCTAGGTTGGAAGATCCCCTGGAGGAGGACATGGCAACCCACTCCAGCATTCTTGCCTGGAGAATCCCCATGGACAGAGGAGTCTGGTGGGCTGCAGTCCACGGGGTCACAAAGAGCTGGACACGATGAGTGACTAAGTACAGCACAGTACTCCCGCACTGTTAGTGGGAGGGTAGGCTGGCACAAGTTCTCTGGAGGGCAGTTGGCTTTATGGCCCTTAAAGATGAGCACATCTTTGAGGGGCAGCCCCACTCCCAGTCTTCCCCCACATCCACACACGGGCAGATGCCCTGGCCAGGGAGCTGACGACAATGCAGCGTCCCAAGCAGAAGGGGGCGCATTCACATACTAGCCCCCTCCGCCCATCAGCAGCTACCTACAGGGGGTGCAATGAAGAAAGGGAAGTACGGGGTGTCTTCAGCATCAGGAAGGTCCAGCAGATCTCCTCTGCTCATGTCTGCACAGGGGCAGGAAGCCTGGTGTCCTGTGGGGAGGGGACACTATGCCTGTTGCCTAGGATCTTTGTGTGAATATGGCTTCAATTTAAAGCCAAAACATTGGCCATGTTGACTATGACAGGTAGATCGAACTAGTTAAGAGTGACCACTTGTGACAGCTAGGCATCCCTGGTGGCTCAGATGGTACAGAATCCACCTGCAATGCAGCAGGCCCAGGTTCAATCTCTGGGTCAGGAAGATCCCCTGGAAAGAGAATGGCAACCCACTCCAGTATTCTTGCCTGGAGAACCCCATGGACAGAGGAACCTGGTGAGCTGCAGTCCATGGAGTTGCAAAGAGTCAGACACGGTGAGCGTCTAAGTGCACAAGCACTCGTGACAAGTGTCACGGCTGTTAACCCATCCTTCACTGGGTTTATGAACTAGGTGCTGACTGTGGCCTGAGATCACTGAGGATTTCACAAGCATGGGGCAGAGGGAGAGTCTTCTGTCTCTATGCTGCCTTCTGCCCCTTGAGAGGAACCCTGGGGGTCGGGACCAAATGCCTGCTTCCTGCCAGGAGCCCCCTTCAACAGCCCACCTTGCTGGGGCCCCGCGCCGGGCACTGCGCCTGGTCCCTCGGGGATGGTTCCTGCCCAACACTGCTGGCTGTGTCTTCAACGATGTTTTCTATGAACTAGAATTGTACCCACACCCGGTCAAGCACTCTGCTGGTGTAAGGTCCCCCCATGAGAATAGCTCTGACAATGAGTGAGACACCACCCCCTGGGACGTCCCCAAGGACAAACAGTAGACTTGGCCTAAAGTTGAGGTCGATACACGGATCCCAAAATGTAACTGAATTGGGTAAAAGTCTGAAGTCACCCACCAGTGTTTAAAGCCAATATTACTCTTGGAAATTAAAAAAGGCCAGAGTAGAATAATCAGATAGTTACAAATCAAGTAAAAATAAGTGCGTAGAGACATTTTTCTTCTATTCTTGCTCAAGGACCAAGTTAAATAAGCAGAGAAGAGAGGCAGCATGGATGAGGGCCGGCGGCAGGACTTTATTGGCAGACGGCACAGGGGTGTTGCCACAGTAACCACACACAGTGCATGCAGTGGGGAGGGCTGTGAGGCAGAGACCACCCCCAGGCTGGGAGGGCCATGGCCAGAGCACAGGCCCTCAGGCAGGGCCTCACCGTTAGAGTAACATCTGACCCACAGCAACCACGATACAGCTTTCACCACAAAACACAAGAACATTGTGACAAGCGTTCTGAAAACCGGTCGGCATGCATTTTCAATTGATCGTATTTTCAATGTGTTGAAGGCAAGGACAATAAAACAAGTTATCAAACTTGCAAACTTCTCTTCTTTAAAGCATGGCTTCACAGTGAGGAAATCAACTTGTTTCCCACTGCAAATGGTTTAGCACTAAAGGCATTTTAAACATGGAAAATACTCTTACCAGTTAGGGTGCGGAGGGACGTGGGAGAGGGGTTCAGGATGGGGGGGGGCGATGGATGTATACCTGTAGTATCATGCTGATGTATGGCAAAAACCATCACAACATTGTAATTATCCTCCAATTAAAACTAATAAATTAATTATAAAAAAGAATGTTTTATGGCTCTTGAAATTCCAATAAACATGTGTTTGAAATTGCCATCAATTTTGAAGGAAAAAAAGAAGATTCCAGTCAACAGAAAACCCAGTGCTCTGTCTGATGGTGCTGCCCGGGGGAGCACAGGGCTTCCCCTGGACCTGCTATCCACGTCCTGGGGGTGGTGGCCCCTGTCTCTGTATCTCAGGCACTTGGGCTGTGAAATGGGCCTATTTCTGTTCTGTGCCACTGCAAAGGGCTGTTTTTAAGGTTCAATCAGATGTTACATGTGAGAACACTTTTAAAGTATATATATATGTGTATATATATATATATATATATATATATATATATATATATATATATTAAAACTCTACTACCGCTTTGAAAGGGCAGCAGTTCATTTTTATAGCTCTGGCTTCTGCTTCAACACAAGGACTGTCAACTGTAACAGAGTGTGTGTTAACAAAATTGAGAGATTTCACACATTTCACCCCAAGCATTGATGACCCATCCTGCAAGTCTTGGATAGCTGAGTGGGTCTAGGCCTGAAAGCAGACATTTATCGACAATTACATCCTCAGTTGCCCCTCACAGCCTCATGTAAGGTCAGCGCAGACGACAAAACAGCATTCTGGACAACTGCTTGCCCACAGGCTGTACTGTCATGTATAACAAGAGGCCAACTAAGAGTGTACAGATAGCATTTCCAAGAAATATTGATCCAAACAACAAAACCTGCAACAGTAAGGCTCTTGACCTAGAATGTAAACAACTGGATAACTATGCACTGAAGCCAACAGTCACAAATGAAGAGGCTGCTCTGGAAGTTATGATTTTAGACAGTTTTGTTAAAAACGTGTCTTGGACAAGAGTGTTTCAGACTGAAACTTGGATGTCCAAATGCCTACCCAGGTTTGGGAAGTTCTCAGTCCTCATTTATTTAAACAAGCTTCCTGCCCTCCTTCCCCGTCTTCTCCTCCTGGGGCTCCACTGATGTGCAGACTGTTTCCTAATGGTGTCTCAGAAGTCCTGTAAGCTTTTCATTTCTCTTCATCCTTCCCCCATTCCCTTCTGTTTGGATAATTTCAAATGCGCTGTCTTCAAGCTCACTGATGCTTTCTTCTGCTCGATCTAGTTTGTTGTTGAAGCTCTGTATTAAGTTCTTCAGTTCAGTCACTGTACTCTTCAGCTCCAAAATTTGTTTGGTTCTTCTGTATGCTTTTTATTAAACTTCTCATTTTGTTCTTGCTTTCATGATTTTGTTAATTGTTTTATCTATGTTCTCCTGTAGCTCTCTGAGCATTTTTAGAACAATTGTTTTGAATTCTTTGTTGGGCGACTCATGTATCCCCATTTCTTTAGGGAGAGTTGCTGGAAGTCTGCCATGTTCCTTTGGTGGTCTCATGACTCCCTGATTCTCTGTGATCCCTGAAGTCTTGCATAGGTGTGTATGCAGTTACCTCACCCAGACTTTACGAACTGACTTTGGTATAAGCCCTTCACCTTAGGTGGGGACGTGCTGGAACATGCTGTGACCCAGGACCAGTGGTACAGGGTGTCAAGTGCAGGTGTGTGTCTGGGTGGGAGGGATACTGTGTCATTGACTCAGATCACAGCGGGTCACAGCATCAACTGTGTGGCTCCTGACAAGCACTGTGGGGGGTCTGCAGTGTCTGCAAGGGCTGGTGGGTTCCCCAGCGGCACCTCCAGGTTCAGCATCTAGGGATCAGGGCGGAAAGCAGTGACAGCCTGGAGCTTGAGGCATGCACACATCTGTCTGGGGAGGCCCGCTGATCAGGGCAGGAAGCAGGGATGACAGGGAGCTTGAGGCATGCACACATCTGGCTGGGGAGGCCTGCTGCAGGTGCATGTGTAGTGGCAGGGGCTGGCTGTAAACACACACACAGTGGTGGGGAACAGAGCCGGTTGCAAGGGTCTGGGCCAAGTGTGGGCCCATCAGGGAGGTGGTGTGCTCCTCCAGAGCTGCAGCATCTTCCCACAGGCATGTACACAGCAGTGGAAGCTGGCGATGGGGATCAGCCTGGGCGTGTGCAGGTACACGGCTGGAAGGGGCAGGTCACAAGTATGCATCTAGCAGGGGGGGGTCAACCTCTGGGGCCTAGGCTGGTATCTGGCACCGTGTAGCTTCAGAGGTCTGGGTAGGCTGCCAGTCCAGATCCTGGGCTCGGGTGGGGAGCAGGTAGCAGATGGTTGGGGACTGGAATTCCCATGGGGAAGGCCGCAGAGGCCTAGTTGTTACCAGCTGCGTGGCTGACACTGTTGTGTGTCTCAGCTTTGCTGGTCTCTGAGTGGGATAAACTCAACAGGTCCTTTGTGTGATGCCCCAAAAGGCTGGGGAAGCTGGTCACGCCACCTTTTCCTGGGGTGGGGAATTCTTCCTAGTCTAGGAGGTTTCTCTTGGGGCTGAGCAGAGCCTGCCTAGGGGATGGGAGACTGCAGACAAAATGAAGCTCTTTTTCCTTTCATTTCTGTGTGATTATTCTCAGGTTTTTGTACCACTGAGTTGCTGAATTTTCTTAAGTAGACTCCTGAGCTCTCTCAGAGTGGTTTATCTTTGCAGACAGCTCATTGTTAGCCTTTGGGCAGGTGGGTGGGGGGATGGCGGCTGGGGCCTCCTACTTTACCATCTTGGTGATGTCAATTGAAAATGAGCTCTAGGAGTTATAAGGCCCTGCCAGAAAGGAAGGGACTGAGCGGGATCATATGACCACTTTTTAGGGGACTTTGTAAAACAGGCACCTTGCAGTGGCTAGGCTTGATGTCCGTGTACTTTAAAATGACTTGGGAACAAACCCGACTTTGATCATCTGTTCTTTTCATAAGCACTTCAGTCCCTTCTATGTGCCAGGCCCTGGGCACACAGAAGGCACCCTTTTCAAAGGACATCTCAGCCCAGCAGAGAAGACAAAGACGGTACACGGATCCCTGTGACCAAGAACAAAGGAAAGGTCAGGACAGAGAAACTGAAGCAGTGTGTGTCTGCGGGCATCAGGGGTCAGGGCTGGGGACAGCGCCCAGCTGCACCTGTCAGGACAGGGGGCTTCAGCCTGAAAGACCTGGACAAACAGGGGCGTGCAGTATAGGTGAGGATGACAAAACAGAGTCCATACAAAGGCACAGAGGTGATGAGAAATCAAGGGGCGTTCAGACAAACATGAGTGTCCTATAAGAGCACCATTTTCCCCAGGAAACAGGCACAGCATGAGGGCCTATGACCAATGTTTATGAGCACAGAAACCAATACGATGACTTCTCTGATGCTGTAGACTTACCCAGAAATAGTCATATCACAAAATTTCCTAACCAGTGTAAAATGATTTGAGGGCTCCCCACCCAACATACAGAAATCAGCATTTTTACTCTCATACAGAGTTAGCTGGCCTATAAATATTTAGCGAATCCAATTATTTCTATGGTATTTTGGAATGTGACATTTTCAGAAATTTAGTATTTTTTCTTAAAATTTTCCTTCAAATGCTAGTTTTCCTTTAAAATGAAATTTACACATGACATCAAGAAATCAGAGAAGAGGGCTGTCAGAGCACAGGCTATCTACTTTTCATCCAGTTCCCACAGGTGAAGGACAACACCCATCCTTTAGCATGAAGGAGCAAGCTGACATTACTGCGGACTCAACCACGTCACACTTGGTTAGCGTTAAGTTCCATAGATGTGCGCATCAAGTCCAGTACAGTCCCTCATGTGGACACACTGAGGATTAATTAGGAGGGCCTTGCGTTACGACAGCGGCAGGGGTGATGCTGAGAACGTCCTAACAGCCAGCGCGACAAGGGCTCCTGCGTCTGAGGCTGCACTGGCTGTGGTTGCAGGCTGGCTGCCCCATGTCCCTCCTGAAGGCACACTGTCCTCTGGGCTTGGAGACAGAACCTCCAGGACAATCAGCCACATGCCGGGAAGTCACTTCTAGTAATGCTGCATAAAGGATGTGTATCGTGCTTCTTCCGTACATCCAGAAAAACAGCTTTATATAATTCCCAGAAAAAAACCCATAACCATTCTTGACTTGTAATAGTATCTCTTCTGAAGTTCCCAATGGTATGTCAACAATAAAAAATTAAAAAAATATATTCTTGTTGAGATGTATGCTGAACTATTTTGGGGTGAAATGACAGAGGTTTTGGATGTTTCCAAATACTACCGTGTAAAAAAAGTGAGGCAAAGGTAGATAAAACAAGATTGGCATAATGAATAGACAGTTGTGGAAACTAGCTGAGGCAGTGGTTCTATATGCTATTTTCTTCGTACTTGTGTATGTTCAAAAATCCTCAAAATAAAAATAAGAAAAAGGAAACAACATAAATTCTATTTTTAAAGAAAAGACTCCCTGATCACATTATTTTCTAGCACTTTGTTTCTACCTTCAGAGGGTGATGGCCGACAGCTTATTTGTTCTTCCTGAACCTGGCAAGTTGGCTGCTCTCAAATAAATCCCTCTAAAAATTTCTAAAAACAACTCCTTAAAGAAGTAAACATAATCAGGAAGCAACCAAGCGACAATTGGGACAAACCTGGACTGTTTTCAATTGATTAGTAAAATCACTTTATAACTAGGACAAAAAATTACTTAAAATGTACAGGTGTTCTAAAGACAAACCTTCCCCTCTGAAAAAAAAGCAAAAAAAAAACAGGACAAATTTGACAGAAAATAAAGTACCATCTACTGTGTCACAGTGTGAAATGCAAATAATCTAGATGACTAATTTCAGCATTTTCTTCATTCTGAATAATATTGATCTGTTAGGAATCAATGTTCTTAAGATTTCAAGAACTCTTACATAAGTCACAATTATTGTTTTCAATAAAACCATTACAGTACCCCAATTTGTAATGTTTTCATTTTCACTTAGATGCTGGAACTGAAAAAATAAATTAAAATCTCAAGTCTAAATGGAGTGTAGAATCTTCTTCTAGGAAGACTGAGAAAATGCTTTTCTAGAAATGTAAATTAAGGGCATCCTGCAAACTTAACAAATTGTGGGAAATGGACACATTTAATAACATTCACTATTAGATACATTTGGTCTTTATCTCTGGTTCCTGATACAAAGCTCCTAAAAGACTAAGAATTTCCTGAGTTTTAGGGTTCCCTTTTGAGCACAGTTTATGCCAATGAAATGACTTCAGAGTCACCCTAGAGAGGTTCAGGGTCAGCTGGTCACCAGAAAGATCTAAGGAAGTTTTAGCTCCACCCACTGACTTCAGAGAAGCGGGTGCTAGAGATTAAGATCTAGAAAAAATCTTAACAAGATTTAAGGAGCCTTTTGGTTGGTGAACAGGAACACAGCCACGAGCCAGGAGGGTGGGGCACCCCAAACTCCATGGGGACAGAAGTTCTTGTGCTCGGGACCCTTCCAGGCCTGGCCCTATGTGCCTCCTCATCTGCTGTTCATATGTACCTTTTGTAACAAACCAGTCATCTCATGGGCTTCCCCAGTGGCTCAGCGGTAAAGAATCCGCCTGCAGTGCAGGAGCCATGGGTTTGATCTCTGGGTTGGGAAGATTCCCCTGGAGGAGGGCATGGCAACCCACTCCAGTGTTCTTGCCTGAAGAATCCCATGGACAGAGGAGCCTGGTGGGCTACAATCCATGGGGTGGCAAAGAGTCAGACATGACTGAAGCAACTTAGCATACACCAGAAGCTCATAAGTGACTGTTTCAGTTCTGTGAGCTGCTCTAGAAATTAATCAAACCCAAGGAGTGGGTCACAGGAGCCTCGGGTTTAGGGCCAGTTGGTGAAAAGCAGAGGTGACACCCTGGACCTGTGACTGGAGTCTAAAATGTGTTGGTTTGGGTGGTGGTAGTTGACTCAGGCTTTAACTTGTGCGATCTGATGCCATTCCCAGGTAGACAATGTCAGAACAGAACCATCTGGTGTCAGAAGAATCAGAGGATTGGCTGGTGGTAGAAAGCACTCCAGGGACCAAATACCAAACGTTCTCTTCTCTTCATTTTTTCCTAAAGGCTTTTATTAAGAACCACCATGGTTTGGTTCTCCAGCAAATTTTATTGTTCAAGGTATGTGGAATTATATGCAATACCTGGGGTTTAAATTAACAGGCTCACTTATAAACCAACATTTATCTTATTTTTAAAAAATTTTGCTTTTGCATAAACTGATGTGGTCAAACAGACATGCTCCTACCCCATGCAAAAAGCTGTTCCAAAATGAGCAGCTTGCAAACCCACTGTTAACAAGACACTAAATGAAACATTCTTTCAGTGAGGTCCAAGAAGCAGATCAGTCTGAGAATTTGCTTCATATTCTGACTTTTCAAAATCAAATATTTAAGATATAAAGAAGCAAAATTAAAATATCTAAAACAGCTACCACTTGATATTTTTATCCAAGTCTCTTCCAGAGTTTGTAGTGCTGCTGTGCTCTATTGGTTAAAACAAAACAACAGAAGCAGTAGGCAGCTTCTACCTTAAAGGTGATCAAATTTACCAGTCTGAGCTAAAAGTCACAGTGGAAGAACACATGTAAGGTGAAGAACACTATTTAAACCTTTCAGTTTTAAATAGTACTGTATTTTAGCTTTAAAGAAAAGTTCTATTACATATTTTTGCATAAACATTTTAAAATATTAGAACAAGTCTTTGTAATACAATATACATTAACTCATGTGAATTAAAAACATGTCAACTTGATAACTGTTGTAAGGCATTTAAGTATTCAGCAGAAGTGTACAGAAATTTCTTAGAGGTGTCCCTTTAATATTAACTTCAGTGGGTGTCCTTAAAATGAATGCAAAACAATAAAAGACTAAAAAGGAGGCAGTGATGCTATAATACTGAATCCCAGAAAAAGCACAGTAGCAAAAATGTGTTTTCTAACAGGAAGACCAGATGGATCAGCAAACTGAGACCTGGTAAACAGCCCTGGTTCAGCTATTGCACTGACCAATGCTGAGAGTAGCATCTGTTGCCTAGGAAGTTTGGTGAAAGGTACCAGCATCCTTAGTGCCTGAAACACATCAGGTGCTCAGCTCTACTTCCTGAACTGATCTGATGAAGATGCTTTAAAATCAGAGTGCTAGACAGTGTAAAGTTCATGAGAAAATTTCATTTACCGTTTTATTTCAGTATGTGAGTAAATTCTGATCTAGTATTTCCAGCGTGGCTCATGTAACACCTTGTGGACTGTGGTAAATGGAATTAACCAAGTATTACATCGGCCATCAATGCCAGAATCTCTGAATATCAGGTCACAAACATAACCAACTGTGCAATATAACCAACATAATGATCAAAGCACACCTCACAATGAACAGATTTTAGTTCAGATGATTAAAAAAAAAATAAAGTATTAGACTGCATTTAGTGCAGTGCTCTATCATACCACACATCAGATACCATGCTGTGGAGATGCACTGGACGAGCATATATACAGTACACAGCCAGGATCCAAACCAGAGTGAAAGGGCGAATATGGAACAGAACACTTTTACATACATGTATACATTTAATGGTCTCGTCCATTGAACTGGATTTATTATACAGTTTGCTGTGCCACATCTACTAGTTTGCATAACATCCCAAATTATTATTATTATTTTTTGCACAAAGATCTACTTCCATATAAAGTAGAAAAAAATGGTGGTTAAAAAAACCTTCTTCAAGCTTCAATAATTGTGTCCCAAATACCACTGTACGAATACCTAAAAAATATTAAGAATGATTTAGAAATATGCATAATTATAAATGTCCAAACATAGCTTAAAGTCACAAAGGGAACCAATGAATACTTCCAACTTTTATTTAAACTTACTTGTGCCTATTAGATAATGTTGACTATACATAAAAAAGAGGAAACTTTAGAAAGTTAAAATCTCAATTTGCAAATTTTATAACCCTTAATGAGAGGTATATTCTATTAGACTTCAACTAACCCAAGAAAGACTCGTCACTGACATGAAGGCAGAAGAGTCTCTAACCCAAATCATTCCCATCAACTTTCCTTTCTTTCTGAGCAAGAGCATAAGGATTTCCTACAAATTATTTCAAGCAGAATATCTAATTTTTTTTTAATTGGGAAGGTTTACGCTACCATTTTGTTTCATATTTTCCCCATTTGTCCTATGTCCTTTTTCCTTCTTTTTCTGTCTTCTTTCAGATTATTTAATTATGTGTTTATTCCATTTTAATTCCCATGTTGACTTAAATTTGCCAAAGCTCTTTGTTGTGTTGTTTCAGTGGTTGCTTTGGGTTTTTTTTTTCCTTAAGATTTAATTTCTTTTAGTGCAGTTTTAGGTTCCCAATAAAACTGAGGAGGAAAAAATTATATACAGTTCCCAAACACCCCCAACTCTCACACATATAGAGCTTCCCCCATTATCAACATCCCCATACATCATACATCCCCAACATCAACATATAACATTTGTTATAGTTGATGAACTTACACTGACACATAACAATCACCCAAACCCACAGTTAAACTACAGTTCACTTTTGTAGATTCTATGGGTTTGGACAAATATAAGAAGACATATATTCATCCCTCATCCCCAATCTTTTCACTGTCTCCATAGTGTGCCTTTTTCAGAATGTCACACAGTTGTAATCAGGCAGCACGTAGCCCGACTGGCTTCTTTTACTTAGTTATATGCATTGAAGATTCTTCTTTCATTTAGTTATATGCATTATAAGTCTTTTCATGGCTTGATAGCTCATTCCTTCCCAGTGCTGAATGATATTCCATGGTCTGGATGGACCATTGTTAACCCATTTGCCTTCGGAAGTACATCCTGTTTGTTTGCAAGTTTTGGCAACTGTGAACAATGCTGCTATAAAGATCCATGTGTGGGCATTTGTGTGGACATAAGTTTTCAACTACTTTGTGTACATACCAAGCAGTGAGACTGCTGGATTATATAGTAAGAGTATGCTTAGTTTCATGAGAAAATGTCAAACTGTCTTCCAAAGTAGCTGCACCATTTTGTACTCTTACCAGCAATGAACAAGAATTTCTATTGCTCTACATCCTCACCAGCATTTGCTGCTGTCACTGTCTTAGATTCTGGCCATTCTAATAGGCTTTTAGTGACAGCTCATTTATGAAGTATTTTTTCCTGTATTTACTGCCATCTGGATACCTTCCTTGGCAAGGTATCTGTTAAGGTCTTTGGTCCATTTTTAAATTGGGTTTGTTTTCTTTCTTACTGTTGAGTTTTAAGAATTCTTTGTATAATTACAGTAACAGTTATCAGATATATCTCTTGTAAACATTTTCTCCTGGTGTGTAGCTGTCTAATTCTGTTGACACTGTCTTTTGTAGAGCAGAAGCTTTTCCTTTTTATGAAGTTCAGCTTACCAATTATTTCTTTCATGGGTTGTGTCTTTAGTGTATATAAAAAATCATCAACATACTCAAGGACATCTACATTTTCTCTTATTTTGTGTTCTATGAGTTTTAAGATTTTGCACTTTACATTTAGATTTATGATTCATTTTGAGCTAATTTTTGTAAAGGGTATAAGGTCTGATGTCTAGATTCATTTTCTGCATATGGGTGGCCAATTGTTTCAGCTCCATTTGCTGAAAAGACTATTTCTGTGTCACTGTACTACCTTTGCTCCTCTGTCAAACATCAGTGTGTGGGTCTATTTCTGGGCTCTTTTCTGTCCCATTGATCTCTTATTTCACCAACACCATACTGTCTTGACTACGATAGCTTTACAGTGCTTTGAAGTTGGGTAGTGACAGTCCTTCATTTTTGTTCTTTTCCCTTAATATGGTGTTGGCTATTAGGGGTCTTTTGTCTTTTCTCCGCATGAACTTTAGAATCAGTTTGGTTCTCCTCATATAGATGTTGTTGAGTTCTGCCTAAGTATTTCCTTTTTGGGGAAACTAACGTAAATGGTATTGTGTCTTTCAATTCAGATTGGACTTGTTCATTGCTGGCATACAGAAAGGTGATGGACTTTTGTCCATCACCTCGTATCTTGCAACTGTGCTATTAATATATAATCACTTATATGGGAGTTTGTGGATCCTTTTGGATTTTCTACCTAACCATGTCATCTGCCAACAAAGTTAGTTAATTTCTTCCTTCCCAATCTGTATACCTTTTATTTCCTTTTCTTATTGCATCAGCTAGGACTTTGGTTTGATGTTGAAAAGGACTGCTGAGGGCACAATCTTGCCTTGTGTCTGATATTGATAAGAAAGCTTCAACTTTCTCACCATTAGGTCTAATTTTAGCAGTAGGTTTTGGTACACTTTACTAAGTTGAGGTGATTCCCCACTATTCCTAGTTTACTGAGAGTTCTCATCGCAAAAGGATATTGGAACTTGTCAACTGATTTTTCTACATCTTTTGATAAAATCATGTGATTTTTGTTCCCTGTTGATGTGATGATTATATTAATTGATTTTGGAATGTTGAACCAGCCTTGTATATCTGGGATAAATCCCACTTGGAAGTATGTAATTCTTTTTATACATTGTTGGGTTCAATCTACTATTTTGTTGAGAATTTCTATATCTATGTTTACAGGAGATAATAGTTTGTAGTTTTCTTTTCTTGTAACATCTCTGTCTGGCTTTGGGATTAAGATAACATTGGTCTCACAGAATGAGTTAGGAAGTGTTCTGTCTGCTTTTGTTCTGTGAATGAGACTGCAGAGACCTGGTGTGATCCCTTTAAATGTTTGGTAGAATTCACCAGTGGAGCCACATGGGTCTGGTACTTTCTGTTTTGGAAGGTTACTAGTTATTGGTTCAAGTTCTTTAAAACAGATATAGGCCTTATTCAGATTATCTGTTTCTTCTTGTGTGAGTTTTGGCAAACAGAATTGGTTTATTTCATCTACGTTATCAAATTTTCAGGCACAGAGTTGTTCATAGTGTTCCTTTATTATCCTTTAAATGTCCATACAATCTGCAGTGATGTCCCTGCTTTCATTTCTGATATTAGTAGTTTATATTGGTTTCTTTTTTTTTGGCCTGGCTAGAGTCATTGACTTTACTGTATTTTTTCAAAGAACCAACTTTGGTTTCACTAATTTTTTTCTATTGATTTCCTGATCTAATTTTTATTATTTCTTTTCTTCTTTCTACTTTGGATTTAATGTGTGTTCTTTTTCTAGTTTTTTATGGAGGACACATATGATTATATTTAGATCTTTCTTCTTTTCTAATACAATGCTACAAATTTTACTCTAAGTACTATTTGTGTTGAATCTCCCCTAAATTTTGATAAGTTGTGTTTCTTTCATTTAGTTTAAAATACTATTAAATTTCTCTTAAGACTTCCTCTTTGACCCACTTATTTAGAAGTATGCTGTGTAATGCTCACATTTCTGGATTTCCCAGTTATCGTCCCACTGCAGATTTCTAGTTTTACTCCACTGTGCTCTGAGAGAAGACGCGGAATGCCTTCTGTTCTTTTAAATGTCTTCAGGTGTGTTGTATGGCCTAGGACGTGGTCTGTTTTGACAAACGCTCCATGTAAGCTGGAGAAGAATGTGTATTCCACGGCTGAGAATAAACTTTTAATTATGCAATCACCTCTCCTTTTCATAATGCAGCTCCAAAAAGCAACAACCTCCACTGCGAAGCCCGTGTGGGCTCTGGGTGGGATAGAGAGGGTAGGTCTGAGGGCAACAGGACTGCCGCAATGTGAGCGCCTACCTGTGCGCCGAGCTGCTTCAGCAGCCACACTCCTGTGCGCTCGGGGCCTGTGCACGGCGTGGGGACCGCAGCTGTCTCAAGGCCGCATCTCCGTACTGGATACCCGAGCCCATTCTTTCTGGGTCCAGCTCACCTGAGGGTCAAACAAGTCTTTAGAAAAAGTTTTTATGTTTCTGTGATCCTCAAAATATATGAAGTGAAAACAGCAAAGTGCAGAACACTGTGTATATAAAACATTATTTTGAATAAAGAGGAAAAATACACACATATTTGCTTGCATGGGCATAAAAATATCTTTGGATGGGTACATAAAAAACTGGTAATGGTGGCTGACTTCAAGAAAGAGCTCAAGATGCTAGGGGATAGGAGATGGGGGAAACAGAAGGTGACTTTTACTGTATCCTCTTTACTTGAATTTGGAATTATGTGACTATATTATGTATACAAAAAGCATTGAAATGAAACCACAAAGATACCATTCCTCACTATAAGACTGGTAAAGACCCAAACATGATAATACAACCCGTGGACATGGCTTTAGTGAAATAAACACCTTCATTCATACTAGTGGGATAATAAACTGCTTCAAGCCTAAAAGGAGGAATCTGACAGCCTCTACATAAATTCCAAATGCCTACGTTCTTTGACCCAACAACTCCATTTCTGGGAATTTATCCTACATATACACACATACATGTGAAATGATATACAAAAGGTTATTTACATTGTTTGTGACATCTGGCAACAACTCAAATGTCCAAAGCAGACTGGTTAGATAAATTATGGCAATATACAAAATTGAATATTACACATACACACTATGCATATATATATACATTAGCATAATGTGTATGTGGAAGTCTCTATTACTGATTTGTAATGATTGGTAGGTACAGTAAGTGCAGAATGTATAGTATGCTAACCTTTCTGTATAAAGTGGTAGAGAAAATAAAGGTTTTTGAACCATATGAATATACTGCCTATTTAGAAGGTTACAATGAAAAAGCACTTCTGAAGAATTATAACACATCTATATATTTTTTCACTTGATATAATTATGATTTTGATGATTTTAGGCGAAAAAGATCTTGAAAGCTTTATGTGTGTTAACTTACATGCACTGTCTTCATGGGTGGATACCAAAGGCGGGAAGGTAATCTAAATAAGTTGAGCCTGACTGTACTCAACACAATGCCAATTTTAATGCTAACTACTTAGGCTATAGACTCAAAAAAAATAACAGTACTGTACCAAGTTGAGTAACTATTTTGTTGCTGTTTTCAGACCAAAAGCCCACAGAGGGATGCAGCACCCCTCTATCTGCTGAGACCAGAGGTCTGGGCCCTGACGCTCTCCCACCACCTTCCCTGCCCCACCCTCTCTGTCAGTCCCCCTCTCACCTTCTCTCCCTTACCTTCCTCTCTTTTCTCCCTCAGCATTTACAGGTGCTAAGACTTCTTCCATTCCTGAAACCTCTCATGTTAAATTAGCCCTCTGCCTCCTCCTCCAAGGAGGCGCCAGGCTCTGCTTCCTCATCTCATCTGTGCTCAATTGCTCCATCTCCTCCCTGCATCATTCTGCTGGTAAGGGTGACTGGTGACTTCCTCTTGCCCACCCCACTGGATACTTTTCAGCGCAAGTCTGAGCTTACAAGACTTTTCTCCCATGTATTTGATAAGAAACAACCTTTGGCTGAATGTGGGCAGAAGTGCCACTCCCACTGATCCTGGGTATCTTCCCGCATCTCTGGCCTTTCCCTCCTCCTCTCTCTCCTTCTTCATCTCCAAGGCTTTGTTCTGGGCCACTGCTCTTCCCACACTGCACTGCTCGCTGGAGGATCACATTCCCTCCACCGCTGCACCTGGTCCTATAGACTGGTGGCTCCCAAGTGGGCACCGCCAGCTGGATTCTTCCCACAGGTCCCTGGATGGCGCCCTGTGCCTGCGCCAGTGATGCCACCCACATTTCAAAACACAACCATCCTGATTCCCTGACTGGCTTCTCCTCCGGTTCTGCCATCTCCTCGCTGAGTCACCCAGCTGTGGCTCCTCCTCTCTTCTGACCCCTGCTCTTCCAACACCCCACAAAGTCAAAAGGCCCTGCCCTGCTGCATCTGAATCAGGATGCCACTGCCAACGTGTTTCTTAGATTCATCTATGTCCCTTCATCTCTGCTTCCACATCCTTGTTACAGCTTTCATCAGGCACCTTTTCTTGAATCACTCAAACATGCGTGGTTGGTATCCTGGCCATCAGCCCTGGGCTCCCTTTGGTCCGTCTCTGATGTGACCGCCTGCACACACCATGTGTCTCCAGGCACAGCCTGACCACATCACTCTCTGCCTCCCCCCTTGCATGGCTTCCCAGCCCTACAGCAGTGGTCCTCTATCTTGGACGAACATGAGAGTCACACGGGACAGCTTTTAAAATGATGATGCTGAGGCTTTAACTCAGCATCTCCAGAGGTGGGGCCTAGAATTCAAATGTGTATGTATCCCCAGGCGACTCCTGCATCCAGCCAAGGTGGAGACCCAGGCAGCCACAGAGTGAAGTCCAGAGCCTGGCTGCCGCCGCTCCTCATCTCCTCTCCTGCAGTCCCCACTGTGGCCTGTCCCTCCAGTAACTGCAGCTCCTCCCAGTCCTCACCCGTGTGCCCCTCTGAGGGCCTGCCTCCTTCCCACCCCAGGGCCCGGCCTCCTCCTCACACTGAGAGCCTGAGCCCAGTCAGCGTCTCTTCCTAGAAGCCCTCCCGCCTATCACCTCCTCAGCAAGTGGGCTCCCCTTCCTTCTGTGGCCCCGAGATCTGGTGGCTTCTCCGTCACTGTACTCACCACACCCTTTATAATTATCTTTTCACTGTTTCCCATGAAAGACAGTTTCTTGAGGGCAAGGGTTGGGATCAATTTATTTTTGTATCCCAGCACCCGACAAAGGCATTCGGTTAAATGAATCAATTAAAAATGTAATGTCCACATGTGATTTTGGTGATATTTAAATAAAAATTAACTCTAATAAATGACAACTACATATTATTTTGTCAGCTGCCTATAGTAGGGTTGTTTTAAGCTTATTTTTACTGAAGCAACAAGTAGAACAATAATGAGACCGGTTACTACTGTGACATGCTCAGTTAGCTTCAGAAATAAATTTTCCATGATGCCCGATTTACAACCAGCAGCATTAGGCGAGGTGCCCGTGACTCATTTCCCGTCACACAGCTGCTTCCCTGCCACCACAGAGCTGAAGAAGTCCCTGTGGAGGAGGCCTGGGCTTCTACCTCCCCTGCAGACAAGACCTTCAAACCCGTAAGAGGCCACTGCAGGTCGGCAGGTGGAGAGAGGAAACTCCATGACCAAATCACTCCTGGAAACGCTGCAAAGTGACACGACCGAGCTAGAGAGGAAAACATGCTCCAGGAAAGTTTATTAACGGAAAGCTCTCACCTGACTCAATTTTGTTGAGTATTTTCCTTGCACACTGTACAAAGGCCTCTTCCACGTTCTCCCCTGTTAGTGCACTTGTCTCCAGAAACATCAGCTCTAAAACCAGCATCAAACAAAACAGGAAGCCATACTTAGAAGATAATCACAATTATTCAACTCATAACCACCTGCTCAGTATACTATTCTCTTAGAATAGCAAACAAAAGAGAATTTTGGCCTTAAAACCAGGTATTTCTGCAAACATAAAATCAATAAATGTCAATCCATACATAATTTTTAAGTCTTAGAAGAACTCTAACTCTTTCTGAAAAGTAACTAGCAGTGTGTGCCAGCACTTACATGTGCTGGAGAAGAAACTAAGCAAGCAGGATGCTGGCAGGGAGGCAGGCTGGCTGAAGGCACCCAGCTGCTGACCTAGGACAAAGCAGCAGCTTCCTTTCTGTCGCCACAGCACAGCCTGCAATGCTGGCGTCGGGGGCCACAGGCCGTGTTGTCCCTGACAGCGAGAGATCGTACACGAGCGAGCCCTCTGCTTTCCACCAGGCGGTCACTCACCCAGGGGAAGGCTGCTCTCCTTGCTTTTGTGAGCAAACCACCACCTCTCCAGACACCCATTTCCTTTTCAGTAAAAATGAGGTGCATGTAAATGATAGAGAAATTCCTCTTGAGCATTAACATTCTAAGCTTAAATACTTCTAAACAGCTTCTTGACAAACTCATAACGGCTTATGTTTTTATTGCA
The DNA here is from genome assembly GCF_023699985.2 of Odocoileus virginianus. Classification (NCBI taxonomy): domain Eukaryota; kingdom Metazoa; phylum Chordata; class Mammalia; order Artiodactyla; family Cervidae; genus Odocoileus; species Odocoileus virginianus. The sequence continues at coordinate 1,290,387 of NW_027224331.1, forward strand.
TGCTTATTTTCTTAGCAGAGAACCTGTTTGTGAGAGTGTAAGCTGGCAGTCCTAGAGTCCTGTTGAAAGTTGCTATTAGCATATTTTATTTCCTGACTGGTTCTAAAAATTATAAAGTTATTTTAAAATGTCTGAATTCTTGTCGTTCTGCTGTCTATAAGGAATCATTCATTTTATGTGTCATCTTTATGCATTCTACATAAAAATTCAGCAAGTTTCAAAGGCATCTTTAGCCAAATGACTTAAATTTAATGTAAGCAAAATAAAGCCGGTAAGTCCAGTATCTCATCTACTGCTTCACCTTCTATTTAGATCTAATATTTCACCAAATTAACTTCAAATTACATTTCAAAAATGATAACATCATCTGATTAGGGCCTTTAAAAATTGTTCTAATTTTCACTTCAAACCAAGAACTGTGATATTAAAGATCCTAAACTGAAACACCATCACAGAATGAAAGAGATTAGCTTTTATCATCATAGGAACCTCTGCAGGCACAATGCAATAGGCTGAAAGTATGCTGAATGTTTAAATGTATAATAAAAACAATAGGAGGTTCCACACTCCCCAAATACAGCTTCATCTTAAACCTCCAGTAGCTGTGACAGGTGAAAGGCCACTTGCCATTTTCCTGAGCAAATCGGGAGGCCTCCAGGAAAGTGACTTCCCGATCAGTGTCCAAGTCCTTCTTGTTCCCGCAGAGGATGATGACAATGTTCTGGCTCGCGAGCATTCGGGCATCTGTTAACCAATTAGTAAGCGCATTGTAGGTTTCTCGGCTGCGTAATATAAGATTGTGAGAACAGTACATGTATTTTATAAAGCTAGCAACTCTTTCCAGTCACTCACACCACTCACACCGCCTCTACACACATGGGCAGTGCCCACGACCTTCGAAGCACTCAGGACCTGCGCGCCCCAAGGGCACACCACATGCTGAGGTTGTGTTCCACCTGGTTTCCAGGGAGATGCCCCAGCGAGTCGGACAGCTTGCCACCTGTTGCTTCCCCAAGCAGCATGCGGTATGCACTAGGGTCTTGGTCCATGCAACATGTGAGCAAGACCTAAGGCTAACTGCTGTCACTCGACAAATCCGTGCAACATGATGGTCCTTTGTTTCACAGGAATTTATCACACTGATTCTCTGTTACGCCCTCTTATCATCTCCCATTTACATGAGAAACCTGAGGCCCAGAGAGACTAGTTAAGTTGCCCAAAGTCACACACGCAGAGTCAGGATGTGACCAGGTCTGTCTGCCTCCAGGACTGTGTTCAGCTCTTATCTATCTAAGGACAAAATCCTCGTATATTCTAAGGACCGACCAAGGAACTGAGTTTTTAATTGAATTTAATTGTGACACCAAGGTGCCAGTTCCATGCAGGATCATGCACTCAGATCCTTATGCTGGGCCAAGAGCTTTACAGGAACCAATTTAACTGCCCAACAGCCTCACAAGTACTGTGTGGTCATCATGACTCAGTGGGACAGACACGGAAACTAAAGTTCAGAGGGCTCACACTGCCTGGACACAGAGCCAGGATGTGAACCCAGGCCATCCCAGCATATGGCCCGTGCTTGACGGAGGACAATTACTAACAATTTATCACGTGCCAAGCTTCATGCTGAGAACCTTAAGGAAACACAATGACACTGGAGATGCTTTATCTATCTGAAACTTGGGAACACGTTCCACAGGGTAAAGGGGTGAAAGGGCTGCTCTGAAAACCTGCAAGACCCTCAGGGAAAGGGCGGGGGGTCTTGCTGAGTCCCACTTCTGCTGTCCGCTGATGCACCGGCCGCCTATGGGGAGGTGTGGCCCCCGGGGAGCATAGGCTGAGTAGGGGTGTTATTACCTGGTGATGTCGTAGACAAGCAGAGCTCCCGCTGCACCTCTGTAGTAGCTTCTCGTCACAGACCTGGAAGAGTTACAGGCTTTTACTTTCACTGGAGCAGAGCCCTTGCTCATGAGCAGCAGCCTCCCACGCAAAACACCCATTTTTTGCTTTGACAACTGCAATACAGTGACAGATACCGCTCCAAACAGAAATGATACAAAGACATTTGAAAGCAGACACGAACGGCTGCTGTGTCCAAAACAGTATCACAGTAGTGATAAGGGGGTGGGGCCCCGAGGCTGGGGACGAGTGTGACCCTCTATGGAGTGGGGGAGGCCCTGCAGGACTGAGGGGACCTTTGAGAACATGTCGGGGAAAGACAGGAAGGAGGCAGCAAGGCTACAGCGCACGAGGCCCTCAGTGGCTTCTCTGCTCGCCTGGGGTCCATGTCTTCCAGGACACGGGCCATCGCATGCCCTGCCCCAGGCCCGGCGGTGCAGCTCGTGCTCCCTCCCTCCTGGGGGCACACCAGTCTGAGCCGAGTGTCCACCCAGGTACGTCACGTCCATTCTCACAACCTCCGGGAGTTTTCCTTCAGTAAACACTTGCCTGAATCATGACTCTTTCCCTGTTCGTGAGATTTTCCCAGGGGCAGGATAAAATGTGCTTGGCACCTCCCGTCTTGAACAAGCATGGTGCCGGCAGCAGGGTGCTCCTGCTACTCTTCCAAAGGGGGTTCTTTTGCACCCACACTTCTGGCTGCTTCAGCAGTGCCTCTTCCTCCTCCTCCTCCACGACACAGCCCGTCTGGGCCACGCAGATGCACGGACAGATGACCCAGTGCCACCTGCCTCCCCCTCTGCCTGGACCCCCTGCCCCTCCCTCTGCGCTACAGCCCACCCCAGTTGCATCACTGGAGACACTCTGATTTCACCCTCTTACTTAATGGAGAGTCTGGCTGAGCGTACAATTTTAGGTTGGAAAAAAATTTTCATGTTGAGTTTTGAAGTCAAGGTTGTAATTATCTTCCAGCCTTCAGCTGCTGCTGCCGAACAGCCCAGTGCAATGGTCGTGCTGATCCTTGAGACGTGCCTGTTCTTCCTTCTTAGCATCTCTGGTGTCTCCATCCCACCCCTGGCGCTCTGAGATTTCACGTGGCAGACCCTGGCCTCATCTGTGTTTGGTGTAACACAGAATTTTACAGACTCTCATTTCCTTCAGTGGAAAATTTTCAACTGTTGCTTTACTGTTTCCTCTCCTCCTCTGCCTTCAGGAAGGCGTCACTGGTCAGGTCTTGGCCTTCCTGGACTGACTCTGGATGATTCTCCATGCTCGCTTCTCTTTCTCACCTCGAATTTACTGTTTAACTTTCTGCAAGAGTATTACTCTATTTAATACATTATTGTAATTTCTCTTTTCACATTTTAATTTTGTTTTTATTTCCTTGATGCGACCTTTACTCTTACCTATGAGGATATAGTAGTTTTTAGTTTTTGTCTCTTCCCTGAGAGTTCTTACTTATTTTGGGCTCTTTGTTTTGGAAACTTTCTTCACATGTCTGGTGAGCCACAGATCATTTATGCTGATCATTTATATTCAGAACTAGGAATACCAAAGTGTAAAAGATGCTCTTTATGTGTGGGGCTGGAGGCTCCACTGTGAGATGGCTAGACAGAGATTGGGCTATTTCATTGGGGAAACCAAAATGTTAGTACCTTTAAGCCTTTTCCTTGCGGCTATTTTTCTGTGGAGGAGAATCGTTTCCTCTGCCTGAGACATACACACCTGGCTGCCAGTAACTGAGAGGAGGTGGGGGAAGAGATAAGGGTCAGCAGTTTTCAATCAACTTCCATCTTTCCAGTCCCGGCCTCACTTGCCCCTGCCCTCTAATGGGCCCCTGCTGCTGCTGCTAAGTCACTTCAGTCGTGTCCGACTCTGTGCGACCCCATAGGCGGCAGCCCACCAGGCTCCCCCGTCCCTGGGATTCTCCAGGCGAGAACACTGGAGTGGGTTGCCATTTCCTTCTCCAATGCATGAAAGTGAAAAGTGAAAGTGAAGTCGCTCAGTCGTGTCCGACTCTTAGCAACCCCATGGACTGTAGCCTACCAGGCTCCTCCGTCCATGGGATTTTCCAGGCAAGAGTACTGGAGTGGGGTGCCACTGCCTTCTCTGAATGGGCCCCTACTTTTAGTTTTTTAAGGAATCTCTACACTGTTCTCTTTAGTGTTTGCACCAACTTACATTCCCGCCAGCAGCGTAGGAGGGTTCCTTCCTTTCCACATCCTCTTCAGCATTTACTGTTTGTAGATTTTTTGATGATGGCCATTCTGATAAGTGTGAGGTAATATCTCATTGTAGTTTTGATTTGCATTTCTCTAATAATTAGCAATGTTGAACATTTTTTTCATGTGCCTACTGGCCATCTGTATGTCTTCTTTGGAGAAATGCCTATTTAGGTTTTCTGCCCATTTTTTTGATTGGGTTTTTTTTTATATTGAACTATAAGAGTTTGTGTATTTTGGAATTTAGTAATCCCTTGTCAGTCATATCATCTGCAAATATTTTCTCCCAGTCTGTAGGTTGTCTTTTTGCTTTGTTTATGGTTTACTTTGCTGTGCAAAAGCTTTTAAGTTTAATTAGGTCCCAGTTTTAAAATTTTTGCTTTTATTTCCATTAAAAATGTTGCTGTGACTTATGTCAGACAGTGTTCTACCTCTGTTTTCCTGTAGAAGTTTTATAGTATCTGATCTCACATTTAGGTCTTTAATTCATTTTGAGTTTATTTTTGTGTATAGTGTTAGAGAATGTTCTAATTTCATTCTTTTACATGTAGCTGTCCAGTTTTCCCAGCACCACTTATTGAAAGACTGTCTTTTCTCCATTGTATATTCTTGCCATCTTTGTGGAAGATTAATTGTGAGGATTTATTTCTGGGTTCTCTGTTCTGTTCTATTGATCCATATGTCTGTTTTGGTGCAATACCACGCTGCTTTGATTACTATAGCTTTGTATTCTTGCCTGAAGTCTAGTTATGATACTTTTTGAAGCAAACAATTATTAAGCATTTAAAATACTATACCTGACTTTAAGTGAAATGCTTGCACTGGGATTGAGTTTTATTTAACTGAATTTTGAAACTATGAATATCTTTTGTTTGACTTTGTATATCGACTCAAAAAACACAACCAGAATATTAATTTACTTTCCTGCTTTAGCAATTATTGTTTGTTCAGTGTTTAAGTTGTGTCTGACTCTTTTATTACCCCATGGACTGTAGCCTGCCAGGCTCCTTTGTCTATGGAATTTTCCAGGCAAGAATACTGCAGTGGGTGCCATTTCCTCCCCCAGGGATCTTCCCGACCCAGGGATCGAACCCACACCTCCTGCACTGGCAGGTGGATTGTTGACCACTGAGCCCACTTCAGTAGTTATGGAATATCAAACATGGAACTTATCTGCAGTGATCTGGTGGTTATTATTCTAGATATTGATTATGACTTGAGTGTAACGAAAGTGCTAAGGAGAGAATATTTTGTGGACTGTTTAATGTAAAGCAAAACCAACCCCCAAAGAGATTTTAAAAAATTCCTTATGTGCAATGCTACACCCTCCTAGTGTACCACTAGGTCTCAAAGAATAAATTATCCTCCAAATTAGAAAATGTTCATTTGGAAGTGATTCTAAGGCAGGAGTCCCTAACCCCCAGGGCACATAGCAGGAGATAATTGGTGGGCCAGCCAGTGAAGTTGCACTGCCCTCCCCATCACTTCCCATCGCTCATATTACCACCTAAACCATACTACCCCCCCTCGTCTGTGGAAAAACTGTCTTCTGTGAAACCAGTCCCTGGTGCCAGAAAGGTTGGGGACCACTGTTCTAACGCATTCTTCCATAAATCAATGCTGAGCGGGACCACTTCTAACGTATTCTTCCATAAATCAATGCTGAGTGGAGAAAAACAGGGTTTTAGCGTGTCTTAACGCTTTCACAGGTGAAAGCGTTTCTAAAACCTGTGGTGGGGAGGAGGGGATTACATACATTAAGAAACTATAATTGATTATTTCAAACCAAACTTTCAAATGTTATTATTAAGTTAGAGAAAAAGCTACCTGAATCGTTCTTGGCCTGCTGTGTCCCATATCTGTAACTTTACATATTTACCACCAACATTTATTATCTTGGAACCAAATTCCACTCCTATTGTATGATTTGAGTCATCTTTGACTGCAAAAGAAAAAGAAATTTAATTTTAGGACATTAAGGTAACAAGCTTATAAATTTAAACAAGTAACATTCAAATCAAGAGTTAAGTCAATGGAGAATGTAATTTACTTATGCCATTCATTTCTCCAAAAGTAAAATGATAAAAAGCGCTCACTGCTTTAAACAGAATACATACAGTTTCTGTTCTCAAAGAGCCAATCAAGTTTTTTCCCCAAACCCCTAAACAAGCCATATACTTCAAAGCCAACGCTTTAAACACGCGGTGACCCTGCCAAATGAGGCCATATCTACCTGACCACTATTAAGGTTCTCAAGAATGGTAACTGCACAAAATACTGGGCACCATCTTGAGAGGCTTCCTGCCCAGTGACAGACTGCAACTCGGCCAATGATGGTTTCAACTGTTTGGACAAATACTCTAAACAAAAAAAGTGAAGGGAAGGAAAAGCACTGTAGCCCAAGAAGGAAACTCGATGGATACCAAATATTAAGGGGAAAATAGGAAAGGATAGAGTAAAAAAATGCAAATACCGGCCCCCCCAAAACCAAGACCTCTATGCACATTATTACAGCTGTCGATTTTCATGAACTTTAGCATTGTGTGTGGCAATCATTTGGAATGAATTTGTTGGCAAAATCAATACTGTCTGAATGGGCAGGGATGCAGGCAAAATATGTAGTTTGCCAAACCCAACTGGAATAAGCTATCTATAAAAGAAAATATCTGTGATGATAAAAAAGGAATAAAAAAACATCCTGGCTATACAGTCCATTGACTGGTTATGGTTCATAACCATAGGATAGAATTTAATTGCAACAGAAATCATCTGACAGCTGTGTTCCCTCCATGCTGGGGACCTGGGGGTAGGAGAAGGTTTGAGTCCAGCAGCCTGTCTCACCCTGGACGATGCAGAGCCAGTGTGGACACTCACCAGCACCCAGCTACTGGGCCAGCCTAGGGGGAAATGCCTCCAAAGGTGACAGCTAAAAGCCAGGTTAACACGCAGCTGAGAGAAACAGCACCACTGCGGTCATGAGTGAAGGGGGGCTGTATGAGGGGAGTGCCTGCCCGGGCCCGGCATCTGGCCAGGGTGCTGTCTTCTGAGACGGACCAACACGACTGAGCGGCTGGTTCAGAACCCTGGGCCCACCCCGCAGATGAACGCTTGTCAACGCAGTGGGCACTGGCTCCGTGACTAAGCCACGCTGCGTCTCCGTCACCACACAGAGACTCCAATGAGCTCCTGGTCGAAGGAAATGGAAGAAGCAGAAAACATTCTAGAGTCTTACTCCTCAAGCTCTTTACCAGGACACCCTCTGTCTGCATTTTACCCACCATCTAACATATCTCACACACCCTTATTTAGGATGAACTTCATTAAGTGAAATTAATTCTGTTTTTGTGCCTTCACCTGACTATAGTAATACAGACAGGTCATTCTCCACAAGTCTTCCGATAATTATAAAAGAACGGTATATTTTAAGGGCCTTTCAAACCTACCATGTTTTACAATAGTCTGGAATACAAAATGTAACCTCCCTTACAACGTGGGGCAAGTCAATGGCAAAAGATATTTCTGTGGGCCAAAGGCCTGGGTGTGAGTCTTACATGTGCAATCACTACCTGTTTCTTTACCTGTAAAACAGGACTGATGACAACAGCTGCCTTAACGACAACACAAGGCCACTGGGGACCAAACACTACTTTATCCAAAGTGTACAACTAGGGTTATCGGGCCACTCCCTGTCAGGAAATGGAATTCCACAGCATTATAAGGTATTTTAGTATCTGGAAAATGTACAGGACAATTTACTACATAATGAACAATGACCCGCTATGAAACTGAAGTGCTAAATAAAAATCAGATTACTAAACATTTAATAACATAAACTTTTATTGTCATTTAAAAATATCTGTAAACTACAACTTTCTTCCTGCAAACATATTCAGAAGTTTTGCCGTAAAAAAATCTGTGTAGGAGCACGCTCTCAGAAGACAACATAAAAGGAGCCCTGACCACGTGACGTCACTTACATTTTTTTTCAATAAACTGATGAAGCAAGCAAGACTTGCCAGTTCCAGCATTTCCAATAACCAAGAATTTAAACAAAAAATCTGAAACACAAAAAGAGACTGTGAGCAGTAACATTAAAACAGGTGCTATGAACTTAGACTACAGTTATAAAATTTAATGAGATTGTAGTTGTTAACATCACAGAAAAAAGAGGTAACTGAACATTTTCAGAAAATGGCAATAAACACATTGACTTACCTTTCCACCTTTTCAATACCTGGCTTACATGCTAACCCAGTGCCTTTTCTAACTCCTCTGGGGATAATTTCTTTTGATACTGCAAGTTTGAAATGTAATAACTATAATGAAAAAAGTGACTAAAATCTCTCTCTTTGCTATTCAAATAAATATGCATATCTAGTGACAAGTAAAAATCACTTAGAAATTTCAAATGCTTTCTATACAGAGGAAAAAATTTGGTAGACTCATGGGCTTGAGAAGTTCACTCCTTTCTTCTTTTAAAAAACAGGTGCAACTTCTCCCCACCCTTGCTTCTGTGGCCTGGCCTCTGTCTCCGCACCCAGGGCTCATGGGAAGGCTACTTCTGGTCAGTATTACCCAATTTGGTCAGTATTCCACGTGTGAAGTTTGTCTCATTCAATATAGGGAGAGCTCTTCACTTCTTCTTTACACAGAGGAATATATTTAATTTGGGATCTTATTTTGCATAAACTGTAAAGAGAGGCTTTCTAGCATGGAACCTGTGAGTCAGAATGAGGGGCATGAGTAGCCTGACACTGCCCTGGTGATTCATGTTGCTTTTTCTGATGGCAAAGAAGTCTAGTTCTCTCAGCATAGCCTTGCGAGCACAGCTCTCACCCTCACACTTTGACCGCCACCCACCTCTGCCCACCCCAGGCTGCAAGGCTCACCTGTGGCTCTGAAGGCCCTGCTCTGCGCTCCTGGTTCCCGTGGCTGCACCTCTGATGCTGTCACCTCCACACTCCCGTTTTAGACCTGACCACACACTCCCAGCCCTGGCTCCTTCTCTCCCCCAGCTAAGCCCAAGCAGTCCATTTCTTAGCTTATGCTTGGCCCAGCCCTGTTCCTAAGAACTACACTCATTATCACTCAAAGATGAAGCCTATTCCACCTCTCATATTTACAGGCATTTAAACTTATAAGACAGTGCTATTAGGATTGTTAGCATTTACAAATACATTTTTAAGCGTCTCACTGACTGTTTTAAAAGCATGCCACACTCATGTTCATGACAGCACTATTCACAGTAGCCAAAAGATGCAAGCAACCTAACTACCCATTAACAGATAAAGAATAAACAGAATATGGCACATATAAACTTTGGATATTATTCAGCCTTGAAAAGGAAGGAAAATTCTGATACATGGTACAGTATGGATGAATTTTCACACTGTGCTAAATGAAATAAGCGGACACAAAAGAAGACATACCAGAAGATTCTATTCACATAAGGGGCCCGGAGTGCTCAAACTCAGAGAGACAGAAAGTAGAATGGTGGTTGTAGGGGTGCTGGGGGAGAGGGAATGTGCAGTCAGCATTTAATGGTTACGAGCATTGGTCTGGAAAGATGGAAAAGTTCTGAGGAGGAATGGTGGTGATGGCTGTACAATGAATGTGAATGTACTCAATGCCACTGACTTTAAAATGGCAAATCTCATGTTACGTGTGCATTTTATCACACACACAAAATAAAACATGCCAGGTCCGATCATTTGCACTGAACAGCTTTTACAGCCCAAGAAATTAAAATATCCAAGTTAAAATGACAATACTAAAATTTCTCAATTTTGTTCAATATCCTGAGAAATAAAGCCCAATACATTGTTGTATAAGTTGTAACCACAGGAAGATGAGAACCAGGTAAGAATGCTGCCACCGTGTAGGCAAAAGTAAGTCTTGAGAAAGTAATTTGCACACACGAATGGGAGTGTTTCTCATGCTTCATATGTATACAGCAAAAGGAGTTTCACTAATCCATCTAATCCTGAAACAAAACTCATATGTCTAAGCACAGACTCTAACTTAAAACTTGTTCCCTTATTATTTTCTGCTTTGGAAGTTCTGCTTAAATGGACTTCATTTGGACAGAGGAGCCTGGTGGGCTACAGTCCATGGGGTCGCAAAGAGTCAGACATGACTGAGCAACTAAGCGCACGTGCGTGCACACACACACACACACATACACACACACACAAACTGCTTTCCAGATTACACCACAGTTTCAACAGGTAAAAGGGTAACAGTGTCAGCTGATTTCACCTTGCTGGACAAGAGACAAGTAAGATGTGCAATTTCTGTATTTGAAAATATTTAATTCCTCCAGAAAATTCTTCACACTCTGAATCTTGTAGCTCAAAGAGCTAAGTTTTCTTACTTAAAATAGAAAACCTTTTTGTTTGAAAACTCCTTTGGAGTCAAACATCTAGAAATGCTAGATAAAACATATCACATTAAAAAAAACTCTACAGCTGACCTTTCAGGAAGAAGGGCTGGAAAAAGCAGTAGCGGCCCTGGAGGGCTGGCAGTTTTGGGTCTTAAGACATGTGGGGCAGGGTTCAAGAGTGTCCCCACGTGAAGGACGGAGGACAGAGGTCAACCTGAACTTTCTTCAAGGCTCAGCCTGAAGTGAAAGACAGGCTGGGAAATCCTCTCACCAGCTGAGGGGGACAAGGAGCCTTCTCTGACTCTGTCTGGCCTCTCAGCAAAAAAAAAAACTCAAAAAACAAAAAAACCATTCGCCTTTGAAGATTTATTATGAACTGGCTCCATAGGAGTTTGAAATTCAAACCAAAAAACATGTGGACGGTGAAACTCCAAGTCAAGAAATTTAAAACAGTAAAAATGGCCCTAGACAGCGACGTCACCAGGATGCCTGGAAGAAGCAAAGCAGATCACTCTGGATCACTCTGGAATCACACTGGCTCCCAGGTGGTGCTAGTGGTGAAGAACCCGCCTGCCAGTGCAGGAGACATAAGAGACCTGGGTTCAATCCCTGGGTCAGGAAGATACCCTGGAGGAGGGCATGGCAACCCACTCCAGTATTCTTGCCTGGAGAATCCCATGGACAGAGGAGCCTGGCAGACTACAGTCCATGGGGTCGCAAAGAATTTGGACCCAACTGAAGGGACTTAGCACGCTGGAAGGACACCTCCTCCAACCAGGATACTCAGGAGTCCCGGACATATAGCTTCTCTGAAGATAAGCTCACAATTTAAAACAACAAAACACTCCAGGAAACAATCCATCGTGAGTGAGTCAGCAGTCCAAAGATATTACACCCTTAAGAATGTGATTTTAAAAGAACCTGGTAAGGGACTCCCCTGGTGGTCCAGTGGTTAAGACTGTGCCTTCCAATGCAGGGAATGCAGGTTTGATCTGACTGGGGGGCTAAGATCCCACATGCCTCATGGCCCAAAAAAAAAAAAGAATGTGATGACGTATACTCAACATGATTAATGCCATAAAAAAGGAATTGAATCCATAAGCAAAGAATAAAATGATTTGAAAGAATAGATCAATTTCCAGAATGTGTCTAAAATAAAAGCTGCAATCATTAGAAACAGTCAATGGATAAGTTAAAGAGCAGAATGAACAAAACTAAGGAGAAAATTAGTAAACTGGAATAGAGACTGGAGAAAATTACCATGAGGCAAAATAGAGAACTGAAGAGAGAGAAAATATGAGAGTTTAAGAAAAATGCAGAATTGAAAGAGGGTCCAACACAAGTCTGATTATGTATTTTGGAATAAAAAGAGAGAGTGAGAGAGAGAATGCGGTAGAGCAAGTTAATGTTAAACTGTAACAACAATCAGTAAGAAAGGGAAAACTCCCTAGAAGAAACTAGGTTCCTTTGGGGTTAATCAAAGGTCACCATCTTCAGTGCTGAGACAGGAGCATGGAAACAACGCACTGTCTAATGCAGAATTCAACATATAATGATCACCCTAAACACCAAGCTGGACTTCTGCTTCCAAAAAGAGGGAGCAGAAAGAAGCACTTTTCCTCATTCCTCCTGCTCAGTACAACCTAGGATCCTAGGCATCACACATAAAAGAAACAAAAGGAGCCTTGGAAAAGTGTAGAGAAGGTGACAAGCTGGCCAGAGACCTAGGGGCCTGGGGAATGACACAGTGGGTTTTTCCGTGGGTTTTCTCCTTTTCCCTCCTCTCTCCCAGGCAGGGAGCTGAACAAGCTAACAGCCAATGGAGGCAGATTTTAAGAAGCCCCAGCAAAAGCCTGGTCTCTCTACTCATAGGACCAGGAAAGGCCAGCCTAGCAAGACAGAAAACTTAACACAAAACTGCTCTACTCCAAACACTACAGGAAGAACTCACCCCAGGTCTCACCCTACCCACGCCAGCAAAGGATGGATGGGAACCCGGACAGCCACCCTTTGGAGGCTGTAATGAGGGTCCCCCAGCACCAGCAGGGTGGTGTCTCAGAGACCAGGGCCGGGGCTGCGAGCCAGCTCTGAGCTGTCCTTGCCGCCACTGTACGCCAGGCGAGACACGGCAGCGGTAGGGGGCAGAGGGCGCAGGTCACAGAGCTCTCATCCCCACTCAGCAGCACAGGGAGCAGCCCCTCCGCCCGGACGTCCACGGACGCTCAGACGGCAGCCTGGACTTCCACCTCGACCTGGCGGTAACGAGGGTGGCTAGGAGCAGAGATGAGCTACACGAGACTTCAAGATCGAGGGTCTCACAACATGATACAAACATTCCCTGTTTCGAGTAAAAATCCCTCATCATAGCAAGAACCAGGAATACCTCAAACAAAGGAAGAATATCAACAGATTCCAATGCCAAGATGACAGAAACATGTGGAAACTCTGCCAAAGATTTTAAAGCAGCCATCATGAATGCTTCAACTAGCAGTAAGACATGTTTGAAACACATGAAAAGCAGAACTCTTCACCAAAGAGAGAGTATCGTCAAAGAAAAAGAAAGCACATAAAAGAACCAAATGGATGTTTTGGAATTAAAACATACAATAACTGAAGTACGGGGCTCAGCGGATGGGCTCAAAACAAAATGGGGTAGAGGAAGCATGAACTGAGCATCAAAGTGACAGAAAATATCCAGTCTGAACAACAAAGGGAAAACAGACTGAAAATGTACTGATACAGGCCTCATGGACCTTTTGGACTATCAAAAAAAAAAAGAAAAAGAAAAAATCTAACTTTCATGTCATTGGAGTCTCAGAAGGAGAGAAAACAGGATAGGGTTGAAAATGTACTCAAAAGAAATAATGGCTGAAAACTTTCTAAATTTAGCAAGACAGCAATTCAAAACGCTAGATTATTCCAAAGTCAAAGTGAAAGATGCTCAGATGTGTCTGACTCTGCGACCTGTGTAGTCCATGGAATTCTCCAGGCCAGAAAGCTGTAGGGGGCAAGCCTTTCTCTTCTCTAGGGATCTTCCCAACCCGGGGATCAACCCAGGTCTCTCGCATTGAGGGTGAATTCTTTACCAACTGAGCTATCAGGGAAGCCAGATTCTTCCCAATAAGAATCTAAATACATTCATGCCAAGGCACGTCATAATTAAACTTCTTAAAACAAATAAACGAAAAAAATCTTGAAAGCAGCCAGAGAAAAATGATACCTTACCTACGGGGAAAAAAACAATACCAACGACAGCACATTTCTCATCAGAAACCATCGAGGCCTGAAGGGGCACACTATTTTTCAAGGGCTGAAAGTAAAGAATGTTCCATCCAGAATCTTATATCCTAAAAATATCCTTCTAGAGTGAAGGACTGAGACATTCTTAGAGGAAAAAAAGACCTAACAGAATTTGAGACCAACATATCTACCCTAAAAGAATGGCTAAAGGAAGTGCTACAAACTGAAAGGAAAGGCATTCCCTGGCAGTCCAGTGGTCAGAACTCAGTGCTTTCACTGTTGAGTCCAGGGTTCAGTCCTGGTGGGGGAACTACAATTTCAAAAAGCCATGCTAAAAAAAAATAAATAAATAAAGCCTGAAAGGAAGTGATAAAAGGAATTATAATATTATAATCATGGAACATTACACAAAGGAAGAACATGGTAAATAACAACATAGGTAAACACATTTTGCTATTTAAGCAAAAATGGTTAACACCGTTTGATGCACCTCTAAATATAACAAGAGGAAATATTTAAGACCGTTATGAGTGAGGGAGGGTAAAGGTATGCATAAGTCCAACTCAGACATACTATGGTTCAGTCCCCATTCACTGCAACAAAGCAAAAATCACAATAAAATGAGTGACACAAATATTTTGGTTTCCCAGTACATATAAAGTTATGTTTATACTATTTTTCAATCTATTAAGTGTGCAACAGTGTTATGTCTAAAAAATGCACACACTTTAATTAAAAGTATTTTATTGATAAAAAACCTTAACCATTAGCTGAACTTTCAGCAAGTCTTAGTCTCATAAACTTTTGCCATAGTAACATCAATGACCACTGGTCACTGTTACAAGTATAGTAATAATGTAAAAGTCTAAAATATTTTGAGAATTACCAAAACATGTCCCAGAACCAAGAAGTATGCAAATGTTATTGGAAAAATGATGCCAACAGACTTGCTCAATGGAGCACTGCCACAAGCCTTCAATTTGTTAAAAAAAAAAAAAGTCTCTGTGGAGCACAATAAAACAAGGTATGCCTGTAAGAGAAGGGAAGGCTTTACACCTCACTTGAGCTAGTAAAACAAGGACACAAGTACACTGCAATATGTACCTATAATGTAATACCTAGAGCAACCACTAAAAAAGCTATGCAAAGAGATTTACTCAAAAACATCACAGGTAATTCAAAAAGATTTCTAAAAATTGTCATATAAACCCAGTAAGACTAGAAAAAGAAAAGAGAAAAATGAAAAATAGAACAGAAATCAAAAATATAAAATGGCAAAAATAAGTTCTAATAGATCAATAATTACATTAAATATAAACTACATAAATATATCGATTAAAAGACAAAGATTGGCAGAAAAGATGAAAAAAAGCCCAACTACAAGCTGCCTACAAAAAACTCACTTCAATTATGATGTTCAGGCAGATTGAAAGTAAAAGGATGAAAAAAGATCTATTATTTAAATATTAATCAAAGTAAATCATTATCATTATTAGATACAATAGTCTTCAGGGCAAAGAAAACGACTAAAGACAGAAATGGTCACTGTAACGATAAAAGGGAAAATCCACCAATAAGACAGGAAACCTCAATATGTGCACCATATAACGGATCTACAAAACACATCAAACTAAAACCCGACAGAACTAAAAAGAGAAATGGACAAAACCAAAATTGTGTCAGAGACATCAACACCTTTCTCTCAATACTGACAGAAAAACTAGACAGAAAATCAGCAAAGACAGAAGAATTCAGCATAGAAAACCAACAGGATGGAGCAGGACACATTCTTTCCAACGGCCCATGTATCAAGATAGACCACATCTTGGGCCATAAAACAAATCATGTAGAATATGTTCTCCAAACACAAGGGAATGAAAATAGAAATTTGTAATATATATACAATAAGAAAATCTCCATTCTTTGCAAGGACTGATGCTGAAGCTGAAGCTCCAATACTTTGGCCACCTGATGCAAAGAGCCAACTCATTAGAAAAGACCCTGATGCTGGGAAAGATTGAAGGCAGGAGGAGAAGGGGACGACAGAGGAGGAGATGGTTGGATGGCATCACTAACTCATGAGTTTGAGCAAGCTCCAGGAGATAGTAAAGGACAGGAAAGCCTAGCATGCTGCAGTCCACGGGGTCGCAAAGAGTCGGACATGACTGAGTGACTGAACAACAAAGAAAATCTCCAAATACTTGGATACTAACCAATCTATGTCTACATAAACCATGATTTAAAGAGGAAGTCTCCTGGGAAATTGAAAAATGTGCTGAACCAAAAGGAAATGAAACTACAACTCATCAAGAGTTGTGGATTACAACTAAAGCAGTGCTGAAAGGAAAATTCAGAGCACTGAATGCACATATTAGAAAAGAGGAAAAGTCTCAATCAATTATCTAAGCACCCATCCTGAAGAACCTGGCAAGAGAAGGGCAAAATAAATATAAAGCAAACAGAGGAAGGAAATAAAGAGCAGACATCAGGGAAATGAAAAACAAAAAAAATCCATAAGATACAGCAGGTTCCTTGAAAAAGCCAATAAAATTGACGAACGTCTAGCATAACTGATGAGTTCAAGGTTTGGAAGCTGATCAAGGAACAGGAAAGGTCCTTGAGATGGTCATAGCACACACCAGCTTTGTTTTGGTAGCACTTGGACAGGGTGCATGGGAGGGAAACCCCTCATCACAGGAGACCTTCCTACTGTCTCCCAAGGGGGAACAGGGCCTAGGGGCTCCCAGACATGCAGCATCGCACCCCAGGGAACTCAGTGTCCACATCATGTTGCTCAGGAGGCGGGCTGGCAGCACCTGTGGGAGCTCTGTCACAGCCCCAGTTTGTTTAAGCAAAGATTACGAGTAGATGAGTGTGTGGCTTCACAGGGTATTCAAAGCAGGCAGCCTCTGAATGGCTAAAAACATGCATATTGGGGCTACATTCAAAGTAACTGAGTGTATAAGTAAAAGGTTGTTGCTGAGCCATGAAAGACGCTGGGATTCTTGGCCTCTGGAGGAGAGGATTCAATCTGGGGCCAGTGACGAGGCTTGATCGCTCAGAGCTTTTGTGTAATAAAGCTTTATTAAAGTATAAAAGAGAGAGAAAGCTTCTGACATAGACATCAGAGAGGGGCAGAAAGCATGACCCATGCTAGCCTTTAGCATACGTTATACACCTATTAGCAGGCTGTTAATTAAAGAAAGGAGATGTCCCAAAACTCAGAGTGGCACCAGGCCCCTCACCCACAACATGCATTTTGAGATAACATTGGCACCAGGTGAGTCATCCCGGGCCATAAAACAATTGACATGAATCTTGAAGAAAGGCAGGTTTCCAAGCAAATACATAGTTTCATTAACATAGATTAGGAGAACAATGTATGAGTAAAACATACTGGTTTGTTGAGCCCTTATCGTTCTGAGTCTTAAGCAGAACCTTAACGTTCTTAAGCGAACTTGAAGACAGAGTCTAGGGTAAATACACTAGGTGTCATCATCGCAACACAGAATTTTAAAGGAAATCTCCTTTTAATTTTGTATAGAGAAGGGAAACAATCTGACACTTGTAAAAGTGTTGCCTCCTGCCGCTTAAAAGAGAAATTAAAAAAATGTCTAACACTTGCAGCCTATTTCCTCCATTTGGAGACCCCTGGCCTTCCTGCCTGTTACCCTCTCATTAAGAACAGGTTTGGTGCTGGCAGGCTTCAAACTAACATCTCGGCCAATTATGAAGAAGAAAACCACAGAGGGACCAACATGCAGGGCCATTTTAACTCATTTTTTTTTTCATTTATTTTTATTAGTTGGAAACTAATTACTTTACAATATTGTAGTGGTTATTTTGTCATACATTGACATGAATTAGCCATGGATTTACATGTATTCCCCATCCCGATCCCCCCCCTCCCACCTCCCTCTCCACCCGATCCCTCTGGGTCTTCCCAGTGCACCAGGTCCGAGCACTTGTCTCATGCATCCAACCTGGGCTGGTGATCTGTTTCACCCTAGATAATATACATGTTTCGATGCTGTTCTCTTGAAACATCCCACCCTCGCCTTCTCCCACAGAGTCCACAAGTCTGTTCTATACATCTGAGTCTCTTTTTCTGTTTTGCATATAGGGTTATAGTTACCATCTTTCTAAATTCCATATATATGTGTTAGTATACTGTAATGATCTTTATCTTTCTGGCTTACTTCACTCTGTATAATGGGCTCCAGTTTCATCCATCTCATTAGAACTGATTCAAATGAATTCTTTTTAATGGCTGAGTAATATTCCATGGTGTATATGTACCACAGCTTCCTTATCCACTCGTCTGCTGATGGGCATCTAGGTTGCTTCCATGTCCTGGCTATTATAAACAGTGCTGTGATGAACATTGGGGTGCACGTGTCTCTTTCAGATCTGGTTTCCTCGGTGTATATGCCCAGAAGTGGGATTGCTGGGTCATATGGCAGTTCTATTTCCAGCTTTTTAAGAAATCTCCACACTGTTTTCCATAGTGGCTGTACTAATTTGCGTTCCCACCAACAGTGTAAGAGGGTTCCCTTTTCTCCACAGCCTCTCCATCATTTATTGCTTATAGACTTTTGGATAGCAGCCATCCTGACTGGCGTGTAATGGTACCTCATTGTGGTTTTGATTTGCATTTTTCTGATAATGAGTGATGTTGAGCATCTTTTCATGTGTTTTTTAGCCATCTGTATGTCTTCCTTGGAGAAATGTCTGTTTAGTTCTTTGGCCCATTTTTTGATTGGGTCATTTATTTTTCTGGAGTTGAACTGGAGGAGTTGCTTGTATATTTTTGAGATTAATCCTTTGTCTGTTGCTTCATTTGTTATTATTTTCTCCCATTCTGAGGGCTGTCTTTTCACCTTGCTTATAGTTTCCTTTGTTGTGCAAAAGCTTTTAAGTTTCATTAGGTCCCATTTGTTTATTTTTGCTTTTATTTCTAAAATTCTGGGATGTGGGTCATAGAGGATCCTGCTGTGATTTATGTCAGAGAGTGTTTTGCCTATGTTCTCCTCTAGGAGTTTTATAGTTTCTGGTCTTACGTTTAGATCTTTAATCCATTTTGAGTTTATTTTTGTGTATGGTGTTAGAAAGTGTTCTAGTTTCATTCTTTTACAAGTGGTTGACCAGTTTTCCGAGCACTACTTGTTAAAGAGGCTGTCTTTTTTCCATTGTATATCCTTGTCTCCTTTGTCGAAGATAAGGTGACCATAGGTTCGTGGATTTATCTCTGGCCTTTCTATTTTGTTCCATTGATCTATATTTCTGTCTTTGTGCCAGTACCATACTGTCTTGATGACTGTGGCTTTGTAGTATAGTCTGAAGTCAGGCAGGTTTCTTTCTCAAGATTACTTTGGCTATTCGAGATTTTTTGTATTTCCATACAAATTGTGAAATTATTTGTTCTAGTTCTGTGAAAAATACCGTTGGTAGCTTGATAGGGATTGCATTGAATCTATAGATTGCTTTGGGTTGTACAGCCATTTTGACAATATTCATTCTTCCAATCCATGAACATAGTATATTTCTCCATCTATTTGTGTCCTCTTTGATTTCTTTCATCAGTGATTTATAGTTTTCTATGTATAAGTCTTTTGTTTCTTTAGGTAGATATACTCCTAAGTATTTTATTCTTTTTGTTGCAATGGTGAATGGTATTGTTTCCTTAATTTCTCTTTCTGTTTTCTCATTGTTAGTGTATAAGAATGCAAGAGATTTCTGTGTGTTAATTTTATATCCTGCAACTTTACTATATTCGTTGATTAGCTCTAGTAATTTTCTGGTAGAGTCTTTAGGGTTTTCTATGTAGAGGATCATGTCATCTGCAAACAGAGAGAGTTTCACTTCTTCTTTTCCTATCTGGATTCCTTTTACTTCTTTTTCTGCCCTGATTGCTGTGGCCAAAACTTCCAAAACTATGTTGAATAGTAGTGGTGAGAGTGGGCACCCTTGTCTTGTTCCTGATTTTAGGGGAAATACTTTCAATTTTTCACCATTGAGGGTAATGCTTGCTGTGGGTTTGTCATATATAGCTTTTATTATGTTGAGGTATATTCCTTCTATTCCTGCTTTCTGGAGAGTTTTAATCATAAATGGATGTTGAATTTTGTCAAAGGCTTTTTCTGCATCTATTGAGATAATCATATGGTTTTTATCTTTTAATCTGTTAATGTGGTGTATTACATTGATTGATTTGCAGATATTAAAGAATCCTTGCATTCCTGGGATGAAGCCCACTTGGTCATGGTGTATGATTTTTTTAATATGTTGTTGGATTCTGTTTGCTAGAATTTTGTTAAGGATTTTTGCATCTATGTTCATCAGTATGATATTGGCCTGTAGTTTTCTTTTTTTGTGGCATCTTTGTCTGGTTTTGGTATTAGGGTGATGGTGGCCTCATAGAATGAGTTTGGAAGTTTACCTTCTTCTGCAATTTTCTGGAAGAGTTTGAGTAAGATAGGTGTTAGCTCTTCTCTAAATTTTTGGTAGAATTCAGCTGTGAAGCCATCTGGTCCTGGGCTTTTGTTTGCTGGAAGATTTCTGATTACAGTTTCAATTTCCTTGCTTGTGATGGGTTTGTTAAGATCTTCTATTTCTTCTGGGTTCAGTTTTGGAAAGTTACACTTCTCTAAGAACTTGTCCATTTCTTCCAAGTTGTCCATTTTATTGGCATAGAGCTGCTGGTAGTAGTCTCTTATGATCCTTTGTATTTCAGTGTTGTCTGTTGTGATCTCTCCATTTTCGTTTCTAATTTTGTTAATTTGGTTCTTCTCCCTTTGTTTCTTAATGAGTCTTGCTAATGATTTGTCAATTTTGTTTATTTTTTCCCAAAAAACCAGCTTTTAGCTTTGTTGATTTTTGCTATGGTCTCTTTAGTTTCTTTTGCATTTATTTCTGCCCTAATTTTTAAGATTTCTTTCCTTCTACTAACCCTGGGGTTCTTCATTTCTTCCTTCTCTAGTTGCTTTAGGTGTAGAGTTAGGTTATTTATTTGACATTTTTCTTGTTTCTTGAGGTAGGCCTGTAATGCTATGAACCTTCCCCTTAGCACTGCTTTTACAGTGTCCCATAGGTTTTGGGTTGTTGTGTTTTCATTTTCATTCATTTCTATGCATATTTTGATTTCTTTTTTTATTTCTTCTATGATTTGTTGGTGAATCAGATGTGTTTTGTTTAGCCTCCATATGTTTGAATTTTTAATGATTTTTTCCCTGTAATTGAGATCTAATCTTACTGCACTGTGGTCAGAAAAGATGACTGGAATGATTTCAATCTTTTTGAATTTACCAAGACTAGATTTATGGCCCAGGATGTGATCTATTCTGGAGAAGGTTCCGTGTGCACTTGAGAAAAAGGTGAAGTTGATTGTTTTGGGGTGAAACGTCCTATAGATGTCAATTAGGTCTAGCTGGTCCATTGTGTCCTTTAAAGTTTGTGTTTCCTTGTTCATTTTCTGTTTAGTTGATCTATCCATAGTTGTGAGTGGGTATTGAAGTCTCCCACTATTATTGTGTTACTATTAATTTCCTCTTTCATACTCATTAGCATTTGCCTTACATATTGCGGTGCTCCTATGTTGGGTGCATATATAATTGTTATATCTTCTTCTTGGATTGATCCTTTGATCATTATGTAGTGTCCTTCTTTGTCTCTTTTCACAGCCTTTATTTGAAAGTCTATTTTATCTGATATGAGTATTGCGACTCCTGCTTTCTTTTGGTCTCTGTTTGCGTGAAATATTTTTTTCCAGCCCTTCACTTTTAGTCTGTATGTGTCCCTTGTTTTGAGGCAGGTCTCTTGTAGACAGCATATATAGGGGTCTTGCTTTTGTATCCATTCAGCCAGCCTTTGTCTTTTGGTTGGGGCATTCAACCCATTTACATTTAAGGTAATTAATTATTGATAGGTATGGTCCCGTTGCCATTTACTTTGTTGTTTGGGGTTCACGTTTATACAACCTTTCTGTGTTTCCTGTCTAGAGAAGATCCTTTAGCATTTGTTGAAGAGCTGGTTTGGTGGTGCTGAATTCTCTCAGCTTTTGCTTGTCTGTAAAGCTTTTGAGTTCTCCTTCATATCTGAATTAGCTCCTTGCTGGGTAGAGTATCTAGGTTGTAGGTTATTCTCTTTCATTACTCTAAGTATGTCCTGCCATTCCCTTCTGGCCTGAAGGGTTTCTATTGATAGATCGGCTGTTATCCTTATGGGAATCCCTTTGTGTGTTATTTGTTGTTTCTCCCTTGCTGCTTTTAATATTTGTTCTTTGTGTTTGATCTTTGTTAATTTGATTAATATGTGTCTTGGGGTGTTTTGCCTTGAGTTTATCCTGTTTGGGACTCTCTGGGTTTCTTGGACTTGGGTGGCTATTTCCTTCCCCATTTTAGGGAAGTTTTCAGCTATTATCTCCTTGAGTAACTTCTCATGGCCTTTCTTTTTGTCTTCTTCTTCTGGGACTCCTATGATTCGAATGTTGGGGCGTTTCACATTGTCCCAGAGGTCCCTGAGGTTGTCCTCATTTCTTTTGATTCTTTTTTCTTTTTTCCTCTCTGCTTCATTTATTTCCACCATTTTATCTTCTACCTCACTTATCCTATCTTCTGTCTCCATTATTCTACTCATGGTTCCCTCCAGAGTGTTTTTTATCTCATTTATTGCATTATTCATTTTTAATTGACTCTTTTTTATTTCTTCTAGGTCCTTGTTAAACATTTCTTGCATCTTCTCAATCTTTGTCTCCAGGCTATTTATTTGTAACTCCATTTTGTTTTCAAGATTTTGGATCATTTTTATTATCATTATTCTAAATTATTTTTCAGATAGATTTCCTATCTCCTCCTCTTCTGTTTGACTTGGTAGGCATTTTTCATGTTCCTATACCTGTTGGGTATTTCTCTGCCTTTTCATCTTGTTTAGATTGCTGTGTCTGGAGTGGGCTTTCTGTATTCTGGTGGTCTGTGGTTCCTTTTTATTGTGGAGGTTTCACCCAGTGGGTGGGGTTGGACGATTGGTTTGTCAAGGTTTCCTGGTTAGGGAAGCTTGTGTCAGTGTTCTGGTGCATGGAATTGGATTTCTTCTCTCTGGAGTGCAATGGAGTGTCCAGTAATGAGTTTTGCGATGGGTCTATGTGTTAGGTGTGACTTTGGGCAGCCTGTATGTTGACACTCAGGTCTATGTTCCTGCGTTGCTAAAGAATTTGTGTGGTATGTCTTGTTCTGGAGCTTATTGGCTCTTGGGTGGTGGTTGGTTTTGGTGTAGGTATGGAGGCTTTTGGATGGTCTCTTATTTCTTAATGTCCCATGTAGTCAGGAGTTTTCTGGTTTTCTCAGGTTTTGGGCTTAAGTCTCCTGCCTCTGGATTTCAGTTTTATTCTTCCAATAGTCTCAAGACTTCTCCAACTATACAGCACTGATAATAAAACTTCTAGGTTAATGGTGAAAAGATTCTCCACCATGAGGGACAACCAGAGAGGTTCACAGAGTTACATGAAGAATAGGAGAGGGAGGAAGGAGATAGAGGTGAGCAGGAGGAGAAAAAGGGGGACTCAAGAGGAGAGAGACAGATCTATGCAGTTATCTGTTTCCAAAGTGTTCTCCATAGCCCAGACACCCAAAGAGATTCACAGAATTGGATTGGGAAGAGAAGGGGAAAGGAGGAAATAGAAGTGGTCTGAGGTAGAAAACAGAGAGTCAAAAGTGGGAGAGAGTAATCAACACACTCCTGAATAGAAATGGGAACTGAATATTGGATTCTTAAATGTCCAAAATTTATATCACATACTGAAAAACAAAGATTAAAAATCTAGCATAGAGGTTAGACTCTTTGAAATACAATATTTAAAAACAAAAACAAAACACACAAAAAATTTAGAAATATATATGAAGTTCGGTTTAAAAATAGGGCTTCTCTTTTTTTTTGGCAAGGTTATAGTGAAATGAAAATGAAAATTAAGGAATAGAGGAGTATTAGGGGACTTTAAAAGGAAATAGGAGAGAAAAACAAGAAAAAGAGAAAAAAAAAAAAAAAAAAAAAAAAAAAGAAAAAAAAAATTTTTTTCCCTAATTAAAAAAATCGTAAAAATATATGAAAATGAAAGTTGAGGAGTAATGGGGGAGTAATAGGGAATTTTAAAAGAAAATAAAAGAGAAAAAATTTAAAAAAAGGAAAGAAAAAAAAATTTTTTTTTAATTAAAAAAAAATATACATATATATCTAGGAATTTCTCTGGAGCTGTTGCGGTCAGTGTACATTCAGTTCAATTTCAGATAGCTCCTCTTTCCAGCTTACACTTCTAGATATCTATAGGCCCGTTCCGGTGTAGTCGGTGTTACCTTCAGGGATTTTAATCTGTTGCACCGGTCCTTTCTGAAGCGGTTCCCTTTGCTTATTTGGCTTTTGTTTGCCGTCTCTTCAATGTCTAATTTCTGTCCTGACACAGGCGGGCGGAGGTGATCTCTTATTTAGGTTCGCCAGTTCAGTTTAGTCCTGCTACGGGGAGGACGGGGCGCTGCAGACAGATACCGCTCTGTGTGGATAGCACTCACCGTGTTCCGGCCACACTGGGTTTGCCCTGCTCACGGGTGTCTGTGCTTTCCCCGTCTACACTGCTCAGGCTCCCGGCTGCTCTATATGGAGCGGGCCCTGCGTTGAGTGCGGTTCCAGTTTTCGGGTACTCCACAAAAGCGTGGATTCGGTTGCGCCTGCGTTTTGTGCCTTCCCCGGCCTGAGCGGCTCAGGCAGCCAGGGGCTTGGGCGCACTCTCCCCGGGTGCGGCGCGCCTTTTCCCTCCGCGGCCCCAGCGCGCGCTGGTGGGGTGCCAGCGGCTTGTGTTTGTTCTCAGGAGCTGGCCTCTAGCCGCGACCCTCCCGGCGGCGGATGTCGACCATCCAGAATCTCAGGAAGTCTTTAGATAGAAACCGGAGGCCTGTTTGCAGTGTGGGAGGGGGTGGCTTCTCTGGGGCTGAGTTTGCCCCTTTCCCCTCCCCCCTGCCTCCTACCTCCAGCGGGGATGGGCCGGCTCTTCTCTGGAGTTTCTCAGTCCCTTTGTTTTGCGAACGGCCGGCAGTGTGTTCGGCAGTGTGTTCGGGCCGGTTAATTTTCTCCCTTGCTATCCCACAGTTTAAAAGAGCTCCCTCCGATTGCTCTCAGGGCCTTCGGGCCGGTCCTTACCCTAAGCAATGCCGCCCGCTCCTCTCCGTTCCGCCCCCCCCTTGTTGGTGGTGGGTGCGGGCGTCTGGGGTACTTTTCTGCTGGGAGTTGCTTTTAGGCACGTAATCTGTGGGCCTTATTTAATTTTTCCTCCCAGTTAGGTTGCCCTCCGAGATTCAAAAAGCTTCCCCCAGACCTGCCAGTGCGAGGGTTTCCTGGTGATTGGAAACTTCCTCTATTAAGACTCCCTTCCCGGGACGGGTCTCCGTCCCTAGCTCTTTTGTCTCTCTTTTTATCTTTTATATTTTGTCCTACCTCCCTTCGAAGACAATGGGCTGCTTTTCTGGGCGCCTGATGTCCTCTGCTAGCGATCAGTTGTTTTGTGAAATTTGCTCAGCGTTCTGTTCTTTTGATGAATTTGTAGGGGAGAAAGTGGTCTCCCCGTCCTATTCCTCCGCCATCTTGGCGCCTCCCCCATTTTAACTCATTTATGTACCAAACATTGACAACAGCGACAGAGAGAGGGCACACAGCCCGTCTCGGGGCGCAGCACCAGACCCAGCAGGGCAGCAAAGGAGCAACGGCGCACACTTTATCTGACGGCCGCAGCACAGGCAACAGGCCAATTCCTTGCAAACAAAGAGTGCTACAACTCACCAATGTAAAATAAGTAGTTTAAATAGCGATGTGACTATTAAGGAAACTGAATTGGTAATTTTAAAACAAAAGAATATTCAGGCCAGGATGGTTCTACTAGAGAATCCTATAGACATTTAAAAAAGAATCAATACCAACTCAGACATAAATGGTTGCAATATTTTCTTAGAAATAAGAAATAAAAGCAAACATAGACAAACGGGACCTAATCAGCTAAGAAGCTTTGGTACAGGAAAAGAAACTATAAGCAGAATGAAAAGACACCCTATCGGCTGCAAATACTTGCAAATAATGAGAAAATATTTGCAAATAATGAGACCAACCAGGGATTGATTTTCAGACTATACAAAAGAGCTCATCCAACTCAATACAAAGAAAATGAACAATCCGATTGAAAAATGGGCAGAAGACCTAAATAAACATTGCTCCAAAGAAGACTAAGAGATGGCCAACAGGCACATGCAAAGATGCTCAGCATCACTGATCATCAGGAAAATGCAAATCAGAACCACAATGAAGTACCACCTCATTCTGGTCAGAATGGCCACCATCACAAAGTCTGCAGAGAACAAACGCTGGAGACAGTTGAGGGAACCCTCCTATACCTCTGGTGGGAATGTAAATTGGTGCAGCCACTACAGAGAAGAGTTCCTTAAAAAACTAAAAGCAAGTTGCCATATGATCTGGCTATATCACTCCCGAGTATATATCCAGAAAAGACAAAAACGCTCTAATCTGAAAAGATACACCCCAATATTCATGGAAGCATTAAGTACAATAGCCATGACATGGAAGCAACCCAAGTGTCCATCAACAGGCAACTGCATTAAGAAGATGTGGTATAGGGACCTCTCTGGTGCTCCCTGGTTAAGACTTTGTGCTCCCAATGCAGGGGGTGTGGGTTCCAAGCCCGGTTTGGAAGCTAAGATCCCACATGCCTTGTGGTGTAGCTAAAAAATAAAATAAAGGTCCACAGAAGTGGTGCATCACTGACCCAAGATGACATTAAAAAAAAAAAAAGATGTGGTATAGATGTACAGTAGAATATTCCTCAGTCATAAAGAGAG
The DNA here is from genome assembly GCF_023699985.2 of Odocoileus virginianus. NCBI lineage: Eukaryota > Metazoa > Chordata > Mammalia > Artiodactyla > Cervidae > Odocoileus > Odocoileus virginianus. The sequence goes on from NW_027224331.1 coordinate 1,317,014, forward strand.
TGAAATATTGCCCTTTGCAGCAACATAGAGAACATTATACTTAGTGACATTAGAGACAGATACTATGTGATATCACTTGTATGTGGAACCTAAAAAAATAATACAAATGAATCTATATACAAGACAGAAGCAGACTCACAAACATAAAAAACAAACCTTTAAGTACCAAAGGGGAAAGGTGGGGGGAAGGGATAAATTAAGAGTATCGGATTAACAAACTTCTATATAAAAAATAGATAAGCAACAAGGATTTACCATACAGCACAGGGAATTATATTCAATATCTTACAATAGCCCAGAAGGGAAAATAATCTGCAAAAAGTATGTAAATGAATCACTTTGTTAGATGCCTGAAACTAACATGACATTGTAAATGAACTATAATTCAATAATTAATTAAAAAATCAAACCTAGTTAGAAAATGGGCATACATCATGAAAAGGCATTTCACTTAAAAGAATATAGAAATGACAAATAAGAATGTGAAGATATGTTTAAGATCATTAACCAATAATTAGGGAAATGTAAATAAAGCCATCATGATGTGTCACTACACATCTATCAGGAAAGGCTTAAATAAAAAGTAATGACAACAACAAATGTTGACCAGGATGCACAGAAACTAGATCACTCATACATTGCTGGAAGAAATATAAAATGGAACAGTGAATCTAGAAAACAGCTTGACAGTTTCTCAAAAAAACTAAACACGCAACCACCAGATGACTCAGCAACTGAACTTCCAGGCATTTACCCAGAAAAATGAAGACTTATGTTCACACAAAACCCTGTACATGAATGTCTATAGTAGCTTTATTTATAACAGCTAAAAACTGAAAACAGCCCAGATGTTCTTCAACAGGTGACTGGTTAAACAAATTATACATGCAGATCAAGAAACACTACTCGGCAATAAAAAGGAGTGAACCATTGATACTGCAATAAGCTGGATGGATCTCCAGAGAATTATGCTGTTTGAAAATGCCAATCCCCAAAGATTCTACACTGCATGATTCCATTTACAGAACAGTCTTGAAACAGATGAAAAGATTAGTAGTTGCCAGGGGACAGGGAGGGATGGGGACAGGGAGAAAGAGTATTCGGGGGCACAGGAGAGATACTTCTGCTGATAGAAGTGATCTGTATCAGCAGTTATGGCAACATCAACATCCTGGTTACCTTAGTTTTGCAGGGGGGACGGGGAAATTTTCTATTTTTCTTAAACCTGGCTATGAATCTATGAAGATCTCAAAAGGACAATGACTCTGTAAGTTTACTCTGCACATCCCAAACTGAAAGGATTACTGAAGGGTGAGCTTCACAGAAGTTGTACCCAGAGGGAGGGGAGCAGGTGAGACGCGGGGTGTGTCTCCTGTGGCTTCCAGTCTGGGGATACATGTGTTTGGGTGATGCAAACACAACCAAGCACCACAATGGGCAATGGTTCCTTCCCTGTAGGTGACAAGAATCCAACTTAGGAAGAGTTTCTACTAAGTTCCTCCTGTGCACGACGGGATGTGAATTTCACAGCCTCTCTCAGAGCTGAGTGCCTTCCCGTACAAACGCTCTCCCCTTGGAGCATGAGGCTGGGTGGCTTATCACAACAGCAAGTCTCTTAACAGACCAGGCACACAGCCATGGATTTAGTAGAAAACATGCTGATTTTACCAATTAATTTGTTTTTACGATCTGTGGGATTTTTTTCTCTTTCTTTGCTTGAAGTTGGATGACATACACATTGCAGGTCATGTATGTTTTTACATGTGAAGTGCACAGTGCCTAACAGCTACAAAAAGGCTCACCAGGAACAGAAAACTAGCCGTGTTACAGAGCAATTAATGGAGGGCTGTAAGATACATTGTTAGGTTGTATATGATAACTAAGTGTGAACTAAATAGTTATGTCCACTTTAATGGGATTGATGTTGTTTTATTACAGTGGATGTCACTTTGCTCAAAATTATAAAGAAATTTTCTGCATACAACTTATGATCATTATATTCACCTGATGAGAGTTTCCTCAGAATGAGTTAAGCTGTAGGATGGGGGAAAGATCATACACTAAAACAGAAAATCTAAAATAGATATATGCTACTAATGCACTTTTGCGGGGGGGCGTATTGCATGGCATGCAGGATATATTAGTTCCCTGTAGGGGAAGCTCAGAGTTTGAATCACTGAACTGCCAGGGAAGTCCCTATATTTTTAATTTTGCATGATAAATGTTGAATGAAATAACAGGAAAGAAATTGAATAATTAGAAATCAGTCTTGGGCAAAAGTCAGTCATTGAGGAACACAGATGAATTCACATCAGGAAAAAAATGGCCTCCACTGAAACAGCTAACACAAAGCCAGGGAAGTAACTCCAGGGAGAAACCTCATTTGGAATGTACTGACTCATTTTAGTGCTCATTTCAAGCAATCTCCAATTTCCTGGAGCACGGCAGGCTGGCAGCACATGCTACAGCAGGGCTGCGGCCACAGAGACAACGGCAGGCAGTGGCAGGGCGCTGGGCCAAGAGGGGGCCCTGAGAGCACCGCACGGCTAACAGCCGGCCCCCGGCCTTCAGAGACAGCACTGCACAGAGAACAGCCGGCCCCCGGCCTTCAGAGACAGCACTGCATGGCTAACAGTCGGCCCCCAGCCTTCAGAGCACCACAAAGCTAACAGCCGGCCCCCAGCCTTCAGAGACAGCACCGCACAGCTAACAGCCGGCCCCCGGCCTTCAGAGACAGCACCGCACAGCTAACAGCCGGCCCCCAGCCTTCAGAGACAGCACCGCACAGCTAACAGCCGGCCCCCGGCCTTCAGAGACAGCACCGCACAGCTAACAGCCGGCCCCCGGCCTTCAGAGACAGCACCGCACAGCGAACAGCCGGCCCCCGGCCTTCAGAGACAGCACTGCATGGCTAACAGCCGGCCCCCGCCTTCAGAGACAGCACTGCACAGCCAACAGCCGGCCCCCGGCCTTCAGAGACAGCACCG